>NC_138033.1:21740151-22340151 GCF_964106645.2 Podarcis pityusensis | reverse complement strand
TAGTTTTACTTCCATAGGTTTGCAACAAAGTGGCTGCCGGCGAGCCAGACAAGAGTTGCAGAGCCAGCCCATGATATTTTGCTGCCTGAAATGTCCATCCCATCCTTCCTTGAGGCAGATGGAGTTATGTTGTCATCTGAGCCAGGAAATACCCAGGGGTGTTGTTAGGGAATGGCTCAGGTAGGGGTGGGCAAATCTGTAAACGTCGGTTTCTCTCAGTTTCTCATTTTTACAATCATAAGTTCAGTTCATCACATTTCCACATCTAGGGCCGGATTTAGGTTTGATGAGCATAGCTGTCAACTTACAGATTTGAAAATAAGGGACCAGCAGCCTCGAAAATAAGGGATCAGCAGCCAAAATAAGGGATTTTAGTCAACCAGCTGAAATACGAAGTTAAAAGGGACCAGATAATTTGGGAGAGCAGCGCCAGTTTTTAGCCCTTCGTTTCCAGAGGTTGCTGCTCAAGACACCAGCTGATGAAACACTGCAATTAAATAACTACAAGCAGCAACCACTTTTCGCACAAAACAAAGTCCAAGCTACGAAGATGCTGCTGCAGTTCTGTATCTTTTCTCTCGTGCTCCATCTGCTGCTCTCAGTTCCATCAGGCAGGGCGGGAGGAAGAGAGGGGGGGAAAATAGCGCCCAAAGTAAACCCGCAAAGAAGACCATCTATGCTAGTCTACCACTACAAATCTATGGGAGAAGCACTTGCGGTCCTTCCTCCGCTTCCCCCCTCTATGGTTAGCCCTTGGAACACCTGCCCGTGCCTCCGCCTCCTCCTCCTCTCTCTGAACTGCTTTCTCTATGGTTGCCCTCGCTCTCCTCTCAAGGCTCCTCAGCAATTCATAGGCCGCGCCAGGCTGCCCATCTCATCTGGGTCCTTCGGCGGTGCAGCCGCAGTACGGCCTAACGTACTCCCCTACCAAACATGTCCAGAACACAGTGGCGGCGGCGACTGGCAGAGGGGAGGCACCCAGGAAATTTAAGGGACATCATCAATAAGGGACAGCAGCGGGACACGGCGCTGGGATAAGGGAGGGTTGATGAGGCCCTAAGCTACTGAAGGTAATGGGGCCCTTTATATGTCCAGCTGTCCTTTGTCAACAACAAATTGTCGCTGTTTTTTGTGCTGAATATATGCTATATGGTAATTTATGGACCTAATAGGTATCATAGGAGCCTGCACAACACAAAACACTGTTGCTGTATGTAGATTTTATTTTATTTGTTTTTTATCTTATATTTTGGAAATGTACATCCAGTTTTTTTCCTTTCATTTTTTTGGGGGGGGGGGGCTCCCAAGAGGGTGGGGCCCTAAGCTATAGTTTGTTTAGCTTATACGTAAATCCGGCACTGTCCACATCAGTTTTCCATAACACCAAAGGCACAATTCCTATATTGTGCAGAAAGGACCACCTGTGGGCTTGTCCTCTCAAGATATGGGTTGTAGCAGAAATAATTTTCCCTTAAGCAGAATTTGGGATTTAATTTTCCAAAATGGAGTGGAGGCAGAGCTTGTGCCATCATGCTTTGTATCTGCAATTTTAGTAAGCATGCACGCATAGTTTATAGGCTGTGATCCTTAATACACATACTTGGGAGTAAGTCTCATTGAACTCAGTAGTACTTACTTCTGAGTCGACATTGGTTGCCATATGTCCTCTTTTTCCAGGACACATCCTCTTTTTCATGAGTATGTAAAATGAGAGTCGTCATAGCGATCCATAGTTAAAAGCAGAAGTCAGCAGATGTGCCCTCTTTTTTGATCTTCAAAATATGGCAGCCCATAGGATTGTGGCATAAATGAAAGTTTCACTGCACCATCGCATTTGTAGTCTTCAACTGCTGTATACACAGTGAGTGTAGGTCATGCACACCTGCAGCATGAAACATAAACAGTGAGAATCAATTTGAATTCTCTGCCAAAGTTCATGGCAAAACATTCAGATAACAGATTTCACTGCAAAGTTCCTCTGCAGGAATTCTATAGAATCACTCTGTGGATTTTCTCACACATCCCTCATCTAAGCCTAAATCACATTTTTTCTAAAACAAATAGAAATGTAGATGCTCAGCAAATCGAGTCATTTGTGTAGATGTTTTTCTTCCCCATAGCAACATGTTCAGGGTCTAAATAGGAAATGAATTTTCTCCCTGGCATCTGGATAATCCATTGTCCTCAGCTGCTGCACAACTGAAACATTTGTTTTGGGTTAAAAACAACAAGACTGAGCAAAGAATAACGGATCTTGTAGGAGAGCAAATTTGTTGTGCCCTGGATTGGGGGCCCTTTCAACCTTGCTGACATATTTTCAAAGCTGAGAACATGAACAATTGATTTGGTCTGCCATGTGTTCTGGACATGTTTGGTATTTTATAATGGTGGCTGGCAATATTATCCAGGAAAAAATTGTGTAGCTGGCGGTCACCACGAGCGACTCTTCTGAAATTGATCAAGGAGATATTTCTGGGTTGTTCTCTCTCTATCTCTCTCTGGATCCTGGAATTTCAGCAAATAGCCAAATGCTCAGCCTTTCACTGAGATTGAACTTCAGGGCCTCCCATGTGTTTAATAAAATTCCTTGCACTTGGCTAATATATTTTGCTCCCTTTTGGATTCAGGGACAGAGAGGGGATGGGAGGACTAAGCCCTTAATAAAGCAAGTTAAAAATTGTAGTACAGTAAGAAATGAAAAACGGACATAGCTATATGTGCACAAATGTAACAGCCATGTATTGGTGAAAAGAAGTTACAATAAAATAGGCAGCGTATTATCACAATTGCAAAATGTGCATTTCTGCAAGGCTTACAAAGATCCACATAGCACAAGAATCATATTAAAGAATGCTCTAAGCAACTGACAAGTATCATTACACTTGCAAAGAGTACGTTTCAGCAAGGCTTACAAAAAGCAAATTATTATTATCGTATTGAAGGTTGCTCTAAGCAGCTCACAATAGGCTTCCGGATAAGGTCATGGATTGCCAAATCTTCTTCAGATGATAACACCTCAAAAGGATTTCAAGGCTCTGATTGCAGTTTTCCAAATGGATAACACCACTGCAAAGGTCCAAAATCATAGGCAGGAATAAATCCACAATAAAGCAAGTTAAAAATTGTGTCTCAGTGAGAAGTGAAAAATGGCCACAACTATGCGTGTGCAACTGTCTGGTGAAGAATATTGAAGGACAGCAGGGATTAAGAACCATATGATGATTCTGTAGGACCGGGATCCCCAAACTGTGGTCCATCGACCTCCAGGGCTAGGCAAGCTTTATTCAAGTGGATTTGCAGCACTGCCCACGTTAGGCACCCATATTGATCTTTTTCAATTGTATTTTATTGCTGATTTTATTTCTTGTGTTTTACTGCGTTGCAAGTTGAGTTCTATGGAATGTGAGTTGTAATGCAATGCAATGCAGTATGAGGAATAAAAGAAGCAATAAAAATACAATTAAAAATCATACAGCATCTAGCACAGCAAGGTGTGATGGCTACGACAGGCAGAAAAATCGTTAAGTGGCCTGCCAAGACCACCAAAAATTCTGAAGTGGTCTTGTGGGTGGGAGTTTGGGAAGCATTGGTTTAGGGAAAGGGTGGAGACTCTGTTTTGGATCAAGGGCCACACTCCCATCTGTGAGCCAGTTCCCAACAGCAAAAGGCTCCCCCCTTATAAATTATAATGCTGAGATGAAGATAGCTGCTGTTGCTGGTGGTGGTGATGGCAGAGGAACAGGAGTAGACTCTGCCTATAGTTCTGCAAAGAGGTATTGACTATTAAACCTGAAATATACTTGGAGTCGAGAGTGGATTTCATGCTCTTTATTCAGCTCATAGTGATGAGGAGGAATGGGAGTTCCCCCAGAATGTCTGCTTTATATACATTATTTACACAATGGGCCCCACGTGATTGGCTAATTCTGGGATTCTCCTGTAGGCCAATCAGGTTGCGGATTCACTTCCACCTAGAGTTGGATTGGGGGGCTCCTGTGGACCAATCAGACTGTTGCATTCTGAATCCTATTGTTCTAGGACCAATCAGACTGCTGCATTTTGGATCCTATTCAACTCAGTACATAACAAAACCACTCTGAGAATTGTAACTTTGTAAAAGGAACAGGGGCTTCTTAACAACTCCCAGCACTCTAAACAAACTACAGCTCCCAGGATTTTTTGGGGGAAGCTATGACTGTTTGTAGTGGTCTAATGCTGCTTTAAATACATGGTGTGAATGTGGCCAGTGTTTGAGTGCTTCTCCTTGATTAGCTGAGAGTGCTTCTCCAAGCCTCCTTTGTTATTATGATTAATGAAAAGTGGTCCTGGAAATCTTCCTTATAGTCATTTGTAATAATACAAAATTTGTTTTATTCAATATAGCTTTCTTTGAAAATTTCAAAAGGAGCTCCTTCTCGACCCCCACCCCCAAATGCAGAATAAATTTCCAGCAGCGTACAATTTGGGATTGTTAAGATTGCTGGGTGAGGATAATGGGACTCATTTTCTTGGGGGGACTGTAACTTTGGGCTGCATGCAGTGTTAGCCCTACTCAGAAGAGACCCACTGAAATGAATAGACACGACTATCTTACGTCCATTGATTTAAATGGGTTTACTCTGAGTAGAATTTAGCAGGCCATGGCCCTTAGTCTTGGGACATTTCCCCTGCTCCTTTTAAAACTGTTGCAGGTGTTCTATTGTGTTTGGCAACTTTTTATCCTGCATTTTAAATCAATCTGTTGTCAATGACAGACCACATTGGGACTTATAAATGTGCACAGGGTGGTACTTCAAGGCTACAGCCCTCTTGTTAATTTCTCTTTATGGTTCACAACACAGCAACTGGGCAGATGGAGGTTCCTCTGTGGGATTGGAGGAGAAGGAGGCCTTCCACGCCTCTTTCTGTGTTTGTCTGTAATCATGTCCTGTCCTGTCCATTGATCTGTTAAATTGGGATAGCAGAGCATCTTTTTTAAACCGAGTAAATGATATGTGTGTGGAGCACGGGATGGCATTTTCTGGAATGCAGAACCAGAGCTATCTGGAGTTATGCACATGAATCAAACTGGCAGAGACTTGCTGGGAGCAAATGTACTGTGGAAGTCACACGAGCATACACACAGTATTAGTTTCAGCTTAGTTTATTGGTCAACCAAGAAAGCTTGACTCCTTCCTTCAGCTACAAGCATGGGAAAAACAATACCAGGATACAAAATACAATATAAAGCAACAGTAAATCCAGAGACCGATCATTATCAGCCTGTCTGTTGAAGGCTTGAATCTCTATGAAAGATCCCTCTTGGAAGTTTCTGGGCCTGGACAACATATCACCATGGGATCACCCAGACTGGTTTCCATTGATTCCACAGAGTCAAAGAAGGGACTTGAACCAAGGGTCAACACTGATGCAGCTGAACTTGCTTCAAGGGTGCTTTGGACATTATGAAGCGTGCTTCATAATGCTCTCCGCAATGCACAATCAGTATCATGACCTCCAAATGTTTGCCCCTTCCTTAGATTGCAATTCCCTTTCATCCTGCCTCTGGACCACCTGCTCCTGAGCTTCAGGCCCCTTTCTATCACTAGTCCAAAGAACGGAGGAATGTTTCTTTCATCCGCTCCTCACTCTCATCTCTGATGCTTGGCATGCTGCCATGGGTACGTGTCGGGTGCAAGGATCGGGGCCTTGCCAGGCACATAAAGTAGGGGAGGCATAGAGCACTCAAACAAATTTGAATATACTAATTCAGGCTGCTTTGGGGGGGGGGGGGCACGACAAATTCCAGCTACCAGGATTTACTCCACCCCACCCGCAATCTATTGGTAAGAACTGTTGGTTATGTGCATATTAAAACTCAAACAGGTGCTTCTGGGCACTTTAAGATGGTGGGTGGTTAGTTTTTCACCAGCACTGTGCCAATGGCCCATCAAGTCCAGCATGCTGTTCTCACAGTGGCTGGATTCAAGCACAAGGGCGATCTTCACGTCCTGTGGTTTCCAGAAATGGGAACATATTTCTTCTTATTATTGCTGCTCCTCCTTCTTACTAATAACATAAGGGGAAGGGACAAAACACTTTGCACTCCAACCCCCATGGCTATCCCTGAACAATGGCCCTAGCCAGGAGCCAGGTGCACCATGTGGTGGGGACCGAGGGGTCTTCAGCCTCCCCTAATTTTTCAAGGAGGGGGCTGGGTTCCCCACAAATCATGTGGCCCTGCCCAATGTTGTGCAGGGAGGAGGCCAAGTGCTGGCATTGCGGCAGCGGCATACCTGCGTGTCCTGGCCCAGTGCTAGGTGGGGACGACGACTTGTCACATGACATGTAACATGATGTGTCATGTGATGCGCCCCCACAATGTGAGGGGCAAGTCAGCGCCCTTGCTCGGAGCCCTGGGAACTGTAACCTTCCCAGTGCTACTGTCGTGTGTTAATAGCAATGAGAAAGCCACAACACTTAGTGTTCCTTGGACACAGCGTGCCAGCAGAACAAAAGTAGCAAGAGAGGCATGCGTGGCTCTTTGGGAGGAGGCAGGTGAGTGGGTGAAGGTGAGGGCTGTTGGAACTTTCAAAGACAGGTTGCAGGAGGGACTGGATGACACCATGCTCTCAAGGAAATCTTTGGGGGAACACCAGTATCTAAAACAGCTTTGAATTGGCTTTCGGGTTGTCGGGGAGAATGAGCTACTTTCTGATTTCAGGGTGAATATTCTTGTGCTCCTCTCCCCTCAAGCCTGACTAGGAGAAGGTCACCCATCACTGAAGTTAAAGCCTTAGCAATGGAGGAGGGTAAGCAGGAGTGGCAGGGTTTTAATGAAGAGCTGAAAACTGCCAAGGTCCACAGATGCAACAGCACAGACAGATCACAAGGGAATGGAATGAGCACTGTCAGAACCCAAAGCATGTTCTGCAGTGCTTTTTGCATGCCATTATTGCTCAACTCTTAAAAATGCAGGGGAACTTCAAGCCATGGGGCCTAACACAGCTCTCTGGGCCTGTCTATCCAGCTGTTGGGCCTTCTTCTCTGGAGACTTCACCTCTCACCAGCCTTGTTCTGCATAAGGAATGCCAGGAGGCAGCGAATTTTGTTCTGTCAACGCTGTTTCCATTCAGCTGCAGTTCAGTTTCTTTCCACTGAAACTTACATAACTCATTGTGCTACCTGCTATGGTTGAAACAAACACAAATTAATTATGTAATTAGTTACAATGCATTTCAAAGGGGAGGAAATGTCAAAAGACAATTCAGAAAACAACGTAATTCTTTATGTGAAGGTTTGTGGATTAAAATAACAACAATCGTGAATGCTGCTCATATTTGCTTGTGTGATTTGCATTCTGGACTTTGGACAAACATGCAAACTGCAGCAATTTCTGTTCCCATTTCCATGTCTGATGGAATTCTAAACATCCCTACTCTGCTCTTTCCTCAAGTGCTTTTGCCTGGCTGGAATAGGCCACCTGGCTTGCCTGGTTGGTGAGATTTGTGTGTGTGTAGAAAGCTCTGACTCCTGCATAGCTGAAATGTAGATTTTTGTGCAAAACTAAGAATCACATCTGTGACCCCACCCACTTTATTCCTCTGTCCCCAGCCTCTACTGGCATGTGGCCCCCAGAAGTTTACACATAAAGGAATGTGGCCCTCAGGCTGAAAAAAGCCCCTCCCCCGTTTTAAAACAACTTTTGTTTGCTTCATTTGATGTCTCACCCATCTGAATATGCTTTGGGGCAGCTAGATTCCAATTGATTATGAAAGGATCTCAAAAAAATTGTGTAACAGAGCTAACAGGGAAAATTTGTCCCAACTACAGCTTGGTCCATTATTTGGGTAGGTGGGATTGATTGATTGATGGGGGAAGGGAGTACATGGCATGTCTTGTATATGTTTGATTGGATTATTTTTCTTTAAATCGAGTAACTAAGCAAAATCATTTTGGTGTTTGTTTTAAAACACACACACGGAACAAAACATCATGTGGGATTAGATTGGATTGTTTGCTAGAACATTAAACAGGCATTGTGCATGCTTCGCTGAAGATGTGCCTTGAGCGGCCATGAAACTCTGCCCAGCCTTTTCCGGACAGAGCCATAGGAAGGACACCCACGCCTCTTTGTGACTTGGTCTCGGTCATGTTCCACTCAGCTGGGTAACCAGCATACTGCAGGGCGTGGCTGGACTCACATGTGCCCAGGGAGGCGGGATAGTTCTCGCTTTTAATTGTAGAGGCCACAAAGACAGACGGGACTCTCAGCTTTCCACGAGGGCAGCTCAAGGTGCCAAGGATCTGTTCCCAGCTATTGAGCCGTGATCTCAGCCTCTTTGTTATAAAGCAGCTTTCAGGTGTTCTCAAGGAGATCATTGCTTATCAATGCATTTACCGATTCTTATCAGGGCAATACTTATTTACTTATTTTATTCACCAATTTTCTCTCCTGCCCAAAGGGGCGCAGGATGACAAACAGCCAAAACCAAAGACATAATATTTGCAGCTTTTTGTAGTCTTGGGACTGGAGGGACATTTTAAAACTGCATGCCTTTATAATTCCCTGTTCCATGTAATACCAAATATTTATACTACAGTATATAAGAATCGGGACGCGGGTGGCACTGTGGGTAAAACCTCAGTGCCTAGGACTTGCCGATCGTATGGTCGGTGGTTCGAATCCTAGCGGCGGGGTGAGCTCCCGTCTTTCAGTCCCAGCTCCTGCCCACCTAGCAGTTCAAAAGCACCCCTAAGTGCAAGTAGATAAATAGGTACCGCTTTATAGCGGGAAGGTAAACAGCGTTTCTGTTTGCTGCGCTGATGCTGGCTCGCCAGAGCAGCTTTGTCACGCTGGCCACGTGACCCGGAAGTGTCTCCGGACAGCGCTGGCCCCCGGCCTCTTAAGTGAGATGGGCGCACAACCCTAGAGTCGGACACGACTGGCCCGTACGGGCAGGGGTACCTTTACCTATATAAGAATACTAAATAACTGACTGGACAGAATATTTAGCAGCCCTTTCCAAATACTGAAACATACACATAATCACTTTCCATTTGAAATCTTCCAATTCTATAAATATATGCAGCCTATTCCTTGACCTGAGCTTTTTTGTTCCTTCTTCACAAACTCTGTCTGTCAATCTCTTCCCTGGCCCGTTCTTTCTTCTTAAATAAAGCTGTTCTTTTGACAGTATTGAGTTGCTCTCATAATTTCCTTAAAAATCCATTCTCTTTGGCCTTTGGGTTTTTTTCCCAAGCTCTCATGTACATTATCCTGGAGATTGTTATAATATAGAAAACTTGAGTTTGATTCCTTGGTTTTATATGACCTTTTATATATCTCAATAAAAAGAACAAAAGATCCAGTGGAAACTGATACGCAGAAATATCTTTCAGTAGGGTTACCACCATCCATCATGAGTTTTAATTATTGCAGGAGTTTATTGTGTATTTTGAGATTGTGACTGCATTGTATTTTGCCTTGTGAGTTTTCTTGGGAGGGCATAAAATGCTGAAAAAGAATTTTGAATAAATAAATAAACCCGTCTCAGATGCTGTCCTGGGCCATCCACTAGCAGACCCTCCAAGTGTCCCTATTTTACAGGGATGTCTCTGATTTAGATATGCCGTCCCGGTTTCCGATTTGATCCTAGAATGCCCCTCTTTTCCTTAGGATGTCCCTATTTTCATTGGAGAAATATTGGAGGGTATGGGGTTTATTATTATTATTATTTCTTTGGGAGCTGCCCAGAGTGGCTGGGGAAACCCAGCCAGATGGGTGGGGTATATATAATGAATTTTTATTACTACTATTATTATTATTGTTGTTGTTGTTGTTGTTGTTGTTGTTGTTGTTGTTGTTGTTTATGTGTTAGAAGCTACCTAGAGTGTCTGGGGCAACCCAGTAAGATGTGTGAGGTATAAACAGTAAAATTATCATTACGGAATGGGATTTCCCTATTTTCATTGGAGAAATGTTAGAGGGTATGAACTAGTGCCATGAATTCTATAAATAAATTGCATGTAGCATGGAACATTTCCCTTTTGTCAGTCTCCAATCTAGTCAGCTTTTTTGGGTGACGAGCTCCTGGTTTTAGTGCTGTGGCAGGAGTGGAGAACCTTTGACCTTCCAGGTGATGTTAAACTACAACTCCCATCAGCCCTTGCAAGTATGGTCAGTGATCATGAATGAATGAGAGCCAAAGGTTCCCCATACCTGTTTTCTAGGAAGAGAAGCATGTTTGGAATTCTCTTTTGGAATTCAATGCCATTTTGTTCAGCCACTTTTAAAAAAGATTTTGTGGGAAGGGGTTGAGCAGAAACCTCAACAGCTAAAGAATGGAGCTTCCACACATATTTCATATGCAGGAGAAAGGAGATGGTTCTACATATACCACTACAACAGGCCAGAGCTATTTTCTTTTTATCCCCTGCAGCTGCCTGCAAAGAGAGCAAGCGTCCTCTGGAAGTGTCCCAGCACTCGGAGGAAATGGGCCTCATCCTGGGCATTTGCGCTGGAGGACTGGTGGTGCTGATCATCCTCCTGGGGGCCATCATTGTCGTCATACGGAAAGGGTAAGGAAATGTTTTCCCCTTCTGCCTTCGCCATCGCTGCTTCTCTGGTCGCAAAGCTCAATTCACCTCATTTGGAGCCCAGCAGCCTTGCAGATGAAGAGAAAAGTCTTGGAGGAAGGAGCGGCAGGGAGGGCATCAGCAGTAGCCAGCCAGAGTCTCAGGCCACTCACCTGTGTCCCTCCCTCCCTTATCCTAGTGAGACATTGTTCTAACCTAGAAGAATCTTCCGCCTTCCTCTAGGCCCCATAAACAGGGATCTTTGGGTGAGGGGCACAAAGCAATCAGGGGATCATGGCAGATCAGACAGGACAGACATGCAAGAAGCCTAATAGCAGGTGTGGACAGTCACACCTCATCCTAATTTCAAAGGCCCCCTGCAAGCGATCAGTTCTGAAAAGGGCAATTTGTCTTTCCCCAACAGCCCACCCACCGCCAGCATTCTGCACCCATCGGAAGTGTGCTAAGGGAATGCAGCCCTGGACAGAAAAAAGAGGTCCCCCACCCACCATAAGTCTTTTAGGGTGTCATGGGTCCTATGTTCATTTTGCTAGGCAGGACTCAGTCAGTAGAGCATGAGACTCTTGATCTCAAGGTCGTGGGTTCGAGCCCCACATTGTGCAAAAGATTTCTGCATTGCAGGGGACTTGATGTCCCTTGTGGTTCCTTCCAATTCTATGTTTCTAAACTGGTTTCAGCAGGGATTGAGGATGAATTTATCAGCATGGACTGCATGCAATAACCAAAAGACAAACCTTTAACATCCAGTGGCTAGAAACTGGGAATTAATGTTTAACAACAACAACAACAACAGGCAACTATTTATATTAAACACATTTCAAACTGCTTTATATTTTGAAAATGTCTCTGCAGTGTACAGACTAAAACAATCTATTTTATTTAAAGTTGTACATCGTCCTGGTATATGATATGGCAGTATAGAAATACTGTTACGAATGAGCTGAAACAAAAACACAAGCTGAAAACAGTAAAGCAGCAGTATGGAATATAAAAGCATCTAAAAGTGAATAAAACAGAATACCAGAGGATTCAAAAACATGAAGCAGGATGCAGTCTGATGGGTCAGGGGAAACCTGTGCAAAAAGACAAGGTTTGAAGCAACTGATAGTTACTGCTTCATGTATGGCAGAGGGGAGGGTATTCCACAGCATGGGTGTGGCAAGGCTCATCAGCCTTAATATTCTGTAGGGTGCAGAGGTGCAAGTAGAATTTCCCCTTGTCACACACCTGATATTTTTCACCTTCATTGTTACCATTATATTTTTCTTTGTTACTCATATTTTATTTTGGAAAAGAATAAACAGAAAAGAAGAACACTAGTAGAATCTCCCCATATAGGGTATTCTATGCGATCTGAGAGGTCTGTAGAAGGACAGGTAATCTTTCAGGTAACCTGGTCCAGAGTGGTTCATGGCGTATTACGTTAACAAGGCTGAGGTCTGAATCCCAACTTGCCTATTCAGAAGAATCTAGGTCTTGTTCAAGCTGGGTTCAGGCAGCCCCAGATCGCTACAGGTTGGGTTGAGGGCCCAGAGCTATCTGAGGTTGTTAAGCGATGGGGCTTTGGGCAGTGAGGAGAGGCTGGTGCAAGGGAGTTGCGGAGAAACTGTGAAAAAGAGAGATCTGTTGGGTGGCTGCATCTTTGTGGGAGAAGATGGGGGTGGCTTTCCCACCTGGCTTTTCATTCTCCCCACTGCCAGGCCTCAGCTTTTTCCTGTTCCTTCCTGATCCTTGAAGTATCTGATCCTGCATGGTTGTGTTCTTTCCTGAGTGGCTTCCCTTGCATGCAGAGAAGCTGTTCTCTCTCTCTCTCTCTCTCTCTCTCTCTCTCTCTCTCTCTCTCTATGTTTTTTATTGTTTTTTTTCACATTTTTATACATTTTGACTTAACCATCTCAAACTTTAAAACAGCAAGGTTCTTTTGAACCTTCAGACCTCCTTCCCTCCCTCCATGGGTTCCATATTCAAGATTGAATTTACTGCATCTTTTCCTGTTATCCATCTGTTATATATCCATAATTATCATAGTTAATTCCACATTACATCCCAGCCAATGATTTTAATTGTTTACAGTGGTCTTTTAAATAAATTAAAAGTTTACTCCAGTCTTTTTTAAAATACTTGATCTTCCTGGTTCTGGATCTTCCCCATCAGTTTCACCATCTCTGCATACTCCATCAGTTTTGTCTGCCATTCTTCTTTTATTGGTACTTCTCCTATCTTCCATCTCTTGGCTGCCGTCATTGCATACATAAAAGGTCCTTTATCCTCTTTTGGTATCTTCTCACCTATTATACTTAACAGAAAAGCTTCTGGTTTTTAAACAAATGTCTTTCTAAACATTTTCTTTAATTCATTATATATTGGGGAAGCTGTTCTCAAAGGAGCAGCGCCACACAAGATCAGATCCTCTTGCTTAACAGCTGTGAAGCATAAGGGTCTGATCCCGCACAGAGTTCTTGCACCCCAAATGCACTTATAAAACTCTTTTTGAAAACTCTTAGCCCCGCTCCTGAACTGGACAGGGTGGTTGGCTCCTTGTTTGGCACAGGGTGGCTAGGCCACAGTGTGGGATCTCGTGGTGGAGGCTGGGCTACAAATGCCAGTCAGTCAATCAATCACTTTACCCAGAAGTTTAGAACTGTGGGCAGCAGAGAGAGAGACGTGTGTGAGCTTTTTTGCCTGGACCCAGCAGAGCGGTCCTCAGCTTGGCTTCCAGTGGCAACACCATTCTGCTGTCATTGCTACAACCCAGGTTGCTAATGGGCTGGACAGCTCCTCAGCACAGATCCCGCAGAGGCCTCTGAGCTTCAGAGCTAAGGCTGGCAGGGGGCAAGGCAGCAGGTCAGCAATGCCTGCTTTGTGTTCCGTCTATATTTCATGAGTTCCCATTCTGCCTGGGTAGGCACGATCCCTCTGCCCTTTCAGGAACATTAAGTCCCCAACAAAGGAGTTGGTTTTCCCCCAAGCAGCCCACCAGGGAAAGACAAGAGTCAGCAAGGCGCAACAGGTCAGGCCAGCAGGAATCGCAGAGGTTGGACGGAGTCACACGCTCATGAGTCTCTGGTGGATTGGCTGCATGCTATCCACCTCACGCATCTTCTGCCTTTGCACTGCATGCTGCTCACTGCCTGACAGTCCGTGGCTTGGAAGCGGATCGAATTGGGGGCCACCGTGAAACTTTCTGCCTTCAAAACAAAATTGGGCATCTTCCAGGGAGAGAAAGAAAAAGTGGGGGTGGGGGGTGGGGGAGAATGAGAATCTGGATTGGAGTCCTGAGCTAAAGATCATATGAATGCCCAGAGGCAGGATTTGTGATATTCTCACAGCCCTCATCCTTCTGTGTAAACATACATGCTGGCTTGAATTAACCCATAGCTGCTTCTTTATGTTACACTTTCCCCTTCCAGACTGGTGTTTTGTCACAGGTATATTCTGCAACATGTTATTGATGCAATAATAGTGGATTGTTAGTGCAATAGTGGAACAGTGTTGGATCTATACTGCTTTAGTTTTTTTAAAAATATATGCATTTTCCAAATTTAATAATAATAATAATAAAATTTTTTTTGTACCCCGCCCTCCCCAGCCATAGTCGGGCTCAGAGTGGCTAACATCATATAAATAATACAATATGAATAAAAACAAGCAATCAATCGATTAAAATGCATCCCAAAATTAAGTCAAATAAATTAAAATTAAAGTTAAAACTGGACAAATGACAATCCTCAGGTTAAAATGTTACACACATCTTACTGTTCTTTTTTAATCACCTCATTTGGTTTTTTCCCCTGTGATGCTTCCCCAGTGATACCACATTATTGCTGTCCAACAGCAACAGCCACAAAATAAATAAACCAGAACATTTGTGGTATCAGATATAACAGCATGTGCACTGAGTGGAAATGGAGCAGTGTGACTGCTCTGAAACCTTTGCAGGTACAAACAGTACTGAAAATGGGGTTGCATGTGACCAACCTGGTGAACACAAATAATAATGAATGCACCATAAAAAAGGATGTTTGAATGCAGCCTAAGCCCTATAGACACCATACATTGAAAGTCATGGCTTCCACCCAAGAATTCTGGGAACTCTAGAGTGCTAAGACCCATATTCCCTGCACAGAGCTACAATTCCCAAAGTTTCCAGTGAAAAGGGATTGATTGTTCAACCACTTTAGAATTTGTAGCTCTGGGAGGGGAATGGGGTCTCCTAACAACTCCCAGCATCCTTAACAAACTACCCTTCCCAGGGTGCTTTGGGAGAAGCCATGATTGTTTTAAGTGGTATTCTAGTGCTTTCAATGTATGGTGCGAATGTAGCCTAGGTCTGTAGCATAGGAATATCTTGAGAAAAATGGGGGAAACAGAGTTACGTGTTGGTAGTTGGTGTTGAAGGTTGCTTGTGACTAATGCTGCAGTCAGATTATAGTCTTACAGAAGTGCACAAATCCTGGATGCCATTTAATTTATCCTGGCAAAGAACAATCAAGTCCTGTTAATGTGCTGGGATGTTCTGCCAACTTGTTGTTAAGCATTTTCTTGCGCCCATCTTTCAGATTCCAGAACCATGCCGCTATTTGACTGTAACATAAATGGCTCTGCAAAGGATGACATGCCAAGCAGCGTTGAGCTTAAAGAATTCAGGGTCTGAAGTGGATTTGTTTAACCTTGTGCGACAGGGAGGGGGAAGAGGAGGGAGGTCTGTCTTCTTTCACCTGGGCTCTGTGCCGTGCCAGCTCACGCAGCGTCTTGGCAGACATGAAATGCCAGCTCCGTAGGGGTCCTCATATCAATTGAGGGGCCCTCATATCAACCGAGGAGAGCTTCAGTTCATTTTAGGATTTCTTTTTAATATTAGTTATGTAAGGCTATGCACACATTAGCGGCTTAAAGCACAGTTTCCCTGCCGCTGCTATTCAAGTTGCATTTACACATTGAAGTACATGCCAGAGAGTGAGTCTTCATCCAATGTGCGTCATGTCATTCCCCCCTGCCAATAAATTTTTATTATTTTCTCAACACCGTTTCATACCATACATCAAATCACATCTATACTTCTAGCTCTGCCAAGCTTATGACTTCCCTCCTTCCTTTCAACAGGTATCCCTTGTTTCTTTAAATCACTTATTTTAAATAATAAATCTCTTATTTATTACATTGTAGGAGTTATTTCAGTCCTGCCAGTGTTTTTAAAGTTTTACAATTATCCTTTAAATACACCATAAATTTACTCCAACTTTCTATGAATCTCTGGTCGTCCTGGTCCTGAATCTTGCCGGTCAGCTTGGCTAATTCCGCATAGTTCATCATTTTCGCCTGCCACTCCCAATGTGCGTCATGTCTTGGGTCTCTCTGCACCTGTTACTCCCCACACGAATACCATTCATAAAGTTGTTGTTTGTGTGTATGCACAATGGCTGTCTCAAATGTACATAGGTAAAGGTAAAGGGACCCCTGACCATTTGGTCCAGTCGTGACCGACTCTGGGGTTGCGGCGCTCATCTCGCTTTATTGGCCGAGGGAGCCGGTCATGTGGCCAGTATGACTAAGCCACTTCTGGCGAACCAGAGCAGCACACGGAAACGCCGTTTACCTTCCCGCCAGAGCAGTACCTATTTATCTACTTGCACTTTGATGTGCTTTCAAACTGCTAGGTTGGCAGGAGCAGGGACCGAGCAACGGGAGCTCACCCCGTCGTGGGGATTCGAACTGCTGACCTTCTGATCAGCAAGTCCTAGGCTCTGTGGTTTAACCCACAGTGCCACCTGCGTCCCCTTGTACACCCGCGTCTCAAATGTACATACCTCAGCTTAATGGTGAAGTGAATGTGCCTTACATTTTCAATTCAGGTAGATGCTGGCTTGAGGGTGTGGGAAAACTTATTAAATGGCAGTCTTTCTAAAAAAGCAAACAAACTACAGGATATGGATTGTGACTAACCTCCCGTGCACATGGATTCAAACAACAGCAGTAGGTATGCACTGGGGCCAGAGTAAATGGTAGTGTGTACACAGCTGAATACAGTGTTCTCCAACTTTGGTTTCCCAAATGCTCTTGGTCTACAGCTCCCATCATCTCTTACTTTTGGCTAAGCTGGCTGAGGATGATGGGAGTTGTCATCCAGCAATGCCTGAGGAACCAAGGTTGAAAGACACAGATCAAATACAACACAATTAGGGACAAGCTAGGTATCAGTGCTCAGTGCCTTTAGACAGCTACTGGGACCACGGTTACTTGGCAGAGCTTACTGGTGCTGGTACCTGCCAGTCATAGGTCTATCTAATGGCATCAGAGGTGGGCAGCCACTTAAATTTCCCACAGTGCTCATGAACAGCACTCACCAGACATCATGGATGATGGTTGGAAATGAAAAGAGTCAGCCAATGCTGCCATTGTTGGACCTATCATCCACCAATGGAGGAGGGAACCTAACAGGGGGCACTGCTGACCTTCCCCATGGCAGTCCTAATTTGGTATGCAACACATCACTCTTGATTTTTCATTCTGCATGCAACTCCCCCCCCTCAAAAAACAACAACCCAACAACAATCGAAAAGACATATGTGGATAATAATAGAAAGAGTGGCAGGATCTGTGGATCCAAGGGATTCCTACTTCATCTTTTCAGTGAAACCCATTGAGCAGTATAAAACTCACAGATTCAGGCAGTCAGAACTGACTTGCAGTGTTATAAGCCCTGCATTACAGGACTCCCTTTTTATTTATTTATTGTTACATTGCTAGGGTTTTCCCCGACTACTACAGAGATAGGGGGCAAGCTGTCTTCACTGCTGCCTCCACTTCCTAGCAAATCACCCCATCATGCTGCATAATTTAAGAAGCTAGCTACCAGTTCATTATGTTATCTGTGCTGTTTTTAATAGTTGCTTTCATTTTGGAAACCAGATTTGCTAGCAAGGTTGTGGCTTATATTGAGTTATTTGAGTCGGTATATATTGCTAGCAAGGTTGTGGCTTATATTGAGTTATTTGAGTCGGAACGTTTGTCCACTTAGCTCAGCCCAGGGACAGTCAACTGGGCGACCTCCAAATGTTGTTGGACTAAAGTTCCCATCAACCCTGCCAGCATGGCCAATGGTCAGGGATAATGGGAGTTGAAGCCCCACAACTTATGGAGCCTACCACTTTGGATGCTTACGGTCTACACCGACCGGCAGCAGGTTTCAGACAGGGGACATTCACAACCCTACTTGGAGATAGTGGGAATTGAACTTGGGATCTTCTGTATGCAAAGCAGATGCTCTACCACTGAGCTATGGTCACGTGGGTTGCTGGAGAGGAATAAGATTATAAAGTCTTGTGAAGAGGAGAACTCTGACTGTGTGTTCTGGAGAAATTGGAAATGGTTTATTTCTTCAATTATCAGCTTCATAAAGGATTAAAATGCAGGTGGTTGGTGGGAGGGAATCAAGCCTTTAAAAAGACTCCTGGGAGATTCTTAGATTGGGTAGATTTCCTCAAAATATTAAAGACACTCCTGTAGAGCCCTTATTCACATTCCTTAGTCTCTGCACAGAGCAGATCTGCTGTCAGTGTTACTTTGTCTGTTACAGCCTTTCCTCAACAGGTTAAGAATCCATTCAGACATCCATCTCTTCGCTTGAATCAAGGTGTTTGGCTGATCCCATTTTAAATGTCGCAGTTGATTAAATCATTTCAGTTGGAGTTCCTTGCAAATCCATGGTCAGCTGCTCCTTGGATTCAGAGTGTAAATAAACAACAGATGGCTGCTGTTTGTGCTAAAGGAATGGCTTGATACCCAAAGTGGTGTCTCTTTCCTTCCTGACAATTCCGTATTTGGTGTGTTATTGGGCTGGTTTCAGGGATGGCACCAGGTGTGATGGCCCCTCAGCAAGGAGCACCTTGGTGATCTTCCTATTTGGTCCCCTCTCAGCTCCAAACTGTGGGCTTGGTAGCACTGGCTGGCTACTTTCACTTTCCCACAGGAGCGATGGTGTGGCAGACACTGCAGGCCATTGCAGGAAATGCAAGATAGTACATGGCTTCCTGCTTGGGATCAAAGAGGGCATCATTTTCCATTTGGCCCTGCTTTCGTTGCATACAGAACTGTTTCCATTCCACTACAGTTCGCATTCTGCCCCAAACTACATTTTCCACCATTGTAGTAAAATTATGTCACTTAAGTAGTGTAATTCATTTTGTAATTTATGCCATCCCTACATTATTCTGCTCCATTCATTTCAGTGAAAAGGAACCACAATGCAAAATGAGGGGGAAATTAACAATTATTTGTGGACTGAAAGCAACAACTGCAGTGAATACTTATGGCATTTGCTGGATTGATTGCTGTTCCAGACATGGGACAAATAAGTGAACATAGGCAATTGTTGCTCCTGTTTCCATTTGCATCATATTTATTCACCAAGCCTGCTTCCCAGACCCATCTGCTGCATCCAGATAAGACCATGACTGGGGGAATGAGAAAATGAGAGAGACAAAGCAGGTTTCAGCTCTGGCGAGCTCTGCCAAGGTGGTTGGGCCCTAACAACTGTCAATGGGCTGCTGGGTGCTGATGTTGGATGCTGACCTACCTGGTCTACACAATGCAAAGGAATAACATGGCAGATGCTTTGGACTACAACACCCATCAGCTCTGGACAACATGGGCCAGTGGCCAGGGATGATGGAAGGGTTGATGAAGGCTGTGAGAGTAGATTCTTAAGATTCCTGAGGTGTTAGAATAGATTCAACACTGTGATCTCAGTCTGCAGTTCAAAGAGGTAGATTGCATGTTGAGATCACATTGTTGGATGGTCCTGCAAGTTCTCTCTAAGTTCATTCATTGCTGAGCTAAGTTTTTGCTTGCAGGGTTTTATATACGTGGGGGAGCATTTGAAAAACAGTATTGTTCCACCTGCAGTCTGAAATGGTACAATTCACTCTGCAGCTATGGGATCTTAGCACCTCACTCTGCTAAGAGTCCCTTTGGCCTCTCAGTGCTTCTGCAGATAGTCTAAAACAGGGCATTTGAAACATAAATATGTGAGAGGATATCATTACCTTAAAATTCAGTCTGGGAACTGATGCCAAGAGACAGTGGCTTTAATGTGGAGCATTTCAGCTTGGTACAGCTTTTCCTTCCTCCGTAACACAAGGAGGTGACCATAAGCTGCACCTGCAGAAATTATGCCCTCTAATAGTGAACTTGGGTGGTGAGTGACAACAGGTCCCCATGAGAAACATGGGGGAGATACTGGATTCCTCAGAGAAACCTCAAGCCACAGATTGCTGTGTTTTTGAGGGGAGTTGAGAAAATGGAATGGAGTATCATGTGAGAGGGCATGACTGGCTGGCTGGCTGGAACACTAAAGAGGCACCCTGGACCCTGCAACTTTTTTGTTGCAAGCATATTGTCCCTTGTACACAACCCTATAAAAAAGTCCAGGAGCCCCATTGCTGGAGGCTGTGCTGGACTCAGGAAGACAATTGTGCAATGCTTTGCTATACCTCTCATGTGGCGAAGTTGACCATGGGAAGCTAATGGAAGCAAAGAAATTGCCTGGGAAACAGCCAGGCCTCCAGCTTATTAGCAGATATGATAGGGAAGGATTTGCGGAGCTATTTCTGGCTGGGGCAAAAGGATGCTTCTTCCCAGACTGATGAGCAATACCTGTTGCCTCCCTGCAGGTTTAGCTGTGACAGGAAGAATGGAACTGTTAGGAAGAATATTAGAAAACACATTGGCTGTGAGAAGTGGAAGATTGAGTCTGCTGGCTAGGATGTGTATTGGCCTTCGCCAGCAGTGTGCATTTCAGATCTTTTGGACTACAAATCCCATCAGCCCCAGGCAGCATGGCTGGGGCTGAGGGAAATGTAGTCAAAAACATCTGAGCTCTGAAGGCTGATAAATATACCATTAATATATCTGACCCTCAGAAACACCAAGACAGCTAATAACAGCATTAAAACTATAATGAAGCAAATTGAAACTATGTTTGCAGTGGCCCTTCAAAAGCTACCCCCCAACAAAGAATCAAATATATCTTTAATTGAAAGCTTCAGGTAGCCCTAGGATACTCCATCTGGCACCCATGACCACCACAATAATGTCACACACCATCTTGGCACTCCCAAATTTTAATTTTTTTAAAATAAATTAAGATGGGAGTTGGTTAAGTTTTCTTGTTTTCTTATTTGAGGGGGTGGCTATTGCCTGCTTTTTTTGTCTGTGTTTTATTCATTGGGGTATAGGTGTTTCTGCTTTGGGGGAGGAGGGGGTTCTGAGCATCCCCAGTTTTTCTTAAAAGAAATGATTATTTTGTAGTGCCTGTGACACTTCCTTAGATGTCCAAAAGTGCCCCCTCCCCAAGTCCCAAAAGGTTGGGGACCCCTGATCCAGCCTCTGCATTGCTTCAAGAAATAAAGAGGTCTCTTGTTTTTATATCTGCAGCATTAGCATCCAGGGAGCACATGAAGTTTGCCAGAATTAGAATCACAAAGCCTTGTTAAGTTCAGAATGAGACACAAGGTGGTGTTTTAGAAAATCAAAGGTGGGACATGGTGGGATGGGGTGGCGATATACCTCTGTTATGGGTAGCGCCATAGCTGCTCAACAAAACAAGTGCTCTGTTTTCAACCTGATGAGAACAAATTTGTAGCAAAGGAACTACATCACAATCCCAAGACTAGATTTGTAGCAGTCCAGATTATCTGTTCCTCAGTTACCAGCATACAATTTCAAGGGCAGCTGGAATTAGATGTGCTGTTTGCGAAGTACGTGTGTTTGCAGGTGTGGGGAAGCGAGTTACTTGGCGTCTTTGCCCTTTCTAAACCTTTTTGGCAGGTGACCTTGCTTGCCCTCCGGGCAGCAGCAAGCATGTCCGAAAGCTGCTTCCCATTTCCAGCTGATTGCTTTCTCTGTCTCCCTGCACTTCCTTCCTCCTTCCTTCCCCCCCCCCTCTGTCTCCAGCTCCCTTCCCCCTCCCTTTGCATGGACAATGGCTCAGTCTCTGGTCTGTTGTCATTTTAGGCTCCAAATATCCCATCTTCTCCTTCATTATTTGCTGAGAAAAGCTGCTTATGCAATCTCTGCTGTTTCTCTTTGTTTGCACGCTTGCCAGGAGGAACTACTATTCCTATTCCTATTACCCGTAAGTAATTCTCATTCACTCGCGCTCGCTCCGCTGCTCGCTGCTCCCAGTTGGTTCCCTTTCCTTGTCACATAAATGTTAAAGTACCATTTTGGGGGCTTCAGGGGTGGGGGGAAACGGCTGCTGAAATAAAATGTAGAGACTCTGGAGGGAGGTGGGGAAGGGGTTTGATGCTCGAGGGGATCAAGACCTGGAATGCCTTTTAGAGAGGCTATATACACCTCAAGAGAATACAACTCACCCAGCTTCCACCATGTTTCATTTAATGGTTTTTGCCCATCTGGAAATTAAACCTCTGCAACTGCTTATGTTGGATTCATCTGAAGCCTGTTTCATGGAGATTAGGAGTGGGTAATGTTCTTCAGCCCCATAGGCAACCTCGTTTGGGGGAGCAGTGTCACATGTTGGGGTTAGCTGGGGCCAGAGTCAAAAGTGGATGGAGCAGCAAATATAGATTTTCCTTTCGTACATCAGGGTTGTTTTTTTCCTGTTCCACCCAGGCAAGCAAGGCATTCTCAGAGTCTAGAGTTCAAGGGCACATTGCAGCCAGACAAAAACACCCAAGGAGAGTGGAACAAAGCAGGGTAGATGAGGGGTGTGGCTTGGGAAGAGGGGGTGTGGCTAGGGAAGAGGTGTGGTTTGACGAGAGTCCCAAGGGCCAGACAGACAGGCCCAAAGGGCTGGATTCGGGGGCCCCACACCTGACATCCCCAACCCCTAAGGTAGATATTGATGAACTGTCACAAGGTTGCCTCGGAAATTATTTCCAAAAGCAGAAGGAGTTATTTTTCAAGCCAATCTAAAGCAAGCGCATAAGCTCCCAAGGGAACAATGTGTCCCCTGGTCCCTTGGGCCATTACTGCAGGGATGGGGAACCTGTGGCTTTCTAGATACTGTTGGTCTCCAACTCCAACCAGCCCCAGCCATTATGGACACCATTCCTCCTCTCTCCCAACTGTACACCCCTGTTACTTCTGCTGCTCCCAGTGCTGCTTTTTGCCAGGAAAAAGAAAGGCAAAGGTCCTTTGAGGTGCTGGCAGTGAGGGCAGGCAAGGACGGGCGATGGTGGTGAGAAGCCTGCTATTCTTTTCCAACTTGGATTTTATTCCAAGCCAGATAAGTTTCCAAGGACTTGCCTCTCCTTTCACGGAATCAAAGAAACAGCGGGCTTTGTTCCTGCTGAATATTTCCTTCTGATAGTGAAGCCTTTTCTAGCTTACACAGAAATGAACAAATCTCTTGTTAGTAAACACACATGCTTATAGATTTCTGTTTACTTATTAATTCCTAATTTAAGACCATGTTAAGATGCTTTTCACACCAGACCAGTCCCAGGGACATAATGATGCAGTGCTAGAAGAATTAAGACTACCGTACTAGGTTTTATTTCAATTTTCTTCTGAATAGAAATGGGTTATTTAAAATTGTATCCTTATTTCTATAGATGGTTAATATATTGCATAAAGTTTAATAAATGGAAATTAATAGCAATGCATTTTTTATACAGTGGAACCATTTCAAAGCCGTTTGGGAATTCCTGCTCTAGACAATGATTTAACCGGTATAGAAATGTGTCCCAGTTTTAGGAAGGAGCTTTTGAAATCTGTGGCCTAGAAGCTTTGTAAATAAGAAGTTAAAAGCAAGGTGCACAGAACTAGATTCATTCCTCTCATTTATTTGCTTACAGTGTTTCTAAACTGTTTTTTAAAGCTGCTCAGTATGGTGGACCACAAAATCAGATTATAAGGAAAGGGATTTGGTTAAGTGTTAAGAAGAACACCGTGTGGCACAGGTTGTTCACAGCAGTGTAGCAGATCACCTTGAAAGGTCCGTTTCAATTTTTCATCTCTCCATTTATAAGCAGAAGCTGGATGGCTACCCATCAGGGATGCTGTATCTTCAGATTTCCTACATCTAGATGACCTTTGAGCTCACCCCCAGTTCTGTGATTCTAGAATTGAATATCATGAAACCAAAGAACAGAAGTGCATCGTTTTTATCCAAATAGCTTTAGTGTAAGCGGAAGACCCTTTTTCTTCTGAATGAGTTTCTGCCAGTTTTCTTCTTCTCTCACAAACGAGAATACTATGATTGCTGCTCTTCTTCTTCTTCTTCTTCTTCTTCTTCTTCTTCTTCTTCTTCTTCTTCTTCTTCTGGGTTTCACACTGGCAACAAGGAAGGGGTAGCGAAGATGCAAATAAACAAAATGAAAGGTGCAGAATTTAATTTGAGGACTTATCAAGGCTAAACCAGAATTCATGAATTATAGAATGAAGAGTACAGAGAGAACCAGGAAGCCAAAACAGGAAAGGACTTGGGAAATTTCTCCTACCCTTGCCATGAATCTCCAGATGCCTTTTCTTAGGATGTATCACAGTGTTTTGACTTTCACCTTGGCATCTTCAGTCTGAAATGCCTCCTTGGGTGTGCTATTATTGTTAGGAGCAATGAAAGGCAAATGATGAGGCATTGTCTCTGTGTTGGTACAGAGCTGAGCAACTTGCCTGATGTTAAAAGTCCTACACTTAAAATCACACCGGGGGACTGATCAATAGTATTGATCAGACGTAAGTGGAGCATCACAAGGATAGACAGCGCCACAGATTCTGCTTTGTTTTGCAAGGAGGTGTCTGTGGGCTAAGTGTATTTAAAAGGGCCATGGGAGTATAAGTGGGCATTGCAGTAATTTTCCTGCACTGCCTGGGAGAGATGCTGAAAAGAAATTGGGGAAGGAGCTTCAGACCCACATTCTTGTTCTTTGGAGTTGTGCTAAAATGCCAGTTAAGAGCAGAGAGGGGGGTGACACTTCATTAGAAGTTATCTATTTAAGAAAGGCCACTGTCAATATACTACTACTACTAAATTTATTATTACACCTCACCCATCTGGCTATGTTTCCCCAGCCACTCTGGGTGGCTTCCAGTAGAATATAAAAACATAATAAAACATCAAACATTAAAAACTTCCCAATACAGGGCTGCCTTCAAATATCTCTTTAAAGGTCAGCACCAACACTTTGAATTGTGCTCCAAAACACACTGGGATCCTTTAGGACTGGTGTTATATGGTCTCGGCGGCCACTCTCAGTCACCAGTCTGGATTAGTTGTAGTTTCTGAGTCATCTTCAAAGGTAGCCCCATGTAGAGTGCATTGCAGTAGTCCAAGCAGGAGATAACCAGAGCATGCACCACTCTAGCAAGAGAGTCTGCGGGCAGGTAGGGTCTCAGCCAGCATATTCCATGGGGGAGCTTTCACTTTTAATCGATCTACACCAAGGAGAATAATGGCATATAGATCTGCTGGAGGATGGATAGTGTAAGCCTGACTATCTAATAAACTCAAAATAGCTTCATTTTCTGTGGAACAGAAACATTTTTGAGTGGTCCCACATACTGGCTGCTTAGGATGAGAAGCAGGGTAGGAGCCAGAAATTTTGTAGTGGTGGAACTTGAGGGGTGTGAAAACATGCAAAGGGGTGTGTGTGTGTGTGTGTGTGTGTGTGTAAAAATTTAAAACTTAGCTTTCTAACATTTTTAAAGAAGGGCTTAGGGTCATAGCCAACTAAGTTCTATTCAGAGTAGAGCCACTGAAATTAACAAATGTAAGTTAGACGCTAATGTTGGATACAGCCCCTAGGACTTGCCAGATCAGATGAAGTCTCTGTCTAATCCAACCCAAATGCATCATGGGCTCTCATCATGGGCAACCCATCAATAAAGTAAAGCCATTTGCATCAGGCAGCAGGTCCAACCCCCACTGCTGCAGTGGCACTGCTGCCAGCCCCACTGGGGCTTTGCCTGTGCCACCACTGCAGTGCCATTGCCCTCACTGCTGCATCAGTTGCACCATTGCCACTGCATCATGGTGGCAGTGCAGCTGCAGGCAGGGGCACAATCGGGGACGACGACAATCCACCCACTCACCCATTTTTTTCAAGGAGGGGGGTGGGTGGTTCCCCCTCAAAATTCCGTGGTGATCATGCATATGCACTGTGCATATGCCATGCAACATGCTCATGTCACAGCTCTCCCCATAGCTGTCAACTTTTCCCTTTTCTTGTGAGGAATCTTATTCAGAATAAGGGAATTTCCCTTAAAAAAAGGGAAACGTTGACAGCTATGGCTCTCCCCCACTCTGCCCACTGCTACTGACCCCAAAACTAGCATGGGGTGTGTGTGTGGTGAACATGGTAGCACTCTCTCTCTCTCTCTCTCTCTCTCTCTCTCTCTCTCTCTCTCTTTCTTTCTCTCTTTCTTTCTCTCTTTCTCTCTCTCTCTCACACTCACGGTGGAGAATACTTGCAGCAATTCTGCTAGGTGGCCTTTTTCTAGTGGGATTGCGGGCGGTGGGGGAGACAAATCTCAAAAGATTTATCAGGAGAGATTTGGGCTTGGTTCTAATTACATGGACGCAATACCTGAGCAATCAGGGAGCTTGATGCCTCGATTGCTGTGTGATGTCTGCCCATGACAACGTAAGAAGCTTCCCCTGCAACCAATGTTCATGAGCCTCTCTTCATCCTCCTACCTGTAGAAGTTTGAAAAATTTACCTGTCGGGAAGCCCCAGAGTGGACCCCTTTGTCTGATGTGTGCCTGCTTTCCTCCTTTGTGATTTTGCGCCAGGAAACCAGTGAACATGGCCAAAGCGACGATCAACTACCGCAATGAGAAGACACACATGATGAGTGCAATTGATCGAAGCTTTACGGACCAAAGTACCCTGCAGGAAGATGAGAGGCTGGGCCTGTCCTTCATGGACACACACAACTACAGTAACAGAGGTAAGTTCCAGGCAAGCAGCTACAGGGAGTGATTTGGCTTTTACATTCTATGCTGAACCACATAGACCAATGGCATTGGTGCTCAATAACAAGATTGGTTTTGCTTAGATTACAGCCAATGTTTCTGCCCATGGTACCTTGCTGCAAGCAGTTCACAGATGTAATTGAGAGGTATCTTGTTTGGCTTCTGTGGGATGTTGGACCGTGCAGCCACACAGGGGCAGTCACATCGTACAGGATGGGGGAGAAAGGGGACACTTGATTCCCCTTGGCTGAATCCCAGTAAGGGGGTGTAGTGTCCCTTCCCACCATTTTGGAAAGTCTACTGTTGTTCAACGAACTCTGAAGCGGAAGAGAGAGTGTCATGTTGCATGCATCTCATGACTGATATGTGCAGGGTGACTGAAGGACTGTTACGTTGTTGCCCAGCCAGGTGTATCTGGTTGGAAATTATGGGTTGTACCGCTCTTCATCCAAAGATCACTGGGTGGTTACACATGCACATGTTTGTGTGCTTGTTTCAAACTGTTTTCTATGTTGAAACCTGCCCTGTGTCTTTTTTTTAAAAAAAAGTAAAGGGCAGGTAATTAATCTGATGTTGAGTAGGAAGAGGTGGAGGACCTTTGTCTCATCAGGGACATCTTCTTATTCAGGCTCCCTCTGACCTGTTTAAGGCTGTAGAAAACCCATTCTGAGTTTATTTAAAATAAGAGAGATGACGGGAGAGAGAGTATCTGCAACACAGGGGCTATAGCCACATGAGTCATGTGGGTACTTGTCCCCCTCTGGGATATTCCCAGAATAGGAGGAAGTGTTGAAGCCCCTGGGTCATTCACAGTCTTCCAAATTAAGGTTTCGAGGTGTGCCTGAAGGCACCAAGTGAGTTTCATTTTGTTATAGCAGATTCTATCACCCTGGAGCTCTGTGGCTTCATGCTCTGGACTTTGCCACAGGATACATCATCCTAAACACACAATGTCCCACACTATCATGATTTAACCTTCACAGTCAAGTACTCCAAGGCAGGCTGTAAGTGCTTTGAGATTCTAGGCAAGCCCTCCTAGCCACCTCTGGATTTTGGTTTCTGTCTGGAACCAGTGGAAGTTTCAGAATTCTATTCCCAAAATGCTATGTGGCTGGAAGAAAGAAAACACGAATGCTCATACAATGGACATTTATTTCCCCATAGTTATTTTCTGCCAAAGCATAAACACTAAGGAAATGAGCGTTATTTGTTTGAAGGAAGGTTATGTTAAAGCGTTTGTGGTGTGGATTGTTTGTAGGTTTCAGACTGGGCTTGAATGGCAGTGTTTAGTTCTCAAAACGAGAACTACTGGTTTCAAAGTGCTGGTTTCAAAGTGCTCTATCCGGACAACTGTATTCCAACGTCTTGCTTTACAGTCTTGGGGTCAAATAATGGATTGGCCTAATGGGATTAAGAACAGCCACTGCTGCAATTTTATTCTTTTTCTGATACAACTTTCATGGGGCACATCTTTGCTAAAAATAGAGCTACATGCTCTCTGTCCTTTGAATGTGCTTGGTGCTGGTTTGCCTCTGACCCACCTGATTTCCATTTGTTTGATTTGACCGTGACTGAATGTTTAAAAATCACAGGCAGTAATCTTATTTGAAATGCTTTGGCATGGTGCAGAGAAGAGGATCTTTATGGTTCCCTTCAGTTCCCATTGCAGTAGGATTCTGAGTCGTTGCTAGCTTGCATACGGTTGTCGATTTGCCTAAACCAGGGATGGTGAACCTGTGGCCTTCCCAACTCCTATCAACCCTGTGAAGGATGATGGGAGCTGTAGTCTGGCAGTATCAAATAACATAAAGGTAGAAGAAAAGCCCTGCTGAATCAATCCAAAATCCCATCTGGTTCAGCACTCTGTTCTCACAGTGGCCAACCAGACACCCATGAGAATCTAGAAAGCCACGGGTTCCTCAGCCTACACTTTGGCTCCATTATCTTTCCCCCCGAAAATCTGCTCTGCATTGAGACTGAGACTGATCAATGGATTTTGCTAGTGGTCTGCATCCAAAATTATAACATCACCTGGCTACCTAGTAACCACTTGTCAGCAAGAGACATTCAGAGCACTGGAATTGTGGTTCCCATCTTGAACATGGCCAAGCATATTGAGGAACCATACTGAGAATGTTTGCCCTATTTCCTCCAGCCTCGCAGCATCTGCTCTCTAAATGCAATGCAACCCCCCCGCCCCAGTCAAAGCTGCAGCTTTGGGATTGGGATGGTCATGATGTCACAATCCCTGCGATTCTTGGGAGCCAGTGCAAATATGGTCCTTAGTGGAGAGGATGTCCTACTTCTTGCAGTGACTTTTATTAGCAGTGCTGCAACATACCTGCAGACACACCCATGCTGCACTTTGTCTACCCTGTTTTTCCAAGGTTCTATATTATGCAAAAACTTTCAGGAGCACAGGGAGCTCCCTCACCGTAGCTGCCCTTTGCCTTGTGGCAGACAGGAATGGCACAAGGGGCATGGAGCTAGCCTGCTCGTCCCTGTACCAACCACCGTCCTCCATATGTGAGCATGGCACAAGCTATATATAAACCCAAGAGCAAAGTGCTCTGGCCAGAAACCAGTATATAAATGTAGTAACTAACAAACTAAAATGAATATCCTTGTATTTTCCTGGGGCTGTTTTTTTGTTGATTTCTGATTGCGGCCGAGCTGTTGTGAACATTCAAGAGTTAACGCGGCAGAGCCTCCACGTTAGGCCGAGACTGATAATTTCACACCGGTGAATGCATTTCTATGCTGATTTAGTTGTAAAGTAATTCTTTCTGTGCCCCAGTTTCAGCCATATGCTAATAACACCTGCTATTGGAACTTCAAGATGCTGCCTTGCTCACATCTTTCCTCTGCAGACTACAAGATTAATATGGTTTGTACCATTGTCTCGCAGACAATAGAAGCCCAGAGGGCAAGAGTTTCCCTGTTTTATACATCTCCGCAGGACTATTATTTTATTTTAGTTACTGCACCATTTCAGTTTCTTAGAATGCTCTTAACAAGACCAGTTTGTATGAACAATTTGTCTTCTGCGAGCATCTGAAAGAGCTTTCGGCCCAAATTTGCTGCTATTGCTTTACATCTATTGAAGGCAATGGAATGGCGCCTGCTTTGACTGGCAGTGGGTTTAACCTTGTTCTTGGGAGGCCCTGTGGAAAAGGGAGTTTTCCAAAGCAATTGCCAAGGGACTGCAGCCTCTTTCTACATGTACCCACAGAAAACAAGAGCCCTGCCCTGACTCCCACACCAGCATTAAGCTTAGAAGCGCCTGACATCTGCTGATCGGGGTGCACTTTGGTAATATGGTGCCCTGAAAAAGGATGGAATTTGGCTCCCCCCAAAATAATAATAATAATAATAAGTATTTTCACAATAATTCATTCTGGTACAGTTGCTTTTTATGGATTTTCTCAGTAGGTTGACTGTTAGCACCTGTCTGTGTTGAGAGACAAAAGGATGTCAGGGTGAAGTCAAACCACTGCATTAGCAGGCTCAAGCCTGGGCAATGTATATGGAGGTCCTGGGCTACCCAGATGACAAGATAGCCTAATTGATGTGGTCCAAGGGAAAGCAGAGCAATATGTTTGGCACCAGCTTGGCTGCTGGAGTTGCCGGAAGGAAATGTACAAGGCACCATCCAACCATCTTAGGGACTCCACTCTGGATTTTTGCTGGGTTTTTCCTCCTTTTTTCTGCCTGAAGATATCCCAGAAGGCAGCAGAGATTTAGGACCACAGTTTTCCTTCTCCTAGATGGGCTCCCTTCCCAGGTTGATGAACCCCACCTGCCCCCCACTTCGCTCTTCAGCATGTGCAGAAACTGCCTTCTTGGCGGTTGGACCCACTGTTGGTCTCATCCGCTCAATCTGCAAGTGCCTGTCTTTGCTTGCAGAGGAAGTCCCAAACTCGCCGAGGGTTTGAGACCCATTGGCTGCCCTCACCTGGTTTAGCTGACCAGTTGAAGCCATTCCCCCTAGGTTTGGCAGGGGAATCACCTGCACCTTCCTAAATCTGGTGATGTGACTTTAAGGCAGCAATGAAGATTTGGCATACTGTGACATCAAGGCGTTCATTTGCCCACAGACTGCCTGGGGGCTTTGTAGAAGACTGGCATCCATTCCCATTTGAAAGAACAAGCAATGATTTGGCCTGAAGAAGTCCTTACTCTGAGTGGCCATTCAGACTGGGCCTAGAGCAAGGATGGGGAGGCTGTGTCCTCCAATTTCTGCTGGAGTACAACTCCCATCATTCCTGACCATTGGCCATCTTGGGTGGGACTGATGGGAGTTGGAGTCCAACAATATTAGGAGAGCTGTGTATTTCCCACCACTGCCCTGGAGGCCAAGAAAATCAGCAGTGACAGCAGTAGCAGGGGAGAAATGAAGCCACTCAAGAAAAGGTGCCCAGCAGTCGCACAGGCCTATATGCCAGTGGTGGGGGACCTGTGGCCCTCCAGATGTTCAATTCCTGCCAGTCCCAACCAGCATGACCAATGGTAAGAGAAGATGGGAGAGGTACTCCAGCACTCTCTGGGGGCCAGAGCTTCTCCACCTCTATTATATGTGTCCACTCAGAAGCAAGTCTCATTTAGTTCAGTGGGGCTCCTTCCCAGGTAAATGTTGTATAGGATTTCAACCCAAAAACACCCTGTCCAGCCTTGCTCCCCCTCAAAATGGAGCTTGTAGCATTTTAATCAGCAGTGAACAACTACTCCTAACTAGGTTTGTTTAAAGCCCATGATTTATTTATTTGTTTGCCTGGGAAAGCACGTGCAAGCTAAGATACATGCATAACGCTGTGTTCCTACCCCAGGGAAGCTCTGAATGGCTCATTTCCCAGAGATCGGGAAAGGCTAATTTTCCCGGGGAATAAGACATTTGCCACGGCTTCTGTTGTTGCGGTAATGGTTTCTGCATGCTATCTGAGCCCCCTTGTGCACATCACTCTCGTACAATTTCCTTTACATGCTTGCCCGATACATCTCTGTGGGCTTTTAATTACCAAATGCACATGTTGCCTTCTGGAAACTGCAAGCAAAAAGGCAAGGAGGGAGGCTATGTGGTGACATTTGCCCAGAAGATGAATAGATGCTGGAGCTGTAGGATTGAGCCCAAAAGGATTATTATGATGAAATGTTGTTAGGGCAACTACTTCAAGAACTCTGCCATGCAGGGGAGTTGCGACTTGAGCAGAGCTCACCATACAGGATAATGCTGAGAGAGAGAGAGAGAGAGAGAGAGAGAGAGAGACTAAGTGAGATGAAGAGAACTTCAGGATACAGGAGGTGTGCAAGTATCAAGAGAATTTAGCAACATAAAGATGCATTCCCAGAATTACTTAGTGCACATTAGCTGTCTTGAACATTGCTTAACTACCCTGCCCAACTTTAAATGAGAGTGAATTTCCAGGGGAAATGGAGGAAACAAAGATTCTAAGCAGTGATGCCACTGAAGATTAAAAATATCAGGCTCCAAATATGGATTTATGATTTTGGGGAGATTCTGAATACAAAAGTACACAACACATACCATATTTTATGACGACATCGCCTGCCTCTCTCAGAATGGCCTATGGCTCATTTTCAAATAAAGCCTAATGACCAAAGATTTGTATCCACCAGGAGCTATGCATTTAGTACTGTGGGCCCAATTATACGGAACTTTCTTCCAGTTGAGGACAGACAACTGGAAGCTCCCTACTGAGGTTCTGGTGTCTACTAAATGCCCCTTTTTTATTATTCCCACCAACATTTTGATTGAAGTCTGATTTCAGAGTTTTAACAGATTTTTATTTGTAATGTATATTTTGTAAACTGCATAAAGACAATGGTTGTTAAGTAGTATGTAAATAGTTTAAATAAATAAAATAATCACATATACTTCAAGAAGAGGGCATCCACAATGTAAGTGTAAAGACCCTTAGCCTTACCATTTTTGGGTTGGGAAGCCCTGCATTGTTTACAACAGTGCCTTATCTTGCTACTGAGCTATACTTGCATACTGGAAAGCACCTACACATGTGCAATAACTGAACATTTAGAACTCTCAACAAATATCCCCCCTTTTTCAGTGTTTTCCAATTCTACTCATAATTCCTGTGTTGTTTCTGAATACTGCTGAAGGCAGTTTGCCCTTCTCTAATTCTAATTTGGGTTAATGAATGTGAATACAGAACCAGGAAGGGTCTTTGTGTGGCCTAGGGAGAGCTTTATCCCTAGGGAGGTCCCTTTGCTGTATAATTGGTTTAAAAGCCCTGGTCTACCTTGTCGAGAGAGATGTTGAGTTAATTCCACTCAAGATGAGTGGACTTCATTGACGTCAGTAGCATCATATTACTGCCATTACCAGAGAGATCAGTACTTGATCCCAGAGATGAAATTGCATTTGTGAACATCTCCATTAATTTTCTATTTTTTTTTTATTAAAAAACCCACTTTTTAAAAATGATATTTTACCAACACAAACATTTGTACAAGTCGTTTTGAACCGATCACTGGAGAAAAGAGACAAAATGGCTGAAGTATATTCAGGGTTGTCTCTCTTTTTTAATTATTTTTATTTGATTTTACAAATTCATTCACACACAAAATCGCAAATTATAAAAATTACACAAGATTCTTCTGAATCTCTAGACTTCCCTCCTCCCTTCCATGGATTCCTTAATTAACCTTTTCAACTACATACAATAAATCCTCCTAATTTTCTAGTCCTCCATTGTATCCAAAGTCTCTGTAACATTACAAGAGTTATTTAAGACCTGCCAAAGAGTTCAGGTGTTTATAGTGGTCTGTCAAATATAGTATAAATTTCTCTCATAATTTGTGGAAGTTTTGATCCTCCTGATTTCTGATTTTCCCAGTCACTCTTGCCATCTCTGCATAGTTCATTAATTTAATCTGCCAGTCCACTTTGGTAGGGACTTTATCGTCTTTCCAACCTTGGGCAAGCAGCATTTATTCAGGGTTGTCTGGTCCTCACATGCTTTAAAGTAGTACTTTTCAAAACCTATCTATGTGCACCACCAGCAGAACAGCACTGGTTTAAAGTCATCAGTTTGTAGTATAGTTGGACCAATGTCCAAGCTGAACCATGCTCATGAGCAACCAGGTCTTCCTTCCTCTTTCCAGTAGAAGCTGGCTGTGCAGAGTTCTGATTAGCTGTCTCTTGTGACAATCATGACTCTGTTTCAATCCCAACTCCATGTTTGGCTGTGCAGAGTGCTGATTGGCTGGCCCTTGTAGAAAATCATAAAGCACAACTCCCCCTGTCCTTCCCTTAACAGCATTGTTTCAAGTTAAAAGAAAATAAGCTTGTATGTGTCTGTGGAATTCACCAACTGGGGATGGGGGAGAAATTCGATTCAGTTCGCATTATCTGAAACAATATGTGAACTTGGTTGTCCTTCAAAATTTGAACTTTTCTGAATTTTGCAGACCCAGAAAAGAACCTTCAGGTCATCTGAATGTGGTGCAATTGAGCAAGTACAGTCAGATTTTCAGGACCTTGGACAGCCCCACACAAGCAACTTGCTCCAAGTTCTGCAGTCCCCAATGAAACCTTTGCGTTCTCAGTCTGTGCTATCACACTCAAGCCTCACCTTTGTTTATGTTTTCCCCTGGAGACTAAGTAGCTTAAATTATTATCTAGCACTCCAACTCATTCCCCCAATTTATTTCCTAGCTTGTTGTTTGCATCGGTAATCCAGCAGTGAGGAGCAGGGAGTTCCAGTGGGGAAGATGGTTGCTTGTTTGGGAACCTCAGTCTATGGGGATACCTGTTCACGGGAACATGAAAAGGCTCTGGCTCAGAACCAGTGTGGAGACCAGCTCTTCTGTGATCTTTGGCACTGGCTTTTAAGATCTGGCTGTGCCCTTGTCTAAGGTGGAGTCTGAGCTACTGCCCAGGGTAGGTGGCTGGGGTGTCATAGCAGTCTGTGGTAAAAGATATGAATGCAGCAGGAGTGTTAGACTCCTTAGGTCAACTGTGTGGAACCTGCAGCCCTCCAGACATTGCTGAATGACAGCTCCCATCATCCCTGGTCATTGGCCTTGCTGGCTAGAGCTGATGGGAGTTGTCATTCAGCACTGACTGTACGCAGACCTGCATAGCTTTATAGAGGGACTTGTGTTGGTTCCTGTTGTTCTCTGGATTCCCTTTCCCGCCTCTCTGCCACACCTTCTCTTATTATTCCCAGGTGACCAGCGCAGCAGTGTTGTCAATGAGTCCAGCAGCTTGTTAGGGGGTTCCCCTCGACGGCAGTGTGGGCGCAAAGGCTCCCCCTATCACACCGGGCAGCTCCATCCTGCCGTCCGAGTGGCTGATCTTCTCCAGCACATCAACCAGATGAAGACTGCAGAAGGCTATGGCTTCAAACAAGAGTATGAGGTGAGAATTTGGCCCCAGGCTCTACCAAATTCATAATCCCTAATAGTGATATGTGAAGCCCACTGAACTTGAAAATGAGAAAGTGAGAGAAACACCCCTGTTTTGAACCCTGATCCTCCAGAATTCTGCACATGGGTAGAATAACCCCCTCCTATCTGATCCAGATATTTGCCTACAGTTCACAGAGGGCAGTGAGGAGGTTGGGGACTAGCACACTGGTCCCCAATCTCCCTTATGCCATTCTAATAATGTGGGGGGTGATGGACAGGGAGATTAGAACACCCAAACTGAGCTCTAGATCTCTGGAATTCCTGTGTTGCTATGGCACGGTAACCAAGATGCTGGCTTAGCCTGGGGAATTCAAGGGGAGTTTCTGTCTCCCGGCTCCTTTCTTCTTCTTCTTTTCTGAAAGGACACTGTGTTCCTAAACCACAACATCACCTCTTATGCCATATCAAAATGGAACATGTGCAGCCCCTCTGCTTTGTGACACTGTCAGAACAATATGGTTTATGTTTCCCGTGGGACATGCCTATTGAAGGTCCCTCCATTCTCTCTGCCAAAAAATATTACTGTCTCGTGTTCAATTGTTTCGGATGTCTGAGACACTCGCTCCTCTCCAATATTATGAATTTGACAAACCTGAGCTAGTCACAATAATTAGGGCACCTTGAAAAGCTGTTGTATATGTTCCAAACCAGTCATTTGAAAGGCACTTGGATATTAGGAACAAGCAAGGCAACATATCATTTTCTTCCACTTTCTCTTTTTTGCTCATAGCAGCGGGGCTGCAGTTATTTCACATGCGCACAAGAGGCTTGCGCACACGCATACACACACACACACACACACACACACACAGTAGCTCTGTGTAATAACAGGAAATAAAGAACCATGGGAAACAGAAGATTCCATAATCTGGGGGGCGGGGGGTGGGAGGGAATGAGTCATTTCTGCAGGGAGGGAGAATACAGATGTAGTGGAATGAATCCACTTTAAAAGTGCCCCCTTGGGGAATCCCTTTAATGAAAATAGACATTGATGAAAATATATTTCCACCCTACCAGTGATATATCTATATCTATGTGTGTCTGTCTAACTATCTATCTATCTCTATCTCTATATATGTGTGTGTGTGTGTGTGTGTGTGTGTGTGTGTGTATATATATATATATATATATATATATATATATAGCCCCTTCAAAACATTTATTCCAGGGTGGTTTACAATGTAATTTAAAGCAAAACAACAATAAACTATACACTAAGCCAATTAAAAGTATTAAACACACCACATAATCAGCACAGTGCAGACATTAAACTCGCAATTAAGGCAGCAAAGTAAAAACTTCAGTTCAAGGGTTTGTAAATGTAGCATCCTCTCGACACAATGGCTGCTGCTACCTGAGGGATGCAGTTTGGAAGCTAGCAGTTCTGGTCCTGAAATGTGCGGTCCATAGGGTCTTTGCTTTTGAAAATGTAGATCTTCCTCCCTAAATTGACTTTAGAGCAGAAAGCACACTAAAAATGTCTGCTACACAATTAAGGGTGAAATCCTATGCAAATTTAACTGGCAGTAAGTCTCAGACTGTGCACACATTGCACTTTTTCTGCACGCATACACACACAAACCCAAATCCTGGGAACTGTAGTTTGTTAAGGGGGCTGGGAACTGCAGCTCTGTGAAGGGTAAACTACAGTTCTCAGGAGTCTTTTGGGTGGGATGTGCTTTAAATATATAGTGTGTCTGGAGTCCCATTTAACTCATTAGTACTTGCTCCTGAAAATACAAGGAAAAGATTGTACTGGAAAAACAGAACAAAACCTAACAGTGAAATCCTACAGACTTGTACGCAAAAGTAAGTGATTTCCATGGAGCTTACTTTCTAGTAAGTAGACATAGGGCTGGAACCTTAGTCAATTAATCATATGTGTTTTAGTTGATTGATTAATTAAATCCCCATTTTTCTGTCATTGATTAACCACCTATTTTTGCTGTTTTCATGCCAATTTATAATCCAAAAGGATGCATACCCACCCAACACATATCAGCGGGAAACCACAAGGGGAAAAGGATACTTACTTTGTTTTAAAGATGATCTTCCTATGCATTATCAGGCATTATCAAGAGGCAGTCTCCTTTCTAGGCATGAGAAAATGCCTATAAGAACGTAAGGATCAGACCCAAAGTCCTATCTAGTCCAGCTTTATGCTTCCACAATGGCCAATCTGATGCCTCTTCTAAGATGGTACTTGCCATTTGTAGCACCTGTATTAAAAAAAAAAAAAACCTCTCTCTCTCTCTCTCTCTCTCTTCATCTCAAACCCTTGGTGAGTTAGGCTCTGGCAGATTGAGCAGACAAGACCAAAAGTGGGCCCAATGGTCAAGAGGGTGGTTTCTGAGGATGTGGCTCACCCTTGATTCTGAGATCTGTGGGTGACTCCCCTGTAGCTTCTTCTGTTCTACCACCATCCTGGAGCATGCAGCTACATAACCAGTTACGGGCCCTTTAAGGATTGCATACAGCTTTCCCAAATGGGCAGAGACACTGCAAGGAGAAGGCCTTGCCAGCCTCCTCAAGAAGAGCCCTGCTGAATCGGGCCAAAGGACCATCTATCTATTGTCATGTTCTCACAGTGGCTAGTCATAGAATCATAGCATTGTAGAGTTGGAAGGGGTCCTGGTGGTCATCTAGTCCAACCCCCTTCAATGCAGGAATATGCACTTGTCCCATATGGGGCTCGGACCTGCAACGTTGGCATTATCAGTGCCACACTCTAACCAACTGAGATCAGATGCCCTTCTAGAGGCATTCCCCCCCACATTTCTTCAAAGGTAATCTTTTGAGGTCCATATTCCAACAGTGGGTGGGGCCAAAGCCAAGAGTGGATGGGACCACTTCTTTCTCTGCCTCTCTCCACCCCTTTATTTCTCTCTACCTCCCTACCCCAACATGCAGGTAACTGGAGTTGGGATAGAGATCCCTCTTGCCATTTATGCAGAAATTAATTTTAGGGCCACGTGCATTGCAGGGGGTTGGACTAGATGACCCTCAGGTCCCCTCCCAACTCTTATAATTCTGTGAAATTAGACTGAGTGCTGCCACACATTACTCACCTCTGCTTCAGATGCTGTACAGTGGTACCTCAGGTTACATACGCTTCAGGTTACAGACTCCACTAACCCAGAAATAGTGCTTCAGGTTAAGAACTTTGCATCAGGATGAGAACAGAAATTGTGCTCCGGCGGTGCTGCGGCAGCAGCAGAAGGCCCCATTAGCTAAAGTGGTGCTTCAGGTTAAGAACCATTTCAGGTTAAGTACGAACCTCTGGAATGAATTAAGTACTTAACCCAAGGTACCACTGTACTTGACTGCTCTGTGGTTGGCCACAATATGGATTCAGCTTTCTGTGTGCATGTTTGTTTTTATAAAAAAAGTGGGTCATCTAATATTTTAATGCAGATCATCTTAATATTCCCGAAAGATATGTGCCCCTCCTTCTGCCCTGGTCATTCATTGGGGAAGCCACTGTGAGCACCTCACCTAGGCAGTGGGTCTTGATGCTGTATGGTAGAGCCCACCCCTAGGGGAGCATCCGGTATCTGTGCTGTCAAAGGAAATTATGTGTGCTTGTTCCCCAAGTATTCTTTATGCAGATAATAGACTTCTGTTCTTCCTAGAGTTTCTTTGAAGGCTGGGATGCTTCAAAGAAGAAAGACAAGACCAAAGGGAGACAGGATCACATGCCAACCTGTGAGTGTCAGAGACAAAAGTTCTTTAAAAAAAAAAATCCACAAAGAAGGGAAAGGGAAAAATCAATCTCTTTCTTTCATTTCGGATGTTTGAACGCCCCAAAACTCTCCAGCGTCTGGAAAGTATGCATTTGGGTTGTGGTTTGCAGGCATCCGAGGACTGTCAAATGCACAGCAGAGGTTGCATTTTGCTCCAATCTGGGTTCAGTTTTGCAAATGCAGCCACTTCATTATAGCCTGCAGACTTCAGATCTTTGCACCTCGGGGGGATTCCATTTAGTTTGAGACGTGTCATTCCTTTGCCTGGAATTAAATATGTCACACAAGTTGCTAGCGCAGGCTTTGTGGGCTGGAAAGTCAGTTGCAGCCGGATAAAATTCTGCCTGGCAGGAGGAAAAGGCTGGGAGCGTGACGTGACCTCAAAACTCTGAAGGGAATAAATGCCGGTGCTCAGGTAGCATTTATTAACTGAGAGCAGTGTTGCATAGCGAGTAGAGTGCCAAACTAGGACCCATGAGTCTAGGATTCAGGTTCACATTCAGCCAGGAACCTTTGGCTAGTTAGTCTCTCTCAGTGCAACCTAACCTCAGACAGGGTTGTTGTGCAGGGGGAAGTAACCCTAGTGATGAAGTTTCAGTTAGTGTGGAATAATATGGTAGCGTGGGCCACCCATTTGATTCTGTACCAAACACAGGCTGTGAGGAACAAAGGAGGCTGCTTCATACTGAGCCACTGGTCCATGTAGCCAGGGGGTTCCAAAGTGTATGTGCTGTCATGCTAAAAGATCTACCGTATTTCTTACAAAAGCAGAGCAGGGATTTTGTGGCACCCGTGACACTTGCCAGTTCTGCAGATCAAAGCAGTCAACTAGGCATATATAGTGTTCTCGAAGCTACCAGCATGAGTTTGACTAAACTGCGCGAGGCAGTGGAAGACAGAAGTGCCTGGCGTGCTCTGGTCCATGGGGTCACGAAGAGTCGGACACGACTAAATGACTAAACAACAACAACAACAGGCATATATAGAGTTAGGTGATCTCACAGGTAAACTGGTGCCAGGGTTTATATTCTAACAGTTACACCTGGTGTGCTCTGTGGTGTGATGAAGGGTCAGCATTGGCAAAATGTTCCTAGTGTAGTGTTGTTCAGGATGTGCTGAAACTGCCCATTGTTGTTTGCTGCCACCACTGAGTGAGTCAGCTGGGCCCATCAATGGAGAAGAGGCTACATCAAAGGGCTCTTTCCCTCCCCCCCCTTAAACCTCAAACCCGAGTGTGATAGCATTCCACTGCAACATTTCAAATACTTGTCAACTGTTCAAGAAGTCCGACACATGGCTGCGTGGTGTGTCTGTCTGTCCGTTGGAAAATGTAGAGTTTGGTGGTCGGGAGAGTTTTGGAAAGAGTTGAATGAGTAACCGGGGACATCCCCCTCCATAGAACAGAGGGGGAAGCTGCAATTCACTTGGAATCTGTGCTGTAAAATAACTCCGCTAAAGACTGGTTTGCCTCTGCAACACCACCCTAGCCAACTATTTTTACCGCTTCTAATTATAGCCTCCCGTTCTCTGCGTTTTGCAAATTGAAATTTCATGTGAACATGATGACAAAAACGAGAGCTAATTGTTCAAAACAGCATAGTGGGAGCCAAACTCAGATTCCACCCCGTTCCCCAACCAAACGTCACAATCAGGTGTCAGGCAGGGCCAACCCACCTATGAAGCAAGGTGAGGTGACTGCCTCAGGCGGCAGAATCCACAGGGGCAGCAGACCTGATGTAGATCTTTATTATCCCGTGGTTCCTGATGCAGATCTTCAATGACCCCTTCTTCCTTGGCAGAGAGGGAGGGCGCCATTTTGTGGTCTTCCTCAGGTGCCCAAATGTCTTGGGCTGGACCTGATCACTGGGCAGGTTCTGCTTAAGAAGCTCTGGGAAGTAAGCTGCCCATTGACTGAACTCTGCACTGAGGCAGTTCCATCTTTCTGCCCTACATGGAGGAAAGCTGTCCGTCTCATCCTAATGTTGCCCTTTCCTCAACTCTGCTACCATCATGGTGCCAGTTGGTATGCAGCAGATGTCTTCTTCGGGTGGTGACATGTGTTCTGGGTCACTGGTCTTCAACTGGTGGGTCAGGACCCAAAACTACATCATGGCCTGATCTAAGGTGGGCCACAACAGCAGCACTACCATCATACAAATAGAAGGTAAAAGTTAATAAGTGGGTCCCCAGAATGCATATGTGGGTTTAAGGTGAGTCTCAGGTCTGAGACTAGTACTCTAGGTAACATCTGATCCACCATATCTCAGGTAACCATGATTTTACAGTCAAATGCATTAATTTTGCGGAGTTTGTTAATGTAGAGACGAGAGATTTATTCAGAATCAGTGTAGCTGGCTGGAAGTGTAAGAACTGAGGCTGATGAAGAAGAGTTTGGATTTTGATATCCCGCCTTTCACTCCTCTTCAGGAGTCTCAAAGCGGCTAACATTCTCCTTTCCCTTCCTCCCCCACAATAAACACTCTGTGAGGTGAGTGGGGCTGAGAGACTTCAAAGAAGTGTGACTGGCCCAAGGTCACCCAGCAGCTACATGTGGAGGAGCGGAGATGCGAACCCGGTTCCCCAGATTACGAGACTACCGCTCTTAACCACTACACCACACTGGCTCATCGCCAGTTGATCAGTGAATTGATTAACAAATGAATGCATGAATTCAATCAGAATAAATGGTGATATGAATATAGAACAGCCATTTTGAAGGGGGAAATGCATTTTTCTTTTTTTTCTTTTTTAAAATCATTTTTATTTGATTTTACAAATATAAGGCATTTTTCATTTTTAGACGAAGTATTCATGCGTCTTGAGTAGATACATTTCCTCTATTCCCAATGTCCAGACTGTGAGTGCTGCTGTTTGTAGCGTCAAAATGGCACCTCCCACCCCTAAGGTATCACCAGGCTTGGGAAAACACTTAAGGTTTGCAAAAGTCTGGAAATCTGGTGGTGAAACCAAAGAGGGGCCTCAAAAGCAGCACAAAGAGTTCTAATGGGTTCAGTGTGTAAGGAATGCTTGAGGAAGAGGATGAAAAAGTATAGTGAAGGGGGCTGGCAATGGAATAGCGTGGCTGGATTTCTGAACAGGAGACCATGCATTGCAACCTCCAGCAAAAGTTGGTGGCAGGGCCGTCTTACCCATAGGCGCTAGGGGTGCAGGGCACCTGGGCGCCGGGCTCTCAAGGGTGCCAGGCCAAGAGTCTGGGGCCCGAGAGTTGAATCCGGGGAAGAGCCCACCCATCGGTCGGAGCGCCACGGCGGGCTCTTCTGCTGTGGGCGTGAGTTCGGGGGTGACCAAGCCAGCAAGACACTGAGGCGGTCAGCCGGCTCCGCCCTCCTGCATGCATGGGACTGGGCAACCTGGGGTGGGGGGCGCCGGGTGGATCTTTGCACCTGGTGGGTCAGGACTCAAAACTACATCATGGTGCCGCATATGCTTAAGACAGCCCTGGTTGGTGGCATGAGGTGGGTGGGGTGGCATTGCTCACCTGGCTTCCCAACACAAAGCATCCATTCGAGTTGCCGAGAGGGAGAGGAGCAAAGGGGCAGGGAGCTTGGCATGTTGCAAGCTCAGCAGTGAAGCCAATCCAATACTCCTGCCACTGTGCCTACACTGCACTCCCTGCTGCCTCCTCTTCTCAGAAACTAACAGCAACTCTGGGGATTGGAAAGCAGGTGAGCATCCCCACCTCACCTGCAGCACTCCACTGACTGCTACTGCAATATCTTGTTTTAGATCCCATTTTTTTATGTCAGAAGAGGCATTCCCTCCTTTGCGAGAGATAGGAGAAAGGAAATGCTGCTTCGAAAGGGCATCTGCTGCCCCAAAATTTGCAAGTACATCCCTTAAAATAATAATGCAGGTTTTTTGTGTGGTTTTTTTTTAAATAGAAAAACTGCTGCCTGATTAAGTGGAGAAGCCTTTTTAAAAGCTCAGTAGATTTTTCATTGCTTGATCAATTGTTTAAGCATTGCAGCCCTAGTATGCCTGTTCTTTAAATCTACCTTAGAGCAAAGCCTTGATCTCGGCTACATTGTGGCAAACCTCAGGTACCTATTGTGGCTTTTGCATGGAGACTGGAGAATTCAATTAGTAAAGCTTTTGACATTGCTCTGTGTGGCTGGGGAGCCAAAAGGCCTTGGATTTAAAAAGAAAAGAGCAAAAGAATGTGAAGCTTGAGGATTCTGGCCAAACCCCACAGGCAGGCTGAGATGTGGAGTAGCGCAATAATGGCTACGGGTTAGGAGAGAAGGACATCTTTTCTGGAGTTGTGTGCCTGATGAGCAGAGCTCGATTAGCACCAAGGCAAATTGCAATTGTGGGTCACTGTAGGAAGAATCATGTGATTGTTCAAGACTGCAGGAACTCAGATGTAATGTACATCATGCAGGAACTCTCTGTGATGTACACCCAGGTTTCAGAGTCCTGGTAGAATGACACCAGGGCTTGTAGCCCATGTTTGAGTTGCACTGCTGGAGTCTGATGTAGCCACTGTCCAGTAAGTGACTGGAAATTTAAAAGGAAAAGCACCTTGAACTTATGAAATGGGGAGTCAGGAGATTAAGGTCACCCAGTGGCTATTCTGCCTGTCCTGGACTGATAGTCCTATCTGATTTTGTTTCCAGATGATCGGCATCGAGTTAAGCTCCATCCACTTCTTGGGGACCCCAACTCAGACTATATCAACGCCAACTACATTGATGTAAGTGCATCAGCGCCCCTGACCTGTTTCCATTGCCTTACCAGCAACCTTCTCTTCAGCAAAATCTCAGTCTTGAGCTTTTTGTCTCATAGAAACTTTCTTGGCTGTGTGATCTAGAATTCTCTTTGTCTTCCATGTTTTCCCTGTGTCTCTCTCACACATGCACCCTTAGGAGCTCCACACTTCATGCAGCCTGATGTTACATCTGCCTTTAAGAATGCTCTTCGGTTCCTGAGGAAAATGCTACCTTTCCCTTTCCCTGTTGCTCCAAGAATGGAACATGATGGTACAGCAGTAGATCAGGATAGGGTTAGATATATGTGAAGGACCATATGCACTCTCCTTCAAGAATGGGGAGCCTGTATCTCTCCAGATGTTGTTGCACAACAGCTCCCATTAGCCTCAGTGACTATGGCCAATGGTCAGGGATGATGGGAGTTGTATTCCCTCCCACCAACACATACCAAATAAGGACAAACATAAATTTCCCATCCTTTAACAATCCATGTTATGTCTAGAGATGGGCATGTTTCCTAAAAATTATTCAAGTTCTTCCAGGAAAAGAAAGAAGGAGTAATTTTTCTGAGACAGTCCAAATATAGATGCCAGTGACCCAAGTGAACTGTAAGCTATAATAAACAGCACATGCTCCAATACCAGAATCGATTTTAGAAATTACCCCAATTAAACCAAAATTAAGACAAACTAGAATGCAGCACAGACCAAATTCATGGAACAATAAAGGAACAGAACAAGAAAAACCCATTTGTCCCCCCAACTGTGAATAAATGATGTAAAAATGTACATTGAAATAAATGCAAGATTGTGTGTGTTGAGTCAATAACTGTAAAACTATAAGTGAAGATACACACAATATGTGAAATATAATGCTGTCTGTCCACTGATAGAAGGAGCCCATCAACAGAATGAGGGAGGGAGGTAATTTTTAATGATTTCACCCTACTGCTACCTCCATACTCCCTACTAAATCTGCACTAGGTTTCCCAGCCCTCCAGTCAGGCTCCCGTGATGAGGAAGAATTGCCAGCAATGGTCTCCCTCCTCTGTTCCACTGGCACACAACCTAGATACCCTATAATACAGAGCAACTATGAGCAACTAAAACTTTTATTTAGCATGTATTACAGTGGTCTGCATGGTGGCAATATGAATTTCATCAAATGCTTGCTGGAGGCTCGCACCTGAACTGTTACAAATACAGTCTATGTCCATATTATGGCCATCCACTAACACATGTTTTCAGAAACAGAATAGGGACAATATAATATTATAAGTGATCTCTAAATCCCTCCACAAGTGTAAAGCCTCTGAAACTATCTGTCCTAGAGCTGAAACTAATTTCCTTCCAAAGCGTCTCAGAAGTTTTCTTCTGCAAATTTTGACATCAAACATGCACTGAATAGTTGAAGACTTGCCAGTAGTTTATGATACCTATAGCTGACATTGAGTCACATTTGTTTTCAGTATTGGACTTGATATTTTACTTTGGTAGTTAATATATGATGGTATTTTATAGCTGACAAGCAATGACATCTACCACATTTGACAATTGATGGCTTATCTAATTTTTGGACACCTGCCTAAATCAAAAGATGCCAGAATGTTGAAAACACTCAAATCTCAAATGCCACATTCAAAATTGAAATTTGAATTTCAGATTCAAAATTTGGCAAACCAACCAATGGAGAATTTCTGCCAAATTTCTAATATTTGTGAATCTTTATTTCAGCTCTAGACTCTTCATGGCTGTCTAGATTGTTTAAGTGAGGCAAAAGAAACCAGATCCAATCCCAGTGTCCTTTGCTGCTGCTCCTTCTCTGCTCATCTATGTTGCTGTCTAATGTACTCCCTCTACTAAACAGTCTGGTCTTCCTCAGATTGTGTCTCACTAATCTGTCTGTCTCTGATCTCTTTTTCTCTTGAACCTGTGTCCGATTGGGCTTGCTAAGATTCGGATAAACCGAGAAGTAAGTATATGTCGAGTCCCTCTCCTCTATTCCATCTTTCTTCCATTTAGAAGTCCTTTAAAATATATCCAGGGGTGGAGAATGTGGTTGGGGGCACACAAGGTGGTTGCCTCTACTTCAGGTGTTTGCCACTCCCCCCAGATGGTGCCTAACAACAACTCCCATCATCCCTGGCTATTGATTACACTTGCTGGGACTGATGGGAGTTGTCATTCAGCAACATCTACAGGACCAAAGCTTCCCTGCACCTACTTTAACTCACACCATCTTCAAATATCTGAAGGACTGTCCCATGTATTATAATGGTTTGCATGGTGGCACAGATGATGTGGACTTAATCAATGCTTGCTGAGGGCTCATGCTTGAACTGTAAGCATCCAGAGACTATTAGCAGGGAGGGAGCTTTTCCAAGCTGGAGAACATCCCCTTCTGGTTAGATGATTGAACATGGGTGTATATTAGGTCCTTTGCAGAACTGATGACTTCACATATAAAATGCAAAATGAGAGCGTAGGTGGCCCCACAGGGAGCCTCGTGTTTAGCTTTCAAGCCAACCTGCTGTGTTATTGGTTACTGGCGCTGTTACATCTTTCTCTGCTCTTTGGGCCACTGCTCCCCCATTAGGAGTTACTAATGCGTGCAGTAAGTGGCTTGGATGAATGAAGGTGTTCACAATCATTACTCAGGACCACATGACTTCTGTGAACAGCAAGGCTGCAAACAGGGCTCTTGTGCTGCTCTCAGTTCCTTGCTGCTTGTGGACATTAATCAAGGCTGCCTTCGTGTACTGGGAAGCACTTGTAGGCTGCTGTTACCCTCAAGGTGACCCATGCTCAGGCTGAATCCCAGTGTTTGGCCTTGTGTGCACTGTATGATGGTGCCAGGGGTAGGTGGTGGTGGTGGTGGGGAACACCAGTTATGTTCAGACAACTGGATTGAAGTGAGGGGTAGTTGGGTTCACACATGCAAGCTCCACTTCAGAACCACCCTGTTTTGAGCAGGAAGGTCTGAATGAGGATCTAAGCATGTTCAGGCTAACATGCATATAATCCTCTCCGTGTGTTAGAGAATAGCTGTAGCTCAGGTAGAACGTCTGCTTTGCATGCCAAAGGTCCCAGGTTCCATACCTGGCATCTCCAGGTAGGGCTGGGAGAGAACCCTAGTTGGCACCCTGGAGAGCCTCTGCCAGTCAGTGTAGATGGCACTAAACTAGCTGGACCGGTGGTCTGGCTTAGAATAAGGTGGCTTCCTGTGGTCTTGCGCATGCCTTCCATTGATCAGGAACTGTGCCTTATCAGGGTTCCAGGTGGCAAGGAGAATTATAAATGTGTTCAGCTGAATGTGTTTAGAATTCCCTTTTCAGACCTTCCAGATGACCATGGGAAGCCTGCAAACAGGGCATGAACGCAACAGCACACTTTCCCAGCCACTGACACCCAGAGGCAGATTGACTCCTACACTGGAGATAGAACATAGCTATCATGGCTTATAGTCAATGATAGATTTACCCTTCACAAATTTGTATAATCCTCTGTGAAAGCCATCCAAGTTGGTGACCTGTTATGGTAGTGAGTTCCTGAGTTTAACTGTACACTGTGGGAAGAAGTGCTTTATTTTGTCTGTCCTGAATCCTCCAAACACTCCGCTTTCTTTGATAGCCCTGGGTTCCAGTATTACAAGAGAGGGAGAAAAAGACCTCTCTCTGTCCACTTTCTCCATATCACCCCTAATACCATGCCATGTATCTTGCTCTGCCTTACTAGCCTTGTTTCTAAACTTATATGCCCCAAATGGCACAACCTTTTCTTGAAGAAGAAATGCATCCTTGTTGCCTTAGCAACAGCATCTCACTGCCCATTTGGAGTGAGGACAGTGAGAGATCTGTATTTGCCCTCAGTGGCATCATAGTACTTTAAATGTGTGGTTTGAACGTGGTCTTGGTCCAAAGCATGCAGGATCTGGGCAGGAAACTGGGATGTAGGCACTGTGGAAGGGCTTTAGTGGATATTTTGGTTGAGTGGCTTTGCTTTCAGAGGGACCCTGGCTGAGGATCCAGTTGGACATCCTCTAACCAACTTTGGAAGTTTGTTGGGGCTTTGGTATGTGTGGTATAAGGGATAGCAAAAGGGGATTGGTTAAGTCAGCTTTAAGAGCAGCAGATTTTGGGACCAATGTTGCTGGTGGCGTTCCATGCAAATGCAGGAAGTATTTCCACAATTCCCTCCCTACCATAGGAACATAACACACTGTCTTATTCCTTCACAGGGTTACCACAGATCCAACCACTTCATAGCCACTCAAGGTAAATCATTCTTATCATCTTCTTCCTCTTTCACATTCCAGAATTCTTGCCCTCCTGCACCACTTGGGCTTGTTTTGGAGAATAATGATGGTGATGCTAATAATAATAATAATAATAATAATAATAATAATAATAGTGGTAGTAGTATTTGAGCATGTAAAGTTTTTCTCCAGGGAGAAAACTGCAGGGCAGAAGACCTAAGCCTGTCTCCCACACATGCACACGCACAATGTCCCAAGCACAATCAGAATCGCTCCTTTATCCACGATTGCTATTATTAAAAAATAATAATCACAAGAAATCATTAAAAATGATGGCTCTCCCATGACATCTTTTTTAATGGTCCTGAGCGTGTGGGCAGCAGGGACCCAGAAAAAAGCAACAGTGCAAAACTGAGTGGGGGTTGACATATTCAATCCCTGGACCACCCTTGGTTTAATTATTGTGATGATTAATTAAAATGATATCCTGTCTTTCCTCCCAAAGGAGCCCAGGTGCTGTGTATATGTGCCCCCCCCCCCAATCTCTCCATCATTGGTGGACTCGTGGGGATTAGCAGATCCTCCTTCATCTTGAAGGTGATGGAATGTGTGGATTCAGCCAGCCCAACACATTAATTTATGCCAATTCAAGATGTTCATTTTACTAAACAATTTAGACCCCAAATATCTGAAAGGGGACACTCTTGGTAGTCCTCAGAAGTTTGGGATGGAGGTGTCTTGGGAGAGGGCTTCCTCTGTGGCATTCCACTGTGGAATTCCCACCCCTCAAAGAGGCATCTGTGACCACCATTGTATCATTCTCCCCATTCATTGAAGACACACCTCTTTACTTGGCTTTTGACAGATGAGACTTATTTTTAAGTTCCGCTACTCCCTGGTGCAGTCTTTCATGTACAGTACATTGTTCCAACTGCTTTTTAATACTGTAATATTGTACTGCTGTAACTCACCTCTGAGATTTTTGTGGTAGAGGGTAGCCAGGAAATACCTGAAACAAATCAATAGCCACCTTATTTTTGCACATGACGTCCTTTAGCAGTCTCTGTGGTTGCTTAGTTCTCTTCCATCTCAATGCTCCAGGCCCCAAACAGGAGATGATCTATGATTTCTGGCGGATGGTGTGGCAGGAGCACTGTTCTAGCATAGTGATGATAACCAAGCTGGTTGAAGTGGGAAGGGTAAGAGACTCCTTCTGTTCTCCTCTCCCCACACTGTGGGTTCCAGAGGGGTGTGCTTTATTAGCCCTGACCCCTCACCCTACCCTTAGACACACAGATGATTTTATTTTGCTATTGCAGGTCAAGTGCTCCAAATACTGGCCAGATGACTCAGAGATGTATGGCGACATCAAAATTACCCAGGTGAAGTCGGAGACATTGGCGGAATATGTTGTGAGGACGTTCACTCTGGAGAGGGTAAGCTCTTCAAGCTTCAAAGCTCAGCACAGTCCTGTCTGTGGAAGCATTGCTCTTAACCCAAAAGCTGGTACATTGGCCATGATCTTCCAGCAGCAACAGGTGGCAGAGATGTGTTTCACTGAGGCTTCCATCGCTGGCAAAAAGGTCTGCAGGCTAGGAAGACTGCAGGAGGGCTCCTATAGAACTAAACAATAGCAACCACTGAGCATTGAGAAGCCATTTTCACTATCAGGACTCCTTCTGGGAGGCTATGTGTGTGTGTGTGGGGGGGGGTCATCTTTCTCTTCTCAACTTAGACACCCTCAGACCTTGCTATTCTGCCCACCCATACTGGTTCCTGGAGTAATGTGCAATGCTCATGTGCAAAGCCTATGGTTAGGGTGAGGAACCTGTGGCCCTTCAGATTCTGTGGACCCCAACTGCTAAACCCCCACCTTCAGCCTTGCCAATAGTCATGAATGATGGGAGTTGTAGCCGCATGACATCTGTGTCTAAAGCAGTCTCCCGCAACCTGTTGCCCTCCATGTGTTTGGTACTAGAATGTCCATCAGCCTCAGCTAGCATTGTCAACGATCAGTGCTGATGGTGTCCCAATACCATGCAGGGCTGCAGGTCCCCCAATTTCTGGCCTACCATATTATTTTGATGGATAGTTTAGGGCTGAGCAGAAACAGACCTTCTGAAATGCTTCATCCTATTTGCAAATCATAAAATTGGAATGGCCCATGCCCATTCACTGAATATTCTGGGATGGGAAGGAATTTTCTAACAGTCTGGAGAGGGTTTTTAAAAATCACAACACATTTTCTTCTTATTTTGGCTATGAATACTGAAATATAAGATATTGATAGTTTGTGCTGGTTGATGAAGGGAGCAGTGGGTTAAAAGAAGAGTGAGCAAAATCACTGCTTCCTACAAAATGTTAAACTATCTGTCTATCTCTATCATCTATATCTATCTATCATCTATCTATCTATCTATCTATCTATCTATCTATCATCTATCTATCATCTTCACAGTTGAGCTTGAAATTCCTCTACTCTACTCACAGGCAGCAAAATGGGTGGAGCAATTTGAGTGGAGTTGGAAAAAAGAAATTTCCTTCCTTCCTTCCTTCCTTCCTTCCTTCCTTCCTTCCTTCCTTCCTTCCTTCCGTTGGCTTACCTCTAGATTTCTACATAGTCAGAAAGCACCATGCTTAGGCTGTTAATCCACAAAAGCAAATGGTATCCCCCCCCAAAAGCAGGGGTGCCAACTATAGGGAGTGGAAGCGGCTTCGGCCCCCTCAATATTTGTGGGGGGTGAGCCCCACTCCCAATATTGAGGGGGCCGCCATCCCCCACTGCTGCTGGTGAGTGCTCACGCACTGGGCTGGACACATCATGTGACGACCAGCCCCCTCAATGTGGTAAGCAAGTCAGTGTCCCAAAGGTAGAGCTTTTCTGGTGTATTAGTTCAGATCCTAAGATTATTGTGCATTGTTGTCCTCACTGATTTGACACACAACACCAATTTCTCTAGCAATCAGTTATAGGCACACTTGTGTACACAACTTTTCTACCCACTCTGTTTTCTTTTCTTTTCTTCTTTTTAAATGCTATTTCGAAAGTAGCAGGGAAAGGCATTAGGTACACATCGTTCCCCATCATTACACATTCTTATGAAGTGCTGACCTTTTTCCCAGGTCATAGATCAAAGTGCTGATCAGCTTCCTGTGCCCCAGCCTGGTGCCTTCCAGAGATTGTTGGTCTACATCTCCCACCACCCCTGATCATTGGCCATGCTGGCTGAGACTGATGGGACTTATAGTTCAAAACATCTGGATGCACCAGTCTGGGAAATGCTGACATAAAGAATCCAGTTTTTTTAACGGCTCAACAGACCAGGCTTAACATGTAAGAACTTGTTCATCACCAAATGGCTTTCTGTCTCTGCCTCTCCCTTTTGCATCTGCCATAACTCTTTGGCACAATGTTGCTATATTTGGGACACTTGTTTGCAACTGCAGCTCTGTGATTTTCACTCCCCAAAATGAGAATCGGGGATGTGCATCATATCCTTAGACACTGAGGGTAGAAAGAACCTAGAAGGAAGAGTAGTTTGTTTATTGACTTCGTATCCTTTATAGCTCTCCTGGAGCCTGGCACAGCAAACCACAAAAGAGGACCATTTAAAAGAAAAGAAAAGCATCTTTAAGACATTTCAAAACATTTTTTTCTAAATGTACAGTGTTTAGAAACAATCACATACCCTCACAGTTATTAATGTATTAGTTTCTTATGAGCCATCAAATGCCTAGGTAAACAGGAATATTTCAACATTCCTTCTGAAAGTCAATAATGAGGGAGGCAGATGCACCTCGCCAGGAAGGGAATTCCACAAACAGGGAACCACCAGCAAGAAGGCACTGTCACAGGTCAACATCACGTTGGCTTAAAGACTCCTTGAAAGTCCACTTTCATATTGTGCTGCATGTGTGATGTAAACAAACACAAATAGGTGGTTTCCTTTGATGAAGAAGATGGAAACATGGTGACATTATCTGGAAATGTTTTCTTTGAAGAAAAAAATTGTAACCTGGACCTGGAGATGCTGCTACTTGAGGCATCTTCCTTTATAGACTCTGTGTTGTGTACAATTTTGACTTTAGAATGCAAGGTGTTAAAATCTGGAACTGGATTTCAGGGGGATGGGAGCAAAGTTACTAGAATGTTTCAGGGTGGACTTTACCTTTACCTCTGCTGGCAGTGAAAATAGTGTCTTGTAGGTAGGTAGGTTAGTTAGTTTTTTGAGATCTAAAGCCACAAAGAACCTGAGGGAGTTCATGATTCACCTCAGCACATCTTGTTATGCTGTGATCCAAATTCAGGATTTTCTTATTCATAAGAATATTTATAAGGTGGCAACTAATAAAAAAAGTACCAAGGTAGTGCACAATGAAGTCAGGAAAACATATTAGAGCTATAAAATCATAACATTATAAAACCACAAAGAACAGAACAAATGGCCAACACTGAATCAAATAATTCTTTAAAAACACTTGGCAAAGCAAGTACCTTCCCGGAAGGTGGGAACCGTCCTGAAATTGCCTTGTAATTCAGAGTACGCACAGAACCAGTGCACACACCTAGTATTTGTGTGTAGCCATTTCCTAGCCTGGGAGACTTTTGTCTTTTTTCAGTCTTCTCTTTTGGAACCCAAACCCTCTGCTCACCTTGACATCCCCCTTTCGCCAACCACGCTTAGTGCTCAGAATTCCTCCATCTGAATCTTCCTTGTTTATATGCACTCTTTAGGTACTCCATTGAAGGACGTTCTCTCAGTAAATAGTGCCGCAGAACAGCCCTTTATTTACGTGGTCATTCTTGATGGTTTAATTTCAGGCTAAGCGCCATGTAATTGCACAGGGAATGGACAATTATTTCTGTCTTCTAGACAGGAGCTGAAAGCTTCGTGGCAATTATTGAGCAGTTCTACTGTATCTCGAGACATCCGCAACTGTAATTCACCCCCCCTCGCCCTGTAATCTAGAGGAACGTTAAATCACAACCTTGTTACAAGTAAAGTACCCGAGTTCCGTCGGGAACTGGTTGCCTTGTAATCGTTCCAAGGCATTCGCCGCAGCTCCAGTTTCAGGGAGAAGGACCACTTAATCAGTGGCCTGGGATTTCTCCACCAAAAAAGAGGACGGAACCTCCTAGCCAGTGTATTAAATCGTGATACCAGCTCAGCCAAGCTTAACAAAAATGCAATATCACACTATGATGAGTGATTTAGTGTGAAAGGAGATGTAGCCTCAAAAGGAGAGAGGACAGCATGACCTCCAGTCATGGGGTAATCCTGTGAATATGGGATAGATGAATCTGTCAATGTTGGTTTCTCTACGTTTCTCATTTTCTCAAAGCATAAGTTCAGTTCGCAATGTTTGCACATCAGCCTGCAGTTATTATTTGCTTGTTAAAACGATCTCACTTCGTCAGACTTTTAGCACTTGTTGTTCCTACTTTTGCATGCCGTTTTGTCTAGTCTACACATTTCTGGAAAGCAATTCCTCCCTAGCAATCTTTGCATGTTATTTCCACTGATATAGATATTTTTGTATGCAGTGTACACATGCAACGTTTCTAACGGCATCACAAAAATTCAGAGAAGTATCCATTCTGAAGGATAGACGCAGTTCAGTCTGCGTAATTGTGGGAGAGGAAAGTGTGACTTAAGGGGGGGGTTGCATGAAAATTTTGAACGGAATCAAACCTTCCTGGTTCTGCTGGGAGGGCAGCAACATGGGAAATACACAAACCTTTTCTGAGATGAATCTGCCAAAGTGAAGTCGTGGCACCTGGGTGGGAATTTTGATCAGGCAGCAATCCTGCCGTTAGAGCTGCTTCATGTCAGAAACCACTGTGTTTATGCTCTTATCTCATGCTGCCTGTAATCATCAGCAAAATCTAGCACCTGTAATTGCTTTCCACTTGGCATCATGCCACATCGAAATCTAGAGAATTCCCAACAGCTTCTCCTACATCAATACTTAGATGTTCTGGGTACGTAGCAAGAGTTCTGGTAAATACAAGAGGTCCCCATCGGTGTTGGCATTCTGCCGGCTGTTGAAGATGCACCTGTTTAGACAAGTATTCCCCTGAACTTGAACTTTCCTGATTTGATTGTTTAAATTGCTCTTCAAATTGGTTTAACTGTTACGCTTTTTAACAGGATTGTTTTGTTGTGGTTTTTAAAATTATGGATGTTTTTAACATGTTGATGGGATTGTTTTGTTTTAGTTATGTATGAATCACATCATTGATTATTAACTTGTAAGCAGCTTAGAAACCACTCAGGTGTGTAAGCAGTATATTAATGAATGCATTAATATTAGGTGAGCATCCAAGGTCAACTTAATTTTGAGTGTGATAGCTGCTTGTTGCAGTGGTTAACATCTTTCATGGTGAACTTTATTATTTCCTCCAATTTTGAGAAAATGCAAATTCCAAGCTGCTGGATCCTGTTCAATAACCTTCTGTTTAATTACAAAAAATAAATAAATCCCTCTATAATTGAGGAACCCTTTTTCCTTATGTGTTCATAAACTGTAATGAAGTCATGCTTCTGCAGCAAACCATGTATAAATGGTGTGTCATGTTCGGAATTTGTTTTAAAGGGTTAGATTTTAATATTTATTTTACCTACTTATTTATTTCATTTATATGGAAGAGCTCAAGACAGTTTACATGGTTGGTCCCTCCTCATTTTGTCCTCGCAACAATCCTGTGAGGTAGGTTAGGTTGAGAGAAAGTGATTTTCGCTGGCCAACACTCTAGTCATTATACCACACTGCCACTTTTCTAACAACAAAGTTGAGCTCAGAGAAGCTAATAATGATAATAATAAACCTTGGCAAAATAATAATAATCAATATAAACAAACAATCAAACAAACAAACAAACACCATGGTAAATAAGCAAAGCAAGAACAAACAACTCAAGGAACAATGCAGTTCAACAAAAACCCATAATAATGTTAAAAATAGTGATTCCTAATGGTTAATTAGAGGTGGAATTGGGTGACCTGCCCTCAAAAGATGTGCTCACCCCATATTGCTGTTGTGATTTTATGTGATATTGGCTGGTCTTATTGATCAGGATATTTTTATTGCGGCCCATTTTGAGATTTATTTTTAAATGAAGAGCAGGCTATAAATTTCTCTAAGGAATAATGTAATGCATTGATAGCACTTTTAAACACAAGGCCGGGCAGTTAAGGACTCCGGAATGCAGCAAAGGAATTGGGATGATGAGAATTTTGGAAGCACCTTTAATGTTAACCTCCACCTTCCTGGGGAAACGTCCAGTGCCCGATTTACATATAAGCTAAACAAGCTATAGCTTAGGGCCCCACTCTCTTGGGGGCCCCCCAAAAAATCAAAGGAAAAAAACCTGGATGTACATTTCCAAAATATAAGATAAAAAAACAAATAAAATAAAACCTACATACAGCAACAGTGTTTGTCTTGTGTAGGCTCCTATGATGTAAGTAATGGGCCCCGTCTGCTGGCCTGCTCCCTATCACTGGTTTGCTCATTCTGCATGGACTGTTTGCATAAATTACCATATATTCAACACAAAAAACAGCGACAATTTGTTGTTGACAAAGGACAGCTGGACATATAAAGGGCCCCATGACCTTCAGTAGCTTAGGGCCTCATCAGACCTAAATCCGGCCCTGGAAACATCTGTAGGGCTAACCCTACTTTCTCTCTCCCTGCCCTCACCTCCTCCTTACAGAGGGGCTACTCAGCAAGGCATGAAGTAAAGCAGTTCCACTTCACATCATGGCCAGAACATGGGGTGCCTTACCATGCAACCGGGCTCCTGGCATTCATCCGCAGAGTGAAGGCCTCCACGCCTCCCGATGCAGGACCCATCGTTATTCATTGCAGGTAAGTTTTTTTTTTTTTTTAAATCATATTTATTAAAGTTTCCAGAAATATAGAAATACAAAGAAAAAAGAAAAAGAAAAAAAAGATATTTAAAACCTTACTTTCATTGCCTACTTTCTGGGACTCCCCCCCTCCCCCCCCGACTGTATTCCCCTTTCCTTATTTTGGTTCTACAAGCTCTCACTCCCAATTTGAAGCTTAATTTGTTTAACCCACTATCCAGATTGAATTGTACAAATCTTGCACCGTCCCACGTCATTAACAAGAAAAGAAAAAAGATTTTCCCCAAGATCCACCCCAGTTCCTTCCACGAATTCCCTTTTTTTAAACACGTCCAATCAAAATAAAATGACATGCGTAAGTTATATAAAGAAATAGAAAATAAGAGATATAAAAAAAAATAAATTCAAAAGATTGTTACACAGCCTTTGGATTCCAAATCTCCCCCCCCTTCCCCGGTTTGAATTCCCCATGTCCATCAGTCTATACATTATCATCCTGGAAGTCTCAATTCATGGCCAAATTTCTCCCCAATTCCATCTTGCCGGTTTTCTTTTAATTTATTAATTTTAATGGTATTTAACTTCAAGTGTCCAATCTAACAAAGGCCTTTAATTTCCTTGATCTTTACCACTCCTCCCATTGTTCTTTCCGTGTCGTAGTCAGTCCTTTGTTCTTCTTATTCCTCACTTTCTCAGGTTTCTTGTCCTGTTCAGCTGCTAAAACTTTCTAATTCAGAAATCTGGTATCTCTACAGAGGTTTGTTATTCAGGAACAAAAACTTACGTCCAGTCCCTTCCTTTCTTCAATAGAAAATTCTATTATCTCCTTTAATGTAAATACCTCTGTAGACAAAATACTATTTCAGTTTTGCAGCTTTCCCAGAAGATAGCAAGTCCTGTGTGAATCCCGGAGTATTTTTCCACTTACGACCGTTCTTGTAATGTCCCGATACCCCTCTAGGGGGATTGTAATAACTTTGTATCCTCTAATCCAAAAGTCAAATTGTTGTTCCTTATTTTCCGACAGTTTATATCCATATTATAACAAATTGTAACAAAATTAACCAGCAAAGTCCTCGTAACAAAGTCCTCTTTATATTCTCCAGCTTTGACAGCTACTTTGACAGCTGTCAAAGTCTCCGTCTCTCTTCACCAGGCTCCGCGAATCGCCCCGGTTCCCAGGGGGGGGGTTGCATTTTCCTTCTCACCCTCCACTCTTCTCCTCCAGCACAGTTCTTATAATTTCGCATCGTGGAATTAATGATTTTTATCAGAAATATACTTCCCTTTGGACCTTGGTTACTCAGTCCTTGTTTTGGAATGCTTACAGTGGGGGGGGGGGATTGACTTCCTTTTTAAATCGCCCCCGCTCGTGCCAAATCCAAAATTTTGAACCCGGTTTCCCAATTACTCACGGGTTGTTGTTAATAGTCCAAATTTTCAATGGAAGAAGTCAGCGCTCTCCGTCGAATGGCATGCGGCTGCGCTCGGCAGGGAAAGCAGAAGACTCAAAGCACCACGCCGCTCCCCGGCACCCGATCCGAAGCCTTTAAAAAGGCTCCTTCACGAGTCGGGAGGGCGCTAATGGTGCAAGCCGAGTCACCCATGTCCACGGATTCCGTGTCCGTGGTTTTTAAGGGTCCCCGCGTCGCCGGCGCGGTAGGACCCAGCCCCTGCCGAGCAGACTCCCTCCGGAGCTCGGAGGGAGTCCGCCATTCGGCGATGGCGCCAACCCGGAAGTCCTTTCATTGCAGGTAAGTTCAATACTAGGGATGCAAGAAGGCATCATTCTCCATGTCACACGCAAGACTGTTTCTCTTCCTCTAGCGGTTCATCTTCTGCCCTAAACCACATTGTTCATATTGATGTCCACTGTGGCAAATTTGCATGCCTTATGTCATTATACATACTTAATCGCATAAATTGCATGAAATATACAGTGGTACCTCAGGTTACAGATGCTTCAGGTTACAGACTCCGTTAACCCAGAAATAGTACCTCGGGTTAAGAACTTTGTTTCAGGATGAGAACATAAATTGCGCAGCAGCAGCATGGCAGCAGTGGAAGGCCCCATTAGCTAAAGTGGTGCTTTCGGTTAAGAACAGTTTCAGGTTAAGAACGGACCTCCAGAACGAATTAAGTTCTTAACCAGAGGTACCACTGTATTGCCATTATGTTAATCCACCCAATTCATTCAATTTAAAGGAAACACAATGGGATGGGAAGCCATAATCAATTCCGTATTGTTTGTGGACTGAAAGCAACAATAGCAAGTACTGATCGTATTCACTGGATTGATTTTTGCTCTGGATGTGGAAGGAATAAGCATTTTCCTCATCCATTGCTGTTTTTGTTGGAATTCCCCAACGTCCCTGATCAAGACAATTAGGAGCAACCATTAGATTTTGCCTAATGCTCATAGAGCCTTTTGTAATATAACTTGTAAAAATATACATTATGTTCAATAATGAGAGCACGAGGAGAGAATAATGATCCTCGTGATGAATAGGGTCCCCAGCTCATGGTTGAAAAAAGTCAGTGAAGAATTGGGGCATTATCTGCAAATTAGTAGTAAGGAGATATCACAGAAAATGATGACTTTTGTCTTGGAAGCAGTGAAATGTCATCACAATTAAAAGAATGCCCAGCTGTGTGATTCTATGGATAATTGTGGGAGTTTTGATATAGAGTCCTTTGCTTAGATCACATCATCCAGTTTCTGTATCATACTTTAAAGATCAGTGAAACACAAAATTGGCTTTATTGCTGGGAGTGGTGGTGGAGACAGCTGAGGCAGGTAAAGAAACCAGTGTTTTATGGCTTGGGCTTTGGAGCTTAATGTCCCAGTAACCATTATCAAAGGTTAGCCCAGACACTGAGGTCCTCCTCTGATGGTCTTCTGCTGCTTCCCTCATGGCAAGAAGCAAAGTTACAGGGAACTAGGCAGAGGGCCTTCTTGATACTGGCACCCTCACTGTGGAATACACTCCCTTCAGGTGTCAAGGAGATAACTATACAACTCATAGAAAACATCTGAAGCTCTGTATTGGGAAGTTTTTAATGTTTGATGTTTTATTATATTTTATATATTCTGTAAGCTGCCAAGAGTGGCTGGGGAACCCAACCAGATAGGATTATTATTATTATTATTATTATTATTATTATTATTTAGGAAGCTGGTCCACTATTTGTCCACTAGCTCAATTCTGCATGTTTTGGACTGGCAGTGGCTTTCCACTATCTCAAATTGAGGTCTTTCCCATCGCATGCTACCTGGTCCCAAATCACACAGTGACTGGCCCAAAATCACACCCAACGAACTTCATGGCTAAGTGGGGGATTCAAACCCCAGTCTTCCAGCTCCTAATCTGGCTCTACTCTAACTGCTAGACCACGCTGCCATCCTCACAGTTACATGGCCTGCATGGCTACATTGGCTGTTCTGCTGAGACGGTGGAAGACCATGAATGTTGCACTCCTGGTCTTACACCTGCTCTTCTTCTTTTGCTTGCAAAGCAGCCCCATGCTAGCACAGAACACAGCAGCAGCGCTGTTCCTCGTCGTTCTTTATAACTTCTGCATTCTGTGCTCTTTCTGTGCTAGATAAACAAGAAAGGACTGATGAATGAAAGCTGGGGAATTTCTCCTCATCACCACTTTTCTCCCTCTCTCTCTCTCTCGTCGATTGCTTCATCAGTATTCATTCATCAGGGACAACCAGTATAATTAGTTTCCCCAGCCTGTAATCATTGATAATCACAGCAAGTGATTCATCTGCCCCAGAAATTAGTATATATACTAAGAAGGTCCAATGGAAAGGAGAAGTGGCTTCCCTTTGCGGCATTTGGAATTTAGCTGGGGCTTGGATGGGTGGATCTTCGTTCAGGAGGAAATCTGTGGGGTCAGCTCTGTGCTACAGGCAAGCTTTCCCTAAGAAACAACAATCTGTCATGAATCTGCTTCTCTCGGCATGTGTGTGAGCGAGCTGGTTTTGTCTAAAGCAGGTCTGTGAAGGGACCTTGGCAGAAACCTTCTGGCTGCCGTTGCAGGAATATATCGATGAATGAGATGTTGGCTGTGTTCATGCATAGTGCTAAACCATAGTTGAACATTATGTCCTTGCATGCTTTCCCTTCCTCTCTCTTCCTCTGGTGCAGCTGTGAAGAAGGTTTGGTTAGGTTTATTGTTTATTATTATTAAACTTATACACCACCTTATACCCAGAGGTCTCAGGGCGGTTCACAACAAAACCACAACATATAAAATCAAACCAAAAGCAGTAACCCAATAACCACCACCCCCGCAAAAAAATAGCCACGTTCTAAAAGGATGTCAATAAGATAAACTAAAGGCCTGGTTAAAAAGGAACATTTTTGCCTGGTGCCTAAAGGTGTATAATGAAGGTGCCAGGCGAACTTCCCTGGGGAGAGCATTCCATAGACGGGGAGCCACTGCAGAGAAGGCCCCTTCTTGTGTTGCCACCCTCTGGGCCTCTCAGTGGAGGAGGAGGCACACAGTTTGTCTTAATCAACCACCTTCAGCTAGTGCTTAATGGACATATCACATCTAGATAATAATAGCAATAGTTAACGATAGATCCTAGCTGAGAGACAATGGTAAACTGTGGTTAGTTGAAAATGGAACCAAATGCCCCCCAGTCTCCCTTTGGAGGAGGAGAGTGGGATGGGGGAGTCTTGTGCAGCTAACACTTACCTGGTTTAGCTTTCCAGTAGCACCTTTAAGACCAACTAAGTTAGTTCTTGGTATGAGCTTTCGTGTGCAAGCACACTTCTTGGTATCTGAAGAAGTGTGCTTGCACACGAAAGCTCATACCAAGAACTAACTTAGTTGGTCTTAAAGGTGCTACTGGAAGGATTTTTTTTATTTTGACTATGGCAGACCAACACGGCTACCTATCTGTAACTGGTTTAGCTTTGCGTACCATTAAAATATGGTTTAACTAATTTAGCACTTCATGTGAACCTGACCTTTGCCCTGCATTTCAGAAACCCCAGGCTACATAGAATTGTGGTTAGCAAATGATCAAGATGAAAACACAACTAATAACAGACCCCACTCTCATGCATTAAAGCCAACTTTTGACCCATGAATTAAAATGGGGTGAGGATTGAAACCCAGTTGTTTCCTGTACTATTCAACACACTAACCACCACACCACACTGGATCCCAGCACTACTCTCTCTCAAAAACCATAAAAAAGCTACAAAGAAGGGTTGGAAAGCTTGGATAAATTCTATTTGTCTGTTGTTTAAAGAAAAGTAGGTATTGATTAAAAACAAAACAAGACCCACAACATTAAAATATAATCACATCCAAGAACTAAAATACATTTTAAGAAACCCACTTTTCAGGTGGTTAGCCTTGACTCCCCAAAGCCTGCTGTAGCAAATGGGTCTTTCAATAAAAGATGTGCTCAGGCTTGGACTTGGTTGAGTTTCTAAAGGCCAAGACTTCTATCATGGGGAGACAGCCGTCAAGAATGCATCTTTGCCTTTAGCATTCTAATTCATTGGAGCAGTGAAGGAACATATGGAAGAAGTTAGGCCAGCCTTTCCCAACATGGTATATTAGGAACAGAGGAAGATGCCTCATACTGAGTCAGACACATTGGTCCATCAGGCTTCCTCAACCTTGGCCCTCCAGATGTTTTTGGCCTCCAACTCCCATGATCCTTATTTAGCAGGACCAGTGGTCAGGGGTGATGGGAATTGTAGTCTCAAAACATCTGGAAGGCCGAGGTTGAGGAAGCCTGAGTCTACATTGACTGGCAGCAAGTCTCCAGGGTTTCAGATTGGGAATCTCTCCCACCCCTACCAGAAGATGTTGGGAACTGGGTGTGGGACTTTCTGCATACTCTACCACTGAGCTGCTCCCCTTCCCCGTTATTTGCTTGGGCAATTTATTTGCCACTTACATTTCAGCAAGTTTACAGCATAGATTAACACATCAGAAATAAAAAGTACAAAAAAAGACCAGCAAATTTCCACATTCTGGAAGGCACAGTCAACAACTAAATGGAGCATCCTCTTTAGCATAAAAATAAACATTACACAGAAAAATCAGCTGCAAAATTACAAGGAAAATTCCAGATAGCAAAACACAGCAGACAGCTAAACAATATATCCTCAGAATATCAGGAAATAGAATATTACAAATGAAAATCAGCTAAGATGTATGAATTCCACATTTTTAAATGACATGATTGACAATCAGGTAAAATAAAAATCAGCTCACTCTTCCCACTCCTCAATATGCTACATCAATTGTACAATCAAACAGACCAATCCAACTGAATTCCCAACCCCTTATATAGCAATAAACAAAACTTATTCTAAATGCAGCTAAAAAATACATCCCAGTCAGTCTCACTCAAGTTTACCTTTAACATGATCAACACACATGAAACACATTAACACTATAAATCAATGGTTCCCAAAACGGTTGGTGGAATTGTCAGGAGTGGGGTGGGGTGCTGGAGGTGTAAATGACTACCAGATAGTGAAAAGCTGGTGTCACTGGATCAAGTTTATCAATTTTGTTGAATTAATTAAACTAAATAGTTTTAATTGGATTTTGAATAAATGTGAAATCCATTGCTCTTGTTTTGAATGTTGTTTTGAATATCTTTCTTTCCTGTTTTGAATATCTTTCTTTTGTGAGTAATGCTCTTTATAGGGTATGGTAGGGGGCACTGGGGAAGAATTTATGGAACTAAGGGTGGGAAGCCTGAAAAAGTTTAGGAACCACATCTCTAAACCAACATACTCAAACTTAGTATTCTATCACACCGCCAAGTCACATTGCCCACACTCTGCAACCAACATGGTGACCTCCATCATCCTTGACCATTGGCCAGGCTGGGTGGGGTTGATGGGAGTTCAGAAAAATAGGAAGAGAAGGTACCGGGTTGGAGAAAGCTGTGTTATGCTTAGGCATTTAAGAGTCTACCATCCTCTCCTCCCACATCCACAACCCTCTGCAGTGCCGGCACAGGGAGGACAGGCTGTTACATCGTCTTGGACGTGATGCTGGATATGGCTGAGTGCGAGGGTGTTGTAGACATTTACAACTGCGTGAAGACACTATGCTCACGGAGAATCAACATGATCCAGACCGAGGTGAGATTTGGACATGGGGGTATGGTCCCAGTGGAGACAGGGATGGACTATGGGTTATTGTAACAGCATGTTTAGAATGCAAAGCAGCACCCCATGGATTCATAAAATGACAATCTCCTGGTTTTCATCTGCCTTGCACCAACTTCCCTGTTCTGCTAAGGCACCAGTAAGATTGGATCCTCTTCTTTCTTTTGCTGGGTAATTCCCATGTTCTCCTACTGGGGATCCCAAATTATTATCACTCTTCAAGACCTGTCATAACCTGCGTCCCAAAATTCACTGCTATAACATGCTATAACATCCTGTCCATGTTCCGGCGTCACACTAAGTTGTAGTTTAACCAACTATAACCTAGTTATAGCCAACATGGCTTCCTCCAGATGTTGTTGGACTACAACTCCCATCATCCATGACCACTAGTCATGCTGGGGCTGATGGGAGGGCAGCACATCGGCTACCAGTGGTTTAGTGTGACATGAAAATCCTTAGGCCTCAAGTTCCCTTGTTTCAAACAAACCAAAGCTAACATTACCTACAGTGTGCCGCTTCAGGCAAAATGGCAAAACTATAGTTTAGCAAATGAAAGGGACCCAGCCCTATTTGTTGGAGTTCAATCCAGCTTTAAGGATGCTGTCAGAGCTGCTTCCAGATCCTAGCTCACAGAGGATCACGCTAGCCAGCGATCATTAAATAAAAGTCTTTATTGAGTTACAGTTTCCATTCTCAAGCTGCTGCGTGCAACTCTACGTCTCATGGTTAGATCGGCGAAGCCCCATCTGAGTCTCCGCCCCTTGTACACCAACTTAATATCCTAGCCTTGCTCCACCTTTTCCGCCTGACTGTTCTTCTCTGGGTCCCTCTGCCCCCCGGGGTCTCTTCCTTCCGGGATTCCTCTGACGCTGACGCTGACCCCCCTGACTCTTCTCCCTCCTTTCGGCGGGCTTTAGGACCTGGCTCCCTTTCCGGGCTGCCTACTGCGCCACCTTCCTGTGCATTTGAACTTGGCACGCGCGCCCAACCTTCCACCTTCCGTCTGACCGTTTCTTCGCTCCCCGATGGAGGTGTGGCCACTCCTGACTCGTGCCCTCCCCCCTGTTGTGAGCTGCCAGCGCTTGATCCCTGGCGCCCTTCCTCTTCCCTGCTCTCTGGCGGTGACGCTGGTCCTGATTTCCAACTGCTCCCCTCTGAGTCCCCTCTGGCTCTATCTTCCTGGGGTGTCCCCCTAGGCTCCCCCCTTGCCCTGGCCACTGGTGCTCCTTTCTGTGAATCTTCTGATTCACTGGAAAGACTCGGAGATCTCGGGTCGTCGTCATCACTCATCTTTTCTTCTGCCTCCTCTCCCTCGCTCTCTGTTTCCTCCCTTGCCCTTGCCTCTGCTCCTGAACCCCTGACATCCATCCCCCCCTCGAAGCCCCCTCTTCCCCCCTCCCCTCCTTCCGGTGCGGGATCTGGGTGCTGCCGTGTCAGGGGGACGAATGTCGGATACAGTTCGCTTCCCGTGGCGGGCCGCCATCCGAAGTCTTCCGGTTCTTCCTCCCTGCTCTCGTTGACGACGGTCACCTCCGCTTCCATCTCTGTGCCGCCGTGCTCGAAACCCGGGTCGTCCCCGAAAACGTCCATGTCCGTCTCTCCTTCGTTGCCTTCAGGAGACGTTGCTCGTCCTGGACCCTCCAGCCACCTTCTGCGGAACTGCTCCTCTGGTCGATCATCCCACCAATACGAGGGTTCTGAAGCAGATCCCGAGGGTGACCCCTCTGGGGAACGGGCGTCTCGTGTCGGTTCCTCGTCCGAGTCGAACCCCCGGAACGTGCTGGCTGAAAGCGTGGGCGTGAAAAGCCAGTCGTCGAAAAAGTCTGCTGGCATTGGCCTATGTGGGAAGAGGGCATGAAACTCTTCTTTGAGCAGAGGTTCGTCTAAAGCGTAGCCCGGCACCCAGCTGTTGGCACTGGCCGGGGTGCCCTCCTTGGCGAGAAGGTATTCTACCCCCTCTTCCCCCCATCTGGAGTCCAAAATCTCCGTGACTTCGTTGATGCGCTCCTCCTGTGCCACTCCCCCTTGCCCGGTTCTCTCTCGGAGCGGACCCGGTGCCGTTCCTGGTTCCTGAAACCTGTGAGGTGCCTTGTAGGGAGTGAGCACCGATCTGTGGAACACCGGATGCATTCTGGAACCCTCCGGAAGAGCCAGCCTGAAAGCCACCGGGTTGACCTGTTCGTCGACTTGGTAGGGCCCCAGTTGTTTATGCCCTAGTTTCTTCTTCGCCAACGACCTGGCCGGCACTGCGTGGGCTGCTAACCAGACCCAGTCTCCCACATGGATCTCTTCGCCAACCCTTCTGTGTTTGTCCGCTTGTACCTTGTATGCGTGTTTAGCCAGCTCCAGGTGCCGCCGCAGCTGATCGTGGACCTCCTGCAACTCCGACGCGAACGCATCTGCTGTCTGCGGCTCCCCCTCCCCCATTCTTTCCAGTCCCGGGAAGGTTCTAGGGTGCCTCCCGTTGTTGGCGAAGAACGGCGTGACCCCCGTGGACACGTGCTTCGTGTTGTTGTAGGCGAACTCGGCGAGAGGCAGGTAATCCACCCACGTCGCAGGCTGTTGATTCGCATAACATCTCAGGTACTGCTGCATGATGGCATTGACCCGCTCCGCTTGCCCGTTGGTCTGCGGGTGTCTAGCCGACGCCAGGTTGATCTTGACGTTCAGGAAGCCCATCAGCCTCTGCCAGAAGTTTGAGATGAACTGTCGCCCTCGGTCGGACAGAATAGACCGCGGCAGACCGTGAACCTTGAACACGTGGTCTATGAACAGTTTGGCGGTTTGTTCCGCCGTGGCCACCTTCGCACACGGAATGAAATGTGCCATCTTGGAGAACAAATCCACCACCACCAGCACAGCCGTCTTGCCCCTCGAGCTGGGCAGATCCGTGACAAAGTCCAGGGCCACTCTCTCCCATGGCTCGAACGGAGTTTGCAGCGGTTCCAGCAGTCCGGCCGGCGGTCTGTGCACTGGTTTGGACCTCTGGCAGGTGTCACACCTCGCCACGTAGTCCGCGACTTCCCCTCTCATTCCGGGCCACCAGAAGTCTCTGGCTACTAATTCCACCGTCTTCTCCTTGCCAAAGTGCCCGGCAGTGGGCGCGTCGTGCAGCTGCTGCAGTACCTTGGCGCGAAGTTCGTCTCCCGGCACGTAGATGGCCCCTTTACGGATGAGCAAACCATCTCGCAGCTGGAACTCGTCGGTCGCTGCCGTGCCCCTGTGCACCTCTGCCATCTTTGCTTGCGCGAAGGAGTCATCCTGCAACGCTCGTCGCACCGCATCCAGGTCAACTGTTGCCGCCGCGCACGCCCACACTGTCGGTGCGAAGATGTGCATGGCGGCCGCTGGCGTTGCCTCCTCCAGATACTGTGGCTTACGGGAGAGAGCATCCGCCATGATGTTGGTGTCCCCCGGGACATACTCTATTCGGAAGTCGAAATTCGCAAAGAACTCAGCCCAACGTATCTGCCTCTGGTTCAGGAACTGTGCCGTGCGCCAGTGCTCTAGATTCTTGTGGTCCGTGCAGACCTGCACCGTGTGCTTGGCGCCGATCAGGAAGTGCCTCCACGCTTTGAACGCTGCATGAATGGCCAGCAACTCCCTGTCCCAGATGGTGTAGTTCTGTTCGGACTTGCTGAGCTTCCTTGAGTAAAACGCTCCCGGCCTCCAAACCCCCTGCGGGTCTTTCTGCAGCAGGACTGCTCCCACGGCTCTGTCCGAAGCGTCTGTCTCCACCCTCATCGGCCTGCTGGGGTTGACATGAAGCAGCTGCTCTTCCGACGCGAAGAGACGCTTGAGTGCCTGAAAGGACTGCTCCGCCTGCTCTGTCCAGATGAACTTCTTTTTCTTGGAGCTGAGCGTGTCCGTGATGGCCGCTGTCTGCATGGCAAAGCCTTTGATAAACTTGCGATAGAAGTTCGCGAAGCCGACAAACCGTTGGACCTCCTTCCGGTTGCGTGGGCTTTTCCAATCCAACACTGCTCGGACCTTGGCGCTGTCCATGGCGAGCCCTTTATCAGACAACTTGTAGCCCAGGAAATCCACCTCGGTCACGTCGAATTGGCACTTCTCCAGCTTGGCGTAAAGCCTATGTTGCTGTAGCCTGCTCAGCACTTCCTTGACGTGTCTGTCATGCTCCTGCTGCGATTCCGAAAAGATCAGGATGTCATCCAAGAAACAGACGCACGTCTTGTAGAGGAGCCCCGCCAACACGTGATGCATGAAAGCTTGAAAAACGTGGGAGCCATTTTGCAATCCAAAAGGCATAACTCTATATTCGTAGGTGCCCAGGGGCGTGAACATGGCTGTCTTCCACTCATCTCCCTCCCGCATGCGAATGAGGTTGTATGCCCCTCGCAGGTCCAACTTGGTGAACACTCTGCCCTTCCGTACCTTTGCGAGGAGGTCGTCGATTCGGGGCATGGGGAAGTCCGATGGCTTGGTCACACTGTTCAAGATGCGAAAGTCCACTACAAGTCTTTTTTGGGGCGTGTCCCGCTTCTTAACAAAGAATACCGGACTGCCCCCCGCTGCCTTGGACTCTCGGATGAAACCGCGCTCCAAATTATGATCTATGAACTCTTTGAGTTCCTGCAGTTCGTCCTCAGACATGGAATACAGCTTCCCTTTGGGTAGCGCCGCCCCCGGCAGCAGGTCAATTTTGCAGTCATATGGTCTGTGGGGGGGTAGCCTGTCTGCCTCTTTCTCGCAGAAAACCTCCAAAAATTCTGCGTACTTGTGGGGGACCGCTTGCAGCGTGCCTAGCTGCAGCTGTGACTCCTCTTCCCCTCCTTCCTGCCTGGGCACGATGCAGTGTTCAGCGCAAAAGGAAGAGCCGAAGGTCAGCCGCCTCTGGTACCAAGCCAGCGTCGGGCTGTGCTTGTCCAGCCAACTCATGCCCAATACAATGGGCGTGTCCGATAGTTGAGTGACATTGAAGCTGATGATTTCCCTGTGATTCCCAAGTCGCATCACCATTGGTGGCGTCTGCTTCACCACTTGCCCCCCTAGCAGCTCCCTGCCATCCACCGTGACAACCTGCAGGGGCAGCGTGGCAGGCAGCAACTGTATAGCGTGCCGGTCGACAAAGTCCTGCCCTATAAAGTCCGCATTGCTTCCGGAGTCAATGGTGATTGGCACGTCCATGGTGATTCCATTGGGCAGCTGGAGCGACGCGGTGAGCTTCACTACCGGTTTGGGCGGGAGGGGGTCCATGGGCTGTAAAATCTCTGGGGACTGCTTCACTGACACGTCTGGTTGGGCCCCAGTGCCTCTTCCTCCAACCAGACTCCTTCGTTTCCCTGCTGTGGTTGTCCCTGCTGCGTTGCTGCAGTTACCATTGCTGAGGCTGCAGTGTGCTTGTGGAGCCTCTGGGGACACTCTTTCGCCATATGCTGTGGATCATCGCAGATGTAACACTTCCTGTTCCCTCTAGGAGGCTTCGCTTTCACTGCTGCCGGTGCTAGGGCTCTGGCTGCTGACTGAGCCCTTGCACCTCCAACCTCCATAGGTTCCGCTCCTCCTCCTGGCGGAGGCGTGGATTGCGCACGCGCTGCTTCTCTGGGAAGGAAGGAGGAGCCCCTGGCTGGTTCGCGCCCTCCACGCCCTTCGTCCCTGCTCCACGGACGTCCTTCCAGCCGCACCCCCACCGCCAGCGCCCTCTGAACGATCTCCTGCGTGGTCCGGGGTCTCTCCCCCCTCGCAATTTCATCTTTAACCGAGCCGTGCAATCCCTCCCAAAACAGGTCTCTTACAGGAGCCGAATCTCTGTCCCATTCCAGGGCACTGACCAAAGCGAAAAAGCGGGCATGGTACTGCCTTACGCTGGCCCTCCCTTGCTTCAGTCCATGTATCTCCTGCCGAGCAAGATCCACGTCAATGCTTGATAAAAAGCACCCATCCATCGCTTTAATAAAGGCATCCGCATTTTGGAGCGCTGGATCATTATCTCTCCACAAATTGCGCAGCCATGCTTTAGCATCTCCATGCAAATGGGACATGATGAATCCCACCTTCTCTTGCTCATCTCTAAAGTCTTTGTTCAGCAGTTACAGTGCACACATTACATCTGCTCTAAAGTTGGGGTACTGTTGCAAATTCCCATCGAAGTGAGAGACCAGACCGCCTGTTCGTCTCCCCAACCCAATCCCCTCCGGTTTGGGTGTCAGTTGCCCTTGCTTCGTAAGCACTTCCAACCTGACCTGGAGATCCCTGTAGGCGGCAGCTGCGTCCTCCTCTCTCTTCCTGGATGCAAGAGCCTCGGCATTCAGTCGTGTCACTGCTTCTCTGAGTTCCACTATCTGCTGTTCGGCCGTCATGTTGTCTGCCGTTCGTGAGCTCGCTAGTAGGCACCCGCTTTCTCTCCTCTCCTCGAGGACGTAGATGCCCACAATCTTGAGATGGGGCTTACTGTCAGAGCTGCTTCCAGATCCTAGCTCACAGAGGATCACGCTAGCCAGCGATCATTAAATAAAAGTCTTTATTGAGTTACAGTTTCCATTCTCAAGCTGCTGCGTGCAACTCTACGTCTCATGGTTAGATCGGCGAAGCCCCATCTGAGTCTCCGCCCCTTGTACACCAACTTAATATCCTAGCCTTGCTCCACCTTTTCCGCCTGACTGTTCTTCTCTGGGTCCCTCTGCCCCCCGGGGTCTCTTCCTTCCGGGATTCCTCTGACGCTGACGCTGACCCCCCTGACTCTTCTCCCTCCTTTCGGCGGGCTTTAGGACCTGGCTCCCTTTCCGGGCTGCCTACTGCGCCACCTTCCTGTGCATTTGAACTTGGCACGCGCGCCCAACCTTCCACCTTCCGTCTGACCGTTTCTTCGCTCCCCGATGGAGGTGTGGCCACTCCTGACTCGTGCCCTCCCCCCTGTTGTGAGCTGCCAGCGCTTGATCCCTGGCGCCCTTCCTCTTCCCTGCTCTCTGGCGGTGACGCTGGTCCTGATTTCCAACTGCTCCCCTCTGAGTCCCCTCTGGCTCTATCTTCCTGGGGTGTCCCCCTAGGCTCCCCCCTTGCCCTGGCCACTGGTGCTCCTTTCTGTGAATCTTCTGATTCACTGGAAAGACTCGGAGATCTCGGGTCGTCGTCATCACTCCTGAACCCCTGACAGATGCTTTAAGACATCTCAAAAAATATCGTGGTGTAGTAGCATATAAATATAAGGGCTGTGCACTGTCCATCTTACATCCACTCTATGGCCCTGATCCATGGCTCCCCAATCAGGGACACCACCTACCCCACCCTGGATCAGGGTCTGAATTAGTGCAAGGGGGAGGGGCTAAGGTTTAGGTATGTCCCCCCCCACTAAAGCTTGACTTAAACACACACCTGGGAGGAGAAGGAGATGTTGCATTTTCCTCCCATGGTCAATTCTTCAAGGCTTCTCCAAGAAGCTGCTTTTGAAAATGGGTATCCTGCACCACACCAAATCTGTACATAGTGCTCATTTGCAAAATGTAGTAAGGCTGCTTGAAAAGGAGGCTCCTTTACCATGCAGCATCAATGCTATGGTGCTGCTTCAGGGATGGGCCTCAGACATGAAGGAGACCAGGTGGCGGACTCCCAGCTTCTCCTGGGAAAATGCAGCTATTCACAGGGTTTTCCTGCCCAATGCCTGCCTCTCATTTCTATCCGATGCCTTGACAGCCACAGATTGCTCCTGGCCATCCAAGCCAACCAGTCACAGTCCATGCCTTTCTGCACTTGACTCATCTGATGCTTCACACCCTCCTAATATTCCTGATTTGGCTGAGGCCTTGGACCTCAGAAGAATCTGGTGAATTATTTCAATTGCATAAATCAATAACCATTTAAACTTTCATTCCCTTCTCCTGAAGGAGCAATATGTCTTCATCCACGATGCCATCTTGGAAGCCTGCCTGTGTGGAGAGACCAGTATCCCTGTCAGTGAATTCAGGCCCACATACAAAGAGATGGTCAGGATAGATCCTCAGAGCAACTCGTCACAGCTGCGGGAGGAGTTCCAGGTGAGTCCATGAAAGCTGAAGGCTTCTTTGAACCAAAGAGACTTTCTTCAAGTGCACATTTATGATGAGCCTTTGGACCCAGGATTGCCAAAAGCAAGAGCCCAGTATAGCCTAGGCATGCATCTTTTGTGATAACCAGGAACACAGAGCTAGAAGAGACCGTTGGGGTCTTCTAGTCCAACCCCCTGAAGTGTAGGAATCCTTTGCTCAAACTGGGCCTTGAACCCACCACCCTGAGAGTAAGAGTCTTTAGTTGAGGATGTCACCTTATTTCCAGGCAAGGACACAGAACCATGTTACTAGCAAATGTTCAAAGCTTTTCCCAGAGTGTAGGTGCCAGGATCAGACAAAAGCTTTCACTTCTTGAATTTCTGCTTGCCATGCAGTTGTTGAAGGTGTAGGCGTAGCTCCTGCCAGCCTAGCAGTTCAAAAGCATGCTAGTGCAAGTAGATAAATAGGTACCGCTGTGGCGGGAAGGTAAACAACTTTTCCGTATGCTCTGGTTTCTATAAAGGTGTTCTGTCATGCCAGAAGCAGTTTAGTCATGTTATGTATTCAGGCCACATGACCCGAAAAGCTGTCTGTGGACAAATGCCGGCTCCCTCGGCCTGAAAAGCGAGATGAGCACCGCAACCCCATAGTTGCCTTTGACTGGAGTTAAATGTCCAGGGGTCCTTTACCTTTACCTGAAGGTGTAGGAGTTTAGGAAGGAAAAAGAGAAAAATGACAATTCTGTTTTTGGGAGGCTGGATGGAGGATGGAGAGGGGTGTGGGTGTGTTTAAAATTAGCCAAAAGTACAAAGGTAGAATTTGCATTCATTGCTCCACCCACTTTTGCCTCTATTCCTGCCCACCATTGTCACGTGAGCCCCCCAGAATGTTGACAAGAAGGGAATGCAGCCCTGGGGCTAAACAATGTTCCCCACTCCTGATATAAAAGAAGGGTGCCTGTAATGGGTTTAGGGGTTGCTCGTGTGTAAGTTGCCGCCACTCCTGGCTAGGTTACCTGGTTGAACCCTTTCTGACTGGACAGCCTCTAGCTTTGTGGCTGTCTCAGTCGCTGGCAGAATCCATCAGTGGGCGTTTCTTGAACTTCTTCCAGCAAAGAAGTTCCTTGACGCCAAGTCCCCTCCTACTCTCCCTGCGCGGAAGCCGCCTGCGCAGACAGGGTGTGGGCAGCGGAGTACCCGTACTCTCTCCGCTGGTCTCCGGCGAGGAGTCTTGGAGCCTCCTCTCCGATTCCCCCATCTGCCCCCCTTCTCTACTGGTGTTACGCTGATTTCCTTCCCCAGCAGATGGGCTGCCTCTCTCCCTACTGGGACCCTCTCCGGCATCCCTCTGGAGCCTTCCCTCCGCCTCTAGCTCCGGCTCCGATGGCAGTTCCCTGACAGTGCCTATTTATTGTGCCTGTTAAATTTCTCCTGACTCTGAGATTATGAAATGCTGCCTGACCTGGTTTCCTTGTGTCCAGCAGACTCTGAATTCTGTAACACCCCACCTGGATGTGGAGGAGTGCAGCATCGCCCTTCTGCCGCGCAACCGGGAGAAGAATCGCAGTATGGACGTGCTGCCTCCAGACCGGTGCCTCCCCTTCTTGATCTCCATGGACGGAGACAGCAACAACTACATCAACGCGGCCTTAACTGATGTAAGTGCATTGCCGGGGTGTTATGGGTGGGGAGTGGAAATGTAGGAGGCCAAGCCCCTCTCTATCCTACACCTGATAAGGTTCAAGCTGCCACATTCAGGCTCCAAAGCCATTGAATGGGAACGTGGAATCAGGACCTGCCTTTCAAAGACTGAAAAGAAAGTTCAAAATGCAAAGTTTTCTAATTAAGCAACTAGATAAAGGTCAGATATACTTTCAGAAAATGCACAGTTGTTGTCTCATCCAGGCTATAATTAAAATGAGTTATATTTTAATCGGCCTTTGGTTGATTCATATTTTGCGCTTTGAATTGTGTTTGGGAGGGGTATTGTTTCGTTTTGTTTCTGTTCTAACTATTTATTTGTGCTTTTATCCTGTATTTTTATATTGTGAACTGCTCTGAGATCTTTGGATGAAGGGTGGTATTATAATAGAATAACACAACATAACATAACATAACATAACATAACATAACATAACATAACATAACATAACATAACATAACATAACAACGTATTTACAGCAGAGATGAAATGAAAGTTTTTCATTCAAAATGGCAGCTGCGATGAAGTGGAAACTGTCCCCTGCAAATTTGAGGGGACTGGAAAAATTCTAGAATTTATTTTGAGCTAGGAGCTTTTCCAGACGAGTAGCTGCTTCCTGCTCTCTCTCTCACTTTTTCAAATGTGGTTTGGAACTCCTCCAACAATGCCTCCCATAATAACTCACTATGATTATAATTTAGTGTCTGATATACTGTTTTTTCTTGTTGTGAACTGAAACCTATTCAGCATGCACCCGTATTTCCCAGGAAGGATATATGCTCCTTTACAGCCTGTAGATTGATTTGGAATCAAACATCCTCTAATCAAAAGGGGTATAACTCAGTGGCAGAGCAAGTGCAAGTTCTCAGCTACAATCCTCGGCATCTCCAGATAGAGCTGAAAGATACTCTTAGCATCAGTGCCTGTCACTGTAGACAATGCTGAGCTAGATGGAACAGTGGTCAGGCTTGATATGAGGCTATGCTCTTTAGAGAGTTTTGGCTAAACATTAGGAAGAACTTGCTGATGGCTCCATCTGTCTGAGAATATAACAGAAGCCGGTACAAAGACATTAAACACTGGTCACTTAAATGGCTGGGGCACCGTATTTTCTTCTACTTTTGGAGCACTGATCAGAGAGGGGCTGTAGCTTTGCATATGAAATGACCCAGGTTCAGTCTCTGCCATCTTCTCCAGTTAACAGGATCAGGTAGACCTTTATTTCTCGCAAGAGCTTCTGTCAGTCAGAATTGACAACACTTGCTTAGATGGATGGATAGTCTGGTAATGGGCAGCTGCCTATGATCTTCTCTGCTCTTCCTAGACATTTCTGTGCTGTGTGATTTGATTTTTCAGTTTCAGTTCTTTTGGCTCACTTTGTCTTTTCACCTGTTCTTTAAAAAGAGACACAAAGCACATTCTAGTCTCTCTCTCTCTCTCTCTCTCTCTCTCTCTCTCTCCAAGAGAAGACAGTGATGTAAATTCAGCAACCACTCCTTGAACAATTCTACCTCTCTCTTCTCTCCTCCCCCGTGGTCCCTTTTTCTTTCCAAGCCAGGGGAAATAAAATCCATTATGCATAGAAGTTCCTTTGCGAGTGCACGGGCTGAACTGACACGCCATGTTATTGTAAATATGTCTAACAAAGAGCAGGGAGAAGAGGGAGTCAGGAGCATCCAAGCTGAACACTGCCACTGCGCTCCCGTCTCAGGAGCGTGCCGCAAAACCGAGACTTAAGTGGTAGCAAGGCAGAGGGAGCAGATAAGCTTTTCATTCGCTCCCACCACACAGATGTCGGGATGGGGGGGAGTGGTGTTGGTCCACATTTTAATTCCCATCTCCATAACTGCGCTTCCAGGAGCAACGTGCAAAAGAGAAGATCCATTATCCTTTGAAATTCACACATCTATGAATTTTGCAATGCAGTTTTGTGAGAGAGAAAAAACATAGATTAGGGGAAAGTGTGCATTTGTATGAGCACATGAACATGCATTCTGGGTGCAGAAAATTGCTTGCAGAAATGTGCATGTTGGGCAAAATTTCGCACAAGCCTCTGCCTTTTAGGATATATTCACATTAAAAATGCATATGAATTTTCACACAGACTCTTTTTTAAAAAAAAATTAAAAATCACAAACTGATGAGGAAATGTGGAGAAACTAAGTGAACTTAGAACTTGAAAAGTGGGGAAATGAGAGAATTAGAAATGGACAGATAGCACAGGTTAAACAAGTGGGCATGGGAATCATGCCAGCTCAGTCTGCCCATGGTTTGGCTGTACTCCACTGGCTTCACCCCCAATTTCCATATGCCTAACAGGAAGTCCATAATATATGTACATCAGCAACCCCCAAGGTCAGGGACTTCAGTCAGCCAGGGTTTCCAGCTCTGTGGACTGCCTGTGTATGTTCTGTGCTCTCAGGTCCTGATAATTCATGTATTTCTATCCCTGCTTTTCCCAAGTTGGGTTTCAAGGTGGCTCAGAATTTCCCCCAAAAAACCTCGTTTGAAATAAAAAGAAACTAGTTGAAAACAATTGATAAACTCCAATGAAACACATTCAAGACCAGCATTAAAATACCAATTGCCTTGATAGCAGCCCATTTGTCAACATCATCTGCATCTAGTTTTCAAATACAGTGGACCCTCTAGTTATATAACCCTCTGGATACTAAACTTTTGGGTTACGAACACGGCAACCTTGGAAGTGTATACTTCCAGGTTCCGCCCCGTGCACATGTGCAGAAGTGCTCTGTGCACTTTGTAAGTGCACAGAATTGCTCAATCGTGCCACGTGCATGCCCAGAAGCGGCGCCTCTACCTACGGAACTTTCGGGTTGTGGATGGACCCCCAGAACGAATTTAATTCATATCCGGAGGATCCACTGTAAAGGCCTTTCTGAATAGGAAAGTCTTAGCTTGATGGGGGAAAGATAATCCAGATAGATCTCTCTCAGGGCCAGGCTACATGTCATACTGTTCATATAGTTTTTAATGCAGACAAAAAGATAGTAAGTTCATTGGAAGATGGAGTCTGCTGCCTTGTAGGACTCCATAGATCCATATTCTTTCCCTGGGGATACTATAGTAATGTACATGTGTGTGGTTGGATTGATTTTTTGAGTATTTGATAACACCAACTTAAAAGGTTTTTAGGGACTCAGCTATACAGCTGCAAATAAAAAAGTTTAAGTGTGTTGTAAAGTGCAATATACAAATGTGACGCTAGATGGAGACAGTGAGCTATGGCAAATTCAATATGTTTTTCAAAACATTTTTTAAAAACAGCATTTTCAAAGAGTTTTTTAATGTGTGTGTAGATTCCACCTAGGTGTGCATAGGCAGATAGATATGAAATTTTTAATTAGTTACCAGTATCTGTATCTTAATATCTCAGTTCCTCGAACTATCTTTATATTTACTATACAGAATTTTGAAAATAATAAAAAGTGTTTAAACTAACCACTTTTGTTTTGAAGAAAGAGCCACAGATTGAGGGCCCTGATCTGAAACATACCTGAGGGCCCATATCTGAAACAATCCATGCATTATGAAGCCTTTCCCCAGTTTTCTGCTGTCAATCACCTCCCTGTCATTGCCCCAGCTCCTATTTCCCCTCTAAGCTGCTGGGTTCCCCCAGATTTCCTTCAGGCTTATAATAGCATAGCTAAGCCAAGACTCCAAAACACTAAAAGCCACTTGTGGACTCAGGGCTGGCCCAAGACATCTTGCTGTCTGAGGCAATAGTGACCCACCCCATTCCAGACATTAAGTGGGATACTGTAACGATTCTTTCTTTGACATTAGCGATGGGATATTTTCTTCCACCATGACTCAAGGAAGCAGGCTGTGGAGTGCTAGACAGACTGCACGGCACCCACAGCTCTGTCCTTGGAATGTCTCATCACCATATCCAGCCCATCAGTATCTACCGCCTGAGGCGACTGCCTCGCTCTGCCTAATGGTAGGGCCGACTTTGTTTGAACCTGTGCTTTTGGCAGGCCTGCTCATGAGATAAAAACATGCCTGTTCAGGCTTTCAGATCACATCTTCCCATACAATGGAGCCCATCTAGAATGAGCACATTTTTTCACAATCCTTTTATCCATATGATATGGCCAGCTGCGGCACTTTATGCAAACGAGTAAAATTCACAATGCCGGTTTTCAGGTAAAAGGGAAAATAAAAGTAGATGGGCAAATTAATCAGTGACCTGCTTCAATTAGCCAGAGAGGTCAGTTTGGTGGTGGTGGGGAGAGCGTTCTGAAAGCTGACAGTGACGTAAAACTTCCAAGGAAATGGAATAATCAAGGGTAAAGGGCTTCCTCTGTAGGTTTGTCTCTTGCCATCAAAGCACGAAAGGATTTGATTAGATCATGATGTGCTATATCCTTATTCACTTTCCAGAATCATCAGGGGCCGCCTTTCAAATCAACCCTTTCTTTTACTTGTGTGCCCTATGGCATTTTTGTAAATAACTTGGGCACAACAGGGAGTTGACCATTTGATTCATGGCCACTTTTAACTGGGCACCGTCGTAAATCTAGGCCTAGGCCTGGAACAAAAGTTCCAGTCAAACTGTGGCTTCAGGGTTCTTAGGTCTGTACCTCAGGCTCATTTGCTCCATCCTCAGAAGGGCACCCACAGTGCCAGTGCTGCAGTCTTTGCCATTGCCCAATGGTATTGTTGGCAGATTAAAATGGCGGCTTGCCAACAGCAACTGCTACTTAGGAAGTCAGGAATATAGAGGGCAGGTGGATAGATGGGCTCAGAGTCAGCAACTGCTGAGGATCATAGGTGCTAGTGCCAGGCTTCTCTTCCTTCTTTCACACACTTCAGTTTCCTCACTTCCTGGATTGTGATAACTATAGTGTATTCTGGTAAGATAAGATCCCTGCAAATATGCATTTGCTTCCAAAAGAGTCTTGTGGAGCAGAAGTAGGATTACTCTGGCTGTTCATCCTAACCCCTCAGGCCATTGCCCTTGTTTGGAGGACAAAGTAGCATATGGTCTGACCTGCACCCTTTAAACTAGCTTGGGGCCTGAAATGTGGTGGAGGACAGAATTTCATTACCAGAGTTGAAGTAAGATTCAGTAGCCAAGGCAGTCATCTTCGCTATAAGGAATGGAGTGGAAGTGCCATCTTTTCATCAGGCAGCAAAACATATTGAGTGGCCCTGCTAGAAACCATGCTTTGAACTGAGTTTGCCTTTTCTGAATAGGAGGGAAACTGGTTTGGGGTAAACCATAGTTTCTTAAGTTCAGGTGCAACAGTAAACTGTGATTATTGCAAACCAATAAGTGATGGTGGGACATGGGGTACATTGGGGGAGGGCATTGGCTCAAGACCAAATGGACCAAATTTGATTTTGCTGTGAAATTTGAACTGTGCCCAAAGGAAGAAACCAGGGCATCACTGAAAAGTCAGGTGTGAGAGCAACACCTTCCCTTCCAACTGGAGGGAAGATGAGATGGGCTAATTTGATCCTGGGGGCACAGGTAGCTGTCTTGTGTTGAGTCTGACCATTGGTCCATCTAGCTTAGTATTGCCTACACAGCTTGGCAGTGGCTCACCAGGATTCCAGACAGAGTTCTTTCCCAGCCCTACAAGGAGATTCCAGGGACTGAACCTAGTTCTTTGTGCATGCAAAGCAGATGCTCTATCTCTGAGCTGTGGCCCTTCTCCTGGGGTTGCCTGTTGAAGGAGAGAGCCCTAATAGCTGACTCTGACTTGCACCAATTAATCACTTAACACCATCAGCTTTCCTGCACAGATCCCACCTCTCTTGATTTCCTGCATTCCCAGTTCTCCTTTCTGTTCTGATCAGGTAGCAAATTGCTGTAATTATTTTTATGCAAGCACCAGAGCTGAAGAATGAAAAAAACTGGTGCTTATCTCTCCATTAAGTAGCAGCCTATGGAACTCATGGTACTCTTTCATCATTTGTGCCCCACTTTGCTGCCTTTTTAAGCAATTGGTGTTTTTTTGTGGTGGGGGGGGGGGGAGGCTCTGTAAAATAACAAATTCGTCCTGAGATTCCCTTTGTCCAACTTCACCTCTTTGGAGAGAAGCTGATCCAAATCACCCGGCTGATGGGAGAAAAGAACTCAAGACTGAGATTATGCACTCTGTAACAGAGTTTGAAAGAAACTGAGAAAGCTGGGAGATGTTTTCTAAGTGCAGGGAACTTGTCACTTGAGCTCATAAGTGTTGTTTCAAGGGCTTTTTAGGAAGGCAAAGAGCTGAAGAAGAAAAGCTCTGCAACCCTGGATTGTCTGCTCCATCTCTGCAGGTGCCCCTAAAAGCCCTTGCTTCTTTTGAAGTGCTAACAAGCCTTGCAAAGTCATTACCTTGAGGTTAAGGGTCTTTTCTTTCCTTCCCCTCCTTCCCTCCTCCCAAGAAAATGTTTGTTAGAAGCAAAGCTTAGAGGAGCCTGCCTGGCTTTTCTGTGTCTTACCATTTCCCTCCCTCTACCCATTTCAAAACCCCAATAAATATTACCAGGCAATGTTGGCTGTGTTATAGTTTAGATCCGAGAGCTGCTTTCTGTGCTCTTATTATCCAAAAGGTATAACTTCCGGGGGGGGGGGGGCGAAGAGATGATCCACTGGGCAGACATTTTTCACACTGGTTCTTAGATCAAAGGAGACAGAATTCTGTTTTTTAAAAAAGAGACCTGAGTGCTTTTTTCCCATCGAGCAATATCAATGGACAGAGGCTCATTCTTTTTAAAACTTTGTGTTTGCTGGGAATGAGGTCCTAAGCGAGAATGAGGCTTTATCATATCTCTGTCCTTCAGCCTTCAATTTAGTTTGATCCAAAATGGGCCTCTGCGCTGACTCGCATTGATATTGATATGTATATGTGTGATTTTTCTTCACCAGATGATTATTTGTTACAGGCCTCAAATTATAAGGCAGACAAATGGTATCAGATTAGAGATTCTGACTCCTGAGTTTGAAAGAGGATCCAGCATGCTCCAAGATCCCCAGTAGAATTACTTATAAATATGGCACAGAGTGTGTGGGAGAAAAGTATGCTCATAAATTTCCAGGCTTGATTTTACATGAGGGCATTGACTTCTGAAGTCCTGCATGGCTTGGAACCAAAGTCTCTCTAGATCCACCTGCTCCTTTATGAGTCTCTTTGAGGCCTTTCTTCAGGGATTCCTCACCCCCTAAGATCAAGAGGGTGGGGGCTGAGGATCAGACCTTATGAGAAACAGTTGAGGGAGTAGGGTGTGTTTAGGGTAGCCTGTCAAATATTTGAAGGTCCATCACATGGAAGATGGAGCAGTCTTGTCTTCTGCTGCTCCAGAGGGTAGGACCTGAACCAATGGATCCAAATTGCACAAAAGGAGATTCTGACTAAACATCAGGAAGCGTTGAACTAGGACTAGGAAGGCCCAGGTTGCAATTCCACTTAACCAAGAAATACACAGGGTGGCCTTGGGTCAGTCAGTATCTCTCAGTCTAAATTACCTCACAATATGGGTGTCATCTGGGGGTGGGCAGGGGACAGAGCCACCCCAATATTTTCAAGAAGGGGGCAACCCCCCCAAAAATCTGCAGTGATCCTCAAAAGGATGTGCCAGGATGAAGATACTTAGCCCTTTGAGGATCACCAGAGCATCTTCTGACCCCCCCCCCCCAATGTTGGGCACAACTCGGCACACCTGCCTCACAAGGTTTTTGTATGTATAAAAGGGGGTGGAGAAGCATGTAGATTGCCTTGAGCTCCTTGGAGGTTAGAGAAGATATAAATGTGATAAAATAAATGTGATAAAATAAAGACAAACATTTGTCTCACCTCTGAGCCAAACCCAGAGGATTCAAACGGCAGAGTAGCAGGACTGAGGGTACCAGCACTCAGCCAGGATTTCTCTGGGAACAGTGGGTGATATTAATTGTAAAGTCATACCCAGAGCAGACCCCTTGATTAATGGGATCTACTCTGGGTATGACTTACATTGGATATCATCTACTAGAAGCACATTTAGGCAGTTCAGCTTCCATCTTTTAAAAGCTCACATTTAGTGTTGATCAATGGAGTTCCTTAAATAATGCACGGGGATCTGAAAGTTGTATGGCATTTGATCAATCAAAAATGGCTATTTTACACATGGTCACCATCACTTGAAGTTTCAAATGACTAGTGATCAATCATATTGCCTGTTTTACTGAGATATGTGGTTTAGTAGACAGAAGGTGGATGATGTTAAGGAAGTGACGATCCTTCTGCCACCTTTAAGTTTCCCTTGTGTTTTTCAAGATAACCAATCCAAATGGAATTGGATTAATCCTGCACACAATCCTTTGCTTTAGAATCTCAAAACCCAGATTTCCATTTTCCTCCCAGTCAACCTTGGAGATTAGAGCTGTGATTTGCTCCATCTCTTCCCTCTGATATGTTGCTCTGCTTTTATCCCATGACTCTTTCTCTCTCCTTTAGAGCTACACAAAGAGTGCTGCCTTCATTGTGACCTTGCACCCACTACAGAACACAACCACAGACTTCTGGAGGCTGGTGTATGACTATGGCTGCACCTCCATCATCATGCTGAACCAGCTCAATCAGTCCAACTCTGCCTGGGTGAGTAACTGAGAAACACCTGTCACTCATTGCTGTTGCTTCTTTGAGCAGTCTGTTTGCTCCACTTTGCATTTATGTATGATGTGGTCTTCAAAAAGACAGCCAGATCTACTTGCATTCAACTAATATCTCCAGGGTTTGTGTATGTGTGGATCAGTGGAATTAAGAATGTAAGTAATATATGAAACTTGAACAGTCAAATCACAGTTACATAGTCTAATGCACAAGCTGATTCTGAAGCACAAAATAACCATGTTAAAACGATTCTGGTTAATTTAATTTCAACAAAATAATGACATAGTCTGCAAGTCTGTTGAAGGCCAAAGCGATCTGAAGCAGAGGCCAGTTTGATCTGGATTTGCTAAAGGCTGGGCTGACGGAATGGGCAGCCAGCCACTAATTCTGTTTCCACAGAATCATCACCAGAGCCACATGCACAACAAACATTTAAAGCGCTATGATACCACCTTAAACAGGCATTACTTCCCCCCAAGATTTCTGGGAGCTGTTCTTTGTTAAGGGTGCTAAGAGTTGTTAAGAGACACCTATACCCCTCACAGAGCTACAATTCTTAAGAGTGGTTTAACAATCAATAGCTCTTCCCAGGGAACTCTGGAAGCTGTAGCTTTGGAAGGAGATGATGATGAAAAGAGAGCTGAGTCGAAATTCTTCCCCTGCAAAAGTCAGGAGGATTCATCTCATTACAGAGGAGCAGGAGCAATATTACAAAGTTGTGTGTGTGTTTGGCTTACCTTACTGTTTTAAACAGGTTTTTTGGCTGTTCTTTTAAAGTGTGAAACAACTGAGCCCATAGCTTACATTCACATTCATGGAGCTACTACTTGGGGGATTTTGACTGGAAATGATCTCTGTGCAGCCCAGCGATTATTGCAATAGATAACAATTACTTTGGAAACACAAATAGTCCTTTGCTTATTCTGGATGAATTAGGAAGAAGCAATACATGCCAATAACATCTTGCTTGCTTAAATGAATTAACAAGAGAGCCACACAATTAAACTCAAAACTGCTGCCTCCCGTGTTGTTTTTGCTGCATTTGCAGCACCAAAGAGAGCTCTCTGGGGTGCAAGCCTGGGCAGTGTATATGGAGGTCCTGGGCTGTCCAGATGGCAAGACCCCCCTCTTGGCCTCAGTGATGTGGTCCAAAGGAAAGGAAAACAATACATTTGGCACCAGCTTGGCTGCCGGAGCTGCTGGAAGGACACAGCCTTGACAGCACAATCCAAGGACACTCTTCAGAGACTCATAAGCCATTTTGCCCAAGCCTGTAGGGAGTTTGGCCTTACCTCCTGACAAATATCCTGGGTTAGAATCAGCATTGGTGACCACATGATTGAAGTGGTAGACAATTTTGTCTACCTGGGTTCCACCATACCCAGCAACCTCTCCATTGACCCTGAGCTGTAATACAGTGGTACCTCAGGTTACATACGCTTCAGGTTACATACGCTTCAGGTTACATACGCTTCAGGTTACAGACTCCGCTAACCCAGAAATAGTGCTTCAGCTTAAGAACTTTGCTTCAGGATGAGAACAGAAATCGTGCTCTGGTGGCGCGGTGGCAGCAGGAGGCCCCATTAGCTAAAGTGGTGCTTCAGGTTAAGAACAGTTTCAGGTTAAGAATGGACCTCTGGAACGAATTAAGTACTTAACCTGGGGTACCAGGCAGGTATGGCAATGGCTCATCTCTTCAAACGGTATGGGAGAATGTGATGCTAACGTCCAATACCAAGATGAAGGTCTACCAGGCTTGTGCGTTGAGCACTCTGCTGTATAGAAGTGAGTCGTAAGCAGCTTACAACCACCAGAAGTAACACCTCAATGCCTTCCACACCAGGAAGATTTTGGGCATCACATGGCAGTGTCAGGAGATCCTACACACGAGTAGGAGGTTGGCAGAGACACATTCCCGACTGGTATGTTCTGTCCCTCCTGATCACTCGTTCGGGAGATTCAAAAACTTTCTCCAGCCGGAACATCACAGCGGCTGATGCCTTAGAGGCATCAGCACACTTCAGGATCAGCAGAGTATAGACAGTCAGTGTACAGACTCAGCAGTGCAGCATTTGGCTAAACTACGTGTATTTACATATACACACTTGGAGCATCGTAACTCAGCTCCTTCCTGTTCAGCACCAGACAGCAAAGACAAAGGACAAAGGACAAACGTCTTACATCATTGAAACACAGTAATACAAACATCCTGTCTCCATGACTTCCCACAATGTGGAATGAAAACATACACCGTCATGTGATAAAAACAATCCCATGACTGCAGCACAGGAAAAGAATCCTAACAGGCAGGACAGAGTCTCAAACAAAGATGTGCTCTCCCAAGCCCACATCCCCAGCATGTTCACACACTTGCCTCAGAGATGTCTACACTGGCTCGGTCATGTTCACAGAATGGAAGGTGGCAGGATCCCCAAGAACGTGCTCCATGGGGAGCTGGCATCAGGGACAGGACTAACTCTGCATTACAAAGATGTCTGCAAATGTGTCATGAAGGCTGGCTACATCAACCTGACTGTGTGGGAATCCCTTGCAGATGACCACAGTGCCTGGAGACAACCAGTCAGTTGTGTATCCACAGCAGTGACCAGAGGAGGAATAACCATTGGGAGTAGTGCAGAGAGAAGAAACATCATGGTACACCTGCATGAGCAGAACTGGATGCCTCCATCTACAGAATCTCTGCTGCAACAAAACATGTCTCCCCCATATCAGTGTCTACAGCCACAGCAGGCACTGTAACCTTCCAACGGTTTGACTTTACCTACCAAGGCACACTCCTCCATTGCCAGATGGTTGCCAACCAACACAGTTTAGCAACACCACACTCTGGCCATTAAAAATCCTCTGTATGGAAGGAAACTCTATGATGGATAGTCAGGATTGGATGCCAGGAAGGGCATGGGACTTTGAATCTCCCCTCCCTGGATTCTTAAAGCCTTCTTGTCAAGTTCATGGCAGTTTTAAGAGCCCATTACAAGTCCGTAATGCTAATTTGCCTGAAAAACGCATTGGTTTCTTCTTCTTAGCATAAAATTGGTATTACAGAGTCTTAATGGATGTCTGGAGAAGACTTCATTAACTGGATTATTTTATGAGTCAAGATCAGGCACTTTAGTGCAAATGACCCAAACCTACAGTTGCAATGCCGACAGGGAAAGTAAGCAGAGGAATGAATTAAAGGCCCACCTCGGGTGAAGAGGCGCCTTCCTCCATCAGCTGCACTTGCTGAGCTGAAGAGGACTGCTGCATCCTTAAATAACAGAACAAGGAAATGAACATTATCCCTGGTGCTCCCGTACCTAGGAATCCCAGCAATTCTGCAAGGCCAGAGGGAGTTTATTCAGGAGTGAAATTAAGGCTGGAAGCAATTGACACAGAGGGAAATCCAAGCCGGTAACTCTGCTACACCAGAGTTTGGGAAGCTTAAAGATAAAAGGAGTCTGAAGCAAAAGGCTTTTGGTAGTGGATGAGGTGCTCTGCCTTTCCCAGCTTCTTTTCATGTTCTTAGAGCAGCTTCCTGAATTCTCTTCATCCAAGGGATGGAGGCCCACTGGGACTGGTAGGACATAAAGAGGGGAGGCTAACGACAGGCAGAACCAAAGCCAATGAGAGGAAGATCCAACTAATTCTAATCCCTTCCCTGTCAATCATTTTCCCTCCAAGGTCAGCACTGAGACTGAGCGCAGACCCTCCAAGTGTCCTTATTTTCCAGGGACATCCCTGATTTAGAGAAGCCATCCCGGTTTCTGATTTGACCCCAGAGTGTCCCACTTTTCCTTAGGATGTCCCTGTTTTCATTGGAGAAATGTTGGAGGGCCTGGAGTTATCCAACCCATGAGCTGTCTGAAGGCAATTCTGTATAAGGAAGTTTTTTTTAAAAAAAATGTTTAATGTTTTATTATGTTTTTATATATGTGGGAAGCTGCCCAGAGTGAGTGGGGCAACCCAGTAAGCTTGTAATGGACAAGCCTCCACTGGAAGAAGGAATCTGCCGATTGAAGTTTCTCTCAGTTTATCATTTTTCCAGTCTTAAATTCAGTTCACTACATTTCCACCTCACTTTGTGATTTATTAATTTTAAATAATATTCATCATTTTAGTGCACATTCCTAATAGGAACATTTTTAATGCATTCTTTTAAAAAAACTAATATACACTTTTTTGTGAGCTTTTACCCCTAACCCCTTCCACTCTATCAATATGCAACTCTCTTTCACCACTACCTTATTCTGCCAACCCCACTGGGCATCTTATTCTTTGGGGATGTCTGCATAGTGCTGTTTAGCCAGATCTTAAATGTTTACCAGCTTAACACCAACAGCTAATAAATCAACCTTTACAGTGAAACAGCTTCAAAAAAAAAGGTGACTTAGAGGGTATATCCCTTGCTTGAACCATGCCTTGCCGGAGGAAGTTTTAATATCCAAATTATAGCTCTGAGTCTGGAAGGCATCGAGATCACAGAGATTTATAGCCCCTATTAATAACCAATTATTTCTCAAACACATTTGCCATGCGGTAAGGCCTGGGATGCCGGATGGCCCCAAATGCTAAATGTTCTGTTAAAGTGCAATGACAAACATCATATATTTTGTATTGACGCTGCCTTCCTGGCTGTCGCGCACAAAAACAATCACATCGGTGACCCCTGAATGGAACAATACATCAGCTGCGCTGCTGGGTGGGAGATAGCAAGAGCAGGATCCCTTCCTATCAGTGATCTTTCTCTGGCAAGTCTAATGCTTGGGAATATTAAAGCTCTTGTTGATATAAACCTCCTGTTGATATTTCCAAGCGGGAATTGGCTGGGGGCGCAGCTCAGTCAGGGGATGTCTCTGGTTGATGGGGAGTCAGATAACTTTGAATTGCTTCCCTACTAAAGAATATGGGTTTTCTTAGTTTAGGGAAAAAATAATACAGCTAAAGGGGGGTGGTGTGTTAGAGACCCCTTGTGGGCTATCAGATGCAGATTCATCACAGGTGTAACCTGTGGAATGTTTTGCCTTTGTCTTGTGAGTATGTCTTAGCAATGCACTGGGGCCTGAATGGATACAGTCCAGTACATAATTGCCTAGTAATAAGTCCATCTGAACTCAGCAGGGCTTTCTATTGAGTAAACATGTGTAGAACTGCAGGGCAAGGCCGGTAGCATCAGCAGTTGGCTGTATTCCAAAGCCACACTTTCATGACTCTGTGTTCTTTATTTCTCTCTAGCCTTGTTTACAATATTGGCCTGAGCCAGGACTCCAGCAGTATGGACCAATGGAAGTGGAATACGTTTCTAGGTCAGCTGATGAGGATGTTATCGCTCGTCTTTTCCGGGTTCAGAATGTAACACGGGTGAGAAGCTCAACAATACCATGCTGTTTCGAGATTATGTTGGTCTTGGGTGTATAATTCTTTTTTCTTAGACTGAACATGCCTAAGTTGCCTTATATCATCTCAAACTATTGGTCCATCTAACTCAGTATTATCTACCTGACTGAGAGCAGCTCTACAAGTTTCCAGCAGGAGTGTCTCCCAGTTCTGCAAGTAAACTGGCCCCAAGTTCTTACAGGCTTTATATACCAATAGTAACACATTGAACTTGGCCCGGTAAGAAAACAGCAATATGTGCAGATATCTGAGCAGAGGTGTTATATTTACTGACAGGTTCTCACTCCTGTTAGAAACCATGCTGCAGCATTCTCAGTTAACTGCAGCTTCTGGATCAAGCACAAATGAAGCCCCACATAGTGTGCATTGCAGTAACCCAGCCTTGAAGTGACCAATGCCTGAACTACTGTGGTCAAGTTCTCCCATTCCAGGAATGGTCAAAGCTATGGTACAATAATAGGGGGGCATGACAGCTATGTTGTACCCCCACCTTTTGGAGGCAGTATGCTCCCAGCTGCTAGGACTAGCAGGAGAATGTTCTTGCGCTTAGGTCCTGCTTGTGGACCTTTTATGAACATCCAATTGGCCATTGTGAGAATAAGATGCTGGACTAGACGTGCTACTGGCCTGACCCAGCAGAGCTCTTAAAACACCTCCTTTTCAGAAATCTCTAGATTTTGAGAAAACTTCATTTTCAGGTTTGCAAGTGATGGAGTGCTCTCCATCCCAAGTTTGGCAGAATGATACAAAATCTCTCTTCCTCCGCCTTTCCCCAAGTCTGTTCAGAGAGCCCAGTCCTTTAAAGCATTCTCTATTGCTTTTGAGTCCTCTTCTCCTTGTCTTGCATAATTGGTTTGGCATGGAGATGACACAGGTCTTTCTTGTCTCATTCCCATGCTGAAGCTGCAGGGGCTGTTTTTAATAAGTATCAGATGCCACCACATTCTCCAGCTCCTGCCAACACTTGTCTTGCAGGTAACTTTGTGAATAATTTGCAGGCAGCCACTATGGTAATGGGATGCTCAGGAAACTAAATGTCAACAACAGCAGATCCTCTCTCTGTCTCCCAAGAAACTCGGCAGCCAGCAGAATCATCTTGGCTTGCCAAGAAAAAGAGAAGATAACACGGGCACAGATAATAACTCAATGGCAGGGGTACATGCTTTGCATAGACGGTCCCAGGTTCAATCCTTGCATGTCCCGTTAAAAGGATATTGACATTTCTTGTTAACAGGTGATAGGAAAGATGTATTCCTAAAATTCTGGAAGGCCCAGCCAGTCAGACTAGATAGGAATGAGCTGGAAAGACAAATCACATGACCCAGTGAAAGGAGCTTCCTTTTTCCCTCTCTCCCCAATTGTGTTCCTTCTCAGGCAGGAGTACCAGTGAAAGTTGCCAAGTTTACAGTCAAGGGTTTGTTGTTGTTTAGTCGTTTATTTTTTTCCCTTTTTTAAAAAAATGATTTTTATTAAAATTTCAGTGAAAGATTAAACAGAAAAACATAGAAAAAAATACACAAATACACAATACATAATAAAAAACAGAAAAAACAAAAAAAAAAACAAAAAAGAGAAAAACAGAACAATTAAAAAACAATATCACCTTTCCATTTCCGTTTTTGAATTTACTTATTTTCTGGACCTCCCCATACCTCCCTCTTTTGTATTCCAGTCCAAATTGTTTGTCCAGCAATTTCTTTTCCACTTTTTTAATCCCAATCTTTAATCTTAATATAATATATCATTAAAAATTTTACCTCTTAAATACCAAATTTCCATTTCCTTCAACTTTTTTAATCCTAATCTTTAATTAGTCTGTCTATAACTTTAAATCCTGTACAGCTGGAAACCACTTATTTTTAATCCAACATCACTCTAACATTCTTTAATTTTGCAGTGTTTCTGTAAATAATCTTTGACTTTCTTCCAATCTTCCTCCACCGACTCTTCTCCCTGGTCACGGATTCTACCAGTCATTTCCGCCAATTCCATGTAGTCCATCAGTTTCATCTGCCATTCCTCCAGCGTGGGAAGTTCTTGTGTCTTCCAATACTTTGCGATGAATATTCTTGCTGCTGTTGTTGCATACATAAAGAAAGTTCTATCCTTTTTTATCACCATTTGGCCGACCATGCCCAGGAGAAAGGCCTCTGGTTTCTTGGGGAAGGTATATTTAAATACCTTTTTTAATTCATTATATATCATTTCCCAGAAAGCCTTAATCTTTGGGCACGTCCACCAAATGTACCTTCAGTTTCTTTACATTTCCAGCATTTGTTATCGGGCAAATGATAGATTTTTGCAAGCTTGACCGGGGTTATGTAACACCTGTATATCATTTTCATAATATTCTCTCTTAAGGCATTACATGCCGTAAATTTCATACCAGTGATCCATAACTGTTCCCAGTCAGCAAACATAATGTTATGTCCAACGTCTTGTGCCCATTTAATCATAGCCGATTTTACCGTTTCATCCTGAGTGTTCCATTTCAGCAGCAAGTTATACATTCTTGATAGATTCTTAGTTTTGGGTTCTAACAGTTCAGTTTCTAATTTTGATTTTTCCACCTGGAAGCCAATTTTCTTGTCCAATTTAAATGCCTCCATTATCTGAAAATAATGAAGCCAGTCTCGCACTTTGTTTTTTAGTTTGGGGGTAGGCTAAGGTTTCGAGAATGGTATAAGTGCAATTTATTCAGAACAAAAGGCTAAACTAATTGTAAATAATGTTGTGATGGAAGAACTTAAAATTGAAAAAGGGACACGACAAGGTTGCCCAATTTCCCCACTTCTTTTTATTTCGGTCCTGGAGGTTTTGCTGAATATGATTAGAAGGGACCAGTTGGTTAAAGGTATACAGGTCGGAACTAAACAGTACAAATTGAGAGCATTTGCAGATGACTTAGTATTGACGTTACAGGAGCCAGAATCTAGTACTAAAAGGGTTTTAGAACTGATTCAAGAATTCGGTCAAGTGGCAGGATTTAAATTGAATAAGTCAAAAACTAAGGTTTTAGAGAAAAATTTAACACCGATTGAAAGAGAGAGGTTTCAGAATGAGACAGGTTTAACAGTGGTTAAGAAAGTTAAATACCTGGGGATTAACATGACAGCAAAAAATGGGAATTTATTTAAAGACAACTATGAAAAATGTTGGGCTGAAGTGAAAAGAGATTTAGAAATTTGGTCAAATTTGAAGCTTTCACTGCTAGGCCGTATTGCTGCGATAAAAATGAATGTATTGCCTAGAATGTTGTTTTTGTTTCAAACTTTGCAAATTGTGGACAAAATGGATTGTTTCAAGAGGTGGCAGAAAGATATTTCTAGATTCGTCTGGCAGGGCAAGAAGCCCAGAATAAAATTTAAAATACTAACAGATGCAAAGGAAAGAGGTGGATTTGCCCTGCCAGACCTTAAACTTTACTATGAATCAGCAGCTTTTTGCTGGTTGAAAGAATGGCTACTTCTTGAAAACACTGACATTTTGGACTTAGAAGGTTTTAACAATGTATTTGGATGGCATGCATATCTATGGTATGATAAGGTCAAAGCACATAAAGCATTTAAAAACCACATTGTCAGGAAAGCGCTGTTTAATGTTTGGATAAGATATAAGGATTTGCTAGAAAATAAAACCCCAAGGTGGCTGTCACCAATGGAAGCGAAAGCCTTGAAAAAGCTCAATATGGAGTCAAATGGCCGAAATATTGGGAAATTTTGGAACAAGATGGAGATAGACTGAAATTGCAGAGCTTTGAAAAACTAAAAAACAAAATGTTGTTGTTTAGTCGTTTAGTCAAGGGTTAGAGTTTCCCAAAAGTGTGACTTGCAACAGCTTCATTAATGTGTAATGTGGAAATTTCGGATCCCCTCCAAACTGTTGCCAAAGTTTTGTGCTCGTACTGTGCCGCAAATACTGTATTTTGTGCCACTCCCCAAACTGAATCTGAGCAGAACCTTACTGGGATCGCTAAAAGGGAGGAAGTGGATTAGGAGCCCTTGACTTCTGGAGGCCCAATGGAGAGAAGCATAAGCAGCTGGATTTCTGCCTGACACACAGATGCTTCGGCCTTAAAAATTGCCCTACTTGATCAGACTAAGGTCTCATCAAGCCCAGCATTCTGTTGCCAGAAGCAGTCCTTCAGTAAAATCTGGCTGAGTATCCCTAAAGATGCTATTTATATTATTTATTGTCAGCATATTTACTGTTAGCTGCACAGAGTGACTGGGGTATGTATGTATGTATACTAATACAAATACAGTGGTACCTCGGGTTAAGTACTTAATTCATTCCGGAGGTCTGTTCTTAACCTGAAACTGTTCTGAACCTGAAGCACCACTTTAGCTAATGGGGCCTCCTGCTGCCGCCGTGCCACCGGAGCACAATTTCTGTTCTCATCCTGAAGCAAAGTTCTTAACCTGAGGTAATATTTCTGGGTTAGCGGAGTCTGTAACCTGAAGCGTATGTAACCCGAGGTACCACTGTACTAATACTAATACTAATACTAATACTAATACTAATACTAATACTAATACTAACCTAATCTTCAACAAAACTAAAATTAATCTCCCAGTGGCTTACATGAGTTACAAGCAAACCACAGTCCCTATTTCCACCTTACAATCTAAAAGACACAACATGAAAGGAAAAGGGGAGAGGGGGGAAAACAAGCCGTCAGGCACCATTTATTTCATATAACAACCTGCTGAGATGAAGACAGTTCAGGAAGAGGAGGGGACAAAGGCAGCTGGACTCTTGGTGCAGCCCTTGCCGTGAGCCCTGCTTCCTTTCTCTCCCATTGCTACAGTCAGGAGGAAAGGTTGCTTGGGAGAAAGGAGCCGCCAATGTTTCTAGGCTGGAGGTGAGAATGGAGAACAGAATATATACTCAATAAGGTTCAATAGCTTTGTAACAACACATTCCATGGCAGGGCTGGCCCAAGCCAAAATGGCACTCCCCACCCATTTCATGTACCAAAGTTGACTGGACTAGCAGCTGACTCTTACTTCAACTTGGTGCCCACCAGTACATCTGAGGGCAGCAGCCTAGCTTTGGGAGCACAGAGCAGGCCACAGACACGGTTCTGCTCTGCAACACCTCACCCCCATTGCCAGTCCCCACAATGCCTGCTTCCTGTGGCAGCTGCCTCATTCTGCCATAAGGGGTGCTTATGAGGTTGCAAGAAATCCAGTACTTCCCAATGGTTGGTGCTCTCTTCTAACTCTAAAATTCCATTCTTCTATGAAGGACCACATGTTTCCCAACCCAGAAAGGAGAAGCTGATGCTTGATTGACTCTTGCATTTTTAAGTAGCCTTCAAACTTTTCAGACGTGGGACCCACCTTTAGTCCACTTGGAACCCATAACTTACTCCCCCCCCAAAAAAAAACCCCCATACATTTTTAAGGTGGTAGTGCTGCTGTTTCAACCCAACTTAGATCAGGCTGTGACCCTGTTGTTAGTCCCATCCTACCAGCTAAAGACCAACAGAACCAACCGATATCTGTTTTTAACCATTTCTCTTACAGTTTTAATATTTCATATTTAAACTATCCAAGTTTTGAATGAAACTCTTCTCTCTTTATGAGGGGCCAAATATTTGTTTTATTATTGTGTGCAAAGACTTCAGGCTTCTGGTTCATTGTTTTCTTTTGCCTTTTCTTCCCTCTTATGTTTTTGTACCTCTAATATCTTTGATTAATATTTTATCTGCTTCAGCATTTTTCTACTTTCTGAAAATAAAGGAAATAAAGGAAAGGGGGGGGGAAGCAACACGGGGGGGGGAGAGAATGATATTAAAGTCTTAAAGCAAAACATTTTGACTTTTGATGACTGAGGAGGAAAGGGAACCTTTCCATTGCTGAGACAACTCTGAGGTGTGTCAGCACCTGGGAATGTGTACACACAAACACACAGACAATTTTTAAAGCATCGATCAGCACTTTAGACAAATTTGCTCTGGATCCCAGAAGGATGCAGTTAATCACTAAAACCATATATTTCTTGCAGTGATTAACAAAACAGAGATATTAAAGTCTTTAAGCAAAAGAAAAAAGAAAAGAAAAAGAATTGTTTTGGCTTCCGCCTTCCTCAGCTGCTCTGAGGTAAATTAAAATTCGCTGTAGCTAGGAATGCCAGAGAATTCTGATAAAAATGGAAACTGAAGGAGAAAATGTTTGCATTCTCTTATTTGTCCCATATCAACCCAGAGAATATGTAACAATCTGTCACTGAAGACTGCCTCTCCACCCCCCCCCCATGCATTCTGTTTTGTGGGAGAAAATTCCCCTTTGTGGATTCAGTACGGAAATGCAAGCCAATTAGACTTTATTCAGTAATGCATTATAAGACAGAGTCCAAAGGAATTTGTGAGAGCTTTCCATTATGGTACATTTTATATAGGGTGGGCGAGGGGAGCGTCATCTAGGCAATTATATTTTTTCTCCAAGCATCTTCTGCCACTCCATTGTCCCACCATCTCTCACCCAACCACAGTCTTTTCCAACCCACTTTTTTTCTCTGTACTCACAGAGCCCTCCTTATATCTTATCTGGGGGCCATATCACAGCCCCTCCAAACTGAGCATGAAAACAGCCGACCTCAAATTGTAGAGATGGTGAATGGAATGTGGCCATTTTAGCTCTAGCCCTAGTTTAAACTGGAGCAAAACATGTCAATTATATCATTGTCAATCATCATCCTGTATCCACATCTGATTGGCTACCCAGTGCCAGGATATCATTACATTGCCCATGTAATCCCTGATTAGCTGGAATCTTTCTGGGAAGGAGCCTAGACAAAACCCCTCACAAACTAACAGAAGCATACTTAGGGGTTGGAGAAACCAGTGTCTGCTAGGGGCACAGGCCGGGGGGGGGGGGGGTTTGACACAAAAATCACCTATTGGACTATGGAGGGTACAATGTATATGTGTGTGACAACATGTGAAAGAAGTTTTCTGTCCTTCCCACAGTGTGGTAAAGTGATTTTTTTGGGGGGTGGGGCCACTGATACAGCTCCTTGCCAGGGGTGCAAGGAATCCTAGACATGCCTCTGCAAGCAAACAGTGGTGCCAGAGTGACAATCTGAACACACAAAACAGGAGCTTCAAATTTCTGGAGGGTTTATGGGGTCTTTTGTCCCCATTTCACCTTGAAAATTTGGCTAAACTCATCCAAGTGCATAAGTCCTAATGTATGGGTAAATACATCCAGTCTTCTTTGCTGATGGCTCAGAAATCTGTCACTGATTGCCTTCTCTCCAGTTCTGTGCCTCTCCTGCCCCAGCCCATTAATAAAGCATTAATGACAGCTTTAGTGCCAGTCCCAGAGATTCATCTCATAAGCCACTCTTGATTCTCATAGTGTTTTCATTCTTCCCTCCCAAGCCTCTGAATTGGGACTGAGCTCTGCATCCACCTGCTTAAACCCTGGGCTCACTTAGCTGTGTGCACATAATCCCTCTCCTTCCAGAGCCCCCTAACCACATTAGATTGCAAAGCTAACCAGATTACTAGAGTATTAAAGAGCATCCTTTTCCTCTCACAGCCTCCCTTCCCTTTCGAGATTTTTTTTTTTTTGTTTGCAGAGAATACCAAATGTATAAAAACAGGTGCTGCTGACAGCCATCATTGCCAGGACTGACTTTTGGTGTTGTGTGTTTGTGAGAGAATGAGTGGAGGGGGGGCAATACCTAAGAATAAGCTCATTATTATGACAAATCTGAACTGTGGGTGAGAAGATACCATTGCCATCACCACCCCTCACCCTTCAAAAAAGAAAAAAAGAAGAAAAAAAGAAAAGAGAAGATACCATTGGTTCCATTCCACATGGCCCCGTGTTGCATCCTGCCCTTCTTTTATATTTAATTTCTAAAATTAATTCTGCAACTAGCACATTGTATGGGAGCATTTTCCATTCCGTCCTGTATTTGTCGCATGCGGCAGTGTCTCCATTCCACTGCACTTCAGCTTCTGCCAAAAACAATATTAATCACCTCACAGTTCACTGTGCTGAAGTTACACACCTTAATAGTTTACATCATTCATTATGGTGTCATTATGTTATTTTCTCCATCCCATTCATTTCAATGCAAAAGAAACACAATGCAAATGAGAAAGAGGGAACATAATCAATTACATATCATCTGTTGATTGAAAGCAACAACAATAACAACAACAACAGTGAATGCTGGTTATATTCAGTGGATTGATTGCCATTCCCATCATGGGATGAAAAGCGCTGGTGATTTCCACTCCCATTTCCATTTTTGTCAAAATTCTCCAGCATCCCCATCAGCTTAACATGGGTTTGATTTCCTTCTCTTTGTTTTGGCCATTTTCTCCCTCTACCTTAACAGTTTGCGCAAGTACAGCATACACAAAGAATGTTGATGCACTCATATGAGCATCTGATTATCTCATATCCCATGTAGGAGTGTTCTAGTTACAGAGATGATGGTAGTAATTGATCATGCTTATTAGTCACTTTCTTTAAAAGTAAAATAAAATGAAAAGTAAACTTAAAGTGATTTACAATATTGAAGTCTGAAGTTTATTACAACCCAGTCCAGAAGCCCTTGACTGTACCTTGCTGGAGATCACCTTTGTCAGAGTAGAATATCTCCTTTCCTGAAAAATTAACTGCAATGCAAGGTAATAAAAGTAAAAAATCTTCAACTGCTGGATCAGGGCCCACACATGAGTGATATTGTGACCTGTGATAGGACTTGCGACAATGGGACCCCTCGTTTACCCTCATTTTTTATTATTTTTTGGAAGAAGACCAGAAGTATAGTCTCCTTTCATTCACTAGTTGCATAGAAATAGAGAATTTCAGCAGGCACCATGATAAGCAATAGTGATAGCTAAAATGCCCTATTCTACACGATGGGATATAATACCTTGCTGATCATATATCTGGTGACAATAGAGCATATTTCCTCATGTGCCCCTTCCCCCATTGTTTTGGACTACCAACCCTTCCAGCATGACCAGTGGGCATGAGAGTTGTAGTCCAAAACCAGTGGTGGCTGATGCCCTTTGCGACTGGTAGGGCAGAAGGCAGGGAGACCAACAGTAGATGGCACTAGAGCCAACAACAGGCAGTGCCAACTAATCTAGAAATTTCCCCATCCTTCTTCCTGCTAAGTTCTACAAGGAGGAGGAAGCTAACAGCCGGTGCTACCCCCTGGACTGGTTGTAAGTAAGAAGGCAGGCAAATGAAGACTGGTTGGTGGCAGGCTGTGGTTGGTGGGGTGGTGCCCCATTTGCCCAAGCGGACCAGCCCCCTGTCCAAAACATATGGATGGCACCAGGGTAAGGAAGGCTGCTTTGGAGAGAAAAGGTCTGTCTGTGCACACACACAAATTTTAGGTTGTAGTTCAAGATGGGTCGTGTGTCAAAAAAGCCTGAAAACATCTCACCTAAGCATGCTACCCTAAAGTGGGGGAATGATGTGCTTTCTCTAGTTACAGGAAGGGCACCTGATGGTTCGACACTTCCAGTACCTGCGGTGGTCAGCCTACCGAGACACCCCTGATTCAAAGAAGTCCTTCCTGCATTTATTAGCCCAAGTGGATAAGTGGCAGGGGGAGAGCGGCGATGGAAGGACAATCGTCCATTGTTTGTAAGTGTCACCTTATTTTTTTTATTGATACAGCAAGAAAAGAGAAAACAGAAATACCAAATTACACACAGAAATAGCAATAGACACAGAATTTTCTTAACAAACAATAAGACATAAATTGGTCTTAACACTAAAGACCCAACTTCCCGTCTATTCCATATTTCGATTTCATATAACTTATTGCCAATACACACTTTTATCATAATTAAACCTTTTCTTAATCGATCTTAATTCTTATATCTGCCTTGCAACTATTACTGAAGTTCCTCGAATGCTGCAACCGAGTTTAAACTACTATATTTATATTTCAAATATTCCTTGAAAACCTCCCATTTTGAAACAAATTCCTGTTTTGATTTATTCTTTATTTTTTCTGATAGGCCATCTAATTCTGCATATTCTGTCAGCTTTTGAATCCAATCTTGTATAGAGAGGATTTCATTACTCTTCCGTCCTTCTCCGTTGGAAGGAGGTGGTGTTCACTTTACCAAGCCACCTCCAGTTCTATTACCTCTTGGTTTAATTGTTAAGAAGGATTTGCGATGCTGGTGCAGTGTTGTGTTACAACAAAATCGTTCTTTTTGTAGTATAGCCTTTGCCAACCTGGTGCTCTCCAGGCTTTTGAAAGGGTGTTCAGTATGGCCAACTGTTTATCATTAACAAGATTTAGCTCTATGTAGGTTCTGAGGAAGTGGTGGAAAAGTCTATTGATCCTCATATGTTGATGGTTTCAAACCTGCCCCTCCTAAAAAAAGGTATACATATGAGGCAACTTTTACATTTCCAAATTGATTGGGGCACCCAGAAAGCTTTTAATCAAAAATGAATTACCATCTTGTCTGTCTTCGTTAGCCGAAGGATAATTTGGCAGTGTATTTGCAACATCCAGAGCTTTCCAGAGGGCAAAGTTGAGACAACAGAGAGACAGGAGAGAGAGATAAAAGAAGAAGAAGAAGCAACTTCTGGCTTACAAACAGCAATCTTGCATGTGTCTGGCTAATTTGATTATATCAGGTGTAAAGGATTTATTAGCTCTGATGGGAATCCATGCCCTGCAGATTTTACAGTGTAAACTGGCAACATGCCTGAAATAACAGGGGAGTGTGGGTGAGGAGGGGGAACAGGAAAGTCTGAGCTTCACTGGGTCTTATCACTTTACACAAAACAAAACTGCTGCTGAAGAAGGAATAAATAAAGTTGCTCAGATTTGCTCTGGGAGCTTGAGATAGTATTGATGTCATTTGCACTGTTTGGTTTGGCTAACGTGAAGCTATTAAAACCTATACTGTAACTTTAAAGGAGGGATGGGGAACCTCAGCCCCAGGGGACGAGTGCATTTTTATTTGGCCCACCCCAAGCCTTACCTATAGGGATGCGGGTGGCTCTGTGGGTTAAACCACAGAGCCTAGGACTTGCCGATCAGAAGATTGGCAGTTCAAATCCCCGTCACGGGGTGAGCTCCCATTGCTCAGTCCCTGCTCCTGCCAACCTAGCAGTTCAAAAGCACGTCAAAGTGCAATTAGATAAATAGGTACTGCTCCAGCGGGAAGGTAGACGGCATTTCTGTGCACTGTTCTGGTTTGCCAGAAGCGGCTTAGTCATGCTGGCCACATGACCCGGAAGCTGTATGCCGGCTCCCTCGGCCAATAAAGCGAGATGAGTGCCACAACCCCAGAGTCGTCCACGACTGGACCTAATGGTCAGGGGTCCCTTTACCTTTACTAAGCCTTACCTGCAGATACTGAGGCTTGAACCCTATACTTCCTAAAGAAATTTCCTTCCAGTAGCACCTTAGAGACCAACTAAGTTTGTTAATAGTATGAGCTTTCGTGTGCATGTACACTATACTTCCTGCATGAAATCATATTTTCTCCCACTGAGCCATGGCCTGATTTTTCTGCCATTCTTGAAAATTGCCACAGTGCAGGAAATCTGGCTCTTCACCTCCTTGTTGCAGGCTATTAGCATTTCAGATTTCTCCACAGTAGGAAGAAAGACAATGCTCCACAGGCACTGCTGTGTTCTGAGTGGACAAGATGAGATTAAGGAGATTCTCTGCAAAAATTGTGTCGGCATTCGTTGGTCTCTTCTGGAGTCGCAATGTAGTGTCATTCCTGGGTGGGAACATTCTGGGGAGCAAGAAGAAATGAGGGCTGCCTCTGTTGGTCAATGGGGTAGCCAATTTTTTCTCCCAGAAAATGCAATGTGCCATTCCCACCAGGCAATGTTGCAGCAAATGCAGCCGGGCTGTTCAGAAGGCGGTACCACTACCACTTGAACGATGGCAAAGCTTTGGTGTTTTTTTAATGAAAAATAAAATAATAACAGAAGAGAAGACAGAATAAAAATATTGAAGCAGAGGCAAAAAGGGTCTTTGATTATTTTTGTTATACAGAAACACAACACCCTCCGGCGCCTCATTTTAAATAACGGTAAGATGCAGAGCCCATTCAAATTTTTTATAGATTTCAGATCATGCTGGGAGATGATTCCTATTTCTGTATGTTATTTTTGTCCCAGCATTTCTTATGTCTGTGAGTTATTTTCCCAAGCAGTCCTGAAACTGACTTGCCCAAATACCGGATCCCTGCACTAATACAAATAATGTAATGCTTAGTATTTATATAATACTTTGCTTAAGAGTTTGAAATGCTGCATTACCACCATCATATAATAATGCTGGTATTATCCCCATTAGCAAAGTGCTCCGACTTTTGGTGGGATGAGGGTTTTCCCCGCCCTCTCCATTTTCTTTGGACTCCCATCTGTATTTGCATAGGAGCAAAACAGCCCTTCTGAGTCTGCTCAACAATTTAATCTCTTAGCAAGGATTATTTCTCAGTCATTGCCACCAGCCTATATTTAATTACACCCAAGAGACAGCAAACCCCTTGATCCAGAGCCTTAAAAGTGGCTACTCTGGAAAGCCCAGGGTAATTATGCAACATGGGGAGGTGAGCGCATTCTGAGCTTAAGACCCTTTTCTAAGGAAGCAAGCAAATCTTCGGCAGCCTCTTGCATAAACCATGGCTGCAAACTTTGAAATCCTTTAGACAAAACTCAAATGAATCATTTCAACAGTTTTTACGGGGGGGGGGGGGGGAAGAAACAGTGATGAAGCCTAAAACGTGGCATAACGTACTGTGATGGCTTCTGCTCTGCACTTCTTGACCTGGTTGGAATTATTAAACCAGACTTTGAGAACTTACAGATTTTTAAGAGTCCTCTGTTCAAGACTTCCAAAAGCACTGAGCTTCAGCTTTCAGCTTTGGATTCAGCTGAACTTAGGTCTTACTGGAATCAATGGGGCAATCGAGTCATGTCTTAAGTACCATTGCTTTCAATGGGAATGGAGTTCAACAAACAGCCTCAGTTTAGTCCCCACTTCTGCCATCTGGCTGCCGTCTATTCACGTGCCTTATGCAAGGATTGGCTAGAATCTAGAGAAGCCACTGTTCCTGCATCCTTTTCCTCCCCAACGCAAAAGCCTTAAAGATTGGGCTCAAGGTGACCATCAAGTCCATTTCTTTCTTTATTTATTTATCATTGCTTCCCATACAATATCCTGAAGTGATTGACAATTAAAAAAAACGAACAATGAAAAACATAGATAAAAAACAATTTCAAGTCCAAATCCCTTATGATTTGTGGAGCCTTACTTATTGAATGTAGGAAGTGTGCCTAATTTCAGCTCTCTAAAGTTATCCTTTGGGTTGGGTACATGCAGTGCTTTTTCTTCTTCTTGGGGAACGAGGGGGTACGCATACCCCTAAACATTTTGTGAATCTTTGTGCTTTTGTCCATTCACTGTATTTATTTTTCCCGATTTGAACTATAAAATGGTGATTTTCTTGAGTCAAAATGAGAGTACCCCTAAACATTTTTTAAGGGGAAAAAAAGCACTGGATACCTATACATTACTTTGGCTTGTTTCTTTCTTTCTCTCTCTCCACTGCTGGATAAAAAGCAGTTCACCATTCTGTTGCTGTTGTTACATTTATATCGTATCTTCCCTTTAAGTTGCTTAAGGTGGTATACATGGCTCTCCTCCTCCGATTTTTTCTTTACAACAACCTTGTGAGGTAGGCTAGGCTGAGGGTTAGTGACAGACCCACTGCCACCCAGTGAGCTTCATGGCTGGGTAGGGATTTGAGCTCTAGAATCCAAGGTCCTACTCCCAATACTGTAACCACTGGGCTGCTTTAATATGCTGACTGTTCCCTTGCATTTAATTTCTCCTGCAGAAACGGGGGAGGCCGAAGCGGCACTTACTGTGCCTGCACCATGATCTTGGAGATGATCAAGTGTCACAAGCTGGTGGATGTTTTCTTCGCTGCAAAGACCCTCCGCAACTACAAGCCAAATATGGTTGAGACCTTTGTAAGTAACAAAAGCACAGTTTCCTTTGCCTAAGCCTTTTGAAAATTTTGCAGCTCTGTGGAATTGGCAGGAAATGACAGAATTTTCTGCCTTAATAATAATAATAACAGTAATAATTTATTATTTGTACCCCACCCATCTGGCTGGGTTTCTCCAGCCACTCTGGGCAGCTTCCAATAAAGATTAAAAATACATTAAAATGTCACACATTAAAAACTTCCCTGAACAGGGCTGCCCTCAGATGTCTTCTAAATGTCTCTTTGAAATCTGATGGGAGGGCATTCCACACGGCCGGTGCCACTACTGAGAAGGCCCTCTGTCTGGTTCCCTGTAGCTTTGCTTCTTGCAGTGAGGGAACTGCCAGAAGGCCCTCGGCACTGGACCTCAGCGTCTGGGCAGAACGATGGGGGTGGAGATGCTCCTTCAGGTATACTGGGCCTTTAGTATACCTCAGACTGTGATCATGACCTTTAGCTTGCGCCCCTTTTGTAAGATATGTTGGTAAATGGCTATCAACCATGGTAGCTCAAGAGAACTTCAATATTCATAGAATTATAGAGTTGGAAGGGACCCCTGATGATCATCTAATCCAACTTGCTGCAATGCAGGAATATGCAGCTGTCCAATATGGGGATTGAACCTGCATCCTTGGTAGTAATTAGCAGCAGGCTCCAACCAACTGAGCTATCCAGACTCAGCAGCACGATGTCATTGAATACTAGTTGCTGCAGAGGGCTGTTGCCTTCATGCCCTGTGGCTGGGCATCCCTAGCTGGCCACTGTGAGAAACAGGATGCTGAACTTCTGCTCTGATCTTGCAGGGTCATTTTTTACTAGTGGTTGATATCATAGTCTTGACCAGGAATGAAAGAAAGCCTTGCTGTTTTCTTTAACTGGCAGAAGGTTAGTGTGACCATAGATGCTAGATGAGGCTTCCATTTGAAGGGAGCTTCAGCTGGGCATGGAAGGCCCTAGGTGGACATTCAAGGTTCCCCAAGCATAAAGATAGCAGATAGGGTTGGTGGCTGAGGGTTGACCAGTTCTCTTCCAAAGAGTTTCTAAGCTCACCTTCCAAACCTTCCTCTCTCTCTAGCTTAATACATGCTTGCCAGGAGTCATGGGGGATAGAATCCAGGACCTTTATATCTCTGTGGGATGGCCCTGCGTGATGAGCCACCAGGACTGCTGCTGTTTACTGTCCCTAATTTGGCACATTATATATTGGGAAGAGCAGGTTGTGGAGGGCAATTCAACATGATGCTAAGTCATGCTGTAGATCTGAGGTGGGATCTGTTGTCAACCTGAGAGCTGCATTCCATCAAGAGAAACCTAAGGGACACATGTCACTGGTGGGTGGGACCAGGGGCAAAATGTGGATGGAACATGGGATAGGACTTTGATCAGCAGGCTATATTCCACCCAGACAAAAGTCAAAGATCCAAGCAGGCAAGCAAGAGAAGAAAAGGCAAGATCACAGTTCAAGGCACTTGAGGAGGGTATGGAGCAGGGCCAGTGAGAGGCGTGGCCTAGGGAGATGGGTGTGGCCTGGGGAGAGTTCTGAAGGTCACATAGAGATGTCTAGAAGGCCTTCTTGGCTGCAAGGAATTGCCTGAGGGCACACAATGGAGCTAGCCTGCTAAAGCTAAACAAATCTAAGTTGGGTCCGTGCCTGCATTGGACACCTCCTGTATGCTGCTATGACTTCCATAATGGAAGGAACCATAAGTATCATCTAGTTCCACCTGCTGCAGTGCAGGAAAGTTTTGCCCAACATGGGGCTTGAACCCACAACCCTGAGATTAAGAGTCTTTTGCTCTGCCAACTGAGCTATTGAGATCAAGCCAAATCAAAATGAGGATGAGGGCAATGGATTGTACACAGTGTTAATCCTACTCAGAGTTGGCCCACTACAATGAATGGGCATGACTAACTTAGGCCAATTCGTTTCAATGGTTCTACTCTGAGTGGAACCTAGGATACAGCCTGTCTTGTGTGAGTAAAAGTAAAATAAAAAATAGTGCAAATATAGCACCCAGCTGTAGATGGGAGTGGGACTGTTGGTGTCGTAATTGAAAGGTACCGTATTTTTTGCACTGTAAGACGCACTTTTCCATCCTAAAAAGTAAGGGGGGATGTGTGTGCATCTTATGGAGCAAATGCAGGCTGCACGGCTATCCCAGAAGCCAGAACAGCGAGAGGGAGCGTTGTGCCGCCCTGCGGAGGCTTCGTGCGGCTAAGCCAGATCCCGCTTGCTGTCCTGGCTTCTGGCTTAGCTGTGCGCAGCCTCTTCCGGGCAGCGGGAGCCTTCATCCCGCTGCCCGGGAGAGGCTTCACGCAGCTATCCCAGAAGCCAGATCCCTCTTGCTGTTCTGGCTTCTGGGATTCAGAATACTTTTTTTCTTGTTTTACTCCTCCAAAAACTAGGTGCCTCTTATGGTCTGGTGCGTCTTATGGGGCGAAAAATCCAGTATGTTTCTACCCCATTCACAGTCCATGCACTCAAAAACTTGATAAATGCTTGCAAACAGGGTAGTGGATTTGGGAGGGGTGCATTTTGGTGCAGTTCTAGAGCCAAACCCTACGGATGAACATTTTGCTTTTCTAAGCACACACATCTGCAATGCCGGAATCTTATTTTCTTGCTTTAAGTAGCGAGTCATGCCAGGAACAGAACTGGAATGGCGACGGCGGGGGGTGGGGGTGGAATATGACATTTGCGAAGTCTGGATTATCAAATTTCTACCTTGCAAAATGAAATGTCTTTTGGGGTGGATGTGATTGCATTAGGAATTAAAACCACAATTGGAGCAGGGGGATGCGGGGGGGGGGGGGAGGATAGGAATTAAGTAAAAGCAATAAAAAAAAATGCAAGAACTGGCACAGAGTCGGACAGCCTATTGGGCTAAATTGCAAGGTATTAGCAGATGCAAACTAGTGTTTTCATCCGGAACACAATCTTTCCCCAACCTCAGCTGAACCTGCAAAGGCTGTTTCCTGAAGACTTAATTTAATGATCCACCACAGGAGTAAATGAGATCTTGTCTGTTTTGCTATTAGTAGAGTTTCACTGATTTGCACCCGCAGAGGATCTGGCCCCTGTGTACATCCTTTCTGCTACAGAACTTTGATGTTTCAATGCTGCCATCAAGGAAAGCAACCTTCTTCTTCTTCTTTTTCTTAATCCAAAAGCATTAGATAGTTGTTTAATCTCTTGTATAGTTGCCTTCACTCTTTGATTCTCTTCCCTTCTGGAGACCACTGGCACCTGAGGCTCTGGGCTCAGGTTTCCCCAACCCACAAGAAACTAATTGGTTTCTTAAAAAGTTGGCTGCTGCTTCCATTGAAGGAATTGTACTTAAGAGTTTGGATGAAATGCCTTCTCTAGCAGCCAGCCAAACTTCTGTTGTTGCCTATATCTTAATTGCTCCCTCCACATGTTAAAGGCCAAGTCAGAATGATTGGGAGGGCATAGTCCATTGCATGAACCCCTGTCTGCAGTCTGAAGTACAGGCGGCAACATTTTTGCTCGCGTCCAATTGACATGCGGCTGCCTACGTGTGGGTCCTTGTGGACCTGGAAGAGGGCAGAACAGGGTGGTGGTGGTGTGGAATGGGGCATAACAGGGGGCCAGGAACAGAACCCCCATGCAAAATGGTTGTCACCTGTAGTGCAACCCAGACACAGATCGACCATCTCAGTGAAAAAGTAAAAGGGGCAACCAAAATGATGAAGCAGATGGCAGATGGAGCAACTATCATATGAGAAAAGATTGCTGTGTTTGGGACTTCTTGGTGTACAGATTTTAGTTTAGAGAAAAGACAAGGAAGAGGTGATGTGATAGGTGATGTTTTTCTCCCTCTCTTATAATGTTCATGGACCTCCAATGAAGCTGAATGTTGGAAGATTCAGGAAAGATGAAAGTGTTCTTCAAAGCAGTGCCTAGTTAAAATATGTGATGGCCACCAGTTTGGTTGGCTTTAAAAGAGGGCTGGATAAATTCACGGATGATATTGCTATCGATGGCTACTAGTCATGGTGACTATGCTCTGCCTCTACAGTAAAGCTTCTGAATAGCAATTCCTGGAAACCATGGAGGTGGGGTGGGGAGAGTTCTAATGTGCTTGGGTTTTGCTTGCAGGTTTCCCATAGGCATCTTGTTGGCCACTGTGAGAACAGGGTGCTGGACTAGATGGGCCATTGGCTTAATCTTGCAGACTGAAATCAAGAATTTTCAGAGCAATTCAATCGCCTCTCCCCGGGGGGCAGGGCAACCACAGACACATCCTTAGCCCCTCTTCCAGCTGAGCTGGGATGAGAGAGAATTTCTTTTTTCTTTTTTTGCATTTAATGGGAAACTACCTAGTTTGCATTTTTCAAACTAACACACAAACCAAAACAGATATCCTTTGAAATTTGCACTTCTCTGAATTTTGTGGTGCAGTTTTTCCACCGTCTAGCAGAGGGATGCCTCTGCCCGATTCAGACCCCCTCCAGCATGGCAAATCAGGGTTTGGGGTAGTTCTGCCCTGTGCTTTGGGTGGCTCAAGATGTAGCTAATTTCATTCCATAGCTATTGCTGGGCCGCAGTACGCCACGTGGTACAAAATGCAGAGCAGGTGCTTCAGGGATTGTTTATTTCTGACCAATTGGTTGCAAAATGATTGGCATTGCTATGTCCGGTCCGTTGCCTTCAGACCTAACACTGACACCAGATCATTTTCTCCAGAATATCAATCACGATCCTTTTTCTTTTCGCTTTTAAGGTGCCCACAGTTCACACAGCCCCCCGACTGTGGCATAAATGTATGATAGTCTCAGACCATCCCAGTAGGAAACTCATATAATACAAAAGAATTATCCATCATATCAGCTGCAGGATATAGATAAAAGAAGAGCACTCTGCTGCATAGACGACCTCTTAAAAGGAGCTGTCGTTTTTCTACTTCAGAGAAACCCTTTCAAAATGTGGTCTTGGCTCCTCTTTCATCTCTTTCCCAGGCTGTTGCGGACTCCGCTGATGCCTAAATCCTCCCCCTTCCTTCCTACTCTCCTGACATCCTAATAGCAGATCATTCTTTTGCACTCTGGCTTTCATGAGAGTTTGTTGTCTCTTCCTTTATAGAGCAACGTTCCTTTCCATTTTGAAATTTGGTTTTGGACAACGAAGGTACGCAGAGAAATCTTAGCCCATCTTCCCCAGTGGACCTGAATTTCCCAGCTGGATTCAATAGTGCTTACTTCCAAGCAAGTGAGCGTAGGATTGCAGCTACTGCAGAGCGAAAAATGCCACCCCATGTCACAAAGGCTTTTGTGGCCCTGTTCGCAGCCACCAAAGGGGGAAGAGATCAATAGCCTACCATTGCTTAGAAAAGTTATTGTTATTTTTATTAATTGTTAAATTTGTATACTGCCATGTACCCGCAGATCTCAGGGCCGTTCACAACATAAAATCACAATATATTTAAAAAGCCTACAAAGTACACAATAAAAACAATAATAAAGACAACTTAATTACCTCCGCCTTCCACAATGCATTTTCAAAGGGCATTGGATGTCAATCAGCCAAAGGCCTGGTTGAAGTGGCATGTATGGATCTTTTCCTTATGTCCATCTTGTCTTAACAACCCTGTGCGGTAGGTTACGTTAAGAGATAACCATAATCATGCAGATAACGAGCTGTCAGGTTACCATTGCAAGCCCTACACTCAAACTCTACATAAGAGATCTCAGTACAGGAAGATCTGAAGAGGGTTACTTCTTATTTGGATGGCATTTTTTAAAAATTATGTGTTTATTGTAAAATTACATATTAATGGACAAAGCAATTAATATATCCCTCATGTATTTGAGGTTGTTTTATTCTTGATTTTAATGTTTGTGTTGGTGAGAGATTCAGGTGTTCTTGACACTACAGCTCCTGTCACACCTCATTACAGCATGTGGAGGATGGGGAACATGGGGGACACTGTGGTCTAAACCACTGAGCCTCTTGGGCTTGCTGATCAGAAGGTTGGCAGTTTGAATCCCCGCGATGGGATGAGCTCCCGTTGCTCTGTCCCAGCCCTCCAACCTAGCAGTTCGAAAGCATGCCGGTGCAAGTGGATAAATAGGTATCGCTGCGGCGGGAAGGTAAATAGCATTTCCGTGTGCTCTGGTTTCCATCACAGTGTTCCGTTGCACCAGAAGCAGTTTAGTCATGCTGGCCACATGACCCGGATAAACTGTCTGTGGACAAACGCCGGCTCCCTCGGCCTTAAAGCGAGATGAGTGCCGTAACCCCATAGTCGACTTTGACTGGACTTAACCGTCCAGGGTCCTTTACCTTACCTTATGTGGAGGATGCTACATTGCCTGGTCACTGACAATAAGGAGCTACATGGACCAGTGGTCTGATTCAGTATCAAGTCACCTTGCTGTGTTCCAGACCAGAGCAAATGCTCATCTCTTTGAGGATCCTGTTTCCCTCAGCAGCCAGCCATGGGGCCCGCAAGCAGCACAAGAGGGTCATAACCCACACCCCATGTTTTTAGTGAATAGTGTTCCTCACTGAATAGTGTTTCTCAGAGATGCAGTGTTGTATTTTCATCACAGTAAACCCACTGAAATGAACAACAACAAGAAAAAATAGCGGGTCTGCTCTGAGAAGGCCTAGCATTGGTTACATACAACCCATGTTGTCTGTGACCCTGGAACTAATATATAGCTCATCACTAATCCTGACCTGGCGCCAGTCACCATCTCTTAGCCTAACTTCTCTCACTGAGTTGTTGGGGGTACATAAAATGGGGAGAAGCAGAAATATGTACACCATCCTGATCTCTTGGAGGAAAGGTGAGATACCAATATAAAAATAAATAAACTGATAAAGAATTAAATTAAATTGTTGTGAATTTCTCCAGCAGGAGGTGTTTTCAGGGCCGGGTTTAGGTTTGATGAGGCCCTAAGTTACTGAAGGTCATGGGGCCCTTTACATGTCTAGCCGTCCTTTGTCAACAACAAATTGTTGCTTTTTTGTGTTGAATATATGATATGGTAATTTATGGACCTAATAGGTATCTAAAGCCTTTTGCACATAACAAAATATGTACATCATAGGAGCCTACACAACACAAACACTGTTGCTTTATGTAGGTTTTATTTTATTTATTTTTTATCTTATATTTTGGAAATGTACATCCAGGGTTTTTTTCCTTTAATTTTTTTTGGGGCCCCCAAGAGAGTGGGGCCCTAAGCTATAACTTGTTTAGCTTATATGTAAATCCTGCACTGGGTGTTTTCCAGCATTTTTCGCAAGGCTGGGTCAGAGACAGAGGAGAAATTTGCTTGGTATGCTTTTTGCAGTGGACTGAGCTGAACTTGCCTTCACTCCCAGTCAAGTTGTGCACTTTTGTGATGCCGTTTTGGTGAACAAAATGTGCCCATAAGAACGTGTACCTTATGTACCAAATGCTTATTTTATGGGGAAATGCACTGCAAAGCATTGGTGAATGTGCACTTTGCCCGTTCTTAACAATCCTTCTTTTCTCCTCTCCCTCCCCCTTAAAGGAACAGTACCACTTCTGCTATGACATAGCCCTGGAATACCTGGAGTCACTGGAGACCAGATAGCACCTTGCCAGAAGCACGCAGGCAAGTGTTTGTTTTGGGTTTGTGCCAAACATGCATTTTGCATCCAGACTTTTGAGTAAGAGCAAGGAGGAGGAGGAGAGAAGAGAATACAAGGAAAAGAATGAAAACTAAAAAGGCAAGCTATGGGGCCATGTTGTCCATCCCCTACCTTCATCTTTCCTCCTAAGCTTCTGCTCCCACTTCTCCAGTTGCTGGCAGAGCAGAGCCTACACAAACTCATCCCATCTACAAAACGATTGTGTATGTGCCAGCCTGGAGTTTGGCACCTGTGTGTTGTTTGTGCATGTATGGACACCGGTGTGCTGGAAGAGCATCAGGCTTAATCTCCTTGTGACTGCACCAATCACAGCCTAGAAAGGGATCCATGCCACCGAGACTGGGAGGAGAGCTGAAGTCCAGCATCTTTCACAACGACCACAGGAGATTTGAAGAAACAGTGGTGTTCTGAAAGCTTATAAGAAGCTCTTTGAAGGCGACCATGCAAAATCTTGGCAACCATCCTTCTGTGGGAAAGTGTGCGCCATCTTGGACTGACAGTGGAAATTGGGACGTGTACAGTTTTTCGCTCTTTGTTTATAACCCTACGTTTATTGTTTCCAGACTAATGCCTGCCTCCAAAGAGTGTTTCTGAATTTATCCCTGGTCTAACCTTACCTGTAGGAAAACACAGTGAATGAATTCTGGGGATTATCTAAGAGAAAGAAAGCACACAGGCTACTTGCTCCAAGCCTAAGGTAGCCAGACCAGATTTTGTAACAACCACCATGTCTTTGTGCCTGGATACTCCACTCCAAACACCAGAAGCTTTAGAAGGGGCTTCCCTTTTAGAGCATCAATCCTCCAGCCCTTTCAAGGCATTTTCAAGAGGGCTACCCCAACACTGAATCACTCCAGATATCACACCATTCTTCAGAATGTCAGCCACTAGAACTAACTCTGTCTCTATCTCAGACACATACATACAGTGGTTTCGGACACCGCCAGCAAGTGATTCAGCAGAAAAGTCTATCCTCCAAAGGGGTTTGACCATATTTCTGAGGACTGGCCGACAAATGGGGATGAGACAGATGTCAATGGCAATGCAGATCAATTCTTTTTTTAAGGGTCAGGCGTGAGCTTCAGGTTGTGGGCTGGCTGTGGCTTTGAGATGGAAGGAGGTCACTTGTAAATTGTTTCAGCACATAGGACTAATGTGGTTCAAATTCATTTTACCTGGAAAGGTAAGCCTGCTCTCCCGGCACACAGGGACAGACACTTCCACATTTATTTTCTGTAGCTTGGTTCAGTGAATCAGAACTTTAAAAGCATAAATTGTGGTGGTTACCAGCAGAAGAATAAGAGAGTTGGGTGGGTAGCATTTCTTCATTCTGTGCCCTTAGCTGTGAAGTTGGGCCTGCAGCTGGTGTGTGCGTGTGTGTGTCAGAATCTGTGGGGCCACTTTCCTTCCCTTTCCTCCATCAGCCACCTCCCACTCTGGGTAACAGACTTTTCATAGATAATTAACAGAAGAGTGTCTTCCTGCAAAGACGCTCTTCATCTCACCACTGAAGGACCCTAGTTGCAGTCTCAGTTGCTCCCATAAAATCCTGATTGGCCAAGACACTGACTGAACTAGCAAAGAAAGGAGAGAACTCTTGGTGGCTAGGGGTATGCATTCATCACCCAATGCAAAGGGGAACAGATGGGAGACCTATCCAGAACACCCTTTTGTGCACATTTAGGAGGGTTGCCTTATCTGGCAGCCATTCCTGGCAGTCCCCATTCATTCCCCAAATATCTGCATCATTCCAGAGAGGTGACGTTGGCCAAAATGGGAGCCACCAGATTCCGTGGGGATCACTATTTGTTCCACAATGCCCTGAAATGACACAATGTTCAGGGCAAGGGGGGGGGGGATAGCCTGGTTGCTGCCAGGAGGAATGAATCTTTGCACAGCTGCAGCAGCACCAAAGCTGGGGGAACAAAGTAGTGCTTTTTAAAACTGGGGGGAAACCCCCAACATCAACAAATGCGAATACCAAGATGGATGAAATGCTAAGAAATATGAAGCAAAGAGTAGCAAAGGCAAAAGGTATTCTGAAATTGGGGTGGGGACAAGCCTCGCAGACCCCTAATGAGTACAGATTTCTAGACATGTGATAGAAACCAGCCCCCTTTTGTATTCAGCCACTGGCTTTTGCATTCAGATGACCAATGGTGCCTCCAAGAAGATTTAGGGCACCACTTTCCTGCAGGGGTTAAAGGCAGTTCAATAGGTCACTGTGCAAAAATGAAAAACCAAAATTGTTACTCCTAGCCAAGAGGAAGGCAAACAAGGCCTAGGGTATATTATGGCACTTATGCTGGATATCAATGCCAGAGCAGGGGGGGGGGGGGTTATTTGAGGGTGGAACTGATGGAAACCATAAGCTGAAATTAAAGGGCTCCTCTACACCTTTCTGAACATAGAGATTCATACTGAGAAATGCTACTTTTGTGAATAGCAACATGTGGCTTCCTGTGTTCAAAGCAAAGGCAACCACCATTCATTTTTCTACAAACTTTTTACAAGAGTTTTTAAAAGGCTGTGCCAATGGCACTGTTTCACAAGGGTGTAGAATGTGGCACTGAATTCAGCTTGCTGAGATCTTTCATCTTAGTTGTGTTTTGTTGTTTTTTTTAAAAAAAGAACAACAACACATGATTGAGTTCCAGTCTTCAAGACCACGGATGCATTCTTGAAATGCTTGATGAACTCTCTAAAGACAGAGGTTTTGCTGAGTTGGATTTTCAGGGATTGGCGATGGCTTTTCAGTGCTCTGGACAGCTCCCGGCCACCTCCTATGACTACAAAAATCGGAACAGATTATACAAAATGCTAAAGATTTTGGAATCCTGCAAAATTAAGAGGCATTGTGCAGATTGGGTTTATTTGCATTCTTTATATTGGTTTCCAAATCCAGCCTTTCTTAGTGCAGGATTCTATTTCAGAGTACAGATAGTGTGATACGGCAAGTCTCCTTGATTAAAAGTAACACGGGATGTGTCCCAAATACCAGAAAAGTGTCCTTCCTTGGGGAAAACAAGTTTTATGGAAGTAGTGCTCAGAAACCTTCACTTTATACATCTAGCAAGCAAGACATAAGTCAAGCAATTATTTTGAGGATGCTTGCTAATATCCATTGTTTTCGTTACTGAGCTGTGCGGCCCTATTTACGGAGAAATAAACAACTACTGCCATGTGCATCTCCTTTGGATCAGACACCCCAACAGTTAATGCCCATCCAAATGGAAAAGTCTGTTTACATGGCAAATAAATAAATAAAAAGCAAATGAGCATATTTTGTTTATCAAGATGTGTACACATATTGCAGCAAGCATCATCATAGAAGCATAATTCCCCTCTCTCTCACACACAGTGGGGATGCCAATTTTGATACATAACTGTAATTTTTTTTATTAAAAAAGCGATTTTGCAAAAAGTTTAAATCTGCCCAAATAATGGGGCAACATTTTTTAGGCTACCAGAATGGTCTGAATCTATTAATGGCAAAGCATTGCAGCCCTGATGGCTAACTATGCATGTCTAAAGCTGAACTGGGGCATCCATCCCTCAGATATTTTGGGTCAAGGAGACTGTGCCAATGCAATCCTATGCACATTTACTCTGAAGTCATTCCCACTGCATTCAAGCTCTGGTGTCATGCAAATGTGCACAGAATTGCAATTCAGTTTTTGTTTTGTTTTTAAAGGGATGCTAGATGTTCAGGTCTGGATGGGAGGAATATTTCCCAACCTGTATGATGAAAAAAGCAGCAGTGGTTAATAAATGAAGCATCCAGATCTCTTTGCTCTGAAGTTGCAACAACACGATGGGACTTTGGGGGCTCTTTTGATATTCTCGTTCCTTACTTTCCACCGTATGTTTGTTTGATACTTTGTGGGAAATGACATTCTGCAGTCCCACCTGCTCTGTCCGTCGACACCTGGCTGTTTTGCTGATGCTCTGAAGCTTTAACTCTGCGTGGACTCCTGGTTGCCCGAGTAGACGTAACGGGCTGCTTCATTCATCCCATTGGAGAAACACAAATTTGTATGAAAAATGCTAATGCCTTCAATAAAGACAAGACAGTTCGTACAAAAGCTATCCTTCCAAGGAATTTATATATATATATATATACAAATAACCTCGGTAGAGGCAGATTGTGTAGTAAACTCACGTGTCACGTGGCATCCACACACCTGTAAAAGAGAGACGCTAAACAAAAGTTGGGGTTTTGAATGGCAACAAATGTATTGAATTATTTTAACTGGATCTTCAAATGGGTAAGACTGCTATGCGAAACAGTTAGGCTATCAGAATGGTCTGAATTTATAAATCTCTAGAAATCTGAGTGATAGGAACGTGATCCCTCAGTCTCAGATTTGTTGGACGGGCTCCCGTGGTTCAAGGCCTTGGAGCAGTTAATTCCCCACTCCTTGTTAGCACATTGAGGGAATTCTGAACTCTTCCCACACCCCTCTAGCCATGAGGCTTTGAGTGGTTGAGCAGGGTTCCTGTCCCTACCCTCCAGCCATGAACCATTGATGGACAGGTCTGATGAAGCAGCCCTTCATCTCCTAGAACTTGCTTCAAGGTGCTCACCAATTATTTCTCCTTCTGTCCCAGTTTACCAAACCTGACACTGTAACTTCCCCTTGCAGTGGAGAACTACCCGATGACCAAGGCCAGTATGGGCAAACAATCCTCACAAGAAATTCAAAGCCAAGTGGGATCTCTTGCATGGAGGACTCTCTATATGGCTCCAAGTAAACGGCAAACAGAACAAGTCCTATACTAACCAAGGTTGGGTAGAAGAGTGCTTGCCAAGTTGCAACCAAGCACAGGGAGAGCTCATGTCAGATAAAACAAGCTCGAGATGGCCTCTCCTCAGCTAATTCCAGCTGGTGCCAAAGGTCATCTCAGGATTTAGTGGGCTGGGTATAAAAGTTGATCCACCCAGCTGTGCCAGGAAACCCTCCTGCCCTAAAGAATGGTAAATAGGACCCGTACTGGAGTGAAGTCTTGTTTTGATAGTGGAAATAGAAAAGAGCAGATGTTGAGAGGCGATAAAATATTCTAGATTTCCACAGTGGGGTAGGCGTGGGGAGAATCATGTCATTCAAGTGCATTGCTCAGGTCAATGTTCCAGAAAACATGCAGCACCAACAGAAAAGTAATACAACCCTAGTAACGCTGCTTCAACAGAGGTATAGTGTCCAGAGAGGAAGTGACTGTACCACTCTATTCCACCTTAGTCAGACCCCACCTGGAATACTGTGTCTAGTCCCAGGCACCACAGTTCAAGTAGGATATTGACAAGCTGCAGCAGAAGGGTGACTAAGATGATAAAGGATCTGGAAATCAAGATTTATGAGGAATGGTTGAAGGAGTTGGGTATGTTTAGCCTGGAGTAGATTGAGAGGTGATGCACATTTATTTATTGAAAGGACTTTCAGGGCACACTGAAAAATGCAGAAAAACACAGGAATTTTTTTTAAAATGTATTTTGATATTTAGGTTTTCACAGCATTTTCACTTTTCGAAGCCATAACAAACTATATATTAAAAAACAAATACCCAAAACATGGCAATTTAACCATTCGTTAAAGCCATCCACATGTGCAGCCATTTCCCCAAATGTTACCCCAAAGCAGGCTGAAAGAAAGACATTTTCAGAGTTCTCTTAAAACCCAGCAGTGACATTAGAGAGAAATTTGAGACAGTTTGCATTTAAGGACAAATCAATGAGACTTGCATTTTCCAAAAAAATATGCAAACCAAAACAGAGTCCTCCTTCAAATTCACGCATAACTGAATTTTGTGATGTAGTACCTCAACCAGACAATATTTACCAAAAATGCCAATAAAAGCAATACATTAGAGAAAAATAACATACAAAAATGTCTACGTTAGTCAAAACTGTACACATACAAAAATGTACTTATTAGGAAAAAATAGCACTAAATTGTTGATTAATTTTTAGGAGGGTTTTTTTTTTTCAAAATTGCAAAATATGGAGAACTGAATTTAAGTTTGGAAAAAAATCTTTCCAACCCTATATTGTCACGTATCTCCCCCCACTCGAGGAAGTGCCAAATCATCTTCTTCATCCCCATCCAGCTTCATTATTGTTCCACTCTAAGATATGCTTAAAATGCTCCATTCTCTTGCAGCTTAGGAACTCGTCCTTTCTGAATGTCTACATTGAATGCTTTGATCCGCACCTTTCAGACTCATATGTGCATGAGAATTTAGCTGTTCACTGGCTTTAGCACTCCTCCAATTATTGCAGCTGCCAGCAGTTTATATTATCAAAATATGCAATTAAATATCTACAAAATATTTTGGAGAGAAAATATGTATTTAAAAATATGTTTGGAAGGATTTTTAAAATTATTTTTACTGTAGAAAAAATATTATTATTCATTTCATTTCTATACAGCTTTACATTTTTAGGAAAAATTCTCAGAGCAGTTTACAATATATTAAAAGACCAAACAATCCAGAATGAAACGTTACCGAAGAAAATAGAAGGGGATTGTGGATTTTAAAACCCACAAAGTGAGAAAGAAGAGAAATAGATACATTCATCCATTCCAGTCTTGTCAGTAGCTTTTGCTGCAAAAATAGCAGGCTGGAGGAGGAGTAATTCTACAGTCTTATTCCTCTGTTTATTTCCTGTAAGGCAGCAATCAAATAAAATGGATGTATGTAGTATGGATCTGCTGATAGGTGGGAGATTGGGTGGTTAATTGATTCTGATAGGCTGGTGTGACCTAACAGAATAGATACTAAGGATTTGCAGGGGATGCTGAGGTTAATGAAATGTAGACCTGGTTTCATTTGTGGAAATTAACATCAAATGTCTGCATTCTCAATGAGCCCAATGTCACATCTCATTTCTGAGATGAGCTGCATTTGCTAAAGGGTACCACTTGGTCCATGCGCTATGTCTTGTTGGTGTATCAGCCAGCTGCCAAATGATTCTGACCAGAGCATAGGTGAACCAGAGACCTACAGAGTTATTTTCTACAGATCCATGTGGGAGCTCAGAGCCGATTCCCCATCCAAATGATGTGCGAAGGGAAGGAAAGGGAAAAAGGCAACTCACACAATGATTCTATCCGTCTCTAGGGAAAATTCAGAGTTTGAGAAGAACTTCATATGGCCAGATGTTTAATATTTTCACTCTTATCTCTCGACAAGGGCAAGCATTTAAAAAAATAAATAAATCCAAGTGCTATAAAGGGTAACAACTTTCCAACTCTCTTTGAGATTTTCATCCAAGGTAACACAAAAATCTTGTTTATGGGCATATGTACATAGAGACCTATGTATATAGAGGCATATGTGTAAATATATATAGACACTGTTGTTCATATGGATAATGTTTATCGGTATTACAAAATCAGTGGTGCTCTTTCTCCCTTCCTTTTTAATAAAATTCAAAACAAAAAAACGAAGCCAATGAAATAAAACATTTTCAAATGGCAAAAAGGAAGTTCCAAAATTTTATTCATGTGCTCGGGGGGGGGGGGGTTCTTGGCTTAATAATAATAATAATAATAATAATAATAATAATAATAGAAATTTGCACTGGATTTCTGTTGCACAACTCTGTTATGGGAATCATGCCGGCTGATATTTTCAATCTCTGCGGAAGGCAACATCATCACAAATCTACTCCCTCCATCCAGTGAAGCCAGATGAATTCTCAGAGTTCAGTGGGACATTTCAGCCAGGCTATAACATTCAGGGATGGTAGGAAGAAGAACCAGTGAGGGGTGTGGCTTGAGGAGAGGCAGGGTGTGACTTTGAGAGGGCTAGATAAGCTGAGGGGCCACATTTGACCCATAGGCTGGAGATTCCCCCTCCTTGACTTACATAACCCGGTCAGTGAAACTTCTGTTCTAGGGATGGAAAGATGTTGGCCGTTAAACAGCACACCTATTCAGGTATGGCTAGACCATGGGTTGGCAAACTAAGGCCCATGGGCTGGATCAGGCCCAATTGCCTTCTGGATCCGGCCCGCGGACGGTCCGGGAATTGCCACATGGATCACCAGCATGCTCGCTCTTTCCCTCTCCCCCCTCCCTCCCATGGCACCGCCTCCTCCTTTCCCCTCCCTCCTCCTGGTTTCTCTCTGCCCTGCCTAGAGGAGGAAGGGGGCTGGGCTTTGTTGGTGCCATCAGCAGCAGCACTCAAGCGGCCGCCATTTTAAGCAGCCCCTCTCCAGAGCCCTTTCGTGCACCGCTCATTGTCCCTCTGCCTCCACTGCCTCCGCCAGCCCCTGCCGCTCGCAAGACATAGGTAAGCAGCCAGTGCTGTGGAGAAGGGAGGGGAGAGTTGTAGGGGAGGGATGGCTTATAGTCCGGCCCCCACAAAGTCTGAGGGACAGTGGGCTGCCCCCCTGCTGGAAAAGTTTGCTGACCCCTGGGCTATACCATTTTGCCTTTCTGTTTTCCATAGCCCTTCAGCATCTGCATGACAGATAGTAATTCAGCAAGTCTTGGAGTTTGCTCATATCATCATCAACAACACCTGTTTATTTGTATGCCACTTCTCCACAAAATGGCACCCAAAGTAGTGAGCAATTTTTAAAAAATGGACGAAGAATAATTAATAGCAAGAAGTAAATACAAAACATTGAGCCATATGGCCTAATTAGGAGGGAGAAGAATGCTTTCACAAAAGTAAGATGGTAGGATACAAAACATCACCATGTTTTAGATGATGTGCCTGTATCCAATAGTCTGGATTGGTTACCCTGGCTTCAAATATTCAAGAAGCGCACCTGGAAGGGTGAGACTAACCTGTTAACAGGTTATAAAGCAACAAATCTGTCCCAGAACCCAAGTCCTAAGCATCCATTCACTACCCGCATAAACCAGAAGTCCTCAGGACTTGGGAGACTAGGGTTCAAATCCTCACTTGGCTATGAAACTTACCTTGCACAAGTCACTGTCTCTCAGCCTAACCCAGGGTTGTTGTATGTGTTAAATGAGGAATGAAAAAGTATGCCACCCTGAGCTCCTTGGAGAAAAAGTTATAATATAAATGCAAGAAAGAAAGAATGGTCCCTATTTCCCTCCAGACTTACAGTTCTCATAGTTTCCTTGATTGTTAAACCTGTTGGCGATATAATGAGAGAGAGAATTCCTGGATGCCAAGATCCAAGTTTGGGGCAAGTTCTCTTTGGTGAGAGAAACTCAGCAAAGATTTAAAGTCACAAATCATGCAACAAAGTAAAGCATGGAAATATAAGCTGTTAGATCTTTAAAATATGCCCCCAGGTGAGTTCCAAAATGTCCTCTTAACAAGTTTATTTCCAAGTTTCCTTCTTCCCCCAGCATAGGAAAAAACCACATGTTTAACATTAAAAAATGGTTTACTTACAAATTCTCTGAAGGTCAGATTCATGTGCTTCAGTAAAGTCGCACAGGCAGTAAAATTCAGCTTAGCTGTAAAATGGTGAAAGTTCCTAAGTTATTGATATGGAATGGCTTGTGAGAGTCATGCAGCTGAGCTGGAACAACCAGCTCAACCTTCTTCACATACTGATCTTCTCATGTAGACTGGGGAGGGAACAAAGACTTGATTACCCATTTCCTCCCAAGGTAAGGGGGTGTGACCTAGGTTAAGACTGTCAGGGCATCTTTCTCTATGTTATTAACCCCTTCATGCATTCATCAGACTTAAGCATGTTGGTTATATGAGACTGGTTATTCCCCAAAGCCACTCTGGGAATTGTGGTTGCTTAAAATAGTATAATGGTTCTTTAAATGCATGGTGTGAAAGTTCCTTCATGATCCCTAATGGACCATGTCAAAATGACTAAACTTTGTCATTAAGGAACACCCCCAAATTCCCAAATGCTAGCAAGAAAAATATATCATGATATAGCAGACCCCTTAGGAATGAATGGGGGCTTGCTGGGTAAAATTAACCATTGTTGGCTTTACAGCAAAAAGGAAGAGGAAGGAACTCCTTTATGCCATGCCTAACTGCAAAATAAAATTACATTGTGACCAGAGATTTCTGAGTAAGAGCTTGCCAGCTTTTGTCTGGGGTGATTTATACATAACAAAGCAAGCCGTCAGTTTAATGCGTTGCGATATTAAAGACTTCCAGTAAAAGTTGAACCTTAATTTAATGGAGGCGCACACCAAAATAAAACTTTTAAAAGACCCTAATTGAGTCGTCAAGCCTGTTTTGAATCTTTAATTACGGATGGTGAAGGATGTGGTAATTAAATGTTGCCAATAAATAATAAAAAGAGAATAATGTAAATTAAACTCGAGAGCTCTGTTTATAGTGGAATGTAATTACGGCGGTTGTCCTTTCTGCCTGTGAGTACTGGCAGAGAAGGGTGTTGCTGTTCTCCCACTCATTGAGAAGTCATGTGCCCACAAGTGTTGGTAACGACTGGGGGAGGGGAAAAAAGTCATTTCTGTTTGCTCACTTCCAGATTTGATAGACAATCAACACCTCTCCCAACCCTGCTTCACTTGTAGAAAGCTGCTGTGGTACTAAAAGACACAACTGGCCTTTATTCATATCTCTCATGTAAGAGTAATGAATGCAGTAATTTCACGTGGAGCTCTTCTTTACAGGTATGCGGGCACTGGAACAGTCATTGATGGTTGCTGTTGAAGGACCAGGAAGGAATTTCCCTGCATTAGCAGGTTTTGCCTTCCCCGTAGCAAAACATCACAACTTTGGCTGTTTCACGCCTAGGGCGGAATCCTTTAGTCTACCTTCCCTAAATTGAGGGGGGGCATGAAACGGTGACTCAGCCCCCCCTCCCCCGTGGCGGCGATCCCAGGGTTCCCCATTAAAGGGGTTGTGCTGAGGGGAGTCACTGAGGGGAGTCACTCAGTTGTGCTGAGGGGAGTCACATACGCCGTTAGGTTGTCAGTGCGCTCCCCTGCGTTGCGGCAAAATGGGGCTGCAGGCTCTCTGCTTAAACATACGTTTCCCAGAGGAAGCCCAATCCCCACACAGTTTGGATAACCCTGATGTTCCTCAGATCCCCAGCCGGCGACTGAGAGGGATAAACGCCCAATGCCTAAGCCAAGGTCTCCCTACATCTGAAAGTTTAATAAAGTTGTGGTCAATTTTAATCCCATAACACATTGTAATGAGTCATTATTCCTCCCGGGGTCGCCTGGGGTCGGGGTGGTGGTGGCTCCATCTGGCCACGCAATGAGTCATCACTCAAGATGAGTCACGAATCACAGTGACTTAGCAGTTTGCTGTTAACAGTTAGCAGGCTTGAATGATTGTGTAGGTCTTGTAGGCCTTACTGCTTCTGCTCTCAAGAACCTTTGTCTCATGACACTCCCCAATTGCTCTACTTCACACCCTTCAGTTTTTGCTTGGCTGAGGTTTGTCCTTGAACTCTGATAGCCTCTTGCCTGTTTGGGTGGAAGACTGCCTGTGTGTGAAGCCCATGTGTTATTTTTTTTTCTTTTAAAACTGTTGTTTTAATCATAAGCATTTTTTTCAGAATAAATTAATTAAAGCACATATAATTTCTTGAGTGGCCATAATTAAGTGTATGCAAAAGAGCAGGGTGGCTTCCAGGAACATTCAGTTCATCTTGTTAATCCAAAGTTTGCTCTAATGGATGGAGCAGAATCTGAAATAGATATATGAATGAATCTGAAATATAGAAATAGATAGATAGATGATAGATAGATAGATAGATAGATAGATAGATAGATGATAGAGGTAGATGATAGAGGTAAATGATAGATAGATAGATGATAGATAGATAGATATAGAGATAGATAGATAGATAGATGTAGAGATAGACAGATGATAGATAGATAGAGATAGATGGATAGAGATAGATGAATAGATGGATAGATAGAAGATAGATAGATGATAGATAGATAGATAGATAGATAGATAGATAGATAGAAATACAGTGGTACCTCAGGTTACATATGCTTCAGGTTACCTACTCTTCAGGTTACAGGCTCCGCTAACCCAGAAATAGTATCTCAGGTTAAGAACTTTGCTTCAGGATGAGAACAGAAATAGTGCTCTGGGTGCTTCAGCTTAAGAACAGTTTCAGGTTAAGAACGGACCTCCAGAATGAATTAAGTACTTAACCCGAAGTACCACTGTATATATAAATGGATTGCTATTATCTGTCAGAAGACAACACCACCTGACCATCTGCTAACCTCAAACCCTTGCAGGACCTGTTTAAAGGATCGGCATAGTCAAAAGTCTCCCAAAGCCCACATCCCAAATACATATCTGCTTCTTCCACCTAGGAACATATGAAGCTACAGCGCTCCTTCTTGGTGCCTCTCTTTGTTCAGCTGCAATGATGGGTGCAAAGAAGAGGAGCAACGCAACAATGGTCAGACTTGGTATAAGGCAGCTTCCTCTGAGGCTGAATGGGGTTCCACCAACGTCAGTCTACTTACAACCAGCCCAGGGGGTGGTACTGGCTGTCAGCTCCCTCCTCCTCCAGCCCTACCATAATAAAACCCACAGTGAGGAGGATGGGGGTCAACCTAGAATTAGTTGGTTCTCCCTGTCATTGGTTCTGGCTCTATTTACTGAGCCACTCTGTCTTTCGCTTCATCATTCCCAATGAGCACTGACCAACACTGGGTAGCTTCCTATGTTCCCATGTCCCTCCCCACCCCCCTGCCAAAACCTGGAGTCAGCACAAATCTCTGGTCTTGGTTTCAAATCATAACACTGACCAGGGGCAAATGGCTCTGCCATATTCTCAGCCTAGGAAGGCCATTCCACCAAACAACCAAGGTTAGGCCCCTGGTTGCTAGTTGCTAGGAATTCAGCAGCTGCGATTATTAATTCCAGAGCCGCAGAGAGAAATAAAGGTGCTAGGTTTTAGTGGAGGTTAATTCTGGTCTTGCCAACATTTTGAAATCAGCAGATTTCCTAGAACAACAATGATGTAATGCTGGAGAAACTAGCATCTCAATAAAAAAATAAAATGAGCAACCAAAAAATCTAGCTCAAAGCAATGCAAGGAGTTGCTGCTGACTCCCAGTTTCAGAGTCATGGACTTTTTAGACCATTTCTAATCCCAGATTTTCACCTTGTTACAGATGTAGTCATTTAGCCATTGCCCATATTTGTCTTTCGAAATGCCTCTTTAACCGCTGAGTTATTTATTTATACATTTATTTGTTTTAAAATGGTTTTGTTTGTGATATTAATTAGCTGTTATTCAGCTCTCAGAGTAGCTTACAAAAACTGAGCAATAAAATCACAGCAAAACAGTAAAAGCCAGCACAAACACCCATAAACTGAACATCTAAATGGCCTGTACAAATAATAATAATGAGAAAGATGTTTACCTACCCCCTGCAAACGTGTCGATCGTGCCTACTGGTTTCTCCTTTGGTCCTGAATGGTTTCAGGAAAGAACCATAGCTCAGTGGTAGACCATCTACTTTGAACGCAGAAGATCCCAGCTTCAGTTCCAATCATCTCCAGTCTGGAATCCTGGAGAATCTCTGGCAGTCACTGTGGAAAATACTAAACTAGATGGACCAGTCTTGGAATAAGACAGCATCTTATGTCTCTTTGGTCTTGACTACTCATTAAGTCTATAATCCTAACCCCACTTTTTCTACTGTCGAATAATGCATCTGAGGAGATGCGTTATTAGACAGTGGAACAGACTGTCTCAGGAGGTTGTGGACTTCCCTTCCTTGGAGGTTTTTAAACAGAGGTTGGATGTCCATCTTTCATTGATGCTTTAGCTGAAATTCCTGCATTGCAGGGGGTTGGACTGGACCCTCAGGATCCCAATTCTATGGTTCTATGTTTCTGAGTAGACATGTATAGGACCAAACTCTCCGACTGAAAACAACTGGGCATTTCCCAGTAAACACGGATAAATTTCCTTAGGATTGCTGCCTCTGTACTCAGTTTCAAACAAATATGTTGCATCTCTGATGAAATCCAGTTTTATAAATAGCAGAAAGCTTTATCTTCGCTTTAACCAGCCTAGCAACCTCGACTTAAAGCTAAATGCATAATTTGCCACAAATTAAGCATAATGGGACTTGAATAATTATGTTGACTTTTAGAAGTACTTACGGATAAATACATGATTAGATATTTTGTATACGCCAAAGGAATATTTGTTTTGTGATGTGATATATATATATATATATATATATACCTTCCTGTTGAGAATTTAGATGGAAGAGTTTTGATGGTTATGTTAGCCATTAAGACTAGCACTTGACGAAAATTACTGCATTACATTTGTCAGAGAGGGGAGTAAACAGGAGTCTGCCTGTGTTTTCAGCTGCCGTTAGAGAAGGATGCTGAATGTGTGGCACCCCTGAAAGTCTTCACTCTGGTCCCACTGCTTATTTTTGAAGTCTCTCTTGACCATCCTTCTGCTGCCATTGATTGCTCACTAGACCACAGTGAGGATACAGAGTAGCATCCTTTGTTTCCATTGCACCTTTCATCTGGGTAGTTGTACATGTTATAATAATAAATAAATAATAAACTTTTATTTATATCCCGCCCTCCCGGGCTGTAGTTGGGCTCAGGGCAGCTAACATCAGATATATAACATTAGTATAAAATCGAACAATAATTAAATTACCTCCTAAAAACAGGTTAAAATCTAATTAAAGTCTAATTAGATGGCAATTAGTTGGGCAATTGAATTGGGTTGCAGGAACAGGAGAAGGAGGAGGAGCAACAACAGGTCCACTCAAGGCATCTTACCTAAGGACCCTAGGAAACCCCAAAACTGACACCGACCTCACCTTAAGGACAAATAAATCAGTCAATACTGTACTCTAACTCAACTAACTGTACTTCTTGGGTAATCTAACTCAACTAACTGTACTTCTTGGGTTATTTCTATTGCTGTATACTTTTATTTATTTTACTGTGAAAATATGCTTATGAATAAAAAATTAAAAAGGGTAAAAATAAACAGCTGTCAAGCTATTCTTCCAGGGAAACCTAGACAAAGATGTCATACAGTTTTCAGAAAGCATGGACCACCTGGGAGTGCTGCATAATTACTGTACTTTTAATTTTTTCTCTCTTTACCACCATCACAGGCAGCAGTGCTTGCAGAGCTCCTCCTGGTGGCTGCTAACTATTATTATTATTATTATTATTATTATTATTATTATTATTTATCCACCCTTCACACTAAGGTACCAGGGCAGGTCACAACAATTTAAAATACAACATTAAACACAGTTTAAAACAAATTACAAGCCGGGGGATTAGGGTGGGTCTCAAAAATATACATCTCGAATGTGTTGTGATGGTTAGAGTGTTGGACTAGGATTTGTTAGACCAGGGTTCGAATCCCCACTCAGCCAAGAAGCTCACTGGGTGACTTTGGGCCAGTCACTGCCTCTCCGCTTAGCCTACCTCACAGAACTGCCTTGGGGATTAAATGAGGCAGGAGAAAGGCATGTTCGACACATTCAGCTCCTTGGAGAAAAAGGTGGGATGTAAACTGTTTAGTGAATGGGGAAGGAATTCCACAGCTTAGGGTCTGCCTCATATAATTCTCTCTCCCAGCCTGGCCTCCCTCCCTCTGAGGGCAGTGCATTGCAATAATTCTGTGTCATTGTTCCCCCTCATAAATTTCGGATGTTGCAGTCAAACATAACTATGCAAGACTGCTAGTAAGTGCATGAAGGGGTTAAGATCATAGTGTAAGTCCTCCCAAGCTACCCTCCCCTTCCTGATTGGCCCCTGGGGCATCATATGCCAACCCTAGGTCCTCCCTTGGGCAATACCACCTTGACCCTTCTTTCTGGGGGAGTTGAGGTGTGGCAAATTTGCCCCCACTCAAGGGTGCATTTTTGCATGCAGTTTTGTATGCTGTACACATATTTGCCAAGCAGATTCAACATTGTAATTATCATCATCATTGGTTTATTAATCTCCTCCTAAACGACTATTTCAAGGTTGTTTTTGCTAAAGATAACATACAAGACTGCAAGGATGGGTTGTTATTTGCACTAAAGGTAAAGGGACCCCTGACCATTAGGTCCAGTCGTGTTTGACTCTGGGGTTGCGGCGCTCATCTCACTTTATTGGCCGAGGGAGCCAGTGTACAGCTTCTGGGTCATGTGGCCAGCATGACTAAGCCACTTCTGGCGAACCAGAGCAGCGCACAGAAACGCCGTTTACCTTCCCACCGGAGTGGTACCTATTTATCTACTTGCACTTTTGAACTGCTTTCGAACTGCTAAGTTGGCAGGAGCAGGGACCAAGCAATGGGAGCTCACCCCGTTGCAGGGATTCGAACGGCCGACCTTGTGATTGGCAAGTCCTAGGCTCTGTGGTTTAACCCACAGCACCACCCGCGTCCCTATTTGCACTAAGATGTGCATTTAAATGCATGCTTTACATCAGTATATGTGCACATTATTTGGTTGGAGAACTGCACTGTGAAATTCTCAGAGGTGTGGCTTTTGAAGGACGGCTGCATTTCGGTTCACATGTTGTTTTAGAATGTGCAGATTAAGTTAATTACTCCCCCATTCATACCAGTAGCATGTCTCCTGATTTCCAAGCAGGGGGCATCCTTAGCCCTATCTGCAGATGTCATGGATTGAACCTGGAACCTTTCCTCTCAACACCAGGGAGATCTGGGCCGGGGTGGGTGGGTGTCGGGAGTCGGAGCATATATGCTCTGTGCTGTGTGTCAACAAGGATTAGAAGAAGGATCCATGAATGGAAGAGGACAAGGCAGGTCACTTCCAACAATACCGTGACATTGGCTTTGCAAAATCATTAGCAGTCTTTTTGGGGCATGTTTGCCACAGATAACGGCACGAGGAAGGAGGTTTTGCGCATCGTTCCCAAGGGCTGCCGAAGTTGGAGCCTGGATTAATCATTGAAATGCAAAACATTCCTTTCTCTAAGCAGCATCAATCCATCAGGAGGGATTGAGCATTGCAGCATCCCTCGGGGAATCGGAACCCCAAATAACCATCTCATAACCAGTGCCGGCTCACCTCAACTAACCTCCTCTGCAACATTCTCTCTAGGCTCAGCAGTGCTGGCGAGGAGGCAAGTTAAGGAAGTCTGGAATAGCAATGAGCCTCAGTTATCACTGAGTAGGAGTCAAGCGCCGGTGTTAAATGTTCTCATGCAATGATGGGGAACGTATGCCCTATAGAAGTTGTTAGAGTTCCGCTCCATCATTCATGAGCCATCACATTCACTGAGGCTGAGTTGGAGTCCAGCATCATCTCAAATTGAATTATGGTGCTGGAGTAGACTCTTAAGAGTCCCATGGACTGCAAGAAGATCAAACCTATCCATTCTTAAGGAAATCAGCCCTGAGTGCTCACTGGAAGGACAGATCCTGAAGCTGAGGCTCCAATACTTTGGCCACCTCATGAGAAGACTCCCTGGAAAAGACCCTGATGTTGGGAAAGATGGAGGGCACAAGGAGAAGGGGACGACAGAGGATGAGATGGTTGGATAGTGTTCTCGAAGCTACTAGCATGAGTTTGACCAAACTGCGGGAGGCAGTGGAAGACAGGAGTGCCTGGCGTGCTCTGGTCCATGGGGTCACGAAGAGTCACACACGACTAAACGACTAAACAACAACAATCATCTCAAAGGACACGGGTACCCCATCCCCACATTTCTGGGAAAAGATGGTAATGCCAAACCTTCCAGACAGAGCCCAGCTATGTAAGTCAGGATTTACAAATGAGCCATCTGGAATTTTCTGAAAACCCCAGCAAAAAAACACAGACATTAATTACTCTAATGGGTTGTAGGAGAGAGAAAAAGATTGTTCTGCATGTCTTAGAGGTCAGTCCCTGATAAATTGCAGCTGTTTCACTCTTCGGTGCTGGGAGATGATCAGAAGGTTTGCTTTCATAAAGCAAGGGTGAAATGTTTGCGGCTCCCCCCCCCCCCCATCCTCACTGCCTGGCAAGTGTTACTGACTAATGAACCCTACTTGAAATATTACATGGCATGAGAGTTGGCATGCCAGTCCCTTCTGGGCCAGCTCCATGCGCATCGTTCAGATGGGATATGCCTGGGACATGCAGGAGGTTGGGAAAGAAAACTCCCCAAAAGCCAATTCTTTACAAGCTGCCATAAAAAAACAGCAGGCAGTGTGTGAGGTGATGGGGAAAGCAACATTCATTCCTTGAATATTGTTGTGACAAGAATTTGGGTGCCTTTCCTTGGTGGCCAGTGGGTAACAGTGCTATTTTTAAAAACTCATAATGCCTCAGGTGCCATATTGTTCCAGGACATTATGGCTGGAAGCCGCCCAGAGTGGCTGGAGAAACCCAGCCAGATGGGTGAGGTATAAATAATAATAATAATAATTATTATTATTATTATTATTATTATTATTATTATTATTATTCCCTCACCCTAGTGGTGCCATATTGAGGTTTTTTTTGTAAACTGCTTTGAGGTTTTATTGTAATCAGCGTATAAAAAAAGTTAAATAAGTTCATTTTCTGTGTGTGGCATCTGTCACCCCCCCCCCCAAATTGCTCATGCCGCTGCCCCCACCTGCCCCACCACCTCTGCCAGCACCCCCGCCTCAATGCCCATTGTGTCTGCTGCTGGCAGAGAAGCAGCGCTAGGATCAGTGCCAGTTTCCAGGGAGATCTCAGTACTGATTTCAGCCTGAGGCTGCTGCTTCACCCTGTCTCATGGGTGGGCAGGCCCTGTTTAGGGCTGTTTTGTACAGCCCTGGTTGATGGGTTGTTAAACCATGGCAAGTGGTTAAAGGGAGAAAAGGGACAGAGTCAATGGAAAGCAGACTGCTTGGGCTGGACTAACCCTGATGTGTAAACATTGAAAATTTTGTGTTCCATACAGAGGCAGCACACTCTCTTTTTCTGTTGAGTAGCTGGGACTGATCTGGGGAAGAGGGAGACCAGTGACCAGAGAGGGTGGCATCCATGGCACTCAGTCAAAAACTCCAAATGTCCCTGCAGGGTTAAAAACACTGGCAGCCCCTGTCCCAGTGCACAGCTCCTGGAAATAGCCCTTCTCCTCAAGGCAGAAATTAGCATTTAGTGTGTTGCTCCTGGTTTTGGTTGGTGAACCTTATCATTTAGGTGTGTGGAGTGGTAGAGGAGATGTTAGATCCAGCAAGCCTGAAGTCTCTCCATGCTTAATGCATGGACATTTTAATAAGGCATTTCTTCTCCAACTGACGTATGAAGGCTGATTGCTAGCACGTTAAATGCATTATTCATTTATTTGCCACACAACTAACGGAAGACATAATCAGACCCTGGCCAGGCAGCAGCAACAGAGTTTCTTCAAGAGTGTCTTAAAATGTATGGAATGTATGATATTCATTCCTGTGTATAGTGTAGCAGCAAGCTGAATATTTTCTCCTGCGTAAACAAAATTTCCATGCCCATGATTGGCTTTGATACGGTTCAACTGCAGCTCCACTTGAAATGGGAGAAAAGAACTTGTGCAGTGATTGGGGGAAATGTACCCACAATTAGATCTATCAGAATGAATTCCATCATAGGTAGGATTAATTAACTTGCAATTGACACTTAGGGCAATTTCACGGCATACCTCCAAGGCAAAGTTCTACACTGGAAAAATATGATATGGGGAAATGATTTATTTATTTTTAAAGGAGTGCTAATCATCATACTTTTATTGTGAAGAAAAACCTGTAAATTATCAAATAACATAGCTCATTTCTTTTCTTGCTTTTGAATAACGGAGATGTGTAGCTTCCATAATTGTTGTTGTTGTTTAGTCGTTTAGTCGTGTGTGACTCTTCGTGACCCCATGGACCAGAGCACGCCAGGCACTCCTGTCTTCCACTGCCTCCTGCAGTTTGGTCAAACTCATGCTGGTAGCTTTGAGAACACTGTCCAACCATCTCGTCCTCTGTCGTCCCCTTCTCCTTGTGCCCTCCATCTTTCCCAACATCAGGGTCTTTTCCAGGGAGTCTTCTCTTCTCATGAGGTGGCCAAAGTATTGGAGCCTCAGCTTCAGGATCTGTCCTTCCAGTGAGCACTCAGGGCTGATTTCCTTCAGAATGGATAGGTTTGATCTTCTTGCAGTCCATGGGACTCTCCTTCATGGATCACTGCCTTGCCGTGGTGAAGGGGCTTGAATAACTCAGAGAAGCTATGACCTATGCCGTGCAGGGCCACCCAAGAAGACAGGTCATAGTGGAGAGTTTTGACCAAACGTGATCCACCTGGAAGAGGAACCGGCAAGCCACTCCAGTATCCCTGCCAAGAAAACTCCATGGACAAAGACAACAGCTTCCATAATACTAGAACTCAAAGACAGCCAATGAAGCTGTTCTCTCTTGGTGGCTGACCAGATGCCCCAACAAAGCAGGACTAAAGTTTAAATGCATGGGAAAGCTGCCCTGTGCCAAAATTTTAAACCACTCTCAATAACATATATGCATAAACGGTGCTTTTCCCTGGGGGGACGCGGGGGGACGCATACCCCTAAACATTTTGTGAATGTTTAGTTTCTTCTCTAGCACGCTGAATCTTCTGTTCCATTGCTACCCCCAATGGCGGCCTCATTCCTGTTATGGTGTTTCCTGACTCTCGGACGGAAGCAAGCATTTAACGTGATTGGTCCATTTTATTGTTACCACCTCCGATGGCGGCTTCATTTCCTTTCCTGGTGTAACGCATGTTCTTTGTACTTTTGCCCATTTACTGTATTTATTTTTCCCAGTTTGAACTATAAAATGGTGATTTTCTTGAGTCAAAATGAGAGTGCCCCAAAACATTTTTTAAGGAAAAAAAAAGCACTGTGCGTAAACAAGTAATATTTCTTATTGCTTCAAAATTGCCTATAATACGTATTGCAAAAACACAAGCAGGTGAACACAGCAGGGTGTCAGATCTGTGATCTCCATCTTGATGTACAAAACCTGTTGCTATATTGGTAAGCTCCAAAATGTCTTAAGCTCAGGTGTGGGAAGGTATTTGAAACAGTGAGAAAGAATATCATGGGTCAGGGGGATGAAAAGCAGAAAGGGAGGGTAAAGGCAATACATGGTGGTTTCTTGTATCACTACTTTGGGAAGAAGGGCAAGGTATAAATTCACTGAAATAAATAAATGGTTGTAGCTTTTCATTTCCTAAGGGGAAGGAGAATGTGCTGACCCAAAGTCCATGGCCACAGCCAAGTAGTAGAGCATCTGCTTTGCATGCAGAAAGTCCCAGGTTCAAAATCAAACACAGGAGAGGAAACTGAAGCAATTGTTCCACCCTGGAATCCACAGGCAAAGGATTTGACACGACATTTTGGGATTTTGGTGTTTTCTCAGGATTCCCAGGGAAGTTATAATATCCCAGGGTGAGGATCCAGAATCAAGAGGTGTCCAGGCCTGAGCCATGGTTAGTTAGTGTACTGTAAGGGGAACACCACAGTCACAAGTAAGAATCCAAGCCTGATATCAGAGCCAGGAAACCTGCTATTAGGGAAAGGACCATCACTCAGTGGGAGAGTATCTGCCTTGCAGGAAGAAGGTTCAATCCCCCCATATCTAGATAGGGCTGGGAAAGATTTTCTCTCTGAAACCCTGGAGAGCTGCTGCCAGTCAACATAGATGCTATTGAGATAGGTGGAGCATTTGTCTGCTCTGTGTAAGGCAACTTCTGTCACTCACGCAAAACCCCGGGCCAAACAGGAAGCCCATTTATGACCCCCCTTGTCTAGAAGGATTCAATTGCCATCCTGGGTGGCCAGTCCAAGTTCCGAGAGAGACCCCAGGCAGGCAATTGCTTCAGTCTGCAGTGTTGGATTTCACTAGGCAGGGCGGCTGCTAGGACTCTAATGTTCCGGCCTGAAAACTGCCTTCTGCTAATTATTTCTGATGAGATTTTCTATTTAATTAAACAAAGGAAAAAAACGGCTATTTACGGGGTGGTGTGGAATTAATACCAAGCAAATTGTGCTTGATTAAAACTTGTGATGCTCACATTTGTTAACGGATTGCTATTTCAAATGATTTTCTTCTTGTTGACTGCCCTGAGATCATAGGATATAAAGGACAGGCATTCCATTCCATTAGTGCAAAGACGTCTGCTTGCTCCATGGAACTTCCTTTCCCCTGCCACATATCTCCTAAAACCTTTCTGGGTTTCCCCACAACCTTCTAGAGGAGATTTGGGGAGGGTGTGGGGTATACATGTGGGGAGGAGAGGGGAAGATTCTGCTGTGCAAGTGTATATCCTTCTGCTAATGGAACAAGTGCATTGAATAACACCCATGAAGTGTATGTGTTTGTGCCTTGACATAGTTGGTTACATACCACTCCAGTCTCCTAGCAGTGTGGGAATCCAGGTGTCTTGGTGCTCACCCAGGGTCTGTGGTTCCTTTGTCTCAGGGACTGTGCTGAGGAGGGCTGCACTGAGGAAGAATGGTGGGAGTCACCCCCTCCTCCTGATCCTGAATCTTCCCAGGAGCAGGAGGACAGTATAGATTTGGAACAGTGGTTTGCAGAGGGGCATGGTTCAGAAGGCAGAAGCTGGGAAATACTGGATGGGGAACAGCTAGCAGAAGAAACCCTGGAAGAGAGATGGTTAACAGATTCACAGTCTCTGGATAGTATCCACCCCCCTTCCCCAAAGTCCTGGAGACTTAAGAGAGTGTCAGAACAGAAAGTGCAGAGGTTACAAGTTCAGATTACAAGATGTAGGAGTGGCATAGATTAATCGGGATGGGGGGGGGAGTGACCTTAATTGGGAGCACCACCATTCTAGTTAGAGGCTTTCTTTTGTCCTTCACTGTGTTTATTAAAGAAACTAACTGGTAAGAATTCCCTTTCGTTTGAGCTGCTCATCAAGGAAGCTGATTCCCCGAAGCCTGACACCTTGGAACTATTAGAGTCCAAGTTCATCTCAAAATAAGTAATCATCCTTGCCAGCACCCTTCTCCCTTTTAGGTAACCCCACACACTATTCAGAAGGTGGAGAATGGCAACCAGCCATAAGAAGTGCTCACAGCAGTGTTCTTCGACTTTGCCCTGAACTTGAAAATAAATTCCTGAGCATGCTTGAAATGCAAATTTCACCCTCTCAAAAAATGGGCCTTCGAGTTGGGCTAAGTGTGTGGGCTGATTCAAAATCAGGGTTCATCCACCACCCCTGACACCCCTCCCCAACTTCGCAAACACCCTGGAGTACAGACATGATTACACAGGAACACAGGGAACTGCCTTATACATTTAGACATTTGGTCAACATAGCCTAGTATCTGTCAGGCTTCAGGGAATCTGATCCCCCTCCCTCACGGCAGGCTTCTAGTAACGGGGGGAAAAAAAGAAACTCTTACCAAGGTATTTTATTCAATATCCACAAGAGAGACGCAGCATGTCGCCTCTTGGATAATGCCGTTGCCCCACCCCCTCCGTCTCTCCTATTATGCGTCATCCCTCTTGTCAGCTGATCTGTGCTTTCTGCCTCTGAGCTTTCTGATCTCCTACTCTCAATGCACGCCTGGTCCTGAGAGGGGGTGGTCTGGAATGCTTACTAAAGACACTGAGTCTGTCAGCTGTCTCTCCTCTGGTGCTTCTTCTTCCTCCTGCTCCTCTCCCAATATTTTCCAGCTTCTCCCCTCTGCAGCCTCTGAACTATGACCTTCTGCAAACCACTGTTGTAAATCTATACTGCCTCCCTCTTCTCTGGGAAGTGCAGGAGAAGGGGAGGGCGATCTCCACCATTCTTCCTCCGATGTCTCTGACAGTATCATACGCATTGACTGGTAGAGGCTCCCCAGTATTGCAAGCAGGAGCCCCTCCCAGCCCTAACTGGAGATGCCAGAGTCTGAACCTGTGATCTTCTTTATGCAAGCTAAGCCCCAGTCCCACCCATAGGATACCTTCTTCCCTTTTATGAAGGCAAGTGTTTTCCTTTAGTTTATTAATTTATTTTAGCAAAGTATGTGACAGATCTATCAAAGGCCTCCTGGCTATTCGGCAGGATTGCCTGCAAAACACTATGATGGGGGCGGTGGATGTGGTGAGGGCAATTAACCCCCCTCCCCAGTGAAGGTATAATATTCGTAAGCATCCATAAGAGCAACACACTTTTTTAGAAGATGCTGCAGAATTGTTAGCAGTCGGAGAAAGTATGGGCGGTGTGTGGTTTTGAACACAGTTTCCTCAAAAGGGGTTTTGAGAAAATTATTTACAGTTGGTGATTTATCTTACATACAATGCCAGCTTCTGCTGGGTCATCTAGTCTTGGTTCATATAGAAACTGAAATTGGAACAGTACATGGATGCACTTGGATTTTGCTAGCCGAAGCATCCTAGATGGTCCAATTTTGCATGGGCATTTCAAGGGCTGTGGCTGTATTTCTTGCTGCAGGCCTTTTCAAATTAAAACAGAACAGGAGGAAATATAATAAAATTGTGTTTGTTCGTTGCTTTACTAATAATTCTAGCAGGAATGTGGCTTATTTGATAATATGCAAATGTAATGTTTTATGTGGGCAAAACACAGCTTTCGCTCTTGAGATTAGAATTTAAGAAGCAAAATCTAGTCTTAGAAGCCCTTTAGTTTTATGAACAGTAAACGTTTGGAAGCAGATCTCAGATATTTTAGTCCTGGAAATCCTACAGATGTATTTGCGCTATAGAACAAATTCTGATAAGCGGTGGCTGAAGCCTGACGATTTTGAAGTTTTCACACTGAGCAATACGGATCACGATGAAAAGCTTGATTTCAAAGCTTTTCTTCAAGAAGTCAATCTGGTCAGTAATGATGTTGTGTTTCTCCTGGCTCAGCTAAGAAGCTTGGTCAGAAGAAAAGTATCCTTGTAGTGCAATCCTGCTCACACATGTATAGATCTGTGAGATCACTTAGACCATCTGGGGAGATTCTACTCTCACATTGCAGAAGATCATAGGGTGTTTTCTGCTACTGCCCCTGTTCTGTGGAATACCTTCGCCCCGCCATATGTGAAGCCGGAACCACCAATTCCTTCAGCCCTCACATGAAGTCCTGTGTACAGTTCACGGCACCACAGTTTCAAAAGAATGTTGACAAGCTGGAACATGTGCAGAGGAGGGTGACCAAAATGACCAATGGTCTGGAAACCAAGCTTTATGAAGAACACTTGAGGGAGCTGGGTACATTTTGGAGAAGACTGAGAAGTGATAGGACAGCCATCTTCAAATATCAGAAGAGCTGTCACATGGATGATGGAGCAAGCTCGTTTTTTGCTTCTCCAGAGGATAGGACACAAACCTATGGTTCTAACCAACTGATAGTTTTAATAATCTTGATAATCTTAATCGTTTTAATAATCTTAATCTCAGGGTCATGTGTTTGAACCCCACATTGGGCAAAATGGACGAGGTGGCTCTTGTTCTCCTGTCCAACTCTACAGTTCTGTGATTCTGTGGTCTCTCCCCCTAATAGCAAACTCAGAAAGTGAGTGCCAATAGGATTGGTGCCAAAATAATGATAGTGAAAAAATAGAGCATCAGCATGCTCAAGAGAACTTCAATTTACAGGAGAGAGAGAGAGAGAGTTGTTGTTTAGTCATTTAGTTGTGTACAACTCTTCGTGACCCCATGGACCAGAGCACGCCAGGCACTCCTGTCTTCCACTGCCTCCCGCAGTTTGGTTAAAGTCATGCTGGTAGCTTCGAGAACATCCCCTTCATGGATCACTGCCTTGCCATGGTGAAGGGGCTTGAATAACTCAGAGAAGCTATGAACTATGCCAAGCAGGGCACCCAAGATGGACAGGTCATAGTGGAGAGTTTTGACCAAACGTGATCCACCTGGAGCAGGAACCGGCAAGCCACTCCAGTATCCCTGCCAAGAAAACTCCATGGACAAAGACAACAGGCATATAAAAGTTCTCAAGAGAGAGAGAACCCTAAAGAGAGGAAGAGAGAAAAACCCTTCAACAACTTAAGGAATGAGCATGCTGAGTAGCCATGAAATGGAAAACATGTGGGTGGGTGGAATGGTGTATACTAAAGGAAGGCATGGCTGTCTGGATGGAATCCTGAAGAGCCTGTCAGAAGGTGAATTTGCATGGCAACATATTGTCACGGGTCTCATTTCTTCTGCATTTGATTTGTTTTATTTTTTTACAGCCTTTGTAAGCTGTCCCATAACATCAAGTTCACTGCAAGGTATGCAAACTGATTTCATTGGGTGACACTTGGCTCTAATATCACGTGGATATTATATAATTTTGGATATAAGCTTCTGCAATATCAGTTTTTCATTAAAATACATCGGTACACAAAGCTGGCAATTTCCTTGCGTTTTGTAAATCTGTAGCAGACTGTTGTAGGGATAAGACGGATCCTTGAAATTGAAGGCAGCTACTCATTCATTCCAGTATAAACCTTACAAAGTTAACTTTGAATAGAGTAAGTGCCTAGAGAGGCTCAGAGTGAGCGGGTCTTTATTTGATTATCCGCATATTATCTAGTATTTTTTTATGCCTACGATTGCAGGCTTTCATTGGGATAAAATTGATTCTTTTGACTTAACAGGCATCCCACGGAGCTTATATGGATTCCCACCCCCACAGAAAAGCTTCATTTGGAGTTTTCATCTCATTGTATTTTGTTTTATAGTGACTATCAATAAAGTAATTATGCATTTGAACACAGAGACGACGCGTTTTGACTTGCTGGTTATCCTTAACCCCTGGGAATGCCATTCTTTAAAGGAAGGGTGCCGCTCAGATGTTGGGACTACAATTCTCACCCCCTTGTTCTTGGGCTGCACTGGATCCGAGTTCGAATCCAGTTCCACACTGGCTACATCTGCTTCCAATACATACGGAAAATGTTGTTTTGTTTTCACCCACAACTGGACCATTGTATGGTGGCTGTATCTTTCCTTTGCTGTGTTTCCTATGAGAACGTGAACAAGTCAATCTGAAGCAGACCAATGGGAAACTCACAAGTAGCAACTGAGTGCAAGAGCCCTCTCCCCTCCTGAAGTTTCTGGCAACTAGCATTCAGAAGCATTGCTGCCTCCAAGTGTGGAGGTACAGTATAACCCTCATGGCTAGTAGCCACCGATAGCCTTATCATTCATGAATTTGTCCAATCCAAGTTGGTGGCTATCACTGCTTCCTGTGGCAGTGAGTTCCATAGTTTAACTAGGTGCTTCATAAAGAACTTTCTTTTATCTGGTCCAGCTTCATAGCCCCAAATGTTTGTGTCTGACTGGGATGTGCCCTTGAGCTCTGATAATGCCTCTTGCTTGCCTGAACAATCAAGAAGAGTGTGTGTGTGGAGGGGGGGAATCTAGTCTACTATAAAATGCACCCAATTCCTCTGTACAATTTTGCCTCTGGCCCTGTCCATAGTTGACATGTGGCCTTCAAGCTGACAAAGGTCCCCCACCTCTGCTTTACATGAAAGCTAGTGTTTCTCAAGGAGCCTGGAGAAATGGGCTAGCGCCTTATTTCCCTACTCACCCTCTTTCTTATAGTCTGTGTTTCACAACCTGTTTTAATTATGCCCCTCTTTTTAAAGAAAGAGTAGCCTGAACAAGGGAGGGCTGCAACAAAATGTTGCTGTATAAAGTTCTGCTGTTTGGAATGCTCCATTCTGTTTTAACTCCCACCCATAGGCGACAACCCCTAGGGGTCCAGCTCTTCTGGGACCCCCAATATTTTGGGGGGGCATGTTTTTAAAAATACGGGGGCAGAGGAGGCCGAGCACTGAGCAGAGTGTGATATGGGTTCAATGGCCGGCTCCTTCTCCTCCTCCTCTTCCTCCTGCCACTGAGGGGAAAGGGGGAAAGCAGCCCCCAGCCTGTGGTGGCAGCAACAGGAGCCCCAGAGAGGAGATGCTGACAGCCATTGAAGTCGCGCTACCACCACATTCAGCTCCACCCCCTGGCTCCTCCCAACGTCCTCCCATCATCGACCTTTCAAACTCCCTCACAAGTTGGCGTCTTTGGCCCGACCCATTTCCCCTGTGGCCACTGAGCATGCTCAGCTTTCTTTTGGGCTATTACTGCCTCCCGTTGATATCTTTTTTAAAGGTTGTTTGCACTTGTGCAAAGCCTGTCTCCCCACCCCACACCAAGATTAGTGATACCACAATCTTGTTCCAAAAAAAAAGGTGCCTTTTAAGCTATGCAAACCGTGTCACTCAGACAACTGAGCCACTGTTGGTATATGATGATGTGTGCATATATAGAAAAATGGAAGCAGTTACCTATGTAAACTCTCCATATTTAATTCAGGCAGCCGTATCCGTTTTCTATATTACGCCACATGCAACATTGACTCAAACACCCGTGCAAGGTTTTTAGGCTTGCAAAACGCAGAGACCGGGGTGAGTTATTCAGGGAGATGTAATGATTTCGGGCACAAAATAGTATTCTCTTTAAAACTGTCACAAAACAGCATTCTATCTAATAGACCGGTATTAAATTCCATCAGTCAGGGTGCCATGCTTAAGAGTTCTGGAGGCAATCTGTAGCTTCTAGCCAATTTTCAGAGAGCCAAAGAAAACCTCTCATTTCAGGCTCTGCTCAGATTTGCATAAGACGCTGTAGTCCTCTTTGGCTGTTACGAGTTAAGCTAAGACATAAAGGAGGGCAGTGAGGAGGTTTGCGAGAGCCTCTGCTCTGAAAGCATTCCTGCTACTCTCCAACTTGTGGAAGATGGTTTTTTGAGGCAGCATGCTTTCTGCACTTGTGGAGCTTCCCATGCACCTCAGAACCCCAATTTTCCAAGGTTCTAAGCTGTGGCAGACCTACATATGTATATGGGGAATGGGGCTTGTGGCACAGCAGGCAAAGAAAATCCGAGGGTGATACCTCAAGGGCATCAGTGTGTTTGTTTAAAATGCTTATTGTGTGAACTTCACCAGCAGGACATAGATGTCTTCCCAAGGTTGTTGACAATGGCTGTCTGTCTAATTTTGTGACATGACAACCTCTTCTACCAGCAGCTATTTTGTGACTGGTGCCCCAGCACTGTCTCAAAATTTGAGATGTATCCACAGGTCCAACAAAGGCTGGTGATCTGTGCTGTTGGGTATAGGCAAAATGCTGTGAAAATATTCATGTTGCAGAATTAATCGTTTCTGCTAAGACTATGTGCAACAATCACTGTTGATTCTTTTGGGAGGAGGATTTTGGATGCTACTCTGATGTTCACACTCCGGCAAACAGGAAACGCAGGCTGCCTCCACCCAGAGGAACGCTGATTATGCTGTAAAATGTTTCAACATATGGTCACCTGGAAGGCTTAGTAGCACATATTGCAGGCTTGAAGTATCCCACACTCACTGCAGTAATTTCAGAACAGATGATTAAATGTTGATAGAACTGTGGATTTGCCAGAAGCAAAAACCAGGGTTCCCTTCTCTACAGCCAGCTGGTGATCTGAAGTCAGCGTTGCCTTTGGGCATCGGCATAGATGGCAAATAAAATAAAATAAAGGCTTTGTGGAGAAATAGCATTCTTGCCATTAGAGAGGCACACATGTCAAGGAGAGACAGATGGAGTCATTCTCCAGGCTGGGCTCTGGACTGTTAGAGTGTCATTGTGACAAGAATTCAAGGGACTACCAAGTCGGTATGCAGACAAGTGAAGGCTTAGGTGAAAATCCTTCCTAAAAGGAAGGCCTTAGACCTGTGCAAATTGTCCCCATTACATTTTAAATAGGAAAGTGGGAGGGTTTTTTTTTGGGGGGGGGATTCATGACAACCCACAGTAACTTTATCATGCATTGATCATTACCTGAGTTCAACTCTTGCTTTCCTTAATCAAGAGATGGCATAAGACAGATGGATACAGATGATAGATGATAGATAGATAGAGATAGATATAGATAGATAGATAGATAGATAGATAGATAGATAGATAGATAGATAGATGATAGATAGATAGATGATAGATAGATAGATAGATAGATAGATAGATAGATAGAGATGATAGATAGAGTTTCTTCCTGAGGCAATCCCATCCAGTCAGGGCACTATTTTGACATCATAGCACCACAGAGTTAATCAGATTTGGCTACATGATAACTGAAGTCACAAATCAGAGTGAGGGGACTGTGGTTCTTGCTCTCACTCAAAAATTCCAGAAAACTTCCTACCCATTTCACAGTCCCTCAGCTGCAAATCAAATCTTGTCGTATGTGTTTACAAATTCCTGCCCCTGCTCCCAAATAAAACTTGCTCTGTTTCAGCTCAGTCCAAAACTGTCTGGCCAATTTATTTCAGATATTTCAACCTAGCTTCCTTTCAGGGACAAAGAATTTACTGTCATCTGTTATTTGAATTTGCATACCGCTTTCCCAACATAAATAAGCTCAAAGCAGCTCACAACAAAGCAAAAATAAAAACCAATACGCTTTTGCAGCAACGAATAATAAATGGTTTCAAAACATAGCACGGCAATCCAACAAATAACTCAGTTTGATGATCTGAACGTTTTAGAGTCATTATAGAGCGTTTTAGAGTCATTATAAAACAAATTATCAATCATTACAATATATCAGCTAATGGCAAATAAAATAAACATTTCAATGCAGTTGCATGTCAAGAATAATATAACCAGCAGCCCCTGCGTGGCAGTGCTATACCGAATGGTACAAAAAGTAAAAAGTGTATAAAATGTTTCATAGAGGCTAAAAATGGAAAGTTTATATGAAATAAAATGAGCACATTAATTGCTGCCACATAAAGCTTCACCTGTAATGCTAAGCTATGGTCCCAATGTTGGTGCTAAAAATGATCCTAGAGCAAGAGGGGAAACTGCAGAAGGAGCAGAGCATCTAAAATTGGAATTGCCAATACCTGTAAGCATTATATAATCAAAACTGTAGATGTCAGAACCATTGCAATACAGCAGCTCCACATTTTGAGTGTGCTACACCACAAAAGGCCCTGAGCGGTGTTCATCACTTCCAAACCTTCATATGAGCATATTCTACGGAACAATCCTGACTCTAATTCATTAAGTGAGGTCAAATGTTTTAGCACCAATCATGCACACATGTGCAATAACCCAGAGGGTCATGGAAACAACAGCAGACTTTGCACATGCTGCTCTTGAAGTGCATTCACGGTGCCACAGCATTCGTTTCTACATGGGCAGAACTCACAGTTCAGTTAATCCGATGGACACCCAGCAACAGCGGAGCCATTGGGGCAAAATCGCTTCTGTGTTAGGTCTAGGTTTGTATATTATCTATTTATTAAGAAATTGATTAAGAAATTTTTGCACTGCCTTCCACAACATTCTCAAGGCGGTGTGTGTGTGTGTAACATCACAAGGTAATAAGTGTAGTGGAAAACAAGCAGGAAATAAATTGAGCAGATATTGTACATAAGCACCAGCAAGGGCAGGGTTACATAGATAATCTTTCAGGAGGTGCTGAAATGTTATCTGTGAAGGCACCTGCTAGTTCAATGGGAAGGTATGCCATAATGGAAAAAGTTCTCCCTTTCGGAAGGATGGCTAAATCTGTCAATATCTGTTTGTTTCTCATTTTTTCCATTCTTAAGTTTAGTTATCCAGAGTTCCACATTTCAGTTTGCAATTATTATTCTTTAAAGTCCTCATGAAACCTATCTGCATTTTAGTGCAAATGTCTCCCAATGTACGCATTTTTGTATGCAATTTTGCCCAACGTACACATTTTTGCAAGCGGTCTCCTCTAATCTCATGCATTTTTGTATGCTGTTTTCACTTATATGCCTTTTTTTTTTTTTACACAAACTTTACTCTAGTATATTCTTCTTTTTACACAGTTGAGGGCTTTGGAAAGTGCAGAGAGGTGCACATTTCAGAGGATTTGTTTTGGTTCCTGTATGGTTTGGGGAAGTGCAATTAGTTAGCCTTACCTTTGAGTGTAAACAGAAGTGATTTTCTCTCCCATCTCTACTCTCTGGTCACAGCCAATTGATCCTCCCTTGGATGCAGTACTATCAAGTGGGGGCTCAGCAGATGAATACAATAATTATGCTGTATGGCTAAGTATCCCCTTCATGGATCACTGCCTTGCCGTGGCGAAGGAGCTTGAATAACTCAGAGAAGCTATGAGCTATGCCATGCAGGGCCACCCAAGATGGACAGGTCATAGTGGAGAGTTTTGACCAAACGTGATCCACCTGGAGCAGGAACCGGCAAGCCACTCCAGTATCCCTGCCAAGAAAACTCCATGGACAATCTCCCTGGAAAAGACCCTGATGTTGGGAAAGATGGAGGGCACAAGGAGAAGGGGACGACAGAGGACGAGATGGTTGGACAGTGTTCTCGAAGCTACAAACATGAACCTGACCAAACTGCGGGAGGCAGTGGAAGACAGGAGTGCCTGGCGTGCTCTGGTCCATGGGGTCACGAAGAGTCGGACACGACTAAACGACTAAACAACAACAACATGGCTGACAGTTCTCCCATAGGCAACCTGGTTCCAAGTTGTCCCAGGTTGTTGTGTTGGTGATGATCTGCTTCCCTGGGAATCTAAGATTGATTTCCATGCCAAAAGTGGGTCAGTGTCCACCCCCCCCCAAAAAAAATCCCAGAATTATTTTGAGCATCCTTTAAGTAAAATTTTTGAGAACCCTTAAGCTAGGTCATCTCCCATTAGGTCTCCTGTTCCATTACCCAGGGAGCTGTCTGAACTCAGAGACCTTCTTGTTTTCTTTTCCTGTTTCTTTTTTTTCAAAAAAGCCTTTGATTTCTGTGAAGCTTTAGAGGGCGTTGAATGAAACAAAGGTGTTTGCAAGGTTAAGATACTCTGCGTCTCAACTTATCATAAAAGGTTCACAGCAATTTACAGCTGCGGCAGCAAAGAACTCTTCACGGGGGGAAGCGGAATGCAATTTAAGAGGCCCAAATTAAATAGGAGGCTGCTGCAGCCCTCACACTGCTTCCGATTTAATCCCCGGCTAACGTCAAAGATTTGTTTCATTTTCTGGCAGGTTGCTCACCCCAGGAACCCCAGAGGTTAGCTGTATCTGGGACTGCTATTGCAGGACGCTTTCCACTGAGAAATCACATGGGACCTGAGCCTGAAAAATGTACGAGATGTTCACTATAATAAATAAGAAACAAAAGTGTGGAACTGCTCCAGGACACAATTTTCAATGTGAAGGTAACCTCGTTTGCTAGCACTACGGGCCCAAGGTGATTTTTGCTAGGGAATGGGATGCCAGCCGAGTACATAGGCTTGCCAAGTAGGAAAGGGATATGAATAAGGTTTGTATAGGCATTCTGTGATCGGCTAAGGTTGAATTAAGCCCAGTAGGTCAGGGATGAGGAAACTGTGACCTTCCCAATGTTGTTTGACTCCAGTTCCCATCAGTGCCTGCCCATTTGGCCAATGGTCAGGACTGATGTGAGTTAGAATTACAGAATTGTCGGGTCTCCTAGTACAACTCCCTGCAGTGCAGGAATCACAGCTAAAGAACCCCTGTCAGACAACCACCTAACTTCTATTTAAAAACTGCCAATGAAGTCCACCAACTTCTGTTCCACTGCTGAACAGCTCTTACCATCAGAAAGTTCTTCCTAATATTAAGATCTTCCCAGGTGAGAGACTGGGCGAATAAAGGCAAGCTCCCAGGTGAGAGCTGGGAGGGTCTACCTCTTTCTATAAAAAGCACCTCTTTCTTAAAAAGCAGAGACATCACCTTGCCAACAAAGGTCCGTATAATTAAAGCTATGGTTTTCCCAGTAGTGATGTATGGAAGTGAGAGCTGGACCATAAAGAAGGCTGATCGCTGAAGAATTGATGCTTTTGAATTATGGTGCTGGAGGAGACTCTTGAGAGTCCCATGGATGGCAAGAAGATCAAACCTATCCATTCTGAAGGAAATCAGCCCTGAGTGCTCACTGGAAGGACAGATCCTGAAGCTGAGGCTCCAATACTTTGGCCACCTCATGAGATGAGAAGACTCCCTGGAAAAGACCCTGATGTTGGGAAAGATTGAGGGCACAAGGAGAAGGGGACGACAGAGGACGAGATGGTTGGACAGTGTTCTTAAAGCTACCAACATGAGTTTGATCAAACTGCGGGAGGCAGTGGAAGACAGGAGTGCCTGGCGTGCTCTGGTCCATGGGGTCATGAAGAGTCGGACACGACTAAACAACAATAAACCTCTTTCTATGTGAGACAAGGATTAAGAGCTACCTTTGAGGGAGGACTCTACATTTTCTTTTGCTTTGCTTTTCTGTGTTTTTTTTTTTTTTTAATAAAAAAGATTTGATTCTTTTATTTCATTGCATTATGAAAAAGCTCTAATGAAATCTTCTGGGGGGAAAATAAAGTTCTTCGTAATGTCTAGTTGGAATCTTCTTTGTTGTAATTTGAACCCATTGTTTTGGGTCCTGTCCTCCGAAGCAGCAGTAAACCAGCTTGCTCCATCTTCTACGTAATAATGCTTCGCTTGTTTGAAGATGGTCATCATATCACCTCTCAGTCTTCTCTTCTCCAGGCTAAACATACCCAACTGCCTCAAAAATCCTCATAAGGCTTGGTTTCCAGACCATTTTTTTCATCATGGTCAAGCTCCTCTACACACACTCCAGCTTGTTAATATCCTTCCTAAACTGGTGCCCAGAGCTGGACACAGGACTCCAGGTGAGGGTCCACTACATTTTTTGCACTTGAACAAAGGGATTCCCCCTAAATCTCCCTCTTCTGACTGTGCTCTGTGCTGACTCCAGATCTGTTCAGGAAGACAAGAGGAAGAAGGAGATGGGAGATCAATGGGAAAAATAATTCCACCCCTGTAACACTGCTTAGTATATGATGTTGTGATATGTATCATGGGGCATTGTGGGTAATTTAAACATTTCTGATAATCCTAAACTCCTAGATCAGATCTAGAAGGTGGCATTCATGTTGATTTCTGTGTTTATTGTAGAAAAGCAGTTCCATTTGGAAACTTGCCTTGAGAGAGGCACTAGATGAAGTAAAGGCATGTCCTGGAATTAGACATGACTGCCTTTAATTATGGTCTGATATATGATGGTCTATGCAAACAGACCAATGGATTTAATGCCACTTCTGCAATGGATCTGATCTTGTAAACAGTGGAGAGATGTTGATTTCCATTGACTATAGATAATGCTGTTTGAAGTGTTCTGTGCCTTCCAGAAAGGGGGGGGGGGAGCAGTAACTGTTCTCCTTCTGTATCGTTATATCGATCTCATGGTCAATCTGGAAGGCATAGAAAGAGGCATGCATAGAAAACGGTTTGGGGTGTGTTTGTGAGATTTCTACATGTTTCTACACATACTCACATACACCTCTCTACCCATCCTCCATTCAGGCAAGCAAAAGGCAGGATCAGAGTGCAAGGACACATTCCAGCCAGGCAGAAACATTCATGGAGGGTGCAAAGCAAGGCCAGTGAGAAATGTGACTGGGGAGAGGGTTACCTGGGGCCTCAGCTTCCTCACCTGCTGTAAAATAGCCCAGTATTATGATGATGATGACCATTTTGCAGGTAGGTGAAAGCTGAAGCCCTTCTTTGAAAGTCCTGAGGGCCAGGTAGAGTGGTTTGGGGGGCAAATTCATTTCAACTCTAGGCCTGAGATTCACTGCTCCTTTTTATTCGACTGGATTTATCTTTCTGTCTTCTTTTTAAAAGAGTGCTTATGCTGCCTTTGTCCCCATTAAATGATGCATCTCACCTTATAGGAATAAACAAAGCTGTGCCATTGAAGATGTCTTCCGGCGCTAAACTGTACAGAGATCTGTTAATATTTCCCCCGCTAAATATCTGAAGAGGCAAGAACGAACTTGGCACTCTGTGCTATTGGCTAAATTAAAATGTCAATTTGGTGTCCTTTTGATTTAGATGGGGGAAAGGGAAAACATATGAGCAGAGGGAGGGGAAGAGAGGGAACCAACAGCCTACCCTCCCTTTGAGGACTTGGCGCAATGAAGAGGCACAGATTAAAAATGAACCCACAGGGCACCTACAATACATTTCCCTCCTGGTGCCTTCTCTTTTCATGCCCCGCAGCTCTGAACACCATCTCTGCCGGCTTTGAAAAATGTCACTGTGTCTATTGACTGTTTTTCCTTTCACCTGCCGGCTGGCGGGAAATGATAAAAGGAGTGTATTGAAGGGGGCATTGCCTTTATATTCCACACCCCCCCCCCCCTTGGTGAGTTCATTGCTTTGCTGATGAACTGTTGCTTTTACATCTGGATGCTTTTTCTTCTCTCCAAATGCCACATAATTATTTATTAGTTCAGCGCATGCCGTCTTTATATTAGAATCGCCTGGGAAAGTTTCCAAAATATAGACGAAACCCTCCAACGCAGGCAAAGACAAGAGCACTAGGGGCGGAGTGCAGGTGTGGAAGCGGGACAGAAGTAGTCTTGGAAACAGCAACAAAACCAAAACCATCCAGCAACAGAGTAAACAAAGCCCACAGATAGCAGAGACAAGGACCCAGTTCTTCTTGGAAGTTTGGGTGCAACTCAGCTTGCTGAAAGGGGTTTGCATGGGTCAGAACAGATATATGGGACCTCCAACTTCCCAGACTATCCCTGTCCCTTTCTCTCTGTGCTGACATCTCTCTATCTCTTTGATGTTTAGAGTGATGTGTCTCAGGTTGTAGCCTGTTTACAACATCCTGCTCCTCCTCACAGTCTTTCCCTGGACTTCAAGGTCATCTTGGATCTATCTTCTAAGAACAAAGGGGCAAGCACGGCTTCTCTGTTTCTCCAAATAGATAACTAGGGTTATAGAACTCCTTAATAACAAGAATGTGCTTCCTTTAATAAACATAACTTTCCTTATTTTATATCAGTCTGAATACCTTTCAACTAAAGGTGTGCTCAGGCAAGGATTCCTTAGTCGATACTTGACTTCTGCTGCTGCAGATAAACTCCATATACTTACAGTTCCCTTGGCAAAGTCTTGTATTTAACTGCTATTGCTGGTGAGTGAATGGGCTGGTGGAGGACCTGCAGATTGCTCTGTCCCTCCATCACTGGCCCACTTTATTTCCACACTGCTCACAGAGGAAGGGAAGTATCTTCTTCCATAACCAACATGGACAATCAACTGGATAATGGAGATGGGGAAAGGGTGGTTCATTCCTCCATCAGCTTGCTTGGGACAACCCCTTCTGATGTAACCTAAGAGGCTAGTAGTCTTTGTTTCCATGCTGGACACACAGGAGGGAGCACAGCCCCCATGGAAATGCAGGCTACTAGAATTAGTAATTCTTTGGAGACACTTGGTGCTTTGAGTGTGCTTGGTATGTGGACGTGATCTTCGTATATGATTGCTATTGTAACAATTTATTGATTTTTGTTTTTGTTCTTTTGTCAGTCACTATATTCAAATGGAAAAGTGGCATTCAAATTTTGATAATAATAATAATAATAATTAATAATGGAACTATGGAGTTGGAAGGCACATCCTTGAGAGTATGTAGCTACAACATTCCAGACAGATGGATCCAGCCTTTGCTTAAATACTTCCAGTGAAGGAGATCCTACCACTCGATCCCATTGCCAAATGGCTCTTAACATTCTGATGCTTCTCCTAGTGTTCCATGGTCAGTTGTTTCCCTGTCAATCCCATGCTACTGGTTCTAGATCTTATCTCTTACTAGTGCTGAGTCTACTGGATAAGGGATGCATTGGTGTACATTTGGAAATTTAGGGCTCCTATACAGTTTGAAGTGTGTTCTCAAGAGAGAAGCTTTTGTTGAAATGTTTGACTGTGTGTGTGTGTGTGTGTGTGTGTGTGTGAGAGAGAGAGAGAGAGAGAGAGAGAACAAAAACTATGAAACTGACCTACGTGGGGTATATGCCCAGCATTTGGAAACTACAATCAAACTATGTTCTTGACTTCACAAATAGTAGCCCTGTGCAGGAATGTTGACCTAGGCTTTGAGTATCTGGCCCTTGGAAGGTCCTGCTGCCTGCTAGCATGACAGGGTTGGACAGGAAGCCTTTCCAACTTCTTCCCAACTCTTTGTTTCTAAGGCCGGAAACGTCTTTTAAAGTTTCTATCAAAGCGGCAACAATTTGCTACACGCCTGTCCTTTCTGCAGGGTGCCCAGTGCCCCTGCTGCTGTCTCCTCCTCCTCTTGCGCTCTAATCAGGCCACATTTTCATTCCATTGGTCACACTGTGTTGCACTTATCTGAGCCAGCTGGGTTAGTCAGCAGCACCGGAGGATTTTAGCCTACAAAACGGCAGGTTTGATTTAGCCGTCGGGTCAATGCCTTCGCACCGCTGAGCTCCGCGGAGAGGTTTCAAATCTTGGAGTGAAAAGAAAACTCAGCGGGACAAGTCAGATGATGTTGTTGCCAGCCCTCCAGCTAGCTGTGGTGCATGTAACAAAAGCCTGACCTGTCGGGCTCCCGCTGAGTGTGCTGCTTGCATCCATGAATTACCACTCGCAAGCATCGTGCTAGACAAACTTTGTGTGGCATTGGGAACATTCTTTGGCTGGCCTCCAGTCTCTCTTTCAGTGGCTGAGAGGAAAATTAGTAAGACGGGGGGTTGGCACTATTTTGATTTTGTTGCTGTTGGAAAGAAGTCAGATAATTTCTGGGTTAATCCAAGGTGTGCTGTGGAGAGAACAGGTAAGAAAAAACACAAGCTTTTTAGAAACTAATTCTTACCCCAGGTCAGGAATAGGGAACCAGCTACAGCCAGATTACAACACCTATAATCCTTGGCCACTGGCCATGCTTGCTGGCTTGCTGGTAGTTGATGGAAGCTGGTGTCTAACAGCATTTAGCGGGCCACGGGTTCCCCACCCTTGCCCCAGCAGCTATCAGCTGACAGTGTCAGGACTGAACTATGAATTGGGTTCAAGTTCTAATATGTTGGAAAAATTAATGGGGAGAATATGGAGGGTAGCCTCAAATGGGATCACTATCTATTCATTGAGGCTAATTGCGCCAGGATAATTTTTAACTGCGCTAAAAACATGGGCAGATGCAGGTATTAAGAACATAGGAAGGGCCTCCTGGATCAGGTCAGTGGCCCATCTAGTCTTCATCATCATCATCATCATCATCATCATCATTTTATTTGTATGGAGCCTTTCCATAGTTAAAACTATGCTCAAGGCGGCTTACAACATGGCAAGATTTACATAATTACAAACATAACAGAAGTCATAAACAACAAATAAAACACATCAAAAAGCACACAACCAAATGGAAACATAAGATCTAAAGCTAAAGATACAACAATAATATCAATAACAGCAACAGCTCTCTCAACCCCCAGCCCAAGTTTCTGTTCAACAGCCTCAGCTTTTGTAGCTGGAGTCAGTCAGCACTCCACTCTCCCAGGCCAGATGGGAAAGGGCCAGCAAGGCAGGGTGCAGGTCTTCCAGGGCTCACAGCCAAGATGGTCTCATTTAAAACAACACAGATAAAAATGAAAAACAATTTAAAAGCAGCTGCAGTCCTTGTGAAGCCTGTCAAGGCAGGTGGAAAGAGGCAAGGGCAGGGTCCTTCAGGCCATCAGCAGGCAGTCCTCCTCCCATTCTCACAGCAGTCAATCAAATGCTTGTGGGAAACCCTTAAGATTTGAGCACGGGAACATACTTTCCTGCTTTGGTTTGCAGAAGATGATATTCAGAACTGTCACTGCCTCTGACTGTGGAGGCAGAATATAGCTATCATGGCTAGCAGCCATTGCTAACCTCCTGCAAGTGGGTAGGGCTCCCAGTATTATTTGGGGAAGTCATATGATTTAAATGTGTGTGTGTGTGCACGCTTTAAATGTATGGTGTGCATCTGCCCAGCTGCTGGAGGATAAGGCTATCAATGACTACTAACCACAACAGCTATATTCTACCTTCATGGTCAAAGACAATATGCCTCTGAATACCAGATGCTGGAAACCCCTGGTGGGGAGAGTGCTTTTGTGCTCAAATCCTGCTTGTAGGTTTCCCACAGGCATCTGGATGGTCACTGTGAAGCACAGGATGCTGGATTGGGTAGACCATTGTCCTGACTCACCATTTCGGAAAGCAAGCTTTCTGGGGTGCGGTAGTGGAGAATTTGCCCTGTGATATCTTCAGAAAGCGAGCTCTGCTCTGAGACGCCAAATCCCCTCTGGTAAAAAGGGGAAAGCAGAACCTTCATTGGCGATACCACCCAGAATGCAGTGCAGCCTCCCAGCTGCTAGCAGGATGTCCTAGGATGCGAAAAACAATTTGAGGAGGGTCATAGCTCTGTGGTAGAGTAATTCCCAGCATCTCTAAGTAGGGCTGGGAATGCTCTCTGTCTGAAACCCTGGAATGCTGCTGCCAATCACTGTAGACTGAGCTAGAAAGAAAAATCTCCTTAGTGCAAGGCATCCTACTTTCCTGTGATGCAGACCCACACTTGTATGGAAGGCTCTGGATAAGAAAGACTTCACTAGGTGAGTTGGTATATACATTTGTTAGTCTCTCTCTCTCTCTCTCTCTCTCTCTCTCTCTCTCTCTCTCTCTGTGTGTGTGTGTGTGTGTGTGTGTGCTGGACAAGCTACAATTTTCTTCTGCATGATATGATAGATGGAAACCTTCCAATCTTTTACTTATGTATTTTATATATATAAAGGCCATGGGCTGCTTTTCATTCCAAAGGTTTCTTTTCACAGTTGGTTGCCAACAGCTACATGGCTTCCCTGCTGCCTTAACTATCAAGGAAAGCTACTTTGCAAAAGAAGGCATTAAACACCTTATTTCAAAGCCTCACATGTTCAACCATCCTCCAGATCACCAAGCTGCTATTATGGCAGGAGAGAAGATGCCTCCCGTGAACTTCTCTGTCAGAAGCTATAACTTCCCTTTCCGACAAGATGGCCACCAACCACAAGAGATAGCATCTACGGGGGGAGAAAACATTGATTTGCTTTCTTTGTGTGTGTGTGTGTGTGTGTGTGTGTGTGTGTTTTAATAATGAAAAGTCTCTGTTGCATCAAATTATTTCCTCGCTTAGCAAAGAGCACCGTGTGAAGTGTCTCTCATTGTGAAGTGTGCAGGCAGGACGGTGGTGTCAGGTAATATAATTAATTTCTGCCCGCCAATCTCTTAGCCAAACACACATGCACACAAAACAAAGAGTCAGAGAGAATCAACAGGAGTCTGAAAAACAAAGCCCCGCCTAATTGGCTTTTACATACAGAGTTGCTTGGAGCACTGCCCTGGTTGACGTTTAGAAGAGATGATGCAATCAGAAGCCGGCTTGTTCTAAACATTGCAAACTTCAGTTGATTGTGTGACTGAAGAGTGCCCTTGCTGAACAGCTTGGTTTTCGAGATGCCTGCTCCCTGTCGTCAAGAGATTACAGGTGCAAGATGATGTGATGTTTTCTGATTGCATCCGTGTTAGCAGGTACATTCCAGGGTTGCTATGCTTAGATAAGAGCAGAGTAAAGGACCGGTGAGAAGGAAAAAAGCATCCAAGATTTTTGATGCTATGGAAGTTCACACAGGGTAAGTTGCAGTAGCCTGGCATGGAAATAAACACCCACGATTCTTCAAAATGGCACCTTGAAACGGAGGTGAGCTTTTCAGCCTCCAGATGCTGCCAAAACCTTTCTCTGTTCCAGATCCTTATCTCAGCTAGAGAAGGTTTCCTGGCTTCCTTCTTGCCCCAGTGCCCATCAGCCATCTCAGGGCCCCACCTTCACCTCACTTCTCTTTGCTTGAGAATAAAAGAAAAACCTACTGGATCAAGCCAGAGGCCCATCTAGTCCAGCATCCTTTCTCATGGTGGCCAACCAGATATTTGTGGGAAACCTACAAGTAGGACTTGAGCACGAGTACTCTCACCCTCTGCAGTATCCAGCAACTGGTATTCAGAAGCATTGCTGCCTGGGACCATGGAAGCAGAACATAGCCAGCATGGCGGGCATCTGCAAGGTGGCTGTACCAGTTGGACTAGATAAGTCTTTGGTCTGTGGTGGAAAGTTTCTTATTATGTTCTTGTTATGCACATGGAAACAAGACAAACTCACGCTCCACACTGTGCCTACAGACAGATTTGGGTAAAGGTCTCGTCTAATATGACTCTTCAAACCCTGTGATCTAGTCTCCTTCAGTTAAGACTAGGGGACGAAGTTCCTGCACCTTTCATAGTTGAAAAGAATAGAAGATTTCAGTGGGTGTAGCTTGCCAGAGTCCTGCTAGATAAGGACAAATGTCCACTTGGTGCAGCATCCTATAGGAGAACAGAAGCCATTTTGGCATGAGCAGTCTACAAATTAATAAATAATTACAATAGCCCAACAGACACCTCTGGAAAGCCCACAAGCAGCTTGAGTGAAACAACAACTCTCCCCACTTAAGATTCCCATCAACCAGTATTCAGAGACATTTCAACCTCCAGCACTGGGAGGGGGGGGGAATGGCGACTGTGGCTAGTAGCCATTGATCGCTTTGTTATCCATGAATTTGCCAAGCCCAAGTTGGGGGCCATCATTACATCTCCTGGGAGCAAATTCCTACAACCATATATTTAAAGCAGAAACCAGGGAACTATAGCTTGTTAAGGGTGCTGGGAAATGTAGCTTCATGGGGATTCCCAGGATTTGGTGTGGGGAAGCCCTGTGCTTTAAATGCATGGTATGGATATGACCTTTGTGCTGTGTGAAGAAGTGTCTCTTTCATCTGTCCTGGATCTTGCAACATGCAACTTCATTGGATGGCCCAGGTTCTACTACAGTGGTACCTCTGGTTAAGAACTTAATTCGTTCCGGAGGTCCGTTCTTAACCTGAAACTGTTCTTAACCTGAAGCACCACTTTAGCTAATGGGGCCTCCCGCTGCCGCTGCACGATTTCTGTTCTCATCCTGAAGCAAAGTTCTTAACCCGAAGTACTATTTCTGGGTTAGCAGAGTCTGTAACCTGAAACGTCTGTCACCTGAAGCGTCTGTAACCCGAGGTACCACTGTATTATTATATTAATGAGAAGAGTTCTACATAACTACTTGGGGTACAGGAGTCGCATCCTCCTGACTTCAGTGGTTCAAATCTGCTGACATTCCTGCTCATCTTCCCTAGCAGTGAGCAAAGCTGTCTTTGGACCCGGAAAGGAACTACCTTTTTGAGCAAGAGAGTAATTAGATCCTCATTTCCACTATAGTTTAGAAGCTCCATTGGAGGCCCTGTGGGGCAAACATTTTCTTTGTTAATGACACTGTAATAGATTAAGACAGGGCCTGTCTCCCAGCAAACATTAAGCAAAAAGAAATAGATTACCTCAGGGAGTAGAAGGGCTGGCACTCGATCTCACGGCTTGCATCTGAAAGCAGGCACAGCAGCTACGCTAACACTTGTGCCAAGCTGACATATATAGGTTTAGGAGAAACACAGATATGCTTTATAGTTATCACGTCTAAAACAGCTACCCTGTATGTCAGGACAGACATCCTGTGGGTGTCAGGGTGTTTGCCAGTACCACCTATGGTCCCTGCAAAAGTCTCATTACAGTTGAATGTAACTGATCAGTAGAAATGACTCTATGACCTGAAAGAAAGAGGCAATGCACATGCTGTTGTAACCCAAGAGAATATATATATATATATATAGAGAGAGAGAGAGAGAGAGAGAGTTGGTAAAGGACCCCTGGACAGTTATGTCCAGTCAAAGGTGACTATGGAGTTGCGGCGCTCATCTCACTTTCAGGCCAAGGGAGCTGACGTTTGTCCACAGACAGCTTTCCGGGTCATGTGGCCATCATGACTAAATCGCTTCTGGCACAACAGAACACTGTAACGGAAACCAGAGCGCATGGAAACGCTGTTTACCTTCCCGCCGCAGCAGTACCTATTTATCTACTTGCACTGGTGTGCTTTTGAACTGCTAGGTTGGCAGGAGCTGGGACAAAGCAACGGGAGCTCACTCCATCGTGGGGATCTGAACCACCGACTTTCCAATCGGCAAGCCCAAGATGCTCAGTGGTTTAGACCACAGAGCCACCCGCCTCCCTGTATATATGTATGTAACTGTATACACCCACTCTTCCAACTCATCTCCTGTCTGCACTGACTTGGTCTCCCCTACACTGAACTTGCTCCCTCAGACATAACCTTATCCCTCTGGATGTCAGGACTTGATAAGTGGCGATAAGCTTCTCTCTGTGAGCCAGAGTGATGGTCGATGATGTAGGTTTCTTGTGGTGTGGCAGCCATGTTTTTGTTGTCAGTATTCATTCAAAGATCTTACCCGTTTACATATAAAATGAAGGGCAAGTATATTTTCTCCAGCAAATGGCACACATGGGTAAGGGGAACAGAACCATTCCCCCTTCTTACCTCCCTACGGTCCCTTGCTTCTGGTATTTTTCTCCCGTGCTCAGTTAATTTCAGGATCAAAAGATGGGCTGGGGGGAAAGATGGGTTGCACAGGGGAAGGATTCAGCAGGAACCTCTCCCATTGTTTCTGGGTGCTGGGGATCAAGGGTAAAGCCAGCACCTTCTGCTTTCCAGGCAAGTCTGAGAAATGGGCCTGGCCCTACCCCACTTTGCCTTAAAACCTAGTACTGAGTAAGAAAGCTGCTCCTTTAAGAGAAAATTAGATTTATTTTACAGCACAGAGCCAATTTCAGTTGATCTTAGGAGGTAGAGCTATTAGGTGGGTTTGTGGAAAGACAAGTTATTGCGTACTAGTAATACAAGCAGTTTAATTTGAAGACTGTCTCCACTCTAATCAATCAGGGTGTTGTGGCACATGACACGGTTTCAGAAGGGAGTGCCTAAAAGGAAAATAAAAGTGGGGGGGGGGAGGCACCTTGATTAAAAGAGAAAGTGGTTCTGAAAAGTACCCAAAGAAATGAAGTCTGTGAGTCGTGCTGCAGACTTTGATGACGTAGTAATGGAGACAGCAGGTTAAGAATGCAAAGTGGGTCCTGAATATTGTGGGACCAGCAAACAGTTTATTATTTTTCTTTGCATGTGACTAATCTAAGCTGAAAAGACAAGCTGTTGCAGATACAATTATGGAAAAGAGTTTTGGGTTCTCAAGGAAAGCAAAACATGTGAGAGATGTAACATTTCACAAAGAGGTGTGTGTGTGTGTGTGTGTGTAGTTTATCTGAAGAATTTTTAGCAGGTTAAGTCAATGACCACAATCTGGCATCATGGGCAGTTTTCACAGCCTCCAGTATCAGGGATCAGATTGCAATCAGACTTGAAGAACTGGATCTCAATTTAGACAAGGCAGTCAGTAGATGTGCCAAGTATGGAAGATTACCTGTACCAGGCTAAAAATAACAGGATGCAGGAGAAGATGGACAAGGGGAAAGGAAGGGGGGGGGATCTGTTCCCCTTAATCACTTAATAAAATTATTAAATCTCTTTTAAATTTTCTCTTATGTTGCTTATGAAAGCTAACAATTACAGACCCATCTTACGGTTCTCCTCCTTCCACCAGCCAAAATGGAACTAACTTGCTATGCAGTGCAAGCTTCTATTTGTTTACTATGAAGTTAGCATATGTCACTTTCCACTAGTACAGGAGTGGAGAATCTCAGACCCAGGAGCCAAATGTAAACCTATGGGTCTCTCTCTCTCTCTCTCTCTCTCTCTCTCTCTCTCTCTCTCTCTCTCTCCCTCCCCATGGGTTTTCCTTAGGTCACAACACTCACCTGCCATGCTTGAAATAATCGTTGAGTGATTTTGTCTGGTTGGAATAAACGTTTGAAATGTGAAAAATGAAAAAAATAGTTGGCAGGGTCGGATTTAGGTTTGATGAGGCCCTAAGCTACTGAAGGTAATGGGGCCCTTTATATGTCCAGCTGCCCTTTGTCAATAACAAATTGTCACTGTTTTTTGTGTTGAATGCATGCTATGTGGTAATTTATGGACCTCATAGGTATCTAAAGCCATTTGCACATAACAAAATATGTACTTTATCAGAGTAATAGTTGAACTGAAATACAATTAAGAAGAAGTATATTAATAGTGAAATACAATTAAGAAGAAGTATATTAATAGTGAAATACAATTAAGAAGAAGTATATTAATAGTGAAATAATTGCCAGTGATATTTTAGGGAGCAGGCTAGAAGGCGGAGCCCATTACTTACATCATAGGAGCCTACACAATAGAAAACACGGTTGCTGTATGTAGGTTTTATTTGTTTTTTTAGCTTATATTTTGGAAATGTACATCCAGGTTTTTTCCCTTTAATTTTTTGGGGGGCCCCCAAGAGAGTAGGGCCCTAAGCCAAAGATTGTTTAGCTTATACGAAAATCCGGCACTGCCTGAAGGAAGCCAAAAGACTTTATAATGTGAACAAAAAAAGGGGGAGGAAGAGAGATTGCACATTCTTTTATATTTCATGAAAATCTTTAATAAAAATATTTTTTTAAAAAAATGTGATAATGGCTGTTGCTTGCTTGAATGCAGGGTATTTTTTTTATTTAAATTAACAAAAGCCATATACTGCTTGAGTGCAAATTTGCTCACACCTAAAAATAATGTAAACATTTAACTTCCCAGTAAAAAGAGTTAGAACCAGCTATTTGAAAGCATTCAAAATATGACTAATATCGACAGTACTTAAAAAGGAGACAGCCACCAACAACAGCTTGGATGATTTTAAAAGAGGATTAGACAAATTCACGGAGAACAAGGCTACCAATGGTAGCTAATTACAATCGCTATGTTTTCCGTTCACTCTCAGAGTTAACAAAATAAAACACCTTACCAAAATTCACATATTTGTGTGGATTTCTTAAAAAAAACCCATGTACCTCAAGTTACAAACGCCTCAGGTTATAAACGCTTCGGGTTACAAACTCCACTAACCTGGAAGAGTTACCTCGAGTCGAGAACTTTGCCCCAGGATGAGAACAAAAATTGTGTGGCAGCAGCAGCAAAAGCACGCCTCTAGTTAAGAAGAGTTTCAGGTTAGGAATGGACCTCCGGAACCAATTAAGTTCGTAACTAGAGGTACCACTGTACACATTTTTGCAAGCCAATTCCTCTAATGATTTTGTATGTTGTTTTCACGAACAGATGCATTTAAATGCACACTATCCTCTAATATATGCATTCTTGTTCATGTTGCTTGGCTGGCTGGTGGCTTTGCAAAATTCAGAAAAGTGCGAATTTCAAAGGCTGGCTGTATTTTGGCTCACCTACTGTTTTGGAAGGATGCGGGTAGCGCTGTGGTCTAAACCACAGTGCCTAGGGCTTGTCGATCAGAAGGTCGGCGGTTCAAATCCTCGCGACTGGGTGAGCTCCCGTTGTTTGGTCCCTGCTCCTGTCAACCTAGCAGTACGAAAGCACTTCAAAGTGCAAGTAGATAAATAGGTACCGCTCTGGCGGGAAGGTAAAGGGCGTTTCTGTGTGCTGCTCTGGTTTGCCAGAAGCAGCTTAGTCATGCTGGCCACATGACCCAGAAGCTGTACGTCGGCTCCCTCGGCCAGTAAAGCGAGATGAGTGCCGCAACCCGAGTCGTCCGCGACTGGACCTAATGGTCAGGGGTCCCTTTGCCTACTGTTTTGGAAAGTGTGGATTTGATATATGCAGCTTTAAATGTAAATGGAATCAAATCCCCACTACAACCCTAGCGACAGTCCAGAAATATTTGGAGGGCCACAGGCTTCCCAGCCTCTGTAATACTGAGACATGCACATCAGTAATGAACTTCTACTTTTGTGCAATGTTGTTTTCTTTCTCTGATTTTGAGATATTTGATCCTTGGTCTTTGATCCCATACGATAGGTTAGCTGGTGTCACTCTTTGTAATCTCAATGTTGTAGTCCGGCAACATTGGGTGGTTCTATGCATTTACCTTCTTACACAACTGGATAGTTCAGTAGGTTAGAGAATGGTGCTGATAACACCAAGGTTGCAGTTTCAATCTCACTTGGGACAGCTGCATATTCTTGCATTGTAGGGGGTTGGACAAGATGACCCTCAGGGTCCCTTCCAACTCTATTATTTTATGCCCTCTATGCATTTACGGGCTCCTCGTCCCTGTTCTAAAGTGAGATGGAAATATTCACATCAACAATAAGGAAGGTTCTCCATCCAAGCACTAACCAGGCATGTTACATTGGAAGGCCAGCCAACAGTGTCCAATTAAACTTTCCGCAATCAAATGGTGTGGGGTTTGGCACTGATATACAACATCACACAGAAGATAATTTTAATAAGGAAAACCAGACTCTTTCTACAATAGGGTCTTATGGATGCGGGTGGCACTGTGGGTTAAACCAAAGAGCCTAGGACTTGCCGATCAGAAGGTTGGCGGTTCGAATCCCTGTGACGGGGTGAGCTCCCATTGCTCGGTCCCTGCTCCTGCCAACCTAGCAGTTCGAAAGCACATCAAAGTGCAAGTAGATACAGTGGTGCCCCGCAAGACGAATGCCTCGCAAGACGGAAAACTCGCTAGACGAAAGAGTTTTCCGTTTTGGAGGTGCTTCGCAAAACGAAGCTCCTATGGGCTTGCTTCGCAAGACGAAAATGTCTTGCGAGTTCCTGCGGTTTTTTTCCCCTTCCCCCCCTTTTTCTAAGCCGTTAAGCCGCTTATCTGCTTATCCGATAAGCTGATAAGCCGCTAAAAGCCGCTAAAAGCCGCTAAAAGCCGCTAATAGCGCTAATCCGCTAATCCGTCAATGGGCTTGCTTCGCAAGACGAAAAAACCGCTAGACGAAGAGACTCACAGAACGGATTCTTTTCGTCTTGCGAGGCACCACTGTAAATAGGTACCGCTCCAGCAGGAAGGTAAACAGCGTTTCCGTGAGCTGCTCTGGTTCGCCAGAAGCTGCTTAGTCATGCTGGCCACATGACCCGGAAGCTGTACGCCGGCTCCCTCAGCCAATAAAGAGAGATGAGCATCGCAACCCCAGAGTCGGCCACGACTGGACCTAATGGTCAGGGGTCCCTTTACCTTTACCTTACTTATGGATGTTTCCTTAGAAATAGGGGCTATTTAGGAAAATAAAAGCTACCTTGTAGCAAATCAGACAATTGCTTCACCTAGCTCAGTATTATTTTCACTAAATGGCCTCGGTCCTGTATACCTGAAGGAGCGTCTCCACCCTCACCGTTCAGCCCAGACACTGAGGTCCAGTGCTGAGGGCCTTCTGGTGGTTCTCTCATTGTGAGAAGTGAGGTTACAGGGAACAAGACAGAGGGGCCTTCTTGGTAGTGGCACCCGCCCTGTGGAACGCCCTCCCATCAGATGTCAAGGAAATAAGCAGCTATCCTATTTTTAAAAGACATCAGAAGGCAGCCCTGTTTAGGGAAGTTTTTAATATTTAATGCTGTATTGTTTTTAACACTTGATTGGGAGCCATCCAGAGTGGTTGGGGAAACTCAGCCAGGTGGGCGGGGTATAAATAATAAATAATAATAATAATAATAATAATAATAATAATAATAATAATAATTATTGGGTGATTTTGAACTAAGTTTTACTCAGAAGAGACCCATTTAAATTATCAGACCTAATTTAGTCATGTTTATTAATTTTTATTCTACCTAGCACATTTTCATTGGTTTTGTGACTCAAAATAGATAGGATAAACAACATCTACTTTCATAGCATTTCCCCCCACCCCCAGAAAAAAGATTAACTTTCTTGAAATATGGATAAATATCTACTGCATGCAAAGGACTTCTTTCCATTACCACTTTCTGAGACTGCATTAACTACTTTTGTCATTTGTTAAAAACTTGTTTAGCTATGATTCCCTTTCCTCTCACTTTATATTGCAGTGATAGTTCACAGTTTGTAAACTGGGTGGTTATGGCTTAAAACCAACAACCAGCAGAGGGGGAAGGGAAAGGGAAAGGGAAAGGGAAAGGGAAAGGGAAAGGGAAAGGGAAAGGAAAAGGAAAAGGAAAAGGAAAAGGAAAAGGAAAAGGAAAAGGAAAAGGAAAAGGAAAAGGAAAAGGTAGGCTTCACATATCCCTGCTGTTTGTTTGGCAGCAGCTGTATATGCATGGACTACCCCTACTGTCAATATTGTATTTCATATTTATTTAATTATATTTATATCCCAACTTTTCCTCCGGGTTGCTCCGGGTGGCATAACATGGTTTTCCCACTCCTCATTCAATCCTCGTAATAAGCCTTCATGGTAGAAATACTGCATTACCAGCAATGTCAACTTGGAGGCAGTTAGGGATGGAAGGATCTGTCCATTTCATCTCTCTCATTTCCCCCCATCTTAAATTCAGTTCTCCACATTTCTTCAGCCTAATTGTGATTTTTTTTTAAAAATCAAATAGTGCAAATTTCTTCTAATAAACACAGTTTTTGCAAGCAATTTCTCCTGATCTCATGCACTTTGTAATGTGTTCATTTTCATGCACATTTCCCCCAAAATGTGCAATTTTTTGTAAACATGGTTTAGCTGGAAATCCACATCACGAAATTGGGATAATTGTGCATTTCGAAGGATAGCTGTGTTTTGCTTCTTACATTATTCCAGAAAGTGCCTTTGTATGTGAATGGAACTGAATTTCTCTCCCATTTTCTAGAATCAGCCCATTTGAACTAGCGGAGTATAGCAGTGTTGCTGCTCTTTTTCTCAAACCCCTCCTACACTCAAAATATAAAGAAATTGCTGAGCATCAGATACCAGATTATAATATAAGATTCAGTCCTTGGTGTCTCGTTTGCTGGCTTCCATAAACATAGTTTCTTGGCAGACAAATGGGGCTGTTATCTGAGGGTTGTACTTCTCCCTGCCTGCTTCAGCTCTTTATTAACTGTTTAGAAGGTCTCTTAGGATGTCTTGAAGATATCTTGCATTTCCTTTTCTTTACTTTTCAGTTCTATTAGCTCAGCAGAGATCATGTTTAGCATTTGACTTCAGTGGGATTTAAAATCCTTCTGTTTACTCTTTTCACATTTAAGCATCTTTGTAATTGCTCTGCTTTTCATGATATTCCTGGCATGGCTGGGAGTTTCCCTGAATTGAAGGGCCAAATGTACGTAGTACACACTGACATCTAAAAACTTTGACAGCTGCATCTTTTAGAAGCTTTTGGAATGGGCGTTGCATTTATTATTCATTCATTCTTTCATTCATTTAAATGAAGCGGTGTGTTTGCTTTTCCATTGTAACACCTCACCCCACCTTATGCTTATCATTATTCCATGAGATTCCAGACACATGATATCAACTGCTTCCCCCTAAACACAGCAGCCGTAAGGGTTATGAAGCATGTGTTTGTGTCAGCTCTAGCTGGGTCATTTCGTTCCAACCGTCCTGCTGCAAAGATCCATTGGCCTCTGCTCCGATGTAAATCAGCAACCAAGGCTTCAAAGCCAGGGCACACTATATCAACAGAGCGAACTGCGCACACAGAATAAGCGTGAGGCTTGTGGAAGCATACTACAACTATGGATTTATTAATCATAAATCAGGACAAAGGAACATGTCATCTCTCTCTTTGTCTTCTCAGAGAGACAGAGAGAAGCAAAAGCTATACACACAACATCTTCGAAAGATTTATTGCTTTATTGTTCGGCGCCCAGCCACGCTTCCCCTGGGAGCCTCTGTAGATCGTAAAGCAATTAGCAGAGTTACACAGCGGCGTGTGTCGAAAGAGCAGTAAATAAGTTCCAAACGTTTCTTCTGTCCTAATATCCCTTTATTGGCACAAAAGTAGTGTATTTACAAACTCCAACTTCCATCTGATTCAAGCTGCATCTTCTCCCTCTGCTTGCAGCGACGCAACAAACTGCTTTCGATTTTCACTCAGTACACAGCATTCCAAGCTGCTTTCGTCACGTCCTGGCTTACTTCCCTTGTAAGCCCATCCCCTCAGTCTCGGGACACAGAAGGTTAACCCTTCACTACACCCAACACAACGGAAGTTCCCAGCAAGCTGTGCTGGTATGTGACATGCAACAGTTCCATGTCTGCAACTAAAGGTGGAATGGAATTTTCCAACCGTTTGCACGTAATATTACACATGCTTTGGCTACAGTTCAGAACACATTTGCTTAGGAGTGTGTCCCATTGAACTTGGTGGGTCTTCCTTCTGAGTAGGCATGGACAGGTTTGTACTGAAAGTAGGAACAGGTGAATCTGACCATTTCACTTTCTTGTGTCTCCAACCTTCAATTCTGCACATTTCCATCTCAGTTTGCAAATTCTGATTTTTAAACAGTCCTCACGAAAATTCAGCAGAATTTTCACAAGAAATTCATTTGGTTAGAATGTGGTACTGATAATGCCAAGGTTGTGGGTTCGATCCCCATATGGGATGGCTGCATATTCCTGCATTGCAGGGAGTTGGACTAGATGATCCTCAGGGTCCCTTGCAACTCTGAAATTCTATGGTTCTACAGACTCCAACAGCAGGCAGAGCTGGCACAAAGCCAGGTTAAGATTAAAAAATAAAAAAAAGTCCAGTAGCACCTTATAGACCAACTAAGGTTGTTCTTGGTTTAAGCTTTCGTGTGCATGCATGTGTTGAGCCCAGAGATGATAAGACTGATTGGCAACATTATAACACTCCCTAAATACCTGAAGTGCATAGAGGAAGGCAGAGACATTTTATGGGCTGCCCCAGAGGGCAGGGTTAGGTCTAAAGGGGTTAAGTTACAGGAGAGCAGATTTTGATGGCACATTAGGAGAAATGTCCTGATGGTAGGAGCCAACTATTACATTAAGGATTTATAGTATAATCAAATCTGGTCTATAGCTATGACTGGAAAAATTGACTAAAATTTTTAAGTATGCTAGAGGACAAAAAAAAATTAATAATTTTCAGCTACATGGCAAAGATTATTTATATAGAAATAATGATAACAGGAGGAGCATTTCCACCCCCATCGTTCTGCCCAGACACTGAGGTCCAGCGCTGAGGGCCTTCTGGCGGTTCCCTCGCTGCGAGAAGCCAAGTTACAAGGAACCAGGCAGACGGTCTTCTTGGTGGTGGCGCCCTCCCACCAGATGCCAAAGAAATAAACAACTATCTGACTTTTAGAAGACATCTGAAGGCAGCCCTGTTTAGGGAAGCATTTAATATTTGATGAATTATTGTATTTTAATATTTTGCTGGAAGCCACCCAGAGTGGCTGGGGAAACCCAGCCAGATAGGCGGGGTATAAATAAATGATGATGATGATGTCCAAATACAGCCTGTGAAATACACGACTGTTTGAAATTCTTAGTTAGTTTGCATCTTAAAGTGAGAATATCGTAAGACCCTGAGGACAACATCCTGACAATATTGACTCATCTTCTTCCTCCCCCCCTTCAAATACTGAATGTTTTGTGTGTGTATGTGTGTTTAATTTTAATTTTCATGAACATGTATTTTTTTTCTTTTTCTTCCAATATATTATTGAAGGATATGCTTTGGATTACACACAGAGAGATGAACCATTTACCCAGAAGGATGGGGGTGGGTGGAATAGGGTGGCTCTCCATCTCTGGACATCTTCAGATCAAGGTGGGCAACCTAGTCTTGAAGATGCTCCATCTTACATCATTGGGCAGCAGCCAGCATTTCCCAGCAAACTGCCATGTTGCGTAGGTAATGCAACTGTTCTAGACAGACTCTAATAGCAACGGAGATTTACCAGTGGTCTTACAATTGATGTCAAAAGTGCTTGGTTAGACAAAGCCAAGTGGACAACCCCCTCTAATCATACAGGGTGTGGGCGTGTTTGCGAATGGGGGAAGCATTCCCTGGGCTCTACGTGCAGCAGAGGAGGGTGATTAGTGCTAATAGAATCTGAGATTGATTGATGCTTCAGCAGATCTGTTTTTAACAGCTGCCTGGAAAAGGTGAAAGGGCTCATCCCAGGGATTAATAAAACAGGTAAGTATGTCCTTCTTGCAGAGGTAGCTGTCAAAGAAGAAGCACAGGGAAACCAAGGCAAGGATAATCACACCAGGAAGGTGTGATTTTTTTATGTTTAAATAAATCTCATGAAAACCCCTCAGCATTTAGTGCAAATCCCTTTGAATGTGCACATTTTTGTATGCAGTTCGGCTAAATAGACACCATTTTGGAAAGCTAGTTCACCTAAAACAGGCATAGGCAAACTCGGCCCTCCAGATGTTTTGGGACTACAACTCCCATCATCCCTAGCTAACAGGACCAGTGGTCAGGGACAATGGGAGTTGTAGTCCCAAAACACCTGGAGGGCTGAGTTTGCCTATGCCTGGCCTCATACAGTGGTACCTCAGGTTACAAATGCTTCAGGTTACAAACACTTTGGGTTACAAACTCCTCTAACCCAGAAGTAGTATCTCAGGTTGAGAACTTTGCCCCAGGATGAGAACGGAAATTGCGCAGTGGCGGCGCGGCGGCAGTAGGAGGCCCTATTAGCGAAAGTGCGCCTCAGGTTAAGAACGGTTTCAGGTTAAGAACGGACCTCCGGAATGAATTAAATTCCTAGCCCAAGGTACCACAGTATATACTGTATTTCTGTATGCCATTTTCACTAATATGTGCATCTTATACATGTTTTATGGGTGGCACTGTGGGTTAAACCACAGAGCCTAGGACTTGCTGATCAAAAGGTCGGCAGTTCGAATCCCTGCAATGAGGTGAGCTCCCGTTGCTCAGTCCCTGCTCCTGCCAACCTAGCAGTTCGAAAGCATGTCAAAGTACAAGTAGATAAATAGGTACCGCTCCGGCAGAAAGGTAAATGGTGTTTCCGTGCACTGCTCTGGTTCGCCAGATGCGGCTTAGTCATGCTGGCCACATGACCCGGAAGCTGTACCTCAGCCAATAAAGTGAGATGAGCGCCGCAACCCCAGAGTTGGCCACGACTGGACCTAATGGTCAGGGGTCCCTTTACCTTTACATATGCCCTTCTGAACACATTACATGGCTGGAGAACTGTGTTGCAAAATTCAGAGCTGTGCCAATTTAGGAGGATGACTGTTTTCTGGTTTGGGTATCATTTTGGAAACTTTGAAATATGTAGGTTCACCTTTAACTGAAAGCTAAATTAAATTCCTCCCCTCCCCCAACGCATGGAAATGAAGGGAACAAGACATGGCCTAAAAAGAAGTGTGTATGGTGCTGGGGAATCTGCCCAAGTCTTTGACATGTGTGATCATCACTCCTGTTATTCACAGTTAAATACCACGGCCTTTTGGATCAGATTATCATTTTCTTTTTTAAAAATAAACCAAAAAAACCCCTTCTGCTCTCAGCCCAAAGAGAATAGAACAATTTGTTCTAAATCAAAGCTAAGAGCAGAAGTGATTTTTAAAAAAATAAATTAAAATATACTTAGGGTTTTGGTTTTTTTTTAAAAAAATAAAAAATAAAGAACAAATATAGTAATAATAATAATAATAAAGGTAATTTGACCTGGAGCATGTGAGTATTTCAGATTGTGAATAAATCTTGCAGTGATTAACGCCTAATGAATTGTAAAAGGAGGGATTGAAAGCATGTGCCTGAAGGCACAGCATTTGATTTGGGACCAGAGCCAAGAATAAAGAGGCAAGTCACGTGTTGGTGGATTGAATGAGGTCCGTGTTTTACGAAAACTTTCAGAGGCAATAACCCCCCCCCCCCCAGATTTGCAGTTGAAAATTAAACTACCGGTATGTTGGGGGCTGAGTTCATTCTTCAGCCCATTGGATATGCAAGATGTCTAGGTGAGTCTGACCGTACCCTGGGAAAGAGACAGAAAACCTCTTCCCTAGCCTAGACCTTCTCAGATGAGACCTTTCTGTGGGCCAGAGCCCCACAATTCCATATGGGTGACAGGGATGAACCAGTCTGTCTCAGTCTGTCCCATTCTGTTTTGGCCTGTGGGCATCTTAAAATATGACCCACTGTGAGTGTGTGTGTGTGTGTGTGTGTTGGATTTTAGAGAAATCCTTAAATTTATAAGAACAGTCACGAAAACCAAACCAAAACAACCAAAACAGAGGAGTGCTTGTGAGATGCAATGTACCCTATCCATCTCCATTGCTATTAACAGTGGGAAGCTGCTTGGAGTACCATCAAAGGATGCCGTCTCATTTCCTGTCTAAAAAATGTTGCAGTGTGGAATATGTTGCAGTTCAGTATATTCCAGCCACTCCACCCCACCCCCCGTTTCCTGTTCTTCCCACAGCAGTCAATCTTATTCTGCACCCACTAAGCATTTGGCTTTCTTCAAGGGGAAGTTTCCCTTTCTTATCCCTGCTTTGTGATTCTGAAAACTCTGCAGTTCCCCCTGGCCTCCTGAGCCCTCCCACTTGTGCATGGGTGATGCAACCTTCGTGACAACATTCCGAGCCTGAGCATCGGAAGCATATGGAGCAATAACCACGTTGCTCTGTAATCTGCAGCTAGGTGACATCATGCTTTGTGGTGGTCTATTGCAGTCAATCCTCTTGGGTGTGGGTGGTGCTGTTTGGGCTGCCTAAACAATGGGTGCTCACAGCCTGGAAACTGGAAACAGAAGGAACCACTTGTTTGCAAAAATATTAAATTTTGGAGTCAAGTTATTTGTCCTAGAATTTCAAGCTGGGATGAGAAGTGTCCTCAAACAAAGAGCTGGAGAAATGCTAGCGGTTTTGCATTTTCTCACTATCGCTGCTGTGTAGGCTTTGGTGCAGAGAGGCTGCAAGAAGAGGAGATCCTCATGTACCATCTCTGGATGGTGGCCCAAGCCATCATCCCTGCCAAGTGCAGCTGAGTGATTAATTTCCCTGCCTGAGCATGAACAGCTGTGCTAAAACAAATGTCCAGGAACAGAAATTTCCTCTCTGGCTTGCAGCTTGGGGAGAGAGCGGGAGAGACAGAGAGAGGAGGGCGACAGAACATTTCATTCTAGAACACTGTCATCGCAAAGCTTTCTCAACCTTTAATGCCACCCCTCCTTTGTAAACGCTATTTAAACAAATCTGAAGGAGGATCCAAACCTTTCTTCCTTCAATATGCTGTATCCTGTTATGAAGATGTAGAAGGGAGTTTTTTGTTTTCTTAAAAAAACCAACCACACACAAAACATGCCAAAGTGTTTTAAGAAGGTGGAATTAGAAAGACAGACACTGAAATGTGACACATAGCACAGCCCTAATGGCCCATGGTTTCGGGAATGGCTACAGTTCAGTGCTAGAGCATCTACTTGGCATGCAGACAGCCCCAGGTCCAATCCTAACTTTGATTGACTTATTCCTATAATTTGAATGATACCATTATTCTATTATATATTCTCTACTAACTGTTAGGCTACATGTTGTGCTTGTATTGTTGTGATTGGTTCTTATTGCAACACAGGGGTTTGTTCCAGGTTCAATCCTGGCATCTCCAAGCAGGGCTGGGGGAGAACCATGGAGAGCCACTGCCACTCAGAAATACAATATTGATGTAGATGCACCAGTGGTGTGACTTGGTTTGACAGGCTCCCGTGTTGCAATAGTTCAACGGTAGATCACGTTCTTTTAACATGGAATGTCTCAGGTTCAATTCATGAAATCTCCAGATAGGGATGAAGATTCAGTCAGGGCTGCCTTAAGCATATGCGGCACCGGGGTGCAAAGATCCGCCCGGTGCCCCTCCCAAGTTGCCCAGTCCCAGGCATGCAGGAGGGGGGAGCTGGCCAGCGCCTCAGCGTCTTGGTCACCCCTGAACTTGCGGTGCAGAGATGCCCACAGCAGAAGAGCCCGCCACGGCGCTCTGACAGATGGGCAGGCTCTTCCCCAGACTTTCAGCCTGGCACCCCTGAGAGCCTGGCGCCCAGGTGCCCCATACCCTAGCGCCTATGGGTAAGACGGCCCTGGTTTCAGTAGTGGAGCATGTGATTTGGATGCACAAGGCCCAGATTGAATTCTATTGTCTCTGAGCAGAGCTAATTAAAGCCTGCAGGAAAACCCTGGAGAGCCACTTCCACTCAGTGTAGACAATTCTGAGCTAAATGGATCCATTGCCTGACTCAGTACAGTGGTACCTCGGGTTAAGTACTTAATTCGTTCCAGAGGTCCGTTCTTAACCTGAAACTGTTCTTAACCTGAAGCACCATTTTAGCTAATGGGGCCTCCTGCTGCCGCCACGCCACCAGAGCACGATTTCTGTTCTCATCCTGAAGCAAAGTTCTTAACCCGAGGTACTATTTCTGGGTTAGTGGAGTCTGTAACCTGAAGCGTATGTAACCTGAGGCTCCACTGTATAAGGCTTGTTCCTACAGAAAGACAGCCCGGCTAAGGGATTATTTTTTTTAATAACCTGAGACAGGCCCATGGTTGTCATGGCAGACATGAAATCTTGAGCCACGCAGGACAAAGCAGCCCCAGCAGGAATGCTGATGTTTCTTAGGACCATCAGCCTGGAGATCTGAAGCAAATCTTCTAGATGACCTGTCAGCTCAAGCGGGGAGATTTATTAAGCAGTAGGGTGGGCAATCTAGTGATGAAATAACAGTCCTGTCTTATAGGCTCAACTTCAAAATTGGCAGATTGTTGAACAGGGACTCCCCTCTCCCCGAGTGTAGATAAATGCTACAGTGAAAAAAATGTGGACAGATTCAGACCAGGGATTGGGAACATCATGCTCAGGGGTCAAATAGGGCTGTTCCAGACCTGTCCGGCCCTTCATACTCTCCCCAGGACACACCTCTTCTCAGCCACATCCACTGACAGCTTTGTATCCTCCTTGAAGTCCTGTCCCCCCACTTTACTAGAATGCACCTGTAAGCTTTGCTTGCCTGAACGGAGGACAGAGACGGATGTGTATGTGCACAGAAACCAGCCTATGGTACAAATCAATATTTGTTGCCCCATCCACTTTTGCTTTTGGCCCTGAGCACCACTGTCAGGAAATGTGAAAAACCTCCCCTGCCCATTATTTAACCAGTCGAATGGATTCAGGGGGAGAACAGCAATGGTAGTCAGGCATATAGAAAACAGGTCCCATGAGGAACTAAACAGCTTTAGCCTGGAGAAGAGAAGAATGCAGCAGATGGGTGCGATGCCTGAAGGACTATCACGCAACAGAGGTAGATTGAATTGGCCTATGCTACAAGATTTGAGTTGAATATCAGGAGAAACCTGTTAACCAGCTAGAGAGGATCAACAATGGAAGCAATCACTTCTGAAAAAGTATATGTCTTTCAGTACAGTCATACCTCAGGATGAATACGCTTCAGCTTAAATATTTTCGGGTTGCGCTCCGTGGCAACCCGGAAGTAACGGAGCGCGTTACTTCCGGGTTTTGCCGCTCGCGCATGCGCAGACGCTCAAAATGACGTCATGTGCATGCGTGGAAGCGGCGAAACACAGCCCGCCCATGCGCAGATGCGCAGTCACGTCTTACGTTCACTTCAGGATGCGAACGGGTCTCCGGAATGGATCCAGTTCACATCCAGAGGTACCACTGTATATGTCTTCTAGCAGAGGCTGGAGGGCTCTCTCTTGTGAGTACTGAAGCTCTGGGTTTTTGCATTCAGCAGGGGGCTGGATTAAAATGTTGAATGGACAATGATAAGGGAGGCACAAAGGAAACCAAATGACTATTGTCTTCAATCATAAAGAAGCCATTTGCTCAAATGAAAATGCATTAGTCTGCATGTGGTCAGAACCAGAAATGTCAGAGCACCAGCAAGGGGGGATCCTGATGGGTAAGCTGACCAGATGCATCAAATGTTTTCTTTCTATTAATGCCCGTGGCAGGAAGACAACCCAATGAGGCAGGGATGGGGATGGGGTGGAAATCCAATTGGATGACAAACCTTTAGAAGTAAATTAAGCTTGGTCCTCTTCCGTAACATGCAGCCTATAAAGGTGAATAAATTGAAGCCCTGACAAAAGGGGTCTAAAATTCATTTCGCAGAGCGGGGCTGCTATTGATAATATCATTAACCATGATGGGAAGAGCAAGTGAAATGGTTTGGGCCCTTCAGACAATCAATACAGAGCATTAGCTACTTGAATTGCCTTCCAAAGGCAACATCCTGCTACGGCAGAAAAGGAGTTGTTATCCCTTCCTAAAATAGACATACACAAATGAGATGAAGAAATTCAGCAGGTGGTGATTATCCTATCACTTTATGCCCATGCTAGAGAAAGTGGAAGTTGTAGCAATTAATGGGCTCAGGACCCTGGCAAGAAAAAAGGGTCAAATCTACATGCTTTGCTGCCTGTACAACTTTTCTGACCGATGTATGGGAAATCACACGAACCAGACCTTTGAAGAGTTTGCATCCCCATTGCTGGATATGAGCTATTCTAACCTCCTCCTCCTGCCTGGTGGACTCAACTAGCCACCCCACTTGCTTCCCTTGTTGGGCATGGTGCGGCTGAAGAAGCTAGAGCGGCTGGTGGTGGATGAGCCATGGCTCAGTAAGAGTGTGCTAAGCATAGAAGTGCTGATGAACTTCCTGGTCAGCCTCTACACTGATTGTAGTCAAGACTCACCACTCTGGAGGAGCAGCATCATACTGAAGTTCCTCAAGTTGGAATGAACCTCCTGATTACCGAGAGTGATGTGGATGAGTTCCTCATCAACAGCACCTGGGCAGGCTACCTGGAGACAACATCCACCTTATCACTGGTGGTAGGCGCAAGAAGCCCACCGTCTCCACCATGGCCCACTACCTGAGGACCCCTGGCTTGTGCAGCATCTGGCTGAGCTGGTTTCACAATGACCATTATGTGTATTATATGTATTTTAATGGGGGTGCGGACAGTGTGCATGCGAACTTTACAGTGCTTAACTACTGGGTTCATCTTGCCCAGTCTTGTCGACACTGACTGGCAGTAGCTCTCCAGAGTTTCAGAATGGGGGCATTCCCAGCCCTACCTGGAGATGCTGGGGATTGAACCTGGAATTGCTCTCTTCCTCCACCCAGGTGCCCAAGGGGCATCATCATAGCTCAAGGTAACATCCCAGGTAAGAGAGAGAGAGAGAGAGAGAGGAGCTATGAAATAGGGCTGGTGAGGCACATGGTCTGGAGAGAGTCCCAAGGGCAAGTTAGAGAGGTCTGGAGGCATTAATCAAGCACAATCCAATTGGGTTACAATTTAGACCAGGGATAGCTAAAGTGGTGGCATCCAGATGTTGCTGAAATTCATCCCATTATATATCAATCAACCATATTGGCTGGGCCTTGTGGGAGTGCAATAACTTGTAGGGGACAGATCATAGAACTGTAGAGTTGGAAGAGACTCTCAGCTAAAGCATCTATGACCGAAGACCATCCAACCTCTGCTTAAAACCTCCAGATGAAAGAACAGATTAAAGAAACAGATAAAAAGAACTAATAATAGAAACTGATTTACATAGTGCATAGTTAAACTATGGATCTCTCTCTCACAGAAGACAGGGATGGCCACCATCTTTGGTGGCTTCAAAAGAGGCTTGGACAAATTTGTGGAGGATAAGGCTATCTGTGCTGGGCCCGGGGGTAACCCATGAAATACAGTCCAGGACCGGTCCAGAATCCGAGGGTTCCACCAGGAGTCAGTCCGACAGGGCCAAGGCAGGACACGAGGCAGGAAACCAGGTAAGGACAGGTACAGGATCTCAGGCAGGATCTAGTATACAGCAATGTTGCTCCTGCAATCTGGGGCGGGGTCTGACAGCCTTTTATCTTTGTCAGGGAAGCGGCCGGTCCTGATCCCCCAGCGACTCACCTCCCTGTTTCGCCCAAAGGCGAGCACTCCTCCCTGTGAGTTACTCAGGTCTCTCCTTCTCTCAGACCTTAGTCTTTGCAGCTTGGGAGACGTTGGTGGGTTACTAGACCCAGGGGTCTCCTCAGCCTCCCCTGACCCAACCAGTAGTGGAGCAGCTGTAAGTGATGGCCCAGCTGAAGGCAACGAGGTAATATGGAGCCAGGGCAGGCTCAGGCCCCTGACTCGGCCCAGCTGGTGTTTGTTGCAGGGCAACCTGTGCAGACTAGGACTCTTCAGGATCAGGCCCGAGACTTGGTTCAGATGATGCCTGAGGCAAAGGATCCGGTGCAGACTGAGACTCCTCTGGTTCTGAGTCTGAGCCCAGGCCATCACACTATTGATGGCTACTAGCCAGGATGGCCAGGCACCTCCTGCATGGTTAGAGGGAGTAATGCTTCTGAATGCTAGAAATCGCAGGAGGGAAGAGTGCTCTTGTGCTGTGGTCTTGCCCAAGTGTTTCCCAAGGGCATCTGGGTGGCCATTGCAAGAACAGGATGCTGGACCGGATCCAGCAGCGCTCTTCTTATGTTGGCTGCCCCTCATTTGGACATCACTCTGAAACGATGAGAACTAGAACCCTATTTCCATTCCAAGGATTTCGCTTTCCCCCTCCTTCCACGAATTCTAAAAAAGAAAGACACTTTTAAGAAATGCGCTGATACCGTGAGATCCTTCAGAAAACAATTATCAGGAGCATTGTAGTGGAGGTGGGCGGCGGCAGGGGGGTGTCCGTGGGCGGTGGACGAATGACAGCATTTGCAACAGGAGAAATAGAAGGTCAGGGAAGATTTCAACTGGCTGCAGTGAACAATTTTAGCACAGTAATGCCTGTGGGCGTATCAAGCCACGAATGAAGCTCATTGCAATGGGGGGAGGGAAACGTACATGGAAGAAAGTTCAGGGTGGGTGGAAAATCTGTAGCATATGATTAATTAAAGGGACCCATCTCCACGCAGAGCTCCTGTTCAGCTGACAACAACATTTGCTTGTGGAAGGTTTAGATGCTACCAGACTGTGCTAAGTGCAGAGAGGGGCAGCGTGTTCTCCAGCACCCACCTCATTTCATCGCCTCCACCTTGACCTATGAGGCTGATTGAAACAAATAATAATCTTCTAACGGCAATTATTCAGATTCAAATGGCAGTGACATATTTAACTAGTCGGATGGGCTGAAGGCAAAGACTTACTTCTCCAGCAATGTAAACTCCACACTAGGGATGGGCGAAGCTGTCAATTTTGATTTCACTCACTTTCTCGTTCTCTTCAATCTCAAGTTCAGTTCCCCACTTTTCCACATCAGCATTTCAGTGCAAATTTATCCTAATAGACACATGTCTGTATGCAATTTTGGCAAATACGTAAAGCAATTTCCCCAGACATGATGCATTTATTTCATGTCATTTTTCAAAAACACTTTGTGCACACTTTACTGCAGTATATGTGTGAATCTGTCAATTATAGTTTCATCCTGTTTCTCATTTCCCCACTTTGTAATTTCTGTGTTCATATTTCTGCACGAGCTTGCAATTCCTTTCAATAAGAAAAATTATTGGGAAAATTCATCAGCATTTCATGTAAAGTTCTATGAGCATGCCCATGTGTGGATGCAATTTGGCCCCAAGTGCTCATTTTTGCAAAGCAATTTCCCATAATATTATCCATTTTTGTATATCATTTTTACAAGCAGATGCATTTTTTGCACACTTTATTGTAGCATATGCATTTTTGTCGGGACACAGGTGGCGCTGTGGTCTAAACCACAGAGCCTAGGGCTTGCCGATCGGAAGGTCAGCAGTTTCTAATCCCCGCGAGGGGGTGAGCTCCCATTGCTCGGTCCCTGCTCCTGCCAACCTAGCAGTTTGAAAGCATGTCAAAGTGCAAGTAGATAAATAGGTGGGAAGGTAAACGGCGTTTCCGTGTGCTGCTGAGGTTTGCCAGAAGCAGCTTAGTCATGCTGGCCACATCACCTGGAAAAACTGTCTGCGGACAAACGCTGGCTCCCTCGGCCAGTAAAGCGAGATGAGCACGCAACCCCAGAGTCTGCGTTTGGACTTAACTGCCAGGAGTCCTTTACCTCTTTTTTAAAAAATGCATTTTTGTACATGTTACTTGACTGGAGAAGCGCCTTGCAGAATTTGGAGAAGTGTGAATAAATTTCACAGGATGGCTTTGCATTAGTTTGCTTATTGTTTCATAAAGTGCCAACAAGATTGGTTCACTCTTAAAGGCAAACTGCAATGACTTTTCCCCTCATCCCTCTTCCATGCGCATGAAAATGTTGTAAGCATACATCACTGTGTGTGCAACTTTGAGCATGTGACACTATCACAGGTGTTCGAAGTATTTTATGTATTTCATTTTTATCCCACCTAATTTTCTCCAAGGAGCTCAAAGTGGCGTATATTGTTCTTCTCCTCATTTTATTCCCACAACAACCCTGTGAGGTGCATTAGGTTGAGAGGCAGTGACTGGCCCAAGGTCACCCAGTGAACGTCAAGGACAAGTGGGGATTCGAACCCTGGCCTCCCAGGTCCTAGCAGTGCTGATTTCAGGGCACCATATGTTTATTTGTTTAGAATATTTACACCCTGCCTTTTTGATGTATATATTAAGTTAGATACGCAGCTTATGGAGAGGGGAAAACTTGTAAAACAGGAAAGAGAAACCAGGAAAACAGTAAATCACAATAATTATTCAGCAAAGCTACATAAAACAAGACAAAGGCTCAATAAACTTCAGCAACACAGCAAAGTTCCTAAGCTGCCATAAAACAGTACTGTTTAATTAAAAGCTCTGAGGAGGAAATAGTGATTTTAACATGGCACCAAAGGGTCAAACTAGACAGGGCCCTAACTACACAATCCTTTGTGGTTCTGCTCAGAAGTACCTCCCAAGTAACCGAACACAAAGTATTTTACTATGAAATGGGATCCTGGAGTCGCTTACAAATATCAGCAAGGTAGTTCCCACTATCGACTTTACACTATCTAGAAGACATTGCACAAAAGGAAATGAGATGAGGAGGGAGGAGGAGAGAAAAAAGCAGATTAATGCACCAGACCTCAATGACAAGCTTCTTATAATGACTACCTGGAACAGAAACAGGTTAAGGACTGAAAGATGCTGGTCTCTTAGCTGAGCTGATGGAGTGGCCTCGCTCTTCTCCTTCTGCCACAACCTGATGGAATGTCTGCTGTTAGGTGACAGCTGAGAGAAGGACTGTGATGTGATATGAGGGTCATTCATTAAATATTTCCCCTGACCCACTTCTGATTATCATAGGAGAATGACGTTGCATGTGTATAATGATACGTCTCTCCATAGGTAACGTGGTAATTTGTAGCTCTGAACTCCTAACAGTTTCTCTGCTATGGGTGCTAATGTGGAGTGACATCTGATAATGGAACCAGTTGAATGCAGAGTGGTCATCAGGTTCCTGTACTTGAAAGGACGCACACCACAGGAGACGTTCGATGAGATGAAAGGGCTTATGGGGAGGATGCCCCATAGTATGACGTAGTCAAGCACTGGCACCGTCAGTTCAAGTGTGGTCGCACTTTGGTGGAACGGCTCCCATTCCTGGGGACCACAGTCCATCATTGATGAAGACACCATCCAGCAAGTGGAGGCTGCCATTCTGGAGGATCACCGTATAACCATTTGCCAACTAGCTCCAGATGTCAAGATCAGTGTGTGCTCTGTAGAAAAAATCATCAATGACCATTTGCACATGGGAAAGGTGTCTGCATGGTGGGTTCTCGAGCTGCTGATGCCTTTCTAGAAGCAAGAACAAGTCATATGCTCATGGGCTCTTTTGGCCATGTGTCACGAAAACCATGATGACTTATTTGCCAGACTAATTACTCAGAACGAAACATGGGTCCATCATTATGACTCAGAGACTAAATCCCAGACCAAACAATGGAAGCACTCTGCCTCACCACCTCCAAAGTAGGCACGTGTCCAACCATTAGCAGGCAAGGTCATGCTCACGGTATTTTGTGACCAGCGTGGAGTAGTAATGATGGATTTCCTGGCAAAGGGTACCACAATTACTGGTACATGCTATGCTTCAATGCTGCAGAAATTGAGGAAGGCCATCAAAATCGAGAGGCATGGTATACTGACCAAAGGTGTCCGCCTCCTGCAGGATAACGCCCTGGTTCACAACTCGCATGTTGCTCAGATGGAAGCACGGTTCTGTGGCTATGAAATCCTTCCTCACCCCCTTATTCTCCCGACCTCACACCATTGGACTTCCACCTCTTTCCAACCATGAAGTTATTTTTGAAAGGCAAGCTTTTTCCAGGCGATGAAATGCTGGTTTCTGAGGTCAAGTTGTGGCTTCTGATGCAACCAGTTGACTTCTACAGGCGAGGTCTCCACAGCTGCATAAAATGATGGGAGAAGTGTTTGACTCTTGCTGTTAGTTATGTAGAGATGGACTAGTAACTGTGCCCAGTTTTGTTTGTCTCAGTCCACTGGAAGCACATCAGGAGAAACCTTTAATGAACGTCCCTTGTACCATCACACTGTCCCTACAGTGGACAGAGAAAGGCTTTTCACCCTCTCTCATAACATTAGAGATGTGGACATTCAGTGAAGCGGAATGTTGGAAGATTTGAACAAATGACTTCTTCACAGAGCATAGTTAAATACGGCACTTGCCTCCTACAAGGGGCAGTGATGGCCACCAACTTTGATGGCTTCAAAAGAGGATTAGACAAATTCAGTGACCCAGATGTGAATGTTCTCCCACCACTATCAGATGCAGTGTACTTCTGAATACTTGTCACTGGACACCACAGGAGGGGAAAGTGTTATTGCTCTCAGGTCCTGCTTATTGTCTTCCTATAGGCATCTGGTTGGCCACTGTGGGAACAGGATGTCAAACTAGTTGGGTCAATGGCCTGATCCACAAGGCTCTTCTAACATTCTTATGTTATTGTCCCCTGCCTCAGATTGGCTGTCGGCAATGTAGGCAGAGAAATGACTAGCACAGGCATGCATATTTATGGTATGATAAGGTCAAAGCACATAAAGCATTTAAAAATCATATTGTCAGGAAAGCATTGTTTAATGTTTGGATAAGATATAAGGATTTATTGGAAAACAAAACCCCAAGGTGGTTGTCACCGATGGAAGCGAAAGCTCTGAAAAGGCTCAATATGGAGGCCAAATGGCCGAAATATTGGGAAATTTTGGAACAAGAAGGAGACAAACTGAAATTGCAGAGTTTCGAGAAATTAAAAAACAAAGTGCGAGATTGGCTTCACTATTATCAGATAATGGAGGCATACAATTTGGATAAGAAAATTGGCTTCCAGGTGGAAAAATCAAAACTAGAAACAGAATTGTTAGAACCCAAAGCTAAGAATTTGTCAAGAATGTATAACTTGCTGTTGAAATGGAATACTCAGGATGAAACGGTGAAATCTGTTATGATTAAATGGGCACAAGATGTTGGACATAATATTATGTTTGCTGACTGGGAACAGTTATGGACCACAGGTATGAAGTTTACGGCATGTAATGCCCTAAGAGAGAATATTATGAAAATGATATACAGGTGGTACATGACCCCAGTCAAGCTTGCAAAAATCTATCATTTGCCCGATAATAAATGTTGGAAATGTAAAGAAACCGAAGGTACATTCTTTCACCTTTGGTGGACGTGCCCAAGGATTAAGACTTTCTGGGAAATGATATATAATGAACTGAAAAAGGTATTTAAATATACCTTCTTGAAGAAACCAGAGGCCTTTCTCCTGGGCATAGTCGGCCAATTGGTGTCAAAGAAGGATAGAACTTTTTTTATGTACGCCACAACAGCAGCAAGAATACTCATTGCAAAGTATTGGCAGACACAAGATTTACCCACTTTGGAAGAATGGCAGATGAAGCTGATGGACTATATGGAACTGGCAGAAATGACTGGCAGAATCCGAGACCAGGGAGAAGAGTCGGTGGAAGAAGAGTGGAAGAAATTCAAAGATTATCTACAGAAATATTGTAAAATTAATGAATGTTAGAATGATGTTGGATAGAAATTAAGTGGTTTCCAGCTGTAATGCTTTAAGGGAATATGAAAAAAGGGTTATAAATAGGTAAAAATCTAATGCTATTATTTTTAAGATCAAGGATTAGGATAATTAAAGAGGGTAAGGATTTGCTGAACCAACAGATTGAAGTGGAATACAAAAAAGGGAGGTATGAGGAGGTCCGGGAAACAAGCTAAAGGAAAATAAGTAATGGAAAATCTGTGTGTTTTTAACCATTTTTATTTTGTATTTTTGTTATTTTTTTCACTTTTATTGTAATATTTTAAAAAATCTTAATAAATATCTTATAAAAAAAGAGAGAAATGACTAGCACAACAATGTCATGTTATTTATGTATTGCCTACTTCTTGGTGTTTACAAGTGTGTCCTGTGTCTTTCAACCAAATGGTGCTTGAGCCGTCTAACAATAGTGATAAGAATGCAATAATAAAAAGTAATAAAGAATACAAAGTGAAACTTGAAATGCGAATTTCAACGAAGCAACTTCTGTGTAAATCTAAAAATGTCTTTGCCTGCCAGAAAAGAAATGATCAGAGCCTATAGGACACTTAACTACGAAGAGGCGAGGATGAAACACAAAATGGCAGCAGTAGCGAGTTTTTAAAAATAAAAATAAATAACACCCAGTTACATCCTCAGAATGCATCCTTTGATTCTACGTTCAAAGATTGTTTTCATAGCAGTTTCTTTTAATGCCCATTACATTTACATAAATAGTTGGTCGGCTGTTAATACAGTTAATGAATTATTCAAGTAAGTACCCAATTACTTCAGTCAATGCCCAATTATAGCATTCCCTCAATATTGACACAGAAATAAGTAATAGTTTGGGGCTTTCTTCTGTTTGAAGCACTCAGTTCCCCAAACACTGACATGGCTCCTCTGTTTGGTTTTTCTTGTTTCATTTTTTTTTTAATTATTTAAAATAAATTCATATATCTTTATTAAAAAGTTAGCTCATGACAGTTCAGACTTCATGGGGACCAGGTCGTCTGTAGCCTCTGGACATATTATAGCCTGTGTGTCTTCAGGTTGCCAACAAATTACTGAAGCAAGGTAATAACTCAACTCACTTCATGGCAGGAGAGATCACAAATGACCAGTGCACCATGTAAATACAGCCACAAGAGGGTTTGGTTTAAGACAGATGATTAAGGGAGATGATTGCATGATTCCAGGCAAAATCTGCTTCAGGTGTCAATTATCACGGTCAAACTTTGTGAAGAGCAGTGATGTGCACAGGCCCATCAGATTTGCTGCATATGTGTAGTATCCTTCCAGTGATGGATTTTCGGCCGCCCACTTCTCCTGGAGAGCGATGATATTAAAGTTTTGACGGTAGAAGGGAATGTCTGTAGAATGGGAGAGGCATCTGGACCAGCCGGCAACATTCCAGGAGATGATGTTTAGGGCAGTAGTTGGTTCTTAGGTTTTTAGATTCCAGGCACTCATAGTTGTTTTCTGCTGAAGTTTATGTTTGTTTAGCATTAGCTTCCAACAAGTCTGTGTTGTTTTATCTTGATCCTTTTTTGTTATATTAGGGTACACAGGATTTATTTGCGATGTCAAGCGAAGGGTTGGTTGCTTGGGTGGTAAAATTTCCTTTGGTTTTCCTATTTCCCCACTAGAGGGCGGTGTGTGATCTGCTGGGGTGTGGGGCTTTTCCTCAGAGTGCTTTATTGGCATGCATGAGTTTATGATTTTCTTTTGGGTTGTGGAAGCAGAATTCTTTGTTGTTATATTCTCCAGCACCTTAAATAGCTTCTGGAGATTCATTTTTTTAGTCCGGCAGGTTGGCGCTCCTCTTCGGCCTCTCAATTTGATGTTTTTGGTCTTCTTCATTTTTTGTGTTGAGCCTTTTCTCTTTAAGGTTGGTTTCTTGGGAGCAAGGGGCCCTCCCTCTTGCACTGAATTGTTTCTGTTTGTTTTTTTGTGATCGAGTCCCGGCTTAGTTTCACCTCCATTGGTCCTAGTCCCAGATGTCATGTGAGGGAAAGCGGCCTCATGGTTCTTAATCAATTCAGTTAGGGTGGTGAGCAGGTTCAAGCTTTCCAAAAGGAAATTTTTAATTGGCTCAAGTTCTTTGCTTATCTGTGTGAAATGAGTTTTGAGTAACTCTTCAAACATCCCTGACAGGTAGAAGATAAAGTTGTCCGGGTGCTGTAAACTTAATCTGTTTGGCCATTTGTCTGTCTCAATCGGCTCAGTCAGGGAAGGGCACCTTAAATTCTCTCCTGATAGGGAGGAGAGAAGAGGCTCGTTTAACATGGCTTCTGGGTTTTCCAGGAATAGCTCCTGTTCTAAACTTTCTTCACGTCCCTCTTTGGCTAGCTCAGCTTGTTTTAGTTCTGTTGCCAGGTCCACTCCCTCACCTCCAACGTTAGTTTTTTCCTCCCTTCTAATCCAGGTGTGGTCAATAGACCACTCGTGAGGATGGAGATTTCCTGGATTGTTTGCTTCATCAGCCTTGGGATGGAAGTAGGTTGAAATTTTGGCCTGTTTTTTCTTTGGGGGAGTTGTTGCAGGTTGTAAAGGTGAAATCCCCAGTTCTTTGCAACATTGTCTTGTAAGTACCATCTATCGTACTCGGAGATAAATAGGGCTATTTTATCCAGCCCACAGCTTTATGAGCTTTTCAATGGAGGTGGTTCAAAGTTGATTTAAGTAGCTTTGAAAGGGGAGGGGAGGTTTAAAAGTTCACCCGGCAGCTCCCAGGGTCTTTTACTGATAAAAGTTGGCAGATATTTTCATAGATTGAGCCTTTTATCAGGGTAATTTGATCATTAGAGCTCCTACTCACGCAGCAGAGACTCAAGTTGAGACTTGACCCGGCGCCATCTTATCGCTCCATGAGAGAATCCTTTGGTTTTTCTTGTTTCAAATGCACATGTAATGCCCAGTTTCAGGTAACAGAGAGCTGAATCCTGAAGAGGGCTTGCTCCAAAATAATCATACCACAGGTTCGATCCCCTCTATTTCCAAGAAGGGCTGGACAGACACTATCTGAAACTTTGGAGAGCCATTGTTATTCACTGGAGACAATGCTGAGCTAGAAGAACCAGTGGTCTAACTCAGCTTCATGTTTTCCTATTCTTCTACTGCATCTGCATCGCGATTTCGGGGGTGACTGAGCCAGCGAGATGCTGAGGTGGCTGGCCAGCTCTGCCCTCCTGAAAGCCTGGGACTGGGCAACCTGGAGGGGGGCGCTGGGTGGATCTTTGCACCCCAGCGCCACATATGCTTAAGACAGCCCTGTGTATAGTGGTGCCTCGCTAGACGAATGCCTCGCAAGACGAAAACTCGCTGACGAAAGGGTTTTTCGTTTTTTGAGGTGCTTCGCAAGACGAATTTCCCTATGGGCTTGCTTCGCAAGACGAAAACGTCTTGCAAGTTTGTTTCCTTTTTCGTAAAACCGTTAATACAGTTGCGACTTGACTTCGAGGAGCAACTCATAGCACACGGTGTGGTAGCCTTTTTTGAGGTTTTTGAAGACTTTGGTGATTTTTGAAGCTTTTCCAAAACTTTTCCGACACCGTGCTTCGCAAGACGAAAAAAACCGCAAGATGAAAAAACTCGCGGAACGAATTAATTTCGTCTTGCGAGGCACCACTGTAGATTCATATTAAAATGGGAACCAAATCAAATTTCTTTCCCCCACCCCACTGGATCTAATGGTAGAGCCGGCCTCAGGCCCAGGACAAGCATCCTATCTCCCCAGTGGACTTGGCCCAAGTGTTTATGTGCATGGTGAAATTGATTGAGCTGTCACTTGCGGTGTTTGGGCTAGCTATGCAGATTCTATAGATATGCCCATGGGATCTGTGCCTTGCAGTAGTTTCAGCATTCACCTCTTTCCCTGTTATTCAAACTGAAGACACAGCATCCCCATGTGGAGCATTTGCAGTTAGTAATAAAAGCATATGAATGAACAAGCAGGGAAAAGTCTAGGGAACATTGCTTAGAAACTGCTGGCGGCAGCCATGGAGCTGTTCTGCATGGGAAGTGGCTCTTTACAAGGTGGTGTCCAAGGAGGCAATTTTAGGTGAACATCCATTGGAAACAATCAGACAAGTGTATAGATTACTTTTGCCAATGAATTTAAGGCAAGGCTTTCTAGGTCCATTAATTTTACATACTGCAAATTAAAACATCAAACCCCTTTGGCACACTACGTTATCCAGCTTTGGATATACTCACTTTGGCACTTATCTAGGAAGAAAAGAAGTGCATAAAACATTTTACATACTTTTAATTACTTTGCAGGGGTTGTGTGCATGCGTGCACAGAAGTTTATTATTTTATTTTACTTATTTCATGAGATTTGTATACTACATGATTGTAATCATGATTACAAGATTGTAATCATGACCACCAGGTTTCAAAGTCACCAGGAACCAATCACCATCTTTGGGAGGTGCACTAATTTGTTGGATATACATCATAATATGTGGCATAATTATTCTGGAAGCTCTATGCAGCTGAAAACTCCTAATAGAGAGATTCAACATGGGAAGCTGTCTTCTACCAAATAGCTGGTCTCTCTAGAACAGTATTGCCAAGGCTATCCTTCCCTAACTTGATGCCTTCCAGAGGTTTTTGACTACATCTCCCATCAGCCCCAGGGAGGCCAACATCTGGAGGGCATCAGGAGGCCTGCTCCGCTCTGGTCAATGAGAGCTTTCCTCAGGAACAGGCCTTTCCTAACTGTGCTGGCTGAGATGCTTTTGACAGGGGATGGTGGCACCTGAATGTGAGGGCTCCTGCATGTAAAGTGGACACCCCCAGTCTGATGCCTTCTAGAAACTCTGAACTTAAATTCTCATCAGCTGTAGCCAGCATGGTGCATGGTCAAGGACAATGGGAGTTCACAATACCTGGTGGTGAGGAAGACTGTTTCTCAATGCATTCAGTCACTGAGCTTCGGCTCTTTTGCATGCAAATGGTTCCAGGTTCAACTCCTGATATTTCCAGGTAGGGTTGGCGAAGACCCCCACCTGAAACCTCAGAGAGCTACTGCCAGTCAGTGTAGACAGCACTGAGTTAGATAAGACCAGTGGTCTGACTCAGCATAGGGTGAAGCAGCATCCTATGTTCTGTAAGTTGCAGAAACATGGTCAACCTAGAACAAAATAAGAGGGAATTTTTTGTTATGTTTTGTGCTCTTGGTCCCTGAGTTAGTTGCTGGAGAATGAACAACGAATATGGTTTAGAAAGAAAAAAAGAAAAAGAAAGGAAGAGGAGAGAGTGCTTCATTATAGTTGTCTATATTCTGTAAGATAAGAAATGGAAGATTGATAAGCTGTACCAAAAACTATTGAAAATGTGGTAGATGAAAAGCATTAAAGTGTAATGTGTCATTTGTCATGCAGCGGTGTGTTACAACGAGGGTACAGAAACTTCACTGTGTATATTAGGAATTAACAGTGTTAAAACTATGACTCCTCTAGAAAGAAATGTTGATTGGCATCCCTAATATATGGAGGGGATAGAGTGGAACAGGGCAGGATTGTCAAATAGAAGGTTGCTTAATAAGAGCTATGGAGGCCTATGAAAAGTCCACAAGCAGGACATGAGAGCAACAGCATTCTGCCCTCCTGTGGTTCCTCGTAACTGGATTCAGATGTATACTGCCACCAACGGTGGAGGTAGAAGACAGCCATTGTGGCTATTAGCCATTGATAGATTTCTCCTCCAAGAATATGTCCACCCCTCTTTTCAAGCATTCCAAGTTGGTGAGCATCACTACCTCTTGTGGGAGTGAATGCCATACTCCAACAATGGTCTAACAACATGAAGAAATACTTCCCTTTGTCCTGAATTTTCCAAGGTTGCATGGAAAAAGGGTGAAGCAATGGAAACAGCCACCCTGAGTTCTGCTCATGTGTAAAGCCTACACACAAGCAGAAGGAACATAGATGGATTCCCTAAGCTCCACCCCTGTCACTGTGTCCATCACCTTCCAACTTATGGAAAGAGAAGGTATAAAATGGGGAAGAGTTGTGAAGCTCCCTGTGAAATTTAGATTCTGACTATCTGGGCTTCTAATTGTGCAGGGACTGCTCACAAATGGAAGAAGCTTCAGAAATGTCCTTCACAAATTGGTGGCCAACTTAAGGGAGAAGTTTAGCACATTTGACCCCCTGCACTTTGCCTCTTCTCTCTCCCTCTTGGTAAGAACCAACATCAAGAACTCATTGCTCCTCATGGTGTGACCTCAGCCAATAGAGGATCAGTTTATGAGATTGTTCATAACATAGCACCTCATAGCTAATAACAATAACAATAACAATTTTATTATTTATACCCTGCCCATCTCCCAGCAGAATAGTAAAAACATGATAAAACATCAAACGTTAAAAACTTCCCTATACAGGGCTGCCTTCAGATGTCTTCTAAAAGTCGGATAGTTGTTTATTTCCTTGACATCTGAAGGGAGGGTCTTCCATGGAGAGGGCACCACTACTGAGAAGGCCCTCTGCCTGGTTCCCTGTGACAGTATACCTTGCGACATCACTGAGGGCCAACAAAGCCCTCTCATTTCCCACACTGTGAATGGGCAACAAGGGAATGAAACACTGTTGCCAAGGCAACAGGAATACATTCCTTCATGAAGTAAAGGTTACAGCATTTGGACTCTTTAGTTTAGATGAAAAAGTGAGCACGGGGTGATATACAAAATTATCCATGTTCTGGAGAAAGGAGATAGAGAGAAGCTTATTCCCTCCCTCATAATAGTAGAACAAGGACTATTCAATGACACTGAAGATTCAGGAAAGAGTGTTATACAATGTAATGCTAAGTTAAAGGCACTTATATTGGTTCCACTGACTTTTTTTTCTTTTTGGCAGCAGCAGAACATAGTAGTTCCAAGGACTGCATGAGCAGTTTGCTAGTAACTTTGCAATGAGTTTCTGCTCGTGCAAATGTTGTGTCAAATTCCTCTGTTCTGCAGCATTAAAACTCTCACATCTGTTAGTGTGAGCACCCCTGGCCTAGCAGAAGGAGAATATTGGATGCAGCCCAGAGAAAAGAAAATTCTTCTTCACACCCACAAGATGTAATGATGGCCGTCAGCTTGGATGGCTTAAAAGATTTGTTATTTGAGAGTTGTGTACTGTCTTCTGAAAGCCAGTTGCTGAGAATCACAAGTTGGGAGAGTACTGTTGCATTCCAATTCTGCTTGTGGACTTTTCATAGACATCTGGTTGGCCAATGTGACAACAGGATGCTGGTGTAGATGGATCTGGCAGGGCTCTTCTCATGTTATTATGGTAAATAAGTGTCAGGATGCTGTTAGCGGCTCCCAGCTGGTTGCTTAGGCAAGTATAAAGACAAGGAAAGGTTTCTTACCATCCTTTTTTATTTCAATCTTTACAGAGAGAGGCTATAGAACCTCTTGGATAATGGTGTTGTCTTAAGTGAATCTCCGCCACCAGTCTCTCCCACTTCCTCATTCATCACTTCTACAGGTGCTGCTACGTGCCCTCTGCCTTTGAGCTCTTTGCTCTCCTACTTTTAAGGCTCTCCGGGTTCTGGGATGCTTTCTGATGACACCGTGTCAGTCAGCTGCCGCTCCGCTTCTGCCTCCTTCTCCTCCTCTTCTCCCATTATTTTCCAACTTCCCCCTCATTTGCCTCTGAGCTGTGACCTCCCAAAACCACTGTTGTAAATCTATACTGTCTTCCTCTTCCTCCACCCTGGAAGGGTCAGGATGGGGAGGCAGTCTCCACCATTCCTCCTCTGCCCAGTCCCCAACAATAAGAGACAATAAGAGCATATGGTATTGTAATTGTAAATGAGCATGGCATTACAGCTCACCGTCTCCTTCTCTTACCACAAATTGTTGCAACTCAATCACACCCTTATGAACAATCCTCCCATACCATCCAGGGACAGTGGTCCTGTAGCTAAGATACCTATACTGCGATCCCCAGCAACTTTTCTGTAATGGCAGAATATTTCAACCCCAACAGTGCATCATAGCCAAAGCACAATGTAAGGGGTATGTTAATAGCTGTGACTGTTGCTAGAGGTGAGAGCCCAGTCACGCTTCCTGCCCTCTTGTGCCTCACCTCCAGACAAAGCCATGAGAATCAACAAGCAGCTGAATCCATTATTATTTCCAAAGATGGCCTTTCCAAGCTGACAAAGATAAGATAAAACTCAGAGCCAGCCTTCTTCCTCTAAGGAGTTGTTTGTTGCAAATTACTGACAATCAGTCTGGAAAAAGTTTTCCAGCACAATTGATTACATTGTGCAGGGTGGGAGTTGAAACCCTTTGGCTGATTTGGAGTGGGGATGGAAATTGCTTATGATCCCTCTATGTGGATGCCTCATTTACACTAAATACGTACAGAAAAATACACCCAGCCAATTCCCTTAAGGCGCTGGGAGTCATAAGCTGGAGAGGCTGCCTTGAATTCAGAATTTTCATTCAGCTAGCCTTTAACTCTATGGAAACTGCGGCCAGATATATACGATGTAAATAGCAGGTTTTATGGTCCTTGTCCAAAGCACAGAAAAGTCAATGGGTGTCTCTGTGGATTCACTGAGACTCAGATCAGGCCATGTAACATTAAATAGAGATATAGAAGGGGGGAAAGTGAGCAACGGCATCACTAGGGTTACTGCATGAATACCAAGCTGCATTTGCTTGGCTCAAGACCCTGTCTATTTATATTCCCTTTACATGAACAACCAAGCAAACACATTTACTGGCAAGAAATGGTGGCAAAAAGTAGGCATTTGACGCAAGTGCCGAAGTCCATTAATGGGAAATGAATGACTAATTTGCAAACTCATGGGTTCACTCAGGAAAATGAATTCTAAGAGCTGCACTCTTCTATTCAAGGAACAAAAAAAAATTAATCGGTATGACATGCATAATTCAATGCAGGCCGGATAATCAGGTGTTGAGTGTCATTGTTGCATTGTAGATATACATTCAGAGCAGGATGACCTGGGTTTAAATTCTGCTTCAGAAATCAAAATTTCTGGATGATTTACAAAACCATTTTGCACTGAATCAAACCATTTGTTTATGCTGCAGGGTATTGCTTCCTCCAATGAGCAGTGGCTTTCCAAGACCTCAGGCTTCTTTTCAGCCTTGTGTCAGGGTTAGGCTATGGATAACAGAGTCAGAAACTGGATGCTGTGGGGCAAATTAGAAGTCAGGACCAAAGAGCAAATCAGGACTCACCAGGAAGCAGGACCAAGAAGCAAGTCAGAGGTCAGGGGTGAAGCACAACCAGGAGGGATGAACCAAGGAATAAGATGGAATTCACGTCTGAAAAACAACCAAATATACAGGGATACACTGGAACTTAGGAATACCTTGTTGCTCAAGCAAAACCCAACCAGAACAGGAAGCCCTCTTACACCCCTTCCTGTCTAGGAAGCTCTAATAGCTAGTTGGGGAAGGCAGACATGGCACAAGGCTTCAGAAGCTGCTACTTGTACTTTAGTGGTTCATCATACAGACCACTGCACACATATCCACTGTTCTTTCCCCTCCACATCATATATACAGGGCCAAGGGTCAAGTCAGCATGGCAAGCCAGTGATTGCAGCACCATGGATAGCTCCCTGTGAGCAGCTTGCTGAAGGGGAACTGTGGCCTTATGAGTCACATTAATTCAGTTCACCCGTACCTATCTCCACCCCCTTGGTCCAAGGACTGCAGGTATTAAGATGAGAGCTTGTTGCCCTTCTGCCATTATGTCATTGGACAACTTTTTATTTTTAAAAATTGCAAACTGATACGGGACTATGAACTGAACTTACAAAGTGGGGGGTGGGATTTGAGGGAATGAGAAACCGAAAGAAAGCAAAATTGGCAGATCCGCCCACTCTGAAGGAATCCTATTAAGCTGCTGTATTGTTTGAGGCAATGGCTTTGGATGGCAGGCACCAACAGAAGTAATTTAATGGGAGCGATTTGTCCAGCTTTCACAAAGTATTAAGTAAGGAATCTTTTTTTGCAGCCTATCAACCTATCTACCTATTCTGACTAACCCAAATCCTGATTTCAAGTGGGCCCCTTTAGAGATACCTGTGGCTATTCCAAGGCAAAGTGGGTGTCTTCCTTCAAAATGTCCAAAACCAAATCAGCCAGCATTCCTAATTCCTGAATTGGGGCTCAATCCGAATCTCATATACAGTGCACACCCATAAAACATATTCCATAGAATGATTACTGCAGGGAATGTTCCTACCATGTTATATTCTACCTCCTTTGCATGCCATGCAGTTATTAATGCATAACAGGTCAGCTCTGCTGTCCAAAAAGGTCTTTGTTGCCTGAGAATGTAAAGCAAATACATTAATTCTAGGAAGGATGCCAAGGGATCCATAAACAAGGAAAACCAGTGTTAACTAAACAGAACATGGTGTTGCTATGCCAGATTTTAAAGAATGTTGCTGCTTTTCTTCAAGGGCAGTAAAGCATGTTCTTATGTCTATCCTCTGCAAAGAATAGGATCTGGAAATCACCTGGCTGCCACAGAAGTTACCAGCATGTAATGGATGCATATGTGTCCTCTCTACCCATCCCACTGAAATTAAGTTTGGGAGAATCATTCTTTTGTAGCCAACAGAGCAGGTCGTGATGTATATTTGACTGAAGTTTGTCTGTGTCAATTAGCTAGTGGGCTAAGGAACAGAGGTGAAAGCTGTTTCCTGGTCCTGCTGGATCTCTCAGTGACCTTTGACATCATTGACCATGACATCCTTCTGGACCGTCTAGAGGAGTTGGGAGCTGGGGACACTGTTATGCAGTGGTTCCACTCCTTTCTCCTGGGCCGTGTCCAGAAAGTGTTGTTGGGGGGTGAGTGATCAAACCCCTGGGCTCTCACTTGTTGGGTGCTTCAGGGCTCCATCCTCTCCCCAATGCTTTTCAACATCTATATGAAGTCACTGGGAGAGATCATCAGGGGGTTTGGGCTGGGTGTTCACCAGTATGCAGATGATACCCAGCTCTAGCTCCCCTTCAAATCAGAACTAGTGAAAGCAGTGTAGGTCCTTTGTGAGTGTCTGGACATGGTTGGAGGATGGATGGTGGCTAATGGATTGAGGTTGAATCCTGACAAGACAGAAGTACTGTTTTGGGGGGACAGGTGTGTGTGTGTGTGTGTGTGTGTGTGTGGCATTCCCTGGCCTTGAATGGGGTGATTCTGCCCCTGAAGGGCCAGGTGTACAGCCTAGGAGTCATTTTGGACTCACAGTTGTCCAAGCAGGAACAAGTCAATTTTGTTTCCTGGGCAGCTGTCTATCAGTGCCACCTGGTGTGTCAGCTGAGACCCCACCTGCCCACAGACTGTCTAGCTAGAGTGGTGCATGTCCACTTGGACTATTGCCATGTGCTCTACATGGGGCTACCTTAGAAGGTGACTCGGAAGCTACAACTAATCCAGAATACATCAGCTAGACTGGTGACTAGGAATTGCCACCAGGACCATATAACACCAGTCCTAAAGGATCTTCATTGGCTCCCAGTGTGATTCTGATCACAATTCAAAGTCTTGGTGCTGACCTTTAAAGCCCTTAATGGCCTCAGTCCAGTATACCTGAAGGAGTGTCTCCACCCCCATCTCTCAGCCCTGACACTGAAGTCCTCCTCTGAAGGTCTTCTGCTGTTCACTTACTGCAAGAAGTGAAGTTACGGGTAACCAGACAGAGGGCTTTTTCGGTAGTGGTGCTCTCCCCTTGGAACATGCTCCATATGTCAAAGAGATAAAGAACTATACAACTTTTAGAAGACATCTGAAGGCAGTCCTGTTTAGGGAAGTTTTTAATGTTTGATGTTTTACCATATTTTAAATATTCTGGTGGGAGCTGCCCAGAGTGGCTGGGGAGGCCCAGCCAGACAGGTAGGGTGAAAATAATAAAATTATTATTGATATAATTAGCTATGAGGAAGATTTTAAGATTTGATGCTTTAAGCCACCCAGAGTTGTTGTTATTATCATTACTAAGTTCAAGGTGCTGATTCTGACATGCAAAGCCCAATGCTGCTTTGGACCAGGACACCTAAAATATAATCTTGCCTCTTATATACCCAACTGAGTTCTGCAGAAGAAGGCATCCAGTAGATACTATCAGGAGGTCCGTTTTGTATATTATAAGAATTGTGTCTTTAGTGTGGTGGCACATGCCGCTTGGAATGTAAGGAAGGTGGCATATGAACACCAACATTAATATCATCATCTGTAGTGCTCATGTCAGCTCCTCTGGTTGGCAATTGTTCCCAGTGGCCCCAAAACATTGGCAATTCCTATTATCATACTGGGCTTGTTGTAGGACAGTAGATGGGTGGCATCAGTTGTGTTATGCAGATATGGTCACATTGCTACCTACTTGGATTGTATAAATTGGTATACCCCTGCTTGGGAAGTGTGAATTACATAGCTTTGAGTTAAAATGGGAACCAAATTGAATTTTTTCCCATTCACAATGCACACACCCTTAGGAGATGTGGGCCAGCTTCTTAATATCATTTATTCTGTTCTGAAGTTCTGAGGTAAGTGTGGATTCTTACATAGGCAGGAAGGTGCCACCTACACCCAAATAAGAGGTATCTGCAAAGAACCGACTTCTTTGCACTGCGCATAATTAACTTAAGGAATGTTACTGTGGCCAATAGCTTCATTCCTTAAAAGGAATGAAACAGAGGCATGGGAAAGTCTATCAGCAGTTGCATATTAGCGCTATATGCAGTGTCTAAGTTCAGAGCAATCTTTCACTGACTACCAGTCTTTGGGGAGGCACAGTGGGAGAAGGCTATTGGCTTCATGTCCTGCCTGAAGGCTCCTCAGAGACATCTGATTGGCTGCTGTGCAAAACAGGATGCTGGTCTGATGGAGGAGGGCGCTTCCTATGGTTCTTACATGCTTCTCATTTTTAGGGCTTATTTTCATATTCATTTTGCAGCTGATAAAATCACCCCAGAGGATGAAAGTTGGATAAAAGCCCTTTAAAAGTTATTGCATGTTTGGTGGTTTCCTGTAGGGATAGGTTCAGCCAAATGGCTCTCTGTGAGAAAATGAGGCAGTAAACTCGCCATGTGAGAACTTTTAGCGTGGCAGATGGAAGGTTGCAAACGGGCCCCTCATCTCTAGAGATGGCCCCTCGTGTCCTGGCACGATATGAAATTCTGTGGCCTTTGGCAATATCCATTTAACATTGCCCGAGCCACTGAAATCTCCAGATACTATTCTTTGCTGGTTTTCATGAAGGTTACAAGAGGCCACACTGAATAGGAGGTAGCCTCCCCCATTGCTATAATTGCAGTCAGATCAAAACAATATGTTTCCATGGAAACCACAGTTCATTTCCCACAGCCCACTCAGTCCTTGGCTAAAACTGGATTAACTTAATTGGGAAGGGCTATGCAGAACCATATTTGGGGGCCCAGTATGTTTATGCTGTAAATCCCGTCTTATCCTTTTCAAGGGGTGTATGTGTGCCATGATAAATATTCTACATATATGCAGCCTGGGATACACAAGTTTCTTCCCTCTTGAAACACCTTCATATCTTGCACCCTCAAATCGCCATATTCTGAACTTTTCTGTAGCTGGGGCACTGAGCCCTGTCTTGCAGAGAAACTGCTATGCTATGAGTTGCAGAGGATTTTATAGGAGCCCAAGGTATAGGGCAGGGACAGGAAGCATCAGGTCTGAAAGCAGACCTCCAAGTCACTCTATCTGGCCCCCAGGGCTCTCCCAGGTCACACACCCCTCCCTTCAGCTACAACCCTCACTGGTCCTTCTTCAGACACCTCGTGGAGTGTTCTCACCTGGCTGGAGTGTGGCCTTGAACTTTGATAATGTCTCTTGCTTTCTAGGATGGAAAACAAGTTTGTGTAGAACATAGCCTACTGTACAAATTTCCATTCATCCAGGGCTGGATTAAGACCTTCAGAGGCCCTAAATACTCAAAACATTATGGAGCCACTCATAGATCGTTAAAAAATAGTAATACAAGTGAATAGAAAAATAGGGGGAAAGTGTGTACTGGAGTATAAGGAAGTGTTACAAAGTTCTGATTTTTCCCATGATGACTTTAAAAAAAATATATCAAATTATTTGAAAAACAATTCTACATTTTTGGAGGGTTGCACCCAAATATAGACCAATATTTTCAGCTTGTGTTCTGTTTCCAGCATCCTCTTCCTCCTCATGCTTTTCTTGTGGACTTCAAGATGACAAGTCATCTTTAATTATTCTCTGAGATAACAAAGGAGCAATCGTGGCTGTTTTGTTCTTCCCTTGACAAGTTAAGACTAGAACAAGAAACACCCTACAAAAAATAACTTTATTATTTCCTTTCCTACAAGCATCTCTCTCTGTCAGTGTGATGGCAGCAGGTGAAGTCCACTCTCTAACCAAGATTCTCCAAAGTGAAGCAAGACTGTGAAAGTTTCAATATACTTTGGGGGGCTCCATGCAGAAGCCATATTAATTTACAAACTTATATGCTTCTGCATGCCTTGGGAGTCCCTATAGGCATATTGAAACATTAGTGGTTCTGCTTCATTTCCAAACTGATTGGCACTCAGCCACCCAAGTTCGCTTTCAGTAGGGACGATAACGATAATAATACACAGTACACAGACAAACCAGTGGTATGTGCTGCTGATTAACATTTATTTATTTAGAGCATTTGTACTCTGCTCTTCAGCCCAAAAGGCTGTTAGAGTGGCTTACATACCACCAATTAAAACAAGACAGTCCTTCCCAGCAGGCTTAAAATCTAAAACAAAAACAGGGCATAGAAGGGGGAAAGGACAGGGAGGGAAGAGCAGGGAAAAACAAGCTCAGGCACTAATTCTTAGACCATTGTTCTTCTAATGACCAGGTGGCACAGTTCTGAGGCAGGAGGTGCCTGATGGAGCTGGTCTTTCAGCAAAAGCTGATGGAAGGAGTCCTTCTTCCCTTCTCCTCCCACTGAGGCAGCTTGATGGAATGGCTTGCCTCTAGATGATGGCTGAGGAAGAGAGAGGAGGACTGATGGAGTTGGTCAAAGTGAGCCCTCCTTCCCAGGCCTGTGCCTTGTGCCTGAAAATTTATGGCTTGCATATATACCATTATTTGCCAAGTTGGCTCATTGGGAAAGGTGAAGGGTGGAAATGTAAGCATAAATGGATGCATCTATTTTCTTAAAGGGACGCGGGTGGCGCTGTGGGTTAAACCACAGAGCCTAGGAATTGCCAGTCAGAACGTCGGCGGTTCGAATCCCCGTGACCGGGTGAGCTCCCGTTGCTCGGTCCCTGCTGCTGCCAACCTAGCAGTTTGAAAGCATGTCAAAGTGCAAGTACCTTCCAGCGGGAAGGTAGACGGCGTTTCCGTGCACTGCTCTGGTTTGCCAGAAGCTGCTTAGTCATGCTGGCCACATGACCTGGAAGCTGTACACCGGCTCCCTTGGCCAATAAAGCGAGATGAGCGCCACAACCCCAGAGTTGGCCACAAATGGACCTAATGGTCAGGGGTCCCTTTATCTTTACCTATTTTCTTAGCCCCATGTCTTCCTATGGTTCCATTTTTATTTTATTTTTGCCGCATTTATAACCCACAGTTTTTTTTTTTATTGCCCCCGTTCAAAAAACGCCAGTGCTTTGTGCTAAGGTTGATCTTAGTGCTTCACAAAGTAAGCGCATTTCCAAAACTTAGTGAAAGACTCTGCGTGCGTACATCAATATGTCACTTTCCTTGTCTCCCCCATGACTGCCCTTTAGAAAGTAAATATGGCATATTTCAGTGCCAATCTGCTGGTTCTGTAAACCCCCAAAGACTGTGGCTTGGAGGAGGAGATGAGAGCATATTTTGTCCATGGGTAGATTTCAGTGAAAGCGACAGATGTCTTTCATTAAACCTCCCCAGAACGAGCTGTTCAGGAAGCAATATGTATTCAGGCAATATAAATATTTCATAAAGCCATAATAGATGTTATCATAGATCCTCCATCCAATATTTATTGCGCCCATAATCTGTGATACACTGTGCCGGGCCACGCACTTCCTCTAGCACAGACACCCAGGTATGTAGGAGATCATATGGAGTACACTGTGAGATCTGCCGTAAATTGTTCTTAAAAAGACTTGGAAGCTATTTGTTATTTCCAGTGCTTTGGCTGCCCTGCTGCTGGTGATGGTGGGGTTTCTGAGGATAATGAAACAAATCTGTTTGTTGAAGGCAGCTTTTTATGGTGGGGTTTCAAAGCAGACAGACTTAGTATAAATCTCCATCCTTAGGCCATCAGAAAACATTTAAACTGCAGTTTCATGACCTAAGAAACTTCCAGTGGATTCAAGTAAGAGAATCTAGGAATCTAGGAATCTACATGGCTGCAGATTTCTCTATGGTCAGAAAACAAAGGACACATCCCAAACTCTCCTCTGAATTTTCTCCTGGAGTTGGGAGCCCTAAATATTCAGCTCAGCATTCCCATTAGTGGGCAGCTCTGCTCTGATGGAAGGTTGCAATGTATGGGACTTCTTTGTTTAGAGAGGCACCATTGTTTAGAGAGGCACCTTTTTGAGGAGCAAAAAGGGCTTTCTTGTGTGTGTGTGTGTGTGTGTGTGTGTGTGTGTGTTTCTTTGTGGCTGATTAGCTGCTCTCCCTGTGCAAAGGTCAGAGGGGGCAGGGTTTCTGTTGAGGCAGGTGATTAGCTGTGGGAGGAGCTTATCAGAGCTTGCAGGGCAGCAGTTGAAGAAGGAGCAAAAAGGGTTTTCTTGTGTGTGTGTGTTTCTTTGTGGCTGATTAGCTGCTCTCCCTGTGCAAAGGTCAGAGGGGGCAGGGTTTCTGTTGAGGCAGGTGATTAGCTGTGGGAGGAGCTTATCAGAGCTTGCAGGGCAGCGGCGCGCGCAGTTTGATCCATCTTTTAGATTTAGGGGAGCTAGTCTCAAACGTTTGTTGGGGGAGACCTAGGTTTTTTTGTGGGGGGAGTTATTTGTCCTGTCTTCACGCTTTTTATGATGGAGGACCACTGTAGCCACCCCCAACGACACGTTCTCAAGATGGAGGGGGAGGGAACAGCTGCAGTCGCCTGCGGTTCCTGCGCAATGTTTGCCATCTTGCCAAAGGTTGCAGGCAGCTTTACCTGCAGCAATTGCATGTTGATTGCCCTCTTAACAGACAAAGTCCAGCAACTGGAGGAACGTGTAGCTACGCTCCAAAGAATTAGAGAGCTGGAGCTCTTCTTGGAAGCAACAGAGCACACCGTCTCCACCAAGGAGGAGACAGGGGACTGCCCTGAGAATGAGGCTAGTTCACCAACACAGGAGCCAGATATATGGAGAAACGTGACTCAAAGAAGTAGGAGGCGCAGGGTTCGCTCTTGTCAGGGGTTCAGGAGCAGAGGCAAGGGCAAGGGAGGAAACAGAGAGCGAGGGAGAGGAGGCAGAAGAAAAGATGAGTGATGACGACGACCCGAGATCTCCGAGTCTTTCCAGTGAATCAGAAGATTCACAGAAAGGAGCACCAGTGGCCAGGGCAAGGGGGGAGCCTAGGGGGACACCCCAGGAAGATAGAGCCAGAGGGGACTCAGAGGGGAGCAGTTGGAAATCAGGACCAGCGTCACCGCCAGAGAGCAGGGAAGAGGAAGGGCGCCAGGGATCAAGCGCTGGCAGCTCACAACAGGGGGGAGGGCACGAGTCAGGAGTGGCCACACCTCCATCGGGGAGCGAAGAAACGGTCAGACGGAAGGTGGAAGGTTGGGCGCGCGTGCCAAGTTCAAATGCACAGGAAGGTGGCGCAGTAGGCAGCCCGGAAAGGGAGCCAGGTCCTAAAGCCCGCCGAAAGGAGGGAGAAGAGTCAGGGGGGTCAGCGTCAGCGTCAGAGGAATCCCGGAAGGAAGAGACCCCGGGGGGCAGAGGGACCCAGAGAAGAACAGTCAGGCGGAAAAGGTGGAGCAAGGCTAGGATATTAAGTTGGTGTACAAGGGGCGGAGACTCAGATGGAGCTTCGCCGATCTAACCATGAGACGTAGAGTTGCACGCAGCAGCTTGAGAATGGAAACTGTAACTCAATAAAGACTTTTATTTAATGATCGCTGGCTAGCGTGATCCTCTGTGAGCTAGGATCTGGAAGCAGCTCTGACAGCTCTGATTGTTTAGAAATACACAATCGCTTTGAGGTCCTCTCCCCTAGCATGCAAGATGAAGAGCAGACTCCATTTGAGGATCTCTCCCTCATTACAGTCGATCAGGTATATGAAGACGAGCAGCAAAGTCAGTCCTCAGGGAATGTGCAGGCGACCTTGGAACGGACAGCTCATGGAAGAACCCCGACCAAACCTAAGAGGAGGCGTGTAGTGGTGATAGGGGATTCCCTACTGAGGGGAACAGAAGCAGTGATCTGTGGGCCTGACAAGATGTCTCGGGAAGTGTGCTATCTCCCCAGGGCTAAGATCCAAGATGTAACTGAACGACTGCAAGGAATCATAAAACCCACTGACAAATACCCCTTCCTCTTGGTTCATGTGGGAACCAATGACACTGCAAGCAATAGCCTCCAGAAGATCAAAAGAGACTATGAGGCTCTGGGCAGGAAATTGAAGCAATTAAATGCACAAATGGTCATCTCATCTGTCCTCCCAGTTGAACGACGTGGCCCAGGGAGAGAGGGAAAAATAGTGGAAGTGAACAGCTGGCTTTGCAAATGGTGTAAACAGGAACGGTTTGGATTCTTAGATCACGGACTGCAGTTTCTTGAAGATGGACTTCTGGCAAGCGATGGGCTGCACCTCACAACGGTTGGGAGAAATGTTTTTGCCAAAAATCTCAGAAACCTCATCAGGAGGGCATTAAACTGATTAATGTGGGGGAGGGAGACAGTGCTCCTGATGGTAGGAGTCTATCAATTGATGAAGATGATCATCCAAATGTCATAGACCAAATGGAGCAAACAGCACGCAGACCTAGTGGTGGGAGGAAAAAATCCTTAAATAAGAGACACAGGGGAATGATTAATGGACTTCAATGTCTGTACACTAATGCGCATAGCATGGGAAATAAACAAGATGAGCTTGAGCTCTTGGTACAGCAAACTAAATATGACATAATAGGCATCACTGAAACCTGGTGGGATAAGTCCCACGATTGGAATGTAATAATGGGGGGATACAATCTGTTTCAGAGAAACAGACCAGACAAGAAAGGAGGAGGAGTGGCGTTATATGTCAGGGATGTGTATACCTGTGAAGAGATCCAAGATTTAGAACCTCAAAGCCAAAGTGAGAGCATTTGGGTCAAAATTAAGGGAGAGAAGAATAACAGTGACCTCATTGTGGGAGTTTACTATAGATCCCCAAGCCAAACGGAGGACATAGATGATGCCTTCCTGGAACAGATGGCCAAGCATGCAAAAGGAAGGGAGATAGTAGTAATGGGGGACTTCAATTACCTGGATATTTGTTGGATGTCAAACTCAGCCAAGAGCATAAGGTCAAACAGATTCCTCACTGGCCTTGCAGACAACTTCATTGTCCAGAAAGTGGGAGAAGCAACAAGAGGAACAGCCATTTTAGATCTGGTCCTAACCAATGTTGATGACCTGGTTAGTGGGGTAGAAGTGGAAGGATCATTAGGCGCGAGTGATCATGCTCTTCTGAAGTTTACTATACAGCGGAAAGGAGCAGCCAAGCATACTAGGACTCAATTTCTTGACTTTAAGAAAGCCGACTTCATAAAACTTAGGGAAGTGCTGGGTGAGATCCCATGGACAGTAATACTAAAAGGAAAGGGAGCTCATGATGGCTGGGAGTTTGTTAAGAGGGAGATACTAAAAGCACAACGTCAGGCAATACCAATGAGACGGAAACATGGAAGGTGCCTAAAGAAGCCAGGGTGGCTATCTAAAGAACTTTTAACTGAGTTAAGATTAAAAAAGGATGTGTACAAAAAATGGAAAAGGGGGGAAACCACCAAAGAGGAATTCAAACAAATAGCCAGCACGTGTAGACACAAAGTCAGAAAAGCTAAAGCACAGAATGAACTCAGGCTTGCTAGAGAGGTTAAAAGCAACAAAAAAGGCTTTTATGGGTATGTTCGTAGCAAAAGGAAGAACAAAGAAACAGTGGGGTCACTCAGAGGAGAAGATGGTGAAATGCAAACAGGGGACACAGAAAGGGCTGAACTCCTCAATGCCTTCTTTGCCTCAGTCTTCTCCGATAAAGAAAACAATGCCCGACCTGAAGAATTTGGAGCAAATGATTCAGCAAAGGAAACACAGCCCAGAATAACTAAGGAGATAGTACAAGAATACTTGGCTAGTTTAGATGTATTCAAGTCTCCAGGGCCAGATGAACTGCATCCAAGAGTATTAAAAGAACTGGCAGATGTGATCTCAGAACCACTGGCAGTCATCTTTGAGAATTCCTGGAGAACAGGCGAAGTCCCGGCAGACTGGAGGAGGGCAAATGTTGTCCCTATTTTCAAAAAGGGGAAAAGAGAGGACCCAAATAATTACCGCCCAGTCAGTCTGACATCAATACCAGGGAAGATTCTGGAGCAGATCATTAAGCAAACAGTCTGTGAGCACCTAGAAAGGAATGCTGTGATCACCAATAGTCAGCATGGATTTCTGAAAAATAAGTCATGTCAGACTAACCTGATCTCGTTTTTTTGACAGAATTACAAGCCTGGTAGGTGAAGGGAACGCAGTGGATGTAGCCTACCTTGATTTCAGCAAGGCATTTGACAAGGTGCCCCATGATATTCTTGTAAAGAAGCTGGTAAAATGCAGTCTTGACTATGCTACCACTCAGTGGATTTGTAACTGGCTGACTGACCAAACCTAAAGGGTGCTCATCAATGGTTCCTCTTCATCCTGGAGAAGAGTGACTAGTGGGTTCTGTCTTGGGCCCGGTCTTATTCAACATCTTTATCAACGACTTGGATGATGGACTCAAGGGCATCCTGATCAAATTTGCAGATGACACCAAACTGGGAGGGGTGGCTAACACCCCAGAGGACAGGATCACACTTCAAAACAACCTTGACAGATTAGAGAACTGGGCCAAAACAAACAAGATGAATTTTAACAGGGAGAAATGTAAAGTATTGCACTTGGGCAAAAAAATGAGAGGCACAAATACAAGATGGGTGACACCTGGCTTGAGAGCAGTACATGTGAAAAGGATCTAGGAGTCTTGGTTGACCACAAACTTGACATGAGCCAACAGTGTGACGCGGCAGCTAAAAAAGCCAATGCAATTCTGGGCTGCATCAATAGGAGTATAGTATCTAGATCAAGGGAAGTAATAGTGCCACTGTATTCTGCTCTGGTCAGACCTCACCTGGAGTACTGTGTCCAGTTCTGGGCACCACAGTCCAAGAAGGACACTGACAAACTGGAACGTGTCCAGAGGAGGGCAACCAAAATGGTCAAAGGCCTGGAAACGATGCCTTATGAGGAACGGCTAAGGGAGCTGGGCATGTTTAGCCTGGAGAAGAGGAGGTTAAGGGGTGATATGATAGCCATGTTCAAATATATAAAAGGATGTCACATAGAGGAGGGAGAAAGGTTGTTTTCTGCTGCTCCAGAGAAGCGGACACGGAGCAATGGATCCAAACTACAAGAAAGAAGATTCCACCTAAACATTAGGAAGAACTTCCTGACAGTAAGAGCTGTTCGACAGTGGAATTTGCTGCCAAGGAGTGTGGTGGAGTCTCCTTCTTTGGAGGTCTTTAAGCAGAGGCTGGACAACCATATGTCAGGAGTGCTCTGATGGTGTTTCCTGCTTGGCAGGGGGTTGGACTCGATGGCCCTTGTGGTCTCTTCCAACTCTATGATTCTATGATTCTATGTCAGAAGTTCATACAATTTTGCATGACATGGAGAAAGTGGACAGGGACATTTTTTTCTCTGTCTCCCATAACATTGGCAACCAATGAAGCTGAGTGTTGCAAGATTCAGGAGAGATAAAAGAAAGTACTTCTTCAAGCAGTGTGTAGTTAAACTATGGAACTCACAGCTGCAAGAGGCAGTGATGACCACTAAGGCCCAGAGAACATTGCCGCGCTATCCTCCTCATCTGGTTCTTATTTGGGTAACACCCAAATAGAGTTTAAGTTCATGAGGAATTGTATGCATTAAAAAGTAATAGGAGCATATTGTCAGACCACTGGCCCATTGAAATAAGCAGGAGGAAGCTGACAGCCAGTGCCATCCCCTGGGACAGTTGTAAAGAAGAAGAAGAAGAGGAGGAGGAGTTTGGACTTGATATCCTGCCTTTCACTCCCCTTAAGGAGTCTCAAAGTGGCTAGCAATCTCCTTTCCCTTCCTCCCCCACAACAAACACTCTGTGAGGTGTGTGAGGCTGAGAGACTTCAGAGAAGTGTGACTAGCCCAAGGTCACCCAGCAGCTGCATGTGGAGGAGCGGGGAAGTGAACCTGGTTCACCAGATTATGAGTTCACAGCTCTTAACCACTGCACCATGCTGGCAGATGGGAGCTAACTAAGGGGAGACTGAGGGTGTTGGGGCAGCCATTGGTCTATCTAGCTCAGTATTATCTACACTGACTGGCATTTCTGGAACCAACTAACATGCGAATGAGCACTAAACTTGCACTAGATTTCCAGAAGTGGCTTTTCCATTGTACGGAAGTTCAAATATAATGCGGAAACAAACATTGAGGAATACACCAAGGAAACAGAACCAAGTGCCATGTGAGTGGAGCTTAACTGACAATCACCATTCTCATACTGTTTGTATGTGCAAGTGTGATGAATTTGACAAGCAAAGGAAGTGCTGGACTTCATCTACATTTCCATTAACCAGGAGTGCTGTTGACACACAGGTGCAATTGGTGATGCCCTGAGCCAATCGTTTCCTCCCTGCTCCATTCGCAGGCAGCAGGAGTGTGTGTGTTTGTCATTTTCCTGGTTTTTTGTCGCTTTAGTCTGACACTACCTGATAAAGATCTGAAACCCTTGAAAACGAGAGCCTGACAAGCCGCGGTCTAATTTGACACATTTACAACAAGGGCGGCATTCATTGCATTAGACAAGTTGATGCAGCTCTCAAAGCCAGGAGAGGAATAGCATGTTGGAGTGGCACAGATGCCCCCTCCTTTCTATTGTGTTATCTCTCACTAATCATTCCCAGGCACTCCCTAGTAATATTAATCAAAGGCTCAAGCATCACTCCTTCGTGTGCTAATGATTCATTTCTCTGAGCGGAGGAACTTTGAAGAGCTCACAATTGAGTGGTAAGCAGGACAGGGAGAATTCACTTGAAATACAGTTTTCATAATATGAATGTCTTTGTTCCTACAGACATTTCCCAGCGATCCTTTCAATAGCCTGGGAGATTGAAATCTTTATTTGCAATCCCATATATGGTTGTGATTGCAAACATCATGTCAGCAATTGACTGTACTGAAGGCCATCTTGGTCTCTGACAGGTCTGGTTCCCATTACTGCTTCAGACAAGCATTCTGAGGAGTTCTGGATTGCTGGTGTTTTAATCTCCTACAGTGCTTCACAGAGATGCTACACCAGGGTCAGTTTGGAGAGAAGTAAAACGTTAGCTCCTATTAGGTCTATATTACTGTACCCAAGGACAGCTATCTGGTGCTGACTTGGGTGCTAATGAGGTGCTGATGTCTGCTTATTCATCCCATGTCCTGAACACAAATCAATCCAGAGAATGCAATCAGTATTGGCTATTGTTGTTTCTTCTAGTTGCCAAAGGATACATAAAGGATACAAAGGATACATAAATGATTGTGTCTCTCCCATTCACATTTCCTTTGCACTGAAATGAATGTAGTGGAATAGCATTAATGACAACAAAAGTTATGTAGTCTAGCCAATTATTTACATAATTTGCATAATTTTACCACAGTGAGACAAATACCATATGAACCCATATGAACTGACCCAGATCCTGCAATCATCATCTAAGGCCCTTCTTCGTGTGCATGAGAGATCTGGAGAGTGGCAACAGGAGAATGGGTCTTTTCTGTGGTGGCTTCCTGCTTGTGGAATGCTCTACCTAGGGAGGCTCACCTGGTGCCTTTGTTACATATCTTTAGGTGCCAGGTAAAAACATTCCTCTAATCCCAGCCAGGCTTTGGGCTAATTAAGCAATCTATGGGCTTTTAAACTGTGGGGTGTGTGCTATTGTTTCTGTTTGTTACTATGTTATGTTTCTCTATGCTTTTATATTGTAAACAGCCCTGTCATCCTCAGATAAAGGGCTGGGTAGCAATTTTAACAACAACATAGATTTTAGCAGAAGACAAACTGCAGCAGAATGGAAACAGTGCTGTGTGTAATGAATTTAGGGCAGAATAGAAAACAAGGGCTTCTTACATCCCTTCCTGTGTCACCATTTCTGTGTGCATGGGAAGCTTACCCACCAGCTAAAAGGCTTCTAGGATCATTTTCTACATGAAGGGGGGGGGGGACCCACCCCGCCCATACCCTAACAAGTCTGAATTGATTCACAGGAAATATGGGATGAAACGGATGCTTTCCTTAATTAAACCTTCTACTTTGAAGGAGTGCTCCCTCTTTGTCCCATCATTTCATTTCATTTCCCTCTGCTTCTAGATAGGGAAGCACCAAGGCAACTGGCTATTTAAGAAGTTGGATCCTGGCACTTATAAGCATAGCATCCCTTAATGTTAAATATAGACTAATGACCTCCAGAGGGAGACCATGCCTGTGTGCTAGAACCTCATTACTCCATCCCTGCCTCAGGCAGGCGAGCAGGTCCTAGGAATTCACCTCGAAACAGAAAAATAAATAAATAAATAAATTTCAAGCTGTACTTTTCTCAAAGGCATCCAAGCTGGAGAAGAGGTGGCCTGGGCTGTCAATATTTGATAGAAGCTTATAATTAGCTGCTTCATTTCAGTATGGGGTCATTTGACTCCTAAACAATCCCTTGTGGTTTTGAATTACATGATCCCACATTCATCTTGTCTAGACGCTTGACAATTCTTACACAGTTGATTCTTATTCCAGAAGTCGCAGGGCTGCTCATGATTTGCAGTATTATACTGTTGGAATTGAGATTTGGAATGGTTTTGCTTTCATTAACCCCCCCCCCCCATTTTCTAATATAATTATAGTTTTGCTTGTTTCATGTTTAGACATTCCTGAAATTGTCCCAGTTGTGAAAACTGCTGTGAGGGCCTTGAAATGCTTTTGAGGTGCTGAGTGTTTGGGGGACATGTGGATGTCTTCCTCAACAACTAATTATGTTGGTAGCATTCCTTATGGGGAACGTTCTTTGCAGTTGTCATCTGAAGAAGATTTCCCCAAGCAAGGCCTTTATCTGGAAGCCTGTCTGTTACAGTCGTGTGCCCTTCAACATTATTTTGTGGTTGTATAGGACAAGGACATTTCTGCGCACACATCCAATAAAGTGTTTCTGAGGACAAGCGGGACCAACCGAATCCTCTGGGGATTATGCGAATGAATGCAAATAACGCAGCAGTGGCTGTTGATTCTGCATATCAGAGTGCTGCACGCTCAGAAAGGAAACTAGATTGCTGGAAAGAAAGTTTGCAATCCGTTCCCAAACAAGGAAACAAAACTAGCCACAAATCTTCTCTTCCCATTTGTCTTTTACAGAATGTGTGCTCCTTTTCTTGGTGTGGAGGCAATGGAAGGCTCACATTGGTGCATAAGTATATTGGCATATGCAAATCAGTGGATTAGGCATCCAGGTTTTACCTCGGACAGGCTTTCTCCTTTTGAAAGCATTTCTTTCACGCTGTTACATTATCAAAGTATGACAGTCAAATACACACAAAAAACGACTGAAGGTGTTCGCATGCAGAGAGAGAAGTCTGTGGAAATAAACAGTAAGCCTTGCCAGGCAGTGCTCTGCAGAAAATACTGTTAATCAGAGAACAACAAAGAAATTGCTCAGTCCCTGAATTTTTGAACACAGCAAAAATGAATATAAGACGAACCCTGCTAGCTCAGGCCATCTAGTCCAGTAGCCTGATTTTGCAATGGCCAACCAGATGCCTATAGGAAGTCTAAGAAGCAGGACCCCTAAATATAATAGCACTTTCCCAACTTGTGCTAAATAAAGGAGCAACATGCGTTATTATTATTGGGGGGGGGGAGGGATAACGTATGTTTAGAAATGGAAATGAGATAAAATACTTATTTAGATTTTTATTTTGGAATAAAGTACACATTTAAGTATGCATTCCATAAATTAAAAACCCCCATAGATCAGTGAAGAAAATGGATAGAATGAACACATGCAAAATTGACACTGCCTGAAAATAGACTGATCGCCTATTCCTTGCAATTTGGGATTAGGAGTGATGCTTTGGCCTCTCTCTCTCTCTCTCTCTTTTTTTAATAATATTTATTAAAGTTTCAAAAAAAGGTTACAAAAATAAGAAGAAGAAAAAAGAAAATACAAAATACAAAATACAGAAAAATAGAAACAATTAAAAACAAATCAATCTTTCCATATCTTATCTTTCATTTGCTTGTTTCCCTGACCTCCTCACACCTCCCTTTTTTGTATTCCAGTTCAATTAATTAATTCAGCAATTCCCTTCCCTCTTTGATTTTATCTTAATCTTTTATCTTAATATATTATAACTTTAGATTATCACTTGTTAACAATCCATTTTTACATATTCCTTTATAACATTGCTGCTAAAAACCCCTTAACTTCAATCCAACATCATTCTAACGTTCATTAATTTTGCAGTATTTCTGTAGATAGTTTTTAAATTTCTTCCAATCTTCTTCCACCTCTCTCTCTCTCTCTCTCTCTCTCTCTCTCTCTCTCAATATATATATGAAAAACACCCCAAAATTTATACACTATCTCACAAGAAGTCCACTTCAACATGACATGTGTGTATGCTTCCATGTGAGTGTGTGTGTGAATTATGGTTGTTAAGTCAAGTCTCATTCCATTAGACATAAAACCACACAAGTCAGGCTATTTATTCACAGTGTCATTAAAAATTTCCCACCTTTTTTGTGCTTATATTTATGGGTACGGCAGGGAGGACAATGCATCTCGCTTAGTAGAACAACTTCAGAATGATTCATGGATTATGCTTTCCGTCCAGCCTCTCGTGGTACTTTGTTAGCACACATTGATTGCCTTTTGAAGAGTTTATTGCTGCATTAGTAAATCAGGGGAAGATTTACTATGCTAGTTTTAAATAGTCACCGTGATTTAGGACCTTCAGCCTCTTCGTGATGGGGATAACCCCAGCTAAACGCATAGAATGGGGCAAAGATCAACACGAGGAGGTGAGCACGGGAGGAATATGGGAGTGATTTTCCGCTTCAGAAAGATGCTTTCCACTAACTTTATTTATCTGAGCTTCATTAGCAATGCAGTCATCCATCTAATATCCAGTGGGAATCCATGTTAATTCCCTTTCCCACTCTGTGGGGCTTAGCAATGGTAATAACAGGATTGCTGTGAGATGTTTGGGGAGACATAGCATGGTTATGAAACTCAAAGCATCAGTGAGAAGGATTTCTTAAAGGAAAGGATAGTCTTGGGAGTTCTCTGCTCCTCTTCAAAGTCTTAGATTTTCTAGTTTATTGTAAGATTTGTACTGCACAGCGGATGACTCCAAGGTACCAAGCTTGGGATCAGGGTACTAGTGGTGGTAGGGCTAGATGATGCATTGTTAGCCCCAGAGCAGTGGTTCATCCCTCTTAATATTTTGTTTTTGTTGGGGGGATTCATTTAAATTCATTCCACAATAGTTCCCATTTAGTGAACCAGAGTTTGTTTTTAGAACAGGACATTTCCTGCTTTAAAAACCTTACACACAAGCAGAAGAACATAAGAAGAGTCTGCTGGATCAGTCCAAAGGCCCATCTAGTCCAGCATCCAACCAGATGCTCTTGGAAAGTTCACAAGCAGCATATGAATTCAATAACATTCTCTCATAGAATTGTAGAGTTGGAAGGGACCCCAAGGGTCATCTACTCCAACCCCCTGCAATGCAGGAATCTCAGCAAAAACATCCATGACAGATGGCCACCCAGCCTCCCCCTGCTGTTTCCAGCAACTGGCATTCAGAGGCATAGTGTCTCTGACAGTGGAGGTAGAATGTAGCCTTAAGGTCAGTAGCCACTGAGAGCCTTATGCTTAAGCATAGAATCTTAGCATCATAGAACTGGAAGGGACCCAAGGGTCATCTAGTCCAACCCCCTGCTTCTTGTGGGGGAAATTCTATAGTTTATCTAGTTTCTACTGTGCAATGTGACCCGCCTTTTTGAAGAGTCCGGCGTTCCACCATCCCTCTTAGGAACACGCAAGCCTACTAGTCTGCGCACAGAATTGGAAATGGCTTCTGAAAACTGCAAACAAGGTCAACCGGAGGCAGTCAAAATTTCCAAACAGAAGGCTAAGCTCCAAAAAACTTTACTCCCTTCCAATGAACCCAAAAAAGATATCTTAAATGAAAAGGAGATGCTCTTTTTAGCCTCCCTTGAGCAGATTCAACAGTCCCAGGATGCGTTAATAGCTAGGTTACAAACCATTAAAAAATCCTTACTCCGCCAAGGTTTTTCTGCTCCTTTGGAATTTAATTTTGCTACTAACACAACAAAGCCCTTATCCAACGAAGACTGGACGCAGTGCCGGTTCCTGTCCCCCGAAGAAGTGGGTTCTCCCACACAACCCTTAATACCTCAAACAACAATACACCAGGTAGACCTTGCCATGCCGATGAGTAGGAACGGTTCAATCTTTGTGGATGCCTCAGGATCCTTAGATGGCATTCAGGTGGAGGATTGAAAGACAGATACAGCGAGGGGACACCACGCCAGGGAAACAAAACTCACTAGGTTAGTACCTACCACAAATGATCTCAACAGCTCACTCCACCTCTACAAAAACATTCATTCCATCATCCTAAAGAACAAACGGAGGAGTCTACCTTTGTTCCCCTCACCACCATATTTTCACATCTTATCGTAGAATGTGGCGGGCTGGCTGTCTAAGCAGGGCGATGCTGATTTTCTGGATTTTCTCTCAAAATTCCAGATTATTTGTCTACAAGAGACCTGGTGCCTAGACTCTCATCCCCCTTACTTACAGGGTTATGCGGCTTTTGCTACCCCTGCAAAAAAACTAAATAACCGTGGCCGACCTAGCGGCGGTTTGGTCACTTTTATTCCTATAGAGCAAGGGTACAGGGTGCGACAACTGCAGTGGATGAAGAACAACAATTTTCAGATTTTACTTATCTCCAATAACACAGGAGGAGATCTTCTATGTTTCAACGTTTATATTCCCCCCATGTGTACTTCCTCTCAGACAGTACAAATCTGGGAAGATTTGGAGTCATGCTTGGAGAAGGCCAAAATAGAATTTCCTGACTGGAACATCCTGCTGGCAGGTGACTTTAATGCCAGGATAGGCAGCGACATCAATTCGTATGGCTCCAAAACCCAGTTTTTACCAGAGGCAGACTGGTTTATCCCTTGGAGTTCTGATGAAAAGGTCTTGAATAAGGCAGGTATTACATTACTGGAGATTGCTTTTAAGCATAATTTGTACAACCTGCATGGTACTTACATGGATAGGTCAGGAGGTTTCTTCTCTTTTATCGGCCCTCGTGGTGCAAGTGTGATTGACCATATCCTGGTCTCTCCAACAATTTTGGAGAGGGCCCAGGGTCTCAGCACTTTTAACAGAACTGAGAGCGACCATCTTCCTAGAGCAATATCACTAACTCCCCTCAAATCAGGGGGATTACAACATCTACATTGTGCAGCCCCTCCTCAAGCACCGGCCCCACGCAGGCGTAAATGGAACAGCGAGCTGGAGCTTAAAATCAATCAACACCTGCACTCTCCAGATTTATTGGTTCTGAGAGACCAGTGTCCTTTACCTAACTTTGATCCTTTTTCACTATATCAGCGGGTCTCAGAGTCCCTTTTCCCATTTCTTATAAACACCAGGCCTCCCAAACAACATAACAAATCGGGGGTCTGGTTTGACAAAGACTGCCGGAAGCTAAGATCCCTGCTTAGGAAACAACAAAATAAGGTAAAACAGGAGAGGACTTTGTCATCTATGGTAAATTTCCACAGATGGCGCTCTCACTATAAAAACACCTTAAAACTCAAGAAATCCCTTTACAGGAAGGAACAATGGGAGGCACTTGATAAGGCGATTAAATCGCGAGACGATAGAAAATTCTGGGCAATAGTAGCACAGGGAGTCTCATCCAAAGGAAAAATTGTAAACAGCAGTATTCCATCCGATGTGTGGTATCAACACTTTCTCAAGCTATACACACTCTCAAATACTGCTAATTTGAGTCCGTTCCTCCCATTGAAGAATGAGCATCTAGCTAGTTGGGATCCTGTTACGGAATCAGAGTGCCTACAGCTAATTAAAACTTTAAAAAATGGCAAAGCTCCTGGTGAGGACATGATCCCCCCTGAGGTTTTTAAATCAAATGCCCAATGGTGGGCCATCTTTTTGGCCAAACTTTTTACGGCAATAAACAACACATGTAAAATCCCAGCAAACTGGAAACTAAGTGTGGTAGTCCCTATCTATAAGAAGGGAGACATTCAAGATCCAGCAAACTACCGCCCTATAAGCCTTCTGGACATCGCATACAAACTTTATACCCGGTACTTATTAAACAAGCTGGTAGATTGGGCGGACCATTCTAACCTGTTCAACCAGGAACAGGCAGGATTTAGAAAGGGCCACAATACGATAGGTCACTGCATGGTACTACAGACCCTGGTAGCTAAATATGCAAAAGCGTATAAGAGCAGACTCTTTGTGGCCTTCGTTGACTTGACATCTGCCTTCGACTCAATCTGTAGAGATAGACTATGGAAAAAATTATATGAAACGGACATTGACAGACGACTTTTAAAAATTCTCAGAGAGTTACATACAGACATTACAGTCAAAATCAGAACTGGGTCATCGGGAACTCTTACGGACCCACTGCCATTGGGGAAAGGGGTCAAACAGGGATGCCTGCTAGCCCCATTTCTTTTTAACTTTTATATAAACGACATTGTTCAGTACATGGCAAAGTACAAGTCATCGGCTCCAGCCCTTGAAGGTAAACGCCTGAATATTTTGCTATATGCCGATGACATGGTTTTAATGGCACTCACCCGAAGAGGCTTACGCAGCATGCTGGAGGGGATCGCAGCCTACTGTTCCCATAATTCACTAAAGATAAACCATGACAAAACAAAAATTGTGGTGTTCACTAGAGCTCGCCACACCTTTAGATGGTCTTTAGATGAACATGTGATTGAACAGTGCCCTTTTTTTAAATATCTGGGTGTTACATTCCAGGCTACATCTAGCTGGCTAGCCCACTTTAAGGCTGTAACCATCCTAACACGAAGAACAATTGGTGTTTTGCTTAGTTTCTTCCATACCAGGGGAGGACAATTGGTGATCCCGGCATTAAGAGCTTTTGTTGGGAAAGCTATTCCCCAGATGTTATATGGGATAGAACTCTGGGGGTGGAACCAGAGGCTGTTGGAACGGCTTGAAATTTTGCAAAACTACTATCTCAAGAGGATTCTAGGCCTTCCTCAAGGAACCCCAGCAGCTTTCTTGAGGGTGGAGGTTGGTTTACCCTCTGTGTCTGCCAGGGCCCACTTAAGATTCCTACGATTTTACATCAACCTTGCAAACACTTCAAACACCTTATTGGCCAAACAAGCCTTTGTATCTTTTCAAAAGAACACCACTTGGCGCCAAAACTTATCTGAGATCCTGGTTAGATACACCCTTCCGGAGTTTAATATCCTCAAACGGTGGAGCCCGGACAAACTCCGGAAATGGATCCTGGAGAGAGACGCTCTGTTAGATACCACAAAAATACAGATCCCAGGGTCCTCCCACTGGTTTCCCCGACTGAAAGCAGTCAAAATCTGCGCCAATTACTTGGCGAATATCACCAATCCCACTCTTCGGAGAGCCTTTACTATGGCCCGTTTTCAAACCATTCCTACGGCCTATCTGTCAGGCAGATATGCAAAAATCCCAGTAGAGCAGCGGATATGTCCTTGTTATATGAGATCCAAAGAGGATCTCATACATTACATGTTGTATTGTCCCATCTATTCGGCCTTCAGGGATGCGATGTTACAAACTATTCCCAAATCAATAGTCAGCTCTGAGGACCAAGTAAAGTTTTTACTGGTGGACGCTGATCCACGGATTTCTCACGTGGTAGCGGTCTTTGTGGTGAAGGCTATGAAAACTAGGGTATGGTTCCTGGATGAAACGGTGAGGTCCCTCCCATTGCTCTCCTAACCTGTTGTTGTATCTTCTTCCCTGAATGGTGGAGGTAGAATGTAGCCTTAAGGTCAGTAGCCACTGAGAGCCTTATGCTTAAGCATAGAATCTTAGCATCATAGAACTGGAAGGGACCCAAGGGTCATCTAGTCCAACCCCCTGCTTCTTGTGGGGGAAATTCTATAGTTTATCTAGTTTCTACTGTGCAATGAAGGACTTTCTTCTGTCTCTTCTGTCCTGGCTAATGCTTCCACAAAGTGGTAGTGCTCTTGCCTATATAAGTAAGGTTCTCAGCTGAGGCCAGTTCCCCCCCACAAAATTCCTTTCCCATGTTTCTCTTTTTTTTTTTAAATGATATTTATTGAAAATTTTAGAATTACAAAAGAAAACAAAGAAGAAAAGAAAGAAAGAAAAAACAGAGAAAAGACAAACCACAATCCAACAATACAGATTAATAAAAATCAAGATCAAAAAATAACACAACACAATTAAAAAACAAAAATATGTCGCAAACATTTAAAAACAAATCCAATATTCTCAACTCTCCACTGTCATTACCTTCTTTCTTTGACCTCCTCCTCCTCCCTTTTTTGTATCCTAGTTGTTAATTGTCACAGCAAATCCTTTCCATATTTCGTAATATTCTGTCATTACTTTACCTTAATCTATTTTAATCTTATCTTATTATGAAAACCTTAAAACTTAAAACTTAAATCTTATTTTTACCAATTTCTCATGACCATAATATTCTTACATAATTCTTTAAACATTTTTACTAGAGCCAAATAATTTCGTTTCAACATCTTTCTAACATTCATCAATTTTATAAAACATAATAAAAAAGAAAGAATAACAATCCAATCTTCATCCAGCGTCTCTTCCTCCTGGACCCGGGTTTTGTCAGTCCTTTCTATCCCATCAATCTGGCGCATTAACCTGGTAACCTTATATCCGAGGCCCTTAAGTCCCTTCCATGTCCCTTCCGCAGCTCTTCTTCATATTTATAGCTGTATTTTCCTTTGTCTCCTAGTTCTTTCACTCTTGGGAACTCCAGCTTGAGAATGCTTTTGACCCTTCTCGACAAATCAGCCCCCTTTCCATAGTCCACACTAAGCTCCATGTGATATTTAAAGTCCCTCCAAAATTGAGAGCCCCCATAACCCCAAACATCTCACCGCCCATTGCCAAAGTCCAAACATCCCTGCATAGGGGGGTCTATCCAACCCCCCATTTCCAAGCCAAACCAAACTTTATCTTACCAAATCTGGCTTTTTCCAAGTTCATTTGTCAAGTCCAAGAATTCATGTTCCTCCTGGGCCGCAACTTCCTCCATCTCTGGCGCCCAAGATTCAGCAGCATCCTCTTCCCTCATCTGTTCTGTCAGGGCACACTCCTGATCTGATTCCTGGGTGGGCTCTGTATAGTTTCCCACTGCCTGTCCAAAATTTCTAATCGCATCAGTCATCAGTCTAATCGCATCAGTCATAAAATCCGTCTTCTCATGTAGCTGTTCCAATAGGGCACTTGTTTTACAGAAAGCACTCAACAGAGCTTCTGAGTACATTGTCCTGCAAGGTCAGAAGTCTATTCCCACGATCGTAATCTGTAACAGCTGCTGGCTCCCCGATTCAAAATTGGTTACAGTTCCACAGGCTCCCTCTAGGGGAAGAACTTCTGTTTGTTCTTTTCTTTTAAAAACAGATCTAGCAACAAAGTTTCCTTTTTCAAATATTTTGTCAGTATTTGTTCCTTTAAAAAGCGAAGGGGAACAATGGAATCACTATGTATCTCTTCCTTTAGCTATCTGTCAGAAACGTTCGTCTCTGGTCAATGAGCTTCAAAAAAAAAAACGTCAGTCCTGACCCCCACTCCAGGATCAAGACGGTGGAAAGTTACTTTACTTTACACTCACTTCTGCAGGTTTAAACAGTCCGGAAAAAATCCCCCATCTTCTCCTGCTTCCGAAGGGGGTTCAACAATTTTAAATGGTGAGAGTTAATGCTTTAGAAACGATTTTCAGAACTTTAGTTTGCCGTGTCTTTGCTTTAATCTATCTACAAAGAAACGGAAGGCTGACTTCCTGTTTAGACCTTCCCGTTTCAGTGCCAAATTAAATTAAACTTTTAAGTCCAGTTTTCCTTTCTGCTCGCAAATCCTTATTTAGAGTCAATTGTCCAAAACTTAAGTACTCACGGGTGGTTGTTTTAAAAGCCAAATTGTCCCAGGAAAAAGGCAGCGCTCTCTGGCAACGGCTGTGCGGCTTCGCTCCACGGAAGAAGCAGTTGACTCTCAGCACCGCGCCACTTCCCCCTCTTCGCTCCGGAGCCCGTTAGTGGGTTCCTTTGTGGGTTGGGGGGGCGCTAGAGGTGCCCGCTGAGTCCCATGGTCACAGGCTTCATCCGCCTGTGATTTTTAAATGGGTCCCCGCTTCGCCGTAGCGGAAAAGACCCTTTTCCCGTTGAGCTGGTCCCTCCAGTTCAGAGGGAGTCCGCCATTGCCGATGGCGCCACCCCGGAAGTTGCCCCATGTTTCTCATTTAGGATGGGGGTGGGTGGGAAATCCTCCGTTCACTCCTATGATTCTGTGAGGTTGTTGGCAGCTGTCTGCCTCAGGAGTGCCTTTGGTGGTGAACTCAACCTGTTGGAAGGTTACAGCGCCTGCTGTGGCTGTAGAGACACCCAGGCAAGCAAGAGGAATCATACCTGGATAGCTCACTTGGTTAGAGCAGGCATAGGCAAACTCAGCCCTCCAGATGTTTTGGGACTACAACTCCCATCATCCCTGACCACTGGTCCTGTTAGCTAGGGGTGATGGGAGTTGTAGTCCCAAAACAGCTGGAGGGCCAAGTTTGGTAATCACTGGACTAGATGATGATCCTCAGGGTCCCTTCCAACTCTATGATTCTGTGCAAATTCAAGCACACATTCCAGCAAGGCAAGAACACTCAAGGAGGGTGCAATGCAAGGCCAGAGCTGGGTTGGGTTCTGGGGAGATCCTCAAGGGCTGGAAAGAGAGGCTTTGAGGGCTACATTTGGCACCTAGGTCTGCGCTTCCACACTCCTGCTCCTTGAGAGTCAGCCCATGGACTTAGTGAGACATCTGAATAAGCATGCGTAGGACGAGGCATTAGCAAATCATGCTCAGCCACTTCCAGATTCTCAAAGCCAAGAGACACTTGAAGCTCCGAACTAAAGCTTTTCAAATGGAGAGGAGATTAGATGTGATCCTATGCCAGAACCATTAATACTAGCCTTGGGAGTTAATGATTCTTAAAAAAAACTGCTGTTTCGCTGTCCATTTGTCAGGGGCAAGCGGTATCTAGACCTTGGCTGCTGAACATGAGCATATTTAACAGTAGTCTTTCTTGCTGCTTTCTTTTTGTCCTTAAAAAATAAAATAAAAAATCTCACACAGTTAATATTTTATGTGCATCTGTAGGGCAAAGAATTAGTTTCCTTCTCCAGGACAGATTTTAATAACTTCCCCACCACTTTTATCATTCTCTAATTGCTTTACTGGGAAGCACAGGGAATTCTTCTTAAGGTTCCTTTGCTGTCAAACGTCGGGCTTAAGATGAGTCCAGGGGTCACCAGTGTGGTGTCTAAAGACACATATGCAATTACAGAGAGGCCTTCCCTGGCACCCCCAGGGCCTCTGGTGCCCACAGGCTGGAGGCAGAGCTTAGCCATCCTGGCTAGTAGCCACCTCATCCTCCACAAATTTGTCCAATGTTCTTTTAGAGCCACCCAAGTTGATCGCAGTTCCTGCCTCCTGTGGGAGCAGATGCCACAGTTTAACTACTCGTTGCCTGAAGAAGTACTTCCCTTTATCTATACTGAATCTTCCAACATCCAACTTCACTGGATGTCCATGAGATCTTAAGTGAGAGGAGAAAATCTTTTCTCCATCTACTCTCTCCATGCCAAGCAGAGTTTTTAAAAGTCCCAAACAGTGCAACCTTTCCTCATAGCGGAGCCGCTCCATGCCCTTGATCATTTTGCTTGCCCTTTTATGAACCCTTTCCAACTCGACGATATCCTTTCAGATGTGAGGTGACCTGAACTTTCCACAGTGCGCTGTGATCTAAACCACTGAGCCTCTTGGGCTTGCCAATCAGAAGGTTGGCAGTTTGAATCTCTGCAACGGGGTGAGCTCCCATTGCTCAGTCCCAGCTCCTGCCAACCTAGCAATTTGAAAGCACACCAGTGCAATATAAATAGGTACCACTGTGGCGGGAAGGTAAACGGTATTTCCGTGTGCTCTGGTTTCCATCACAGTGTTCCATTGCATCAGAAGAAGTTTAGTCATGCTGGCCACATGACCCAGAAAGCTGTCTGTGGAGAAATGCCGGCTCCCTGAAAGTGAGATGAACGCCACAACCCCACAGTCGCCTTTTAATGGACTTAACCATCCAGCGTTCCTTACCTTTACCTTTTTACATGCAGTTGCACCACAAATTTGTATAACAGCATTATGATACCTGCTGTTATATTTTTAGTCCATTTCGTAATGACCCCAAGCCATAGGATTTGCCTTTTTCACAGCTGCTGCACACTGGGTTGCATAGGAGACAACGCCTAGGTCCCTTTGCCCCCACCCAATAAAATATTTCAGGGGGCTGGGCCTCCTAAAGTTGATGGGCTTTGCCATTCAAATGGTTTGTGTGTGCTATGGCTTGTGATTAATAATGCAGGGCGGGGCTTACCTGTCCACTCTATATTTTATTCAAGTTGGTACACCTGTTGGGTTGACTATGCCTCCCTCAGTGTACCCATTCCCCAAATAGAAGAGATTGTTTTCCCTCTCTTTCACTGCCACCCACTCCAAAGTTTGGTTTAAATTTTCAACCTTTTCAAATACTGGCCCAGCACTAGGTGAGACATTCAGTTGCAGATCTCAAGCATGTCATCATATTTGACCCTGAATTGCTTAGAGAATGAATATTTTATTGTGGAGTGGAACTCACAATGCCCCTTATCATTCACATATCCGCCGAAGTACAAACTTCATTTCCAATTCTGTGGTTCCCATTCTGCGCATTCTAGCCATCTGCACCTCCCATGGTTCCTCGGGACATACACAGGCATGAAATCTTAATTAAGAAGCAGGAACAAATAGTTTCATGCAAGACTGATATTTTGACTTCCTTGTCCTTTGTGGACGGTTCCTAGGCAAACCCCCACTGTGACTATCGAGCTGCTAATTTAACAAAAGCTACAGAGCTCTTTGCATTTATGGGCTTGGCATCGGCAAATTTCAGCACAGAGAGAGATTGAAGCGGCGGTTGCCGATCACTTTTCTTAACAACGTTCCTCAACACCTGCTGTTTAAAAATCACCCAAGGGAATGATGTCAGGAGTGGCCACCTGTGGTGCAGGCAGAGTTGTCCAGCAAAGCGTGAATTTGGAAAAGTGGCATGATTATCCTTATTGCTACAAGTGCTGTGCCAAAAAGAAAAAAAAATCTTGCATTCCTTTCCACCAAATATTTTTGCACCACTTATTTTTTTAATATACTTCATTATTTACATTTGTTCAATACTTGGTACAGATATGACATCCAATATCATATACTCTCACAAGTGAGACAGAGTGTGTGGTGCAAGGTAAAATAAAGCAGGCATAGGATATATTCTTACTAAACCATTGTCCAGAAATGCTTAGGAATTATGTCTGACCACAAGGGTCTTTGCGAAATTGGAGGAAGTAATTTACCATCTTGTTTATTAACGTAAACAATGAAGGGGGTACCAGGTAATTGTTGGGTGTCAGGGAATCCGATCCCCCCACTGTAGGCTGCCAGGAATAAATAGACAAGGAAAGCTCTTACCAATGTCTTTTATTCAATATTCAAAGAGAGAGGCTTAGAAATGCAGCCTCTTGGAGTAATGGCGTTGCTCCAAGTAATCTCCACCCCCCCTTCTTTCTTCAGTCGTCAACAGCACCACCCACCTTACAGTGGCCACTTAGGGCCATTTGCCTCTGAGCCCTTTGCTCTCCTACTTTCAAGGCTCGCCGGGTTCTAGGAGAAGGGGGGGTCTGGAATGCTTTCTAGTGATAACATGTCAGCCAGCTGCTCTGGCTCTGCTTCCCCCTCCTCCTCTCCCATTATTTCCCAACTTTGCCCCTCAACTACCGCTGAGCCGTGACCTTCCGCATACCACTGTTGCAAATCAAGACTGTCTTCCTCTTCTCTGGAAGGTTCAGGAGTGGGAGGTGGTCTCCATCATTCCTCCTCTGTCCAGTGCCTGAGAGTAATTGAGAAAGATTTCTGCATTTTGGCTCCTCTAGCCTGTTAGTTGCACTCTGTCACTTTCTCCACCATGGCTAGTCCCCAGATCCTACTCCACCAACCCTGTAGAATAAAATGTGTATGGGACCTCCATTGCTGAGCAACTTCCAGATCTGCAGCTGCAAGTAAGAAAATGATAAGATCTTTATTTAACACATTTGGTCTTATGTCAAGAAATATTGACTCTAAAGCTGGTCCATTGGAATAAATTGTGGCACTATAGTTGGAGACATTATGAAATATTGCATCAATTAATGGGAAAAGAAATTGTGTTCGAAAATTATCAAAGGGGAGAGAAAATGATGGTGAAGTTAGCAATTTGAAAATGTGTGAAATTCAATTATATTTACAGAAACACAAGACCTTTGGATGAGTGTGTTGAAAAAATGACATTGTATGACTTTGCTTCCAACATAAAATAATTTTGTGCTGGTGTTACACGCACAGTTTCTTCAAAATGTCAAAATGCTACTTACATCTATAGCTATAATCCAAATGGTTGTACAAAGAATGTTTTGGAAGAGTTTGCAAAGTTATCATTCAAGTGAAATTCTTTTGGGTTGGGTGTAGATTTATTGCTGCTCTTACTTGACTTCTGAGGTGGTTAAGGTGGGGTTGTGAGTCTCCTTTCTTTCATTCTACAAATCATCTTTCCAGCAGTCCGCACTCTGCAGTCTTCTTGGGTACCCAAACAACAACTAAGCCTAGGGGCAGCCAGGGATGCTGAGGGTCACTGGTGATTTCCTTCTCCCATACATTCCAACTTTATCCCATACAATCTGCTTTAACAAACATCACCACTACCACAACTCTTCAGAATTCCACAGGCAGTATTCTGGGCAGCATTACTTTGTAAGGCCTATAATGAAGGTTTATGGCCTATTGGAGGACAAAGGAAAGATCTGTGAGGTCTATTGGAGACCATCAAAATTGATAGTGGCGTAACCCTGCTAAGTTGTTGTTGTTGTTGTTGTTGTTGTTGTTGTTGTTTTAATGCACAAGCAAGAATACACACCACTCTTCCACCTCTTAATTATTTCAAGGTAAGAAAGTGCAAGAGAGAAATTCTACACACACATAGTTAAGGGATTATGGAGGAAAATTAATCCCTTTTACTTCCCCCGCATAAAGTCCATGAACTGATTTGTTAGCAGTTTGGCAGTCTTAATCCATGCTGGATTAAGAGTGCCTATAAATTTCAGCCACTTTGGCCAAAAGCAAGGGGAGGGATTTACAGACAATTTCTTCTGGATGGCATGTTAGGGGTTAAACCAGATACTGATGCTTACTGTGTTTGCCTTAATCCTGCTCACTGCACTTTGAGGAGTGATGCTGGCATGGCTAAGAATCCCTGCTTTGAATGAGTACTCCATCCTTAGAAAGGCCTGGCAAGACAGGGGCAAACTTCATGATCCAAGATGAGAATTAATTTTAGAAGCTTGCCCAGGTAAAGAGAAGTTCAGGAGGAGTGGAAGGCATGAATGAGGATACACTGAAAGAATGGAGCAGGGACAATCTGCTCATCAATCTACAAGGAAACTGTCAATTGATATTGCGGCAGTTGAGTGATGAACTCACAGGCACTAGCTCAGCTGCTGTCACTCATGGCACAGCAAGAAAATCAATTTCATCTTGATTGCACGTTAGGAGGTAAAGTTTGGAGCCATCTCTCTCGGAGTGGTCTGCTGTGAACACCACTAAAACGTATGACAATGGCATTTCCTCTGGTCCCCGATGTACCCATTAGCTCCCAACAATGTGAGGTCCCAGGGAATGGCTTGAAGGTATATAATGCCACCAAGTAAAGCAGGTCTGGGCAGATGGATGGATGATCAGTAGGAAACCTCATGTATGGCCCTTTGGATTTCATAACAGGCATGATTTGATTTGATTTATTGCGTGGCGAGTTCCCACCTACCCCCCGGTGGAAATAAAGACACATGACACAAATATTTAGGTTAATGGGCAAAAAATGGCCACAACTTTATTGGTTACAGGAATGAGCGGTATTAGCTTAGGCATTGGTCCTAACCGACTATCCGGCTTCAGCCCGATTGCTTGAAGACCGGGAAGGGTTAACCACCAGTAGGGGGAGTCCTGCTGATGCACATCAACTAGGAACTCCCTCGGGGTCACCGCTCGGGGGCGTGCCTTAGGCCCTCACCTCCATAGGCTTCAGACAGGGCCACCCCCCCCGAATCCTTTACCGGACTACCCTTCGATATTTGGGGAAGGTGACAGCGCTTCCTCCCCACCTTCATCTACATGACAATACTCCTACCAATGCCTAACCGCCAATGCCGAGGAAGTTGTGGCGATTTGCCATGAGGTAGGCAAAAAACCAAGTGGCTGGTGCTAATTTGCCAAGTGGAAAAAAATCCTACCAGGCCCCTTAACGGCGACCAACCGAGGTCCATAGCAAGGTCAAAAGGAAAACCTAAAGTGTGGGAGGGTGGGAAACCCGATGAGCTGAGGCGGCAAAAGAGGGAGATCCCTGGCCGCGCTAGTGTGATATTGCGCAAGCCACGCCCCCCCAGACCAGCCGATTGGCTGGCCAGGGGATGATGTGGCCAGGGGTCCACTCAATCGTGACTAGCCCAAGGTCACCCAGCAGCTGCATGTGGAGGAGCGGGGAATCGAACCCGGTTCACCAGATTACGAGTCCACTGCTCTTAACCACTACACCACACTGGCTCCATTGTTAAGCTATGGAACTCACTTTCATAGGATGCAGTGATGGCTACCGACTTAGATGGCTTGGGCGATTGGGAGGCGGTTATTAATGGATACTATCCATGATGGTTCTGCTCTGCTTCCACAGTCAGAGGAAGTAATGCCTTTGAATGACAGCTGATGTTATTCCCCTCCCGAGGAGGGGAAAGTGCTCTTGTGCTCAAACGCTGGACCAGAGGGGCCACTTGCCTGCTCCAGCAGGCTCATCTTCTGTTCTTATGCAGGATGTGATGGGAAATGGCCAAGTCCTTTCTGTCAGCCCCTTAAAATGCTAGGCTAAAGAGGAAAAATGGGGCTGGGTGGTGCTCTGGCTGGAATTCAGCTATAAAGTACATTAATTACGGGAATTCCAATAAAAATTGTGGCCATGTGACACTCTGCAGACGCGCCAATGAACCCACCCTTGGCTGCGCTCGGCACCAAGTTCATTCATTATCACAGGGCACTTTATATCAAGTGTCACCAAAGCACTGTGGGGCTTGTGAAGCGCTCAGAGGCATTGAGCCCATTATGCGCCTTCAAACGGAGGGAAACAAATGAAGCCAGCTTTTTAAATAATGCTAATAAAAAATTCTCTGAGGCTCTTTTGCAAATTAATTGTCATTTGCTTTCTCAGAGACAGAGCAGGCTGTAACAAAGCGACAGTGCTGCTTATGGGAATCCCTTTGGCTTGATGGGAATCCTGCAGTGGCAGCCCAGGCAAACGGGAACCTGTAGTGTACCATTGCTGAGCATCTAAACAGAAATATGGGAGGCCATTTTCCATGTGTCCAACGTGGAAAGCTTTGATCTGTAGGAAATCATGATGGGAGGATATTTCCTGGTTAGCCACAGGACTGGCCTGGAATCCTAGGGTTGCCTCCAACTAGGTTCAACACAGAATACACATATTAAAAGCAATGGACCTGAGTTCTATGAAGAACTTTTTGGGTCACACCAATGGCCCATTTAGTCCAACAGACTCCCAAGAGAGGTGAAGGACTCTCCTTCCTTGGAGGTTTTAAAGCAGAGGAAGATCTAGTTGAGATTCCGGCATTGCAGGGGGTTGGATGACCCTCAAGCTCCCTGTCAATTCTACAAGTCTATGATCCTGTTCTTGTAGTGGCCAACCAGATGTCTGTGGGGAAACCTGCAAGCAGGACCCGGGTACAAGAGCACTCTGCCAACCTGCAATTCCCAGCGACTGGTATTCAGAGGTATACTGCCTCTGACAGTGGAGGTAGAACATGGCCATGATGGCTAGTAGCCATTCAGAGCCTTATCCCCCAAGAAGTTATCTAATTCTATTTTAAAGCCATCTGCTGCCTCCTGCAGAAGCAAGTCCTATAGTTTAACTATGTGCTGTGTGAAGACGTGGTTTCATTTATCTGTCCTGAATCTTGCAACCTGGCTTGTCTTTGTATCACATCATGAAATGAAGATCACTCAGAGGATATGATGAATATATATATATATATATACAGTGGTACCTCAGGTTACATACACTTCAGGTTACATACGCTTCAGGTTACAGACTCCACTAACCCAGTGCTTCAGGTTAAGAACTTTGCTTCAGGATGAGAACAGAAATCGTGCTCCAGCAGTGCAGCGGCAGCAGGAGGCCCCATTAGCTAAAGTGGTGCTTCAGGTTAAGAACAGTTTCAGGTTAAGAATGGACCTCCGGAACAAATTAAGTACTTAACCTGAGGTACCACTGTATATTTAAATTGTCTTCTGCTTAATCCTAAACTCCAATGTGAGGATCTGGAACAAAACAGGCATAACAAACCTAGTTCTGCTCCATTGCTGGCATTACACTCTGTCTCGTAATTGAAAATGGTCCTTCCATTGGTCTACAGCTTGGTGCCTTGGTGGGACCTGCTAGTGGTTGTAGCAGTTTTGTAGGTTGCAGCAATGGAGCTGTTGCCATTTTTCATATTGTGCTGCTTCTAGAAAAAGAGAAAGGTAATTCCATCCCATCAGCAGACTGCAGCAGGGAAGCAAGCTTATCCCATCATGACTCTGCTGTGATACCAGCTGCATTTGGTTCTGCTTCATTGTCAACTACTAGCAATGCCATCAGACTATCCTAGCTGCTTCTATCCTAGCTGATTAAAAACTTCAGCTTTAAGAACTGCTGCCTGAGTTTGCTTTCCTTCCTCCTCCTTCCCTTTCCGCATTTCCTTTTGTGTTAAGTCTTTTACACTGTAAACTTGTACAGAGGTCCTTAAATAATAATAATTGATCCGTAAGCTTCTCTGTGAGCCATTTTGACTGAAGAGTGGAACAAAAATGCATTCAATAAATAAATAAAGAATACCAGAAGCAACGGAGGATAAGGGCTCGTACATATCTACAAAGTGTAGCATAAGTGAGTCAGGATTTAAAGCTTTTGTTCCCCTTGCAAACTCTTCTTGCTGAAACATCCGCTTTTAAGGAAAGGGCTGTTTCTCCAAATCCTCAATGGCAGTGACAGTATTATCCTTCAACGGGCAAAATAACAACTTAGATTTCCTGTCATTTTTATCCACGGTAATTTCCAGAGAGCATTAACAATTCATGGGTATTCTGTAAAGCCGGTTACATTATTTTATTCTTTTTTAAAAAGCAATTATTATTATTATTATTTACTTGCAACCAAATGTGTGATTGGCATTGTGTTGCTTTTTGTTATGTCTCAAATCCTTTTTAGAGAGGGCTGGGAAATGTGGGTCAGGCTTTGCAATAAGTGCTCAATTAATCATTATTACAAATCTTCGGCATTTTTCATAATAGCGGATATCATAATAAATTGATTTGGTTTTCAGGGAGATGGCATATGAAAATTTGCTGATCTTTTGTGCAGACAGATTATGTTTCCATTTCAATGGGTTTGGATACCGACTTTCCCACCCCCGTGTCCGCTGTGATTATAGTACTATTCTTCTCTTGCATTGGACTTTTAAAAGTCTGTAGGGAAGGAGGTTAGTGCTACACATATAGCATAGAAAGCTACCTTACATCAGGTCAGACTATCTATTCAAGCAGCCCTCTATGGTCTACTCGGACGAAGGTGTTCCTTATCACCTGTTATCTGGCCACTTTTCTTTTCAAGATGTGAAAAATCGATTTAAATAGACCGGGAAAAACTGTCTGTGGACGAACGCCAGCTCCCTTGGCCTTTAAAGTGAGATAAGCACCACAACCCCAGAGTCATCTGCGACTGGACTTAACTGTCAGGGGTCCTTTACCTTTTTTATATTTTCTGCATGTAGGTAGAACCATGAATGTTTAGAGTTGAAAGTGACCCTGAGGGTCATCTTACCGAACCCCCTGCAATGCAGGAATCACAATTAAAGATCCTTGACAAAGGCTGCTTAAAAACCTCCAGTGGAGGAGAGTCCACCTCCTTCCAAGGGAGTTTGTTCTGCTGTTGAATAGCTCTTACAATCAGGAAGTTCTTCCTACCGTTTACCATATTTTTCTCTCCATAAGATGCACCTGACCATAAGACGCACCTAGCTTTTAGAGGAGGAAAGGGGGAAAGTCCCATTCTGGGGGGGGGGGGGATCAGCTCACAGTTGTGCAGCTTCTTTTGCAAAGGGGAAAAGTCCCTTTTTTGAGAATCAGCTCAAAGTTGTGCAGCTTCTTTTGCAAAGGGGAAAAGCCCCGTTTTTGGGGGGATCAGCTCACAGTTCTGCAGCTTCTTTAGGAAAGGAAAGGGAGCCGTTTCTACAGTTTCCAGACAGATAATCTAATCAGCCAGTCACATGTCGCTGGGGAAATAAACAGCCTCCGTCTACAGAACGTTCAACAATGGAGGCCTGGGCAATGGGGCGGGGCCAAAAAGGGAGCCAGCGATCAACCACACATTTGCTCCATAAGACACACAGACATTTCCCCTTACTTTTTAGGAGGAAAAAAGTGTGTCTTGTGGAGCAAAAAATACGGTAGTCAGAATCTTCTTTCTTGTAATTGGAAGTCACGGCATCAGGTCCAACCCTCTGGAGTAGCAGAAAACAAGCTTGCTTCACCTTCCATGGACAGCCCTTTAGATGTTTGACAGCCCTTTAGATGGTTCCCCCCCCCCCCCGGTCATTCATTAATCTCTTCAACAGTAACAATAGACAAAAAATCAGTATAGAAATGTGATAATAATTAACTAACTAAATTTATATCTCTGAATTCCAGTGGCTGGGAATCACAAGTTGGGAGAGCGCTTTTGCATCCCAATAAGTTGACCACTGTGAGAATGGGATGCTGGACTAGATGGGCATATCAACTCTGATATTGGAAGCAATTTACAGTCATGGTGACTAGTAGCAACCTGCCAAATGCCCTGTTTTAAGCAGGGTGGCCCTGCTTTCTTTGAAGGATCCTCAAGCTCTGCCTTTGTCTCGTTGCTCCCCGATTTCCTACAGCCTGATGATGTGGGCTGCAGAAGCAGCTCCTGAGGTGGTGGCAGCTTTCCCTTCCCCGCCAACATGGTGCCTTTCTGGGACTACAACTCCCATCAGCCCCTTGGGTAAGGTGGGTGGCAGATGGTGATGGGTGGCAGTGAGCAATGAGCGGGTGGGTGGTTAGTGGTGGTCAGCAGGCATGTGGGCGAGCAACGGGGGCAGTGGGATGGTCTGTGTGTGTGTGTGTGTGTGTGTGTCCCATTTTGCCCTCCCAAAATGTTGGAGGGTTTGTAGTAGTTATTAATTATTTTACCCTCTATGATTTTCTGCATAAAACTTTGGTGTCAGTCTTCAGGGAATCCGATCCCTCCCACGGTGGCAGCCAAGAAGCATAAACAATAAAAGTTCTTACCAAGTTATTTATTCAATATTCACAGAGAGACATGAAGGAATGCAGTCTCCCCTAGATCATGGTGTTGCTCCAAGTAAAGTCCCACCCCCTCCATCTCTCCTATTCTATGTCACCCCTGTGTCAGCTAATCTGAGCTTTCTGCCTCTGAGCTTTCTGCTCTACTACTCTCAATGCACGCTTGGTCCTAGGAGAGGGGGTCAGGAATGCTTTCCAGAGACACTGATCTGTCAGCTGTCTCTCTCCTGGTGCTTCTTCTTCCTCCTGCTCCAATATTTCCCAGCTTCTCCCCTCTGCAGACTCTGAACTATGACCTTCTGCAAACCACTGTTCTAATTCTATACTGTCCTCCCATTCTCAGGAAGGTTCAGGAGAAGGGGCGGCGGCCCCCACCATTCCCCCTCAGTCTATCTGGTGCTCAAATGTCTGCACTGAGTGTCCATATGCTAGCATATGTAATAATTTACAAGGCCCTTAACAATTTGGACCAATGAGATCATCAAAGAGGTCTTTGTGGGAGTTTCTGTCTGTGGTCCCCCATGGCTCCAATGTACGGATTGTATCTACCAGTAACTGTGTTTAGTTTTGTGGGCCCAGTTTTACGGAAGCTTCCTTCCAGTTGATGTCAGGCAGGCCTCCTCCCTGTTGAACTTCTGGCACCTACTGAGGCTTTTGTTTTGTCTTATTCCAGCAGGCATTTTAACTGAATTTTAATTTTATAGTTTCATTCCTGTTTAAATTGTTTTAAGTTCCTTGCACGCCACATAGAGACAACTGTAACTAAGTGATATATAATTTGTTGAAATAAAAAAATAAGTTGATGACCATCCCCACATTCCATTGTTTGATTGAGTGGGGGGGGGGACTCCCTTTCAGAATAATTGCCACACTTAGGAAGAACAAGGATATAGTTTGAGTTCCTCACTTGTAGTTTTAAAAATCAGGCAATGTGTCGACACAAATAGAAGTTCTCAATATTGCAGTTATTGTATAAGGGATTATTATTATAACTGGAATGTAATGGAAATTAATAAGATTTTGGAACCCAGAAATAAAGCAAACAACTATGTCATCAATTCTAGCACGTGGGGGGCCACCTTATCTAAATTATATAACTTGGTATTTGAATGATTGGTATTAATAGTTGTATTGTAAATTGGTATTGCTATACTGAGGCTATTATTGGATTGTAATTGGAAAAACACACACACACACTTCCTTTCACCTGTCCAGAATTTCCTACCATTCATTTAATCCAATGACCCTATTCCCATGCCCTTCAACTGATCAGGACATCTTGGGTTTCTTCACGCGAGAGCACAACACCAAAACAACAACAATATGTGTTGCTGCAATGTCACACCCCCACACCACAATCTCACTCTGAAAAAGCACTATTTTGGCACTGTGGTCCTGCGCAGCACTCAAAATGCATATTTTGGGGGGTGTCATGCTCTCCCACTAACAATTCAGCTTGAAATAAACCATGGGTAGGCAAACTAAGGCCTGAGGGCCAGATCCAGCCCAATCGCCTTCTCAATCTGGCCCGTGGACAGTCCGGGAATCAGTGTGTTTTTCCATGAGTAGAATGTGTCCTTTTATTTAAAATGCATCTCTGGGTTATTTGTGGGGCATAGGAATTCATTCATTCCCCCCCCCAAAAAATATATAGTCCGGACCTCCACAAAGTCTGAGGGACAGTGGACTGGCCCCCTGCTGAAAAAGTTTGCTGACCCCTGAAATAAACAGTCATTTTCCACGTTTGCGGGAAAGTGTTGCTGTTGTTTTCCTCAAGCCCAACTACAAGCCTAAGTGGGAGAGATTTCTCCATCAATGCTTCCTCCTCAGCTTTCTACAAAGCTGCATATTATAAACATTATTTCGGGAGGAATAAAACAAACTATAACATATTTAATTAGTGGAAAAATTAAGTATATATCTTGTTTATGAGCTCCTTGCTGTTTGATGGGTGACATAAACCTGAGAAGAGTTTATGAGCCCAAGAGGTATTTGTGCAGGTTTATAGGAAATGGCAGAAAGACATTATGATGATGATTAAGGGGCAGATTGTTAACTATGGGACATAATCGACTGCTACTTTAATTTACTTAGGCTGGGACAGGATGTGGGAAATGTGGCCACAACAAAAGGAGATTGCTTGCACTTGGAAAGGGGAGGGAGTGGTCACTATTAGCAAAACAAAGTAGCAGTAGAGAAAGTAGTAAATCCATTTTTTAAAAAACAACAGAAGTGAAAAACACAAAATGTAAAGGTATGTCATAATCCTAGCTGTGGCTACTCAGAAGTAAGTCCTACTAAACTGAGTGTGGCTTATTCTCACCTTTGGCTCCCAGAAGCTGTCAGAGCATCCACACCCCAAGAATGGCTTCTACTGGCTGACTAAACCAGGTGAGGATAGCCGATGGGTCTCAAACACTGAGTGAGTTAGGGACTTCCCCTGCATGAGAAGACAGGTTTGGCAGATTGAGTGGATGAGACCAATAGTGGGTCCAACAGTCAAGAAGGTGGTTTCTGCATGTGCTAAAGAGGGAAGTGAGGGGCAGATCGGGCTCACCAACCTGGGAAGGTAGCCCGTGTAGGAGAAGAAAAACTCTGATCCTAAACCTCTGCTGTCTTGCAGGATATCTTCGGGAGAAGGAGAAAACCCTACACAGAGTGGAGTCCCAAATATGGTTGGATTGTGGCTTATATGCCTTTTTCTGGTAACTCCTGCAGCCAAGCTGGTGCCAAACATATTGCTCTGCTTCCTTTGGACCACACCAGTAAGACCAAGAAGAGGGTCTTGTTGTCTGGGCAACCCAGGACCTCCATACACACTGCCCAGGCTTGCACCCCAGCACTTTGGTGCTGCTAATGCCGTGATTTGACTTCACCCTAGGAAACACAAAAATGGCAACAACCAATTCCCAGGTAAGTGAGGTCTGCATTACAGCAGCAGCCACAAGAGAAATCCAATCCATATGAAGGCAGTGCCTACTTCCCTTTTCCATCTTAAGACTGTGATCAGAAGAAGCCTCTATGTTTTCAACATCAGTCATTGTTTTCTTTTCCCACTTGCTATGTTTACCATCTGTCTGATGATGAGTTCTGGAGAACCTGAGATATTGTGTACTATTTTTTGATATTTTGGTTGACCTAGCATGGAGTTTAGAAATGAGGAAGATCTGAAAATGGTTCCTCATCATCCTGGAAAAGTGACAAGTGGGGTGCTGCTGGATTCTGTCCTGGGACTGTTGTTCAATGTATTTATAAACAATTTGGATGAAGGAATTAAGGGGGTGATCATCAAATATGCAGATAACACCAAAACTGGGAGGGGTAGCTAATGCCTCAGAAGAGAGACTCAGGATTCAAGATGACCTTAACAGCTTAGAGAACTGGGCCAAACTAACAAAACAAATTTTAATAGAGACAAATGTAAGGTTCTGCACTACAGCAGGAAGAACCAGTTCCACAAATAGAAGATGGGAGACACCTGGCTTGCCAGTAGTACATGTGAAAAAGGATCTAGGGGTCTTTGTAGACCACAAGCTTAAGATGAGTCAACAGTGTGATGCAGCAACAAAAAAATGCTAGTGCAATTCTAGGCTGCATCAACAGAAGTATAGTGTCCTGATCAAGGGAAGTAATCAGTCAGCCTCCCCAGTTCCCCACACTACTTCCTGATCTGAAAAGGCTCCGTGGTTGACATGTGGGGCACCCGGGAAGGTTGCACAGTGTAGACTCAAAGGAAGGACCACCTTCAAAGTAGCACAAGGAGCAAAGCAGCAAAAGTAAGCATGGCAAAATTCGTGCGCACCACCTGAGAGAATTTCACAATTCCACCCCCCTCTAATTATAACTCTGTAAACTCTTTCAAAAGATTATTTGCAGACCATTTGCTTTATAGCTATGTGTGTGATGTGAGCAGTGTTTTGACATCTTGAAGATGTTTGTAACACCAGAAGAAAATACTTTTATTTCAAAAGCAAGTAACGCAATCTCATTTTCAATCCCAACATCACAAGGTCTCGAGTTTCTGCAAATGAAATTGATTTCACACATTTTCAAACTGCAGACTATTAAATTCCCCTCACTTAAGATGTCTGCTCTCACTATTAATAATTCCTGTTACTAATAAATTAGACGGCACCTTCTGCCTGCAAAGATCTCCCCCTCCAGTTCTTGCAGTGTTCTTCCTAACAACCAACTTGCGTGGTATGTTAACAGGCGGAAACAAATAGCACAAAGTTCAGCAGAAATAACGTAATTTATAAGTATAAATAATTACAGGTTTCAGCTCTAAAAAAAGTAACAGCCTCAATTCGGTTGATGTGCAGGCCCTTAAACCAGCAGATGATAGGGTTCTTGTTAATGTATTATTGAAAATCAAATTTGTACCCCACAATTCCTGCAGCAAACTCAGGGTGGCAAATGTTGGTGGGAATCAGAAGTGTGGAGAGTTGCTATTGCTCCCAGGTCTCCTTGTGAGTTTCCCATAAGCAGACAGTTAGCCACTCTGAGAACAGAATGTTGTACTAGATGGGTTTTTAGCCTGATCCAACAGGGCTCTCTTGTTATGTTCTTAGGTACAGGGGAGAGAAAACACAGCTCCCTTAGATCCAGCTTAAGCTGTTTATGCCTGCTAGCAAGTACCAGTGCCAGATTTATGTATGAGCTAAACAAGCTACAGCTTAGGGCCCCACTCTCTTGGGCCCCCCCAAAAAAAAATTAAAGGAAAAAAACCTGGATGTACATTTCCAAAATATAAGCTAAAAAAAAAATAAAATAAAACCTACATAAAGCAACAGTGTTTTGTGCTGTGTAAGTTCCTATGATGTAAGTAATGGGCCCCACCTGCTAGCCTGCTCCCTAAAATATCACTGGTTTGCTCATTTCTATATCAATTACTTTTATAAAATATATATTTTGTTATGTGCAAATGGCTTTAGATATCTATTAGGTCCATAAATTACCATATAGCATATACAGTGGTACCTCAGGTTAAGAACTTAATGCGTTCCAGAGGTCCATTCTTAACCTGAAACTGTTCTTAACCTGAAGCACCACTTTAGCTAATGGGGCCTCCTGCTGCTGCCGCGCCGCTGGAGCACAATTTCAGGATAAGTTGGCTATGCCTATCATTGGCTCTCCACCTACTGTTGGGCTCTTTGCCTCCTACCCTACCACTCCGAATGGGCACCAGCCTCTACTGCCTGTTGTGTGATGGCATAGAGAGCCAGTGTGGTGTAGTGGTTAAGAGCTGTAGTCTCGTAATCTGGGGAACCGGGTTCGCGTCTCCGCTCCTCCACATGCAGCTGCCGGGTGACCTTGGGCCAGTCACACTTCTTTGAAGTCTCTCAGCCCCACTCACCTCACAGAGTGTTTGTTGTGGGGGAGGAAGGGAAAGGAGAATGTTAGCCGCTTTGAGACTCCTGAAGGGGAGTGAAAGGCAGGATATCAAATCCAAACTCTTCTTCTCTTCTTCTTCTTCTTATAGGCACAATTGATGTGCCAGTTGTAGGATGGCACAACATTTTTTCTGCCCCTCATCTGGCCACCATGGGCTGCAGATGTTGTGGTGATCCCACTGCTATGAAAAAACCAAAACAAAACACCCTGCCATTGTGGGGTATCTTTACATTGCATCCTAAGCACTTCAAGTTATGGGATATAGACCTAATCCCTTTAATAGAGCTCTTAGCTATTAAATTAAGTACTTGCTTTGGCTTTGGTAGACCACTGTCATTATTCCTGTGGATTATGTCTTCCTGGTGGCCCATCATCCTTATCCAAATACTCTCTCATATTTCAACCTCTGGAGCTCGCTTAACATTCAAAGTGAACCATCCGTATGGCATGCAAAGCCATTGAACTAGCAAGGCATAAATCTGCCACAATTCCCCCAGTGAAATAAATTGCTGCAAGTTAGAATGAAGCACACAAGATACTATCATTTAGCACTGATGATCTGAAATACAGCTGTGGATCAGCACACTTTGCTTCTTTGCTGGGTATTGGGGTAGATACGGGGGTTTCCCTCCCCTCCTCAACTGTCTTGTAACTCACCAGGGATTGGAATAATTGTGGCCATAAAATGGCTGTAATGTATATAGTCACTTTTGTTCTCCTTAGCTTGACTGCTGAAGGTTAAATATTTAAGGAAAAACATAGCAGGTAGGTTTTAAACTTCACAAGGCAGTAATTGTAGTGTTCAATTCTCTCTACAGGTGAATGTGGCCCTGATGCTTCTAATCATGACACCCATCAATAATGAGCTTCTGGTTGTTCCATGTAGTATTGATAGTGTCATCCATAGCCTACAATGCGTAGCCAACGTAGTGCCTTCCATGTGTAGTTGGAAAACCCCTATCATTCCTGATCATTGGGCCATGTTGGCAGGGGCTGATGAGAGGCAAGGTCCAACAATCTCTGGAGGACTACTTCTGGACTAGAAGAATCAGTGGGGAAATTCTGCCAATGGACTATTGTGGTTCTATCCTTCCCAACCTTTAATCTGTGTTTTCATTTAATTCATTCATATAAGAAAAGAAAGAGTCATTCCATTGTCTGGAGAGGTCACTTCCTGGTTCGCATGGAGAAGCCATTTTCAACAGAGCCCAGAGACAGAAGTGCACAGCTGTATTGAGGCAGCACTGGGTGTTGAAATGTTGCACCCCTAATAATTTTACACCCAGGGCAAGTGCCCTTGTGCCGCCCCCATGCTACGTGACTGGTTATTTCTAAATTTCCATCTGTGCATAGCATTTGTCCTGCTTCCGATGGGCATCTCGTTGGCCGCTGTGAAACAGAGAGCTGGACTGGATGGGCCTGATTTAGCAGGGCACTGTTTTATGATGACAGGGTTGGGCATGCGACTCCTCTCTCTAGAGCTGACGTAATACCCTCTTTCTGCAAGTAAAGCAGGAAGCCTTCTCTTGGCTTTTAAACCGTAGGAGGTCGGGTTAATGGAGAGCAAATGAAATAGAGCCTTCAGCAATGTGGAATGGTGGTGATAGGCAGACCTCAGGGAGCGATTCTTGGCGTGAGAATAGAAGCGTGCTCCTATTTGCATCTGTGAATAGTTAGAGGATCATAGGAAGTTATGCATATACGTATAATGTGAACAGGTACATGAACATTAAATATTAGTCTTCCTGCCCCAATGAAGGGAAGGCTGACCTGGCTCGGCATACATTTGCTTTTTGGAAGAGGTAACTAATGACCATTAGTATTCAAGCCAAAGTCTTTGAAAGATTATATGGCTCAATCTTTTTTTGGCCCTCTAACAAAGGCAATCTATTTCCAATGCACTCTGGAGGCTCCTGACCTTTTTGTTACTGGAGTTTCTTAAATTTTTATCTCGGAAATCAATGAAGGAATTGGAATTCCACATCTCATTTTAAGGACAAAGGCAGAGAATTGGAGGGAGAGAAAATGATTACAGCAGGGCCGGGAGTGCAGGAGGCAGGACAAATCCAAGCTCATCCACTTTGCCTTGTAAATTCTTTAACAATTTAATTACTGTGCATTTTGTGGTTGAGTTTTAAAGCTTTGGATGCGATTCGTTCTTTTCCATTCCCACCCCCTTCTTCTTTTTTATTTCCTGGCATTTATAGAGCTGCTTGCCTTCTGCAGTTGATCTTCCTGGTGAAAGAAATTATTCTCCATCCAATTAATCTAATTAGAATGTAATCAAGTTGTAGAGATCTGTGCAGCAGTGTGAGTGATTAGGAAAAATTACCTCCCCGTGAAGAGTTTAAATTTAATTTTGGTTCTATAATCTAAAGACCAAATAAAGGGGACATACCATTTCTGCTGCAAATTCCACATTGTGCGGGACATTATTTTCCAGGGGTGCTGGTAGAGGAAAGGGGAGCGGGTGGAAAGACAGCAGTTTTCAGACATTTCCAGCTAGGACAAAATGGATAAAGAGTGGCAAAGAGGGAGGTTTTGAGATCCAAGTCGCACTGCAAATCACCCTCCCAGGTAGCTGAATCCCCTGTGTCACACTTACCTTCTTTCTGATCAAATGCAGCTTGGCAGTTTGGGTTCTTAAAAAAAAATGGAGAAAACAATAATTCAGCCATGTAATGTGTAGGTTGAATCACTGCTCTGCTTGATTTGGATCCTGCATGGTAGAGTGGTTAGCGCATTGGACTAGGATCCAGGAAATCAGGGTTCTGGTCCCCACTCAGCCATGAAGATCAGTTACTATTTCCCAGCGTACTTTACATCACAGAGTTGCTGTGAGCGTAAGAGGGGGTGGGGGAATGTATGCTACCTTGAGCTGTTGGAGCAGGGGTAATGCATACTTTGCAATGATATAACTTCTAGCTTTGAGCCTGGATCTGGAGCGTTGTTTCTTTTACCCCCCCCCCCCAAAGGCACAGCTTCCAGCACCCTTAACAGACTACAGCTCCCAGAGCAGTTTGGGGAAAGTGATGTGCTTTAAATGTATGGTGTGTACACAGCCTAGTTGCAAGTGAAATGAGGAAGGGGAGAACCAGATCCACCTTTCCCAGGCTAGGACTGCTTTTGGTTTATACATGTTAGGAAGCAATTTTCCTCCTGACTAGGCACATTCTGTGCTCTCTGTTGAAGCTTGACTATCAGTTCAGGCTCAACACATGTGTTGACAATTCAACAGGTTTATTAAGAGGGTTTAGATAGAGCTTCCTGGCAAAACTGCAGCAGTTCTCCTAGACTAAGGGAAGAGAAAGCAGGAGAGGGTGTTCCGGAGGTTGTGTTGCTTTGCTTTGCTGAATATAACACGTGTTTGAGCAATATTGCATGATCATGATCTACCTCCAGGACATGTTTGCAGGAAAGAGCCTTTAATGGGTTGCATTGTCAAATGATCCAGAGGCAACTACCTTGCCTGTGTCACCACTGCAAGGCTCTCTTCATAAGGCAAGGCCTAGCCTCCATTCATCCTTTCAGCAGGGAGCTGAGGAAGAATAGCATGATGGACTAGTTCACCATGTAGAGAGACATCTGGCTGCTGCAGAGGGAAGAGAGGAGAACCAAAGGCCCCCCTCTATCATCTTAGCCAAGAGATCAGGTGGTTGATCCCTCTCCATAAATGCTATCTATTGTCCATCCCTAGGGTGAAGTCACCAGAAGGAAGTGCTCTTTAAATGTTTCATTAGCATTGTAGGAGGCCCTTCCCTGTGGGATTCATCACATGGTTCTTGTGTAGCTGTCCTCCTGCTTCAGGTGTCACACAAGGAGGGCATCTGGAAGGTAACAGGGGTGGTCCCAGAAACAGAGTCTTGCAGCAGTCAAAATAGAAGAGAAACACAAGAATTAAGATCAAGACACATTCAAAAATCTAATCACAGGAGTGCTATGAGAAGCATGGTCAAAGTAGCCATCCAAAGTCAAAGCACAGGTCAGGTAACCAGCAGGACAGCAGGTACCCACTAGTCAAGGAACTATTGCAAGGATGTTGCTCCAATATTCTGTGTCTGCAACTAAAGTTTTTTAATCTTGAATCTTCATAGCCCCCATGCAGAACACAACTGCATGCCATATGGGTTGCCCAAAGATTTGCTTTGCTTGTGAGAAGTAGCTTACTCATGAGTATCCCTTTACTCCTGTCCTGAGGAGTCCATGTTCTTCAGGGAAGGACTCCTGTGTCTGGGAGTTGACTGAGCCCATACTTTTAGATGCTGGTATTCCTTAAGACTCAATGGCCATTCGACTTACGCCTCTGATTATATGAAGGAGCTATCCATATATTGAGGAGCAGGTTGGATTGCTGTGACCCCTGAAGGCCCTGTGTCCCCCCCCCCCGCTCTTATTCAGTGTCACTTGGCATGGGCTTCTTCTCTGCATTTGCCTTAGGGAGTTCATACTCTAAAGAGGATTCTTCAAGTAGCGTCATGGCAGTAATGTTTAAAAGCATACCTCTCTCTCTCTCTCTCTCTCTCTCTCTCTCTCTCTCTCTCTCTCGTGTGTGTGTTTGTGTGTGCGCACACATACACCTGTGTCTTCAGGTCTTTCTCCAAACACTGACACCCTGTGACTTCTGCAAGACTTTCAGCATGACAGTTCAGTAGGGTTGCCATATTTCAAAAAGTATAATTCCTGACACCCGCAAAGTCGTTGAGCTTTTTATAGGAAACCACCAAAATAGTTGAGTGGTTTTTTGGATGTGTGGTTGTGGGTTTTTTTGAAACTTACCCCCCAAATAGTGATTTGATTTCAAGCTCCTTGAGCTGTTTCTGCTGCTTTTGCTATCATGTTGCCATATACCTGTGTTTTCCCTGACATTTTTACACCCCAGAACCAGGACATGCCAGGAATTTCCCTGGCGTATGGCAAGCCTACAGTTTAGCCATAACATGAGCCCATGGAGATGTTCTTTCTGGTGGTGGGTGGTGCCCATTGGGATTGATAGTGCAGAAGGTAGAGATGCCAAACATTGGCCAGAGCTAAGGACAGGAAGAGCCAACCAAGTCTACTTTTGCCCCCATCCTCTCCCTGCTGAGTTTAACAAGGACAGCATTGAGATTAAGGAGGAGGAGGAGGAGAAAGCTGATGGGCAGGACTAACTCCTGGATTGCTTGTAAGTAGGAAGGCAGGCAGCTGGGGACTGATTACAGGCAGACTAAGGTTGTTAGGACAATGCCCCTTTTGCCCTAAAATGGACCAGCCTCCACTAACAATTCCCACAGTGCTCCTATAATGTATAAAGGCCATCTTACGCAGTTCGCTCAAAAGCAGAGGTTTTGCAGTGAAGCTTCGTACTTTCCCCCTTCCCTCCCTCAGACTGAGACAAATCTCCAGGAAAATTCATTACACGGTTTAAGTGACAGTATTTATCATTCCATTCGAACGTTCAGACTCACAGCTCTCCTCGCTCTCACACAGGCATGGCCATTATAATTTGTTTCGTTCATATTTCCCCCCTGAAGTTAGGCTTCAAGAGTGATGGGTTGAAAACAAAGAACAAAGTGAGGAGGAGCTTGGGGCTAAAAGCACAACAATGGGCTAATTTATGGCCCGTTGCTTTTTTTCATTGGGGGGTGGCAGACAACAGTTGTAAACAATGGTTCCTTTTTAAAATACTGCCATTCTGTCACACGACAAGGAAGAAAGCAAAACAACTCCTTGCATCCCAAAGGCAATTTTAAATCTTGTTCCAACTACATGATATCCCAAGAATTCATAAGAACATAATAAGAGCCCTGCTGGATCAGGCAACGGGTCCATCTAGTTCATCACCCTATTCTCACAATGGACCAAGAGATGCCTATGGGAAGCCTGCAAGCAGGAGTTGGGTGTAACCGTGCTCCCCCGACTTTCAATTTCCAGCAACTGTTTGGGGTATGCTGCCTCTGACAGTGGAGGTAGAACACAGTCATTATGGCTAGCAGTCTTTGTTTTCCATGAAATTGACTAATCCTCCTTTAAAACCAGCCATCCTTACCTCTTGTGGTTGACAAATTCTGTAACTTGGCTATGCCTTGTGTGAAGAAGTATTTTTTTTTCTTAATCCATGGTTTATTAGGGCTTTCACATTATTACAACAGAACTGTACCATCCCTTAGTCTTCCCCGTTCTCTGCTCCCTGCTTCTCTCTCCCTCTCTGACCTCGTGCCCGGCTTTTAATAGTGTATTTTCATCTCTGTTGCTCGGTTTATTTTGGCTGTTCTGGTCTTCCAAAACTCAGCTTCATTGGATGTACAGTGGTACCTCGGGTTAAGTACTTAATTCGTTCCAGAAGTCTGTTCTTAACCTGAAACTGTTCTTAACCTGAAGCACCACTTTAGCTAATGGGGCCTCCCGCTGCTGCCATGCCGCCGGAGCACAATTTCTGTTCTCATCCTGAAGCAAAGTTCTTAACCCGAGGTACTATTTCTGGGTTAGCGGAGTCTGTAACCTGAAGTGTATGTAACCTGAAGTGTATGTAACCCGAGGTACCACTGTACCAGAATTCTAGTATAACGAGAGAGGGAGAATAAGTTATCTCTATCCACTTTTTCCACACCATGCCTAAATTAAGACACTTCTATCAGCTCCCCTCTTGAATTACATACTTGGATGCTGTCCTCTCTTTCTAGTCCTTCCAATCCAGTCATAGGCAAACTTGGCCCTCCAGATGTTTTGGGACTACAACTCCCATCATTCCTGACCACTGGTTCTGTTAGCTAGAGATGATGGGAGTTGTAGTCCCAAAACATCTGGAGGGCCAAATTTGCATATGCCTGTTCCAATCCCTTGCTTCATCTATGTCCTTTTCTCATCTCTTTCCTTGTGCCTTTTGTATGCTCTTCATTTGTGTGGATTAAAAAAATATACTCTGGGCTAGTCAGTGTTGTTGGGCAATGACAGGCAATCAGCCCTGATCATTGGCCTTGCAAGCTGATGGGAGCTGTAGCTCAATAATGCCTGGATGTTACCACATTGACTACCCCAATATACATCAGCAATGGCAGTAATGATGGAAGAAATAGTACAAAGACAGATGAATGACCTGGACATAATGGACTGTAGCCAACAAAAGTCTACTTAGCATTGACACATTTTAACCAATTACCTTGTTACTTAAGTCCATTGATTTCAATGGGACTGCTCTGAGTATGAATAACATTGGATATAACCCATGGATACAGTAAAACACTGTAAATTTGTATGTTACAAGACTAGAATAGAGCTGAGACAAATCCCCTTATTTGCAAGCTGTTTGCTAGCTTCTTGCCTAGTTGCTTCTTCTTAAACCTTATCATGTTTCCACTAGCCACACCTTCTGTCTGGCTTTTTCCTTCCTCAATCCCCACAGGGAATTTTCCCAGCAGATCTTCCACTTATAAAACCTTTGGGTTTCATATGTAAATTTTACATGCTTTGGCAATTGGATCCCTCGTTACACTGGACGGCCACCCATTAATTCTTATACAAAGACAAATTCTCATTGAGTCTTTGGTCATCATGAGGCCCTGGGAACCCATTAATTCCCATCAGTGCTATCATCTGTCACCATCAGATAGTTTAAGAGACCTAAATCTTGCAGACCTTTATAAACCTCTTGATAGAATAGCTTTTAAGATAAAAATCTTGAGTTATTCCTTTCTTCTTTTATTAAGCTGGTAAGTTATTTATAGGGGATAATATCAGTGGTTTGTTTATTTTTCTTTAAAAAGTGCCTCTAAAGTGAATCCATAAAATATTAATTCCCCCCATGCTTGTATGTAAATTCTATACATGTACTGGAGTGAACAAAATAGTCTAGAAATAGGAAGACGGTACTAGGATCCAGCAATCTGTTCTAGTTGCAAAAGCTCCATTGTGTGGATGGAGCCATCCTCACCCAGTCATTTCAGTGAGGAGAGCTGCTCAGCATCCATATCATTGTCTGCACTCTAATCTCCAAGGGATGAGAGACTTCAAGGATGCCAGCACCTCTCCAGAGTTCGGTTTCCTAGGAGTGAAGGTCAATGGAGACTGAAGTGTCTTTAGGATATATGGTTTTATTGACAAGTATATACAAACTGAGGACAGGATGAAAGGACTCACAATGTTAACACTCCAACAGATCCCCATTAGGTTTCCAGGGAGGTTGCTAAGCCACACCTTTGGGTCCACCATAGATCAAGGACAGTCTCTGTGTCTCCAGCTTCCAACTCACACACAAACTCTGGCTATTGTTCTTCCACCTCACAAAGTGATGTTGTTTCCAACTCAGTGAAGCGGGGAGTAGGTTTACCCCAGTTTGTCTCTATGGCAGCAGGGAAACCTGCTTGGACATAGAAATGGTGGTACTCAGCTGGCCAGTTAAGGCCATAATCTTACAAATCTTACAAACCAGATTCTGACTGCTTTAGCAGCTTCTTCTACTAGATTCTAAGCCTCACTGGATACAGAGAATCAGAGGCCTGGAAGGCACCCATAAATATAATCCAGACTGACACCCCCCAAAAAACTCCTATAATAATATATTTTGTGCTTCTAGGTTAGTGGGTCCTTCTTTGAAATTGTGGAGGAGGGGTCTGCATCCATATGAAATTCATCTTCATTATTTTTTTTAAAGATATTTATTAAAAGTTTAACAATTACAGAACAAGAGAAAAAAGAAAACAGTAAAAAATTACAATATATTACATCAAAAGAAAATAAAAACCAGATTAGAAAGGAAACAATGCAGCACAACAATAAAAACAAAAAAAGCAAAAACATTGTAAAACAAAAAACATTTAAAACACATCCAATATTCCTTATCTTTACCTTTCATTTACCTGTTTCATCGACCTCCTCACACCTCCCTTTTTGTATTCTAGTTCAGTTAACTATTTCAGCAAATTCTTTCCATCTTTCTCAATTTTTGTTCTATGATTTATCTTAACGGTCTAACCTTTAATTTTTCCATTTTTACCCATTATCAATCAACTTTTACTTAAATCTTTATTACATTTCTGTTAAAACCATATAGCTTCATTCCAACATCCTTCTAACATTCATTAATTTTGCAATGTTTTTGTAAATATACTTTAAAATTTTTCAAATCTTCTTCCACCAACTCTTCTCCCTGGTCATATGAAATTCATCTTTACATCAAGGTCTTTCCACTTTTCATACAAGTCATTTATTATGTAATAAGTGCACATCAGGGCCATAGAAAGCTTCCTTTTACTGGCTCAGATCATGGCTCCATCTGGCTCATACTAGCTCCAGGGTTTCAGTCAAGGGACATTCCAAGCCCTACTTGGAGGTTGAACCCAGGTTTTCCTGCCTGCAAAACCCTTCCCCACTTTTGCACAATCTGTATGTCTTGCCTCAAGCATACAGTGGTACCTCAGGTTACATATACTTCAGGTTACATACGCATCAGGTTACATACTCTGCTAACCCAGAAATAGTGCTTCAGGTTAAGAACTTTGCTTCAGGATAAGAACAGAAATTGTGCTCCGGCGGTGCGGCAACAGCAGGAGGCCCCATTAGCTAAAGTGGTGCTTCAGGTTAAGAACAGTTTCAGGTTAAGAACGGACCTCCGGAACGAATTAAGTACTTAACCCGAGGTACCACTGTACTCATGGCCATTGGGATGTTGCATGTTCCTTGTACCACTAGAAAATGCAATCCTTTTCTCAGATAGCATGTTGATTACCACCGTGATTCCTATATGGAAGGTGACTGGCTGTGCAAGTGTCAGGGACCCTTATTGTTTGTGACAGGAAGATGCCAGTCTCCAGCTTATGAACTTTGATCATTACATTACTGGAATTTGCATGGATGGAATGCAGTTTGAGCTGCAGATGGGCAAACACTGCCCATCTCGATTTGGAATGGATTCAGGGAAAGCTTGGCCACCCCCCTCCCAATAAAATCTCCAAAAGACCTCGCTCAAATGTTTCCATACCAGATCCTGTACTGTCCTCATCCTCCAGCCGATTTCTGTCCTTCCATCCCTTTTCTGGCCACAATGACAGGGGAGGAGTGCGAGGTGGAGGGCTGAAGGCCCTTACTAAGAGGAAGTTCCCAGCACAAAGGTTTCTCTAGGAATTATATTTTGCCACAATTTACTGATCCTTGGTCAGAGCCCATAAGCTCTGGAGAATTCCCATTGATTTTTACACTAGTCCTGTCCTGTCTGTAAGACTTCTAGGCTTAACAGAGAGCCAGTGCGGTGTAGTGGTTAAGAGTGGTAGTCTCGTAATCTGGGGAACCGGGTTTGCGTCTCCGCTCCTCCACATGCAGCTGCTGGGTGACCTTGGGCTAGTCACACTTCCTTGAAGTCTCTCAGCCTCACTCACCTCACAGAGTGTTTGTTGTGGGGGAGGAAGGGAAAGGAGAATATTAGCCGCTTTGAGACTCCTAAAGGGGAGTGAAAGGCGGGATATCAAATCCAAACTCTTCTTCTTCTTCTCTTCTTAACGAAGGCCCAGTCAGACCCCCCCCCCCAACTTTGCTCACTCCTGTCACTGTTGATGGAAAGTAAATTTGAAGGGAAGTTAAAAAGGAGGTGGCAAGGGCAGGTCATTGTATAAGGATGGCCAGACCAGTCTTAGCCTTTTTATTTATTTCTTTTCATTAGTTTTGCTACTGCTCAATCACTTGACCAGTCTGTTATCTCTCTCTCTCTCTCTTTCTTTTGGTGAACTTTATGAAAGAACTCGTGGAAAATCCATGTGTAATTTGTGCATATTTTGTGCATATTTTGTACATGCTTTTCAATGCATCTCATGCTCTAAACATGTATTTTGTAGACATTTTTAAAATGCCAAGTATATGTTTTTGTGCATACTGTTTTGGACCGAAAGTGCAATGCAAAATCCAGGGAAGAGTGAAATATGAACAATAACTGAGTTCCAGTGCTCAAGTAAGTATGGTAATGTGGAACTGTGTTGGTCTGCTTTTGCCTCTCCCATTTCTATCTCAGAATGGGTCAAGCTGCTTCACAAGATAAACTGGAATTCAGAAGGACTTTGACATGGATTACAACTGGAGGAATTCAATTCCACCCACTTCTCAATTCTGAAACTCGCCAACATTGAAGCATGAACATACAGAGAGATTCTCAGATCCAGCACAGAATTCTGGATTAGGCTTGAGGAAATTAGTGGTAACATCTGGATCCCTGTCTCTGCTTTAGGGCAAGTCCACAAATTGCTAATTTCTACAGAACAGTCATTTAGCATCCCAAATGAGAGAGGATGCTCTGGCGAATCACTTCTATTTGGGAAGAGGAAGAAGAAAAAGGAAGCTGGATCTCAAGGATGTCTCTATATCAGCCAGCTCTTAGAGTTCCCTCCCCACAACGCATAATCTACAAGCTGATAATTAAACCATGAGTTCGTTTGAGCACACACAGAGCGTTGTCCCCACCATCACCTCCAAACATAATACTCAGGCATATTAGAGGTCAGAGAGTATGACTTTCAGACTAGTTGAAACCTTTATAAGAGCTGCCAAAATCTGCTTCCGAATAAGGCTTTTCAAGGAGAAAAGCTTGTGGAGAGCTGCTTTTTCATTCCATCCTTGTGCTTGACTCTTTTAGAATGATAGAGATGTGGGAGCCCCCTGTGGTGTGTGTTGGGTGGTGGGGGGAGTCTTTTGGATTGCATGTCAATTTCCCAAGAGAGAGGGTGAAGATCCTGTTCTGTCTAAAGCTTCATAAGTGGAGGGCACCCTCTGATGTGTCATTACCTTCCTGCCTGTAAATCTCACTAATATTATAAACTGGAGCCGTGGAAAGGTCAAGTCGGTGAAATGTTTCTTTTGAGTTCCTTAGACGGAACAGTAGGCAATAGTTTTCAATTATTAACACTCAACTTGCAAAATTGGGGCTCCTGCAGGCTCCTACAGCAATCATAGCTCTGTGCCAGCCCTGCTCACTCTGGAACTGCCTCATCAGCATTCTGCCTGTTCTGTGCTACTCTCCGCTAAGGTCACCATGCGGCTTTCCTGACTGCTCTCAGTAGGGATGGACCCATTGGTCTATTTCCAGGCTGTATCAATTTTACACATCCATTCTGACTTGTCTCGGCATTAATCTGAGCAGGTAACTCACATTTTACATGTTCTTGGCCATTGTGTGTATAAGCAAAATCGTGTAGAGCCAGAATGACCCCTAGATAACCATTTAAAAACTTTTTTAAAAATCGCTGCACTTTCTGATGAATGACAAATGTGGCTCTTAGTCCTTCTCTCTCTTGCTGGATGCTACTGTGGATGATATGTGAACTAGGGGGGTTGACCACTAGCCAGAATAAGTGCTTGGCTGTGGTTCAGATCCAGAGGTGGGGTGTATGGGTAAATCTGCTGCTGGTGGTGATTCTTTGTGTGGGGGAAACATGGTAATTGGCAGCTGCTGCTGCGTCTCTTGAGCTCATCAAACATTTCCTTGTTCCTTGATACTGCCTTCAGAGTGTCTTTAATCCCACAGATGATCTTGAGGCTACGTTCCACAGTGGGGTCAAACTCTGCAATCAGATCGTTTGCATGCTTTATGACTTAGAAGAGTTTAGAAAAATTCTGATGGTTCCAGCTTACTGACTCATGCTCACCGTCCTCATTTTTGCATTCTGAACTTGATCTGCCCAGTTCCCCCTCCTTTTCAAGAGTCAACAGCTGCTGGCCCTCAATCAGCTCTTCCATGTCTTCATAGATGAGGTCAACAAAGCCATCACCACCCACTTGCCTGGTCATCTGCACAATGTTATTCACCTCAGTGGCAATGCTTGGAAATCCCTTGAAATTGTGCACACATTCCTTCCACAAGTTCTGCCAGCATCCACTCATTGTTTTGGGCTTGATTGTATCCACTGCCTGTTTGATGTAGGTGATGTAATGGGCAAAGCTGAAGGACTTCCAGCATGCCATGAGGTCAAGATCCTGATCAGTATCCATTATGTTGATCATCCAGGAGGTAAACTTTGTGTAAGCAACTTTGAAGTAGCAAATCATACCTTGATCGAGAGGCTGGATGAGTTCCCTTCCAACTCTATAGTCCTATGATCTCTTCACCACTTGGCAGAGATCATAACATGTGCTTACATATATGCACAACATGATAAGCTAGGTGTTAGGAGAAGCCAGCATCAGCACATAAGAGCTTAGGAAGTTGACTTTAACTGAGTTAGGCCATTGATCCAACTAGCTCAGAATTGTCTATAGTGACTGACAGCAGCTCTCCAGAGTTTCAGATCGAGAGCCTCTCTCCCAGCCCTTCTGCATGCAAAGCAGATGCTCTACCACTGAACTATGATGCTTTCCTCAACTTACACCGTGATGGGGGCTTAAGATCTTATTTAGCAATGACTGAACTGCCCTGATTTGCTGCCTTGCCCCATCAGACATACTTTCTTGTGCTCCCAAACCACATCATTCTTCTATTCTCTATGGTGAGATGCACTCAGCATGGATGGAAATCTGTGAGAAGCTCAGTGGAAGAGAAGAGGGGGAAAAGGAATTTTGATACCAATCCATTTCTCGCTGCTGGGAAAAGGGATAGTTCATTGGTTGTCGATATTCTCCCGCTGTGATAAAAGCTTAAGAAGCTGCCTTTTTAGATGCCTGCTGTTGAGCACAGGTTGTAAAAAAAATAAAAATAAAAAATTTAAAAACCCAGAATGCTGCTAGTGAAAGCACATAATCATTTGGTGCCGCTCCAGCAGTCCAGGATCCTGGTTCCTGTAGTTTTTCTGAGGAGCACCCTTATGAGAGGCAATCTTCACCCTGCTGCACAAAATCAAGTTCATGCTGTTTGCTAGCAAAACTGACAGATGCAACTGATCGAATCAGGCCAACACGGTAGTGGGCCTGCAACTCTCAGGCCACATTTACACCATTCATTTAAAGCACTACCTTTAACAGTCATGGCTTCCCTCAGAGAATTATGGGAGCTGTGGCTCGTTAAGGTTGCTGAGCACCCTAAGGAGACCCCCGTTCCCCTCACAGAGCTACAATTCACAGAGCTCCCTGGGAAGAGGGGTTATTGATGCAAATTTGGAAACAACTGTTGTATTTCAAATGCAAATGTGGTGAGGAAGATTGCAATCAGGTGACCATTGTGCCCGTTCAGCCTGCTTTCTAGCAGTTAAGACCATAAGGATATAAGAAGAGTCTGCAGGACCAGCCCAGTGTCACACCCTCCAACATTCCTCAGAAGGAAATAGGGACATTTCTCACTCCCCCACAAATGGCCCTTCTCAACCCCACATCCCCCCAGAGCCTTTCCACCACCAGTACACCAACTGGACACAGCACACACACACACACACACACACCCTCGACTGTCCCGAAAAAAGCCTTCGATCCTGATTTTCTGTTATTCTTTGGTAGATATACAAAGAGAAACACACACACCGATAAATAATTTTTGGAAAGGGGCAAGATCAGATACTGATGCGCAAGTACTTAAAAAATCAAGACTTCTGGCACTCTGTTCCGCTACCCCTTTCTTCCCACCCTCTTGCCCTCTGCCTGTACCTCAGGGCTGGTGCATGACAGCCTCTCCTCTCCTTACTCATAGCTGCTATGAGTTGCCCAAGGGAGGCCAGTGGCAGCAGCTATGGAGAGGCCATGGCAGGGCAATGGGATGCTCCCTCACAGCCCACCACCACTGCCGCCACCGCTGTTCAGGGCAAGTGCCGGCTCATCCTTCTCTCCGAGCTTGGCAGCAGTGGCACTGGTGGGGAAAAATAGGGGCATTCTGGGGTCAAATCAGAAACTGGGATGGCTTTTGTAATTCTGGGAATGTCAGGGACAGGGCAGAGGAGGAATGGTGGAGATCGCCTCCCCAGCCTGACCCTTCCAGAGAAGAAGAAGGCAGTTCAGAATTACAACAAGGTTTTGAGGGAGGTCACAGCTCAGAGGAAGATGAGGGGGAAAGCTGGGAAATAATGGAAGAGGAGGAGGAGACAAAGCAGGAGCAGTTGACATGTTATCGCTAGAAAGCATTCCAGACCCACCATCTCCCAGAACCCGGCGAGCCTTAAAAGTAGGAGAACAAAGGGCTCAAAGGCAGATGGCCCTAAGCAGCAACCATAATGAGGAAGTGGGAGAAGTGGAGGCATGGAGGTTTACTCAGGACAACACCATTATTCCAAGAGGCTGCATTCTCAAGCCTCTCAGTTACCATCAGAATAAAAGCAGACGGTAAGGACTTTTCTATGTCTTATTCATTCCTGGCAACTTGCTGTGGGGTTTGTTCCTCTGTCTCCTGACAAGGACTGTCTCTGGAATATTTGTTTAGTCATTTAGTCGTGTCCGACTCTTCGTGACCCCATGGACCAGAGCACGCCAGGCACTCCTGTCTTCCACTGCCTCCCGCAGTTTGGTCAAACTAATGTTAGTAGCTTTGAGAACACTGTCCAACCATCTCATCCTCTATCATCCCCTTCTCCTTGTGCCCTCCATCAGGGTCTTTTCTAGGGAGTCTTCTCTTCTCATGAGGTGGCCAAAGTATTGGAGCCTCAGCTTCAGGATCTGTCCTTCCTGTGAGCACTCAGGGCTGATTTCCTTAAGATTGGATAGGTTGATCATCTTGCAGTCCCTGGAATATAGGGACACTTAACTTCTCACAGTGAACAAACAGCTTCCTGTATCCCAAGTAGGACCTGAGCGCAAGGGCACTCTCCCCTCCTGTGGTTTCCAGCAACTGATAATCAGAAGCATGACTGCCTCCGACTGTGGAGGCAGAACATAGCCATCATGACTAGCAGCCACTGATAGCCTGATAGCTTTTCACAGGCTGCAACGGCGCTGTACAATGCAACCCTGCACCTCAAGGCAGGACTTGGCAGTGAGCATCAGGCAAACAGTTTAAACAAAATACAGTTTTACAGTTCATTTCAGTTAATCACAGTGTCTATGTTCCGAGCTGATCTCCCCAGAATTGCCTATAGAACAAAGCAATGGCTGATTGGCATTCCATTATGACCCTGCTCAACCATTCATAAGGCAAAGAGAGTGGGGGGAAAGATTTGATGGAAAGATTTGATTCCGTTTTCAGGCTAGACTAATTCAAAGCCCCGTGCATTATAAATCATAGCAAATGTTCTTTATAAAAAATGCATGCTTCCAGCCCATGTGCTCTAGTATCAGATCTGTGATTTATGTCTGTACCTTATTAAGTTGAAAAACAAGCCAGGGGAGAGGGGGCCACCACTGCCCGTCAAGGAACATCTTCCTACCCATTAAGGGAGCAAAATCGCACTCCGTAGAACATCCAGAATGAGTATAACCAGTGCCTTTTTCCTGGGGGGGGGGAGGACACAGGGGTATTCACATCATTTTGTGAATCTAAGTTTGGCCTTATTGAGGGGCAGTATTTCAATACGAGTAGGAAAATGAGAGTACCCCTAAACATTTTTTTTAGGGGGAAAAAAGCACTGAGTATAACATACGTGGTTTCTGGGTGGATTAATAGACTAATCTTTTCAGCTTCCCAGGAGAAATCCCAAAAGCAGAGAACAAAGGAGGGGGAAGAATCCATGTTCTGTGGTTGGAAGGGGAGACTCCTTGGACCAGCTAGCAGCAACCACCACCACCACCAACTGAGAAACAACTCCTGCCAAAGCTCTTGGCTGAGAGGGGAGGCTAGTGGCCACAAAAACTGGAGGGACAGTTACCCAGAGCTGGGATGGCATAGAGTGGGGAAGTGCTTGCCTGGTTGCCTAGGGCTGCTGTGACTCTCCCCAGGAGCCTAAGGGGTTTGACACACATCCGTAGATTGCTAGGGGTAGGGAAGAAATTTGTTTGGTTTGCATTTTAATGCAAGCCTACTAAATCTGTCTTTCCCGAAACACTGCTTGGACCAAAACAAACCTGCTCTTTGAAATTGTATAGGATGCATATGCATTTCTATATGGGTTTTTTTAATTACCGCAAACTGATGTGGAAATAGTGCAAACTGAATATTGGAAAATGAGAAATTGAAGTCTTGGGCAACTTTAAAAGTAGCTTAGACATTTGGAAATGTAAGGAGAATGAGGGCACCTTTTACCATATGTGGTGGAACTGTCACGTGATAAAGGAAATGATATATAATGCGTTGGGGGGAAAAGTTTAAATAACATTTGTTTTAAAAAAACCAGAAGCCTTTTTGTTAGGATTTGTAGGTGCAGAGATACCGAAGGAACTGTAAAGACTGTTTATGTATGCTACAACAGCTGTAAGGATGCTGCTTGCCCAGAGCTGGAAAGATGATAAGATACTGTCAGGGAACTGCCATCGGAAGGAAGGGAAGTGAAAGGGCTCACACAGGTTGGGAGAGACTCAGCAGCTGAAGAGGGAACCAGTAGGGGGAGAGGAGCTGAGCTGAGGGAAAGGGAGCTGGAGGGATGGCTCAGAGACACTTCCAGCGAAAACAGTGGGGAGGTTTCAGGACCTCCTGTAGGGACACCCACTCCTCGCCGGAAACTGTCACGCAGAGAGTCCAGAAGACGTGTTTCCGTTAAGGAGCTTTTATGTTGGAAGCGATTCCGAAAGCAACCACTGTCGGAATCTGCCAGCGACTGACGGAGCCATGTTTAAGGGGCTCCGTTACAGACAGAGGTTTGCAAACTTGACCAAACTCTGAGGGACTAGGATTTTACACACAAGCAGCTCATCGTCCCATCACAGCATTCCGACAGTCTTCGTGAGCAGCTTGTGCAGGAGAAGGCATCATGAGCAACCCAGCCGGAACCGGAGAAGCAGGAGCTGGAGCGGGTCCAAGCCGGGAAGAAAGGTACCGGGTGTTGGAGGTCCAGCTAGCGCTGCAGACGGCGAGGCTTGAGGAGAGGAGGGCTCAGGATGCAGACAAAAAGGGGAAAGACACCCAGCTCGTCAGAAAGGTACCAGGATTGGTGCAGAAGTTTGGGGGGGAGCCCAAAGACTATCATGGCTTTCGGACAGAGATGCAATATGCCCTCAATCTGCAGTTTGATGAATTCCCTGACGAGGAATCACGAGTGGCTTTCGTGATTGGGCATCTTGAAAAGGGGGCGAGAGACTGGGTTAGACCCCTGATGGCAGCGAATAGTGACGTCCTAAAGGACACGATGAAGTTCTTTCGCGCCATGGATCTGATGTTTTCCAGCGATATTGAACAGGGAGTGGTCCGCAGACAGTTAATGGCTTGCAAACAGGGGAGCCGATCTGTCCGTGAGTACTGGACTGAGTTCACCATGTTGATCCATAAATTGGGGTGGGATCTATCGGCGGAACCCATTCAAATGCTCTTTGAAGAAGGGCTTTCTTCGGCTGTGAAAGACGAACTTTCCCGGGCGCCCAGGGCGGAGTCTATGGACCAGCTGACCAAATCAGCGCTGACCATAGGAGCGCGCCAGGAGGCGAGAGCATTGGAGAGGCGGGAAGGGAAGGGGGAACGTTGGAAGGAGTTCCGCATTCCAGACATTCCAGAGCCCACTTTCCCGCCGGCAGAGCCGATGGAAATCGGAACAGCGCGCGCGCGCGCAGTTTCAAAGCCCAGTGAGGGGGGAAAGAAGGAGGGAAAAGGCGCCCGGAAATGCTATCTCTGCCAACAGCCAGGTCACTTTGCCAGAGTCTGCCCCCAGAGGAAGGAATGGCAAGGGATGGTAGGAGCTGTGGAGGGAAGAGAGGAAGAAATACCGAAGCAAGTAAAAGCCAACGCCTGGCTGCCACCGTCGGGGCACAGCAGCCAGGCCAAAGAGCAGTGAAAGTGCCCACGCCAGAACCTCCTAAACCCGCCCTAGTGATAGAAGTGGCGCTAGAGCTGCCAAACGGACACCCTCTAAAGATAAAGGCGCTGTTGGACTCAGGCAGCTCCTGCAATTTCATGAGCAAAGAGTTTGCAGCTGAACACCAGATACAGACGATCCCTTTAAGCAACCCCCTGCAGGTGACCACGATCGATGGCAGGGAGCTGTTGGGAGGAGAAGTCAGCTTGCAGACCGTCCCAATGATAATGAAGGTGGCAAGGCACACCGAACTGATAGCGTTTAATGTGGCCACCTTGGGAGGAGCTCCCATTATATTGGGGATGAGCTGGCTAGCGTTACATGATCCGCTGGTGGGCTGGCATCAGAGAGTGGTTTCTTTTGGTTCAGCACATTGCTTAGAACACTGCAAAGAGGGAAAGGGTTTGGCAGGGGCCCAAGCCACCCTAGCAGGGACTGAAGTAACGGAGAACGTGAAGGTACCACGACAATACGCAGATCTCCGCGACGTCTTCAGCGAAAGGGAAGCTGACCAACTACCCCCGCATAGACCCTTTGACTGTCAAATCAATTTACTCCCTGGGGCACAGCTCCCTGTAGGCAAGCTGTACGCCATGTCAGACAGAGAGATGCAGGAGCTAAGAGAGTTCATTGACAAGAACCTGAAGAGAGGGTTCATCAGAGAGTCCAGGGCGGTGGGGGGCAGCCCAGTGTTTTTTGTGGATAAAAAAAACACGAACAAGCCGAGGCTTGTGTGTGACTTCAGGGCCTTAAATGCAGTGTCAGAACCAGTGGCTTTCCCTATGCCCAGGATTGACGACATTTTGACAAGGGTCAGGAAGGGAAAGATTTTTACTAAACTGGACCTAAGGGGGGCGTACAACCTGATACGAATAAGGAAGGGGGATGAATGGAAAACCACCATGTTCACCCCTTTGGGGGCATTTGAATATTTAGTTATGCCCTTCGGCCTACAAGGAGGCTCCGCGTGCTTTCAATCGTTTATGAACCACGTCCTGGGGCCTTTGCTTTACAAGAATTGTGTGGCCTTCTTAGACGACGTGTTGGTGTATTCTGAGAATGAGGAGCAGCATGTGAGAGACGTCAGAGAAGTGTTGAGCAGGCTGCAAGCCAACCAGCTGTGGGTGAAACTGGAGAAGTGTCAGTTTCATACCAAGGAGGTGGAATTCCTGGGGTATCGCCTGTCAGACAAGGGATTGGCCATGGATCCCGGCAAGGTCCAGGCGGTGCTGGAATGGAAAACACCCAAAACAAGGAAGGATGTGCAGAGGTTCCTAGGATTTGGGAACTTCTATCGTAAGTTCATCCGAAACTTTGCCCACCTGACGGCGCCCATTACGGACTGTCTCAGCAGTAAGAAGAAGTTCGTTTGGACTGAGGAGGCGGAGCGAGCATTTGAGGAACTAAAAAGGGCCTTCGCCTCGGAACAACAACTCCTGCATGTGGATTTACAAAAACCGATGAGAGTGGAAACTGACGCATCAGACAGAGCTATTGGGGCGGTGCTTCTGCAGCCAGGGAAGGAGGAGTCAGAGTGGAGACCGTGTGCCTTTTTTTCGCGAAAGCTGAACAAATCCGAGAGGAACTACACGGTGTATGACCGAGAACTACTAGCCATTCATGAGGCGTTCCGGAGATGGAGGCACCTGCTAATTGGCGCACAACATAAGGTGCAAGTGTGCACTGACCACAAGAACCTAGAGTATTGGAGGACGGCACGAGTGCTCAACCAACGGCAAGTGAGATGGGCCCAGGAGTTCTCCAAATTTAACTTTGAGATTTGTTACGTGCCAGGCCCAGAGAACATTAGGGCGGACGCTCTCTCACGCAAACCTGAATATTTGGAGGGGGAGGGAGCACCCGAAGAGAGACATGTCATTCCAGAGGACCGCTGGGTGTGTGGGGCGGCATTGGTGGGACAAAGAGAACTGGTAGAGGAAACAGAGAATGATGAATACGCCCAGAATAAGCTCAGAGGTCTTAGGGGTGAGGGAGAGGAACCAGGGGGTTTCGAGGAAAGAAATGGAGCTTTGTATTACAAAGGGGCACTGTATATCCCTGAAGGAGACTTAAGGGGGAGGGTACTCAAGCAGTTGCACGACAGCCCCACGGCGGGGCATTTTGGACAACACAAAACCATGTGGTTGGTCACCAGGGAATTTTGGTGGCCTAAGGTGAGGGAAGATGTACGGGAGTATGTAAGAGGGTGTGAGCAATGCCAGCGAGCCAAAGGGGAGAGGCGGGCACCGGCGGGGCTATTAGAACCCTTACCAACCCCAGAACGACCTTGGGAGGCAGTGTCGATAGATTTTATGACTGATCTGCCGAAGTCCAAGGGGAAAACAGCCATCATGGTGGTGGTAGACCTACTAACAAAGATGTGCCACTTTGTAGCCTGCTCGCATGCAGTCACGGCGGAAGAGACAGCGAAGTTATTTGTAGAACACATTTTTAGGTTGCACGGGGTACCATTGAGGGTGGTCTCAGACCGAGGAAAACAATTTACTTCCAGGTTCTGGAGGAAGCTCATGAGCTTACTGCAGGTGGAGGTCAACTTTTCGACTGCCCGGCACCCTGAAACCAACGGGCAGGCGGAAAGAGCAAACGGGGTCCTCCAGCAATACCTGAGGTGTTATGTCAATGACAGAGAGAATGACTGGGTAGAAAAGTTGGCGCTGGCGGAATTTGCCTACAACAATGCCGAGAATGTGTCCACAGGGATGAGCCCCTTCTTGGCTAATTATGGGTGTCATCCCAGGGCTTTCCCAGGGGGAGAAGGGGAGAGATGGGGTGTCCCGGCAGCCGAGCATTTTGTAGAAGAAATGGAAGCAATCCATCGTCAGCTCCAACTCAACTTAGAAAGGGCGAAGGAAGAATACAAGAGGCAGGCAGACAAGAACCGAAGGGAAGGTGAAACCATAAGGGTGGGAGATAGGGTGTGGCTGTCAACCCAAGGGTTGCCGTTCAAAGGAGGTTGTAAGAAATTAAGACCCAGGAGATTGGGTCCCTTTGAGGTCATTCAACAGGTCAACCCAGTGGCTTTCAGGCTCCGGTTACCCAACCACATGAAACTGCACCCAGTATTTCACAGGTCGTTACTGTCACCGTATGAGGGGGGACGAGAAGGGATGGCCACTCGGGGACCGGTCATAGAAGAAAGGGAATGCAGCAGCCATGTGGCAGAAATCCTCGACGCCAGATGGAAGGGGGATCAGGTGGAGTATTTGGTAGCGTGGGAAGGAGAACCGGAGTCAGAAAACACTTGGGTAATGGCAGAAGATATCAATGACGAGGTATTGATAGAAACGTTCCATCAAAGGTTCCCAAGGAAACCTCAGCCTGTGGAGAGGTTCTGGAGGGAATACTTTGGGACCACCGATGAGGAGGAGGAGTTGGAAGGATTCTCGGAATCGGAAGGGGAAGGGGAGATGGACTCTGAGGAGGAGGAGTACTTCGAGACCAGGAACCGCAACAGGTGGAGAGAAGTGTTCGGGACATCGGAAGATGAAGGAAGTTCATTCCGGGGTTTTGCCTCCTCACCGCCCGTAGAGGAGGGGGCGAGAGGGGATGAAGGGGGCCCTGGAGGGGAGGTGGATGTCAGGGAACTGCCATCGGAAGGAAGGGAAGTGAAAGGGCTCACACAGGTTGGGAGAGACTCAGCAGCTGAAGAGGGAACCAGTAGGGGGAGAGGAGCTGAGCTGAGGGAAAGGGAGCTGGAGGGATGGCTCAGAGACACTTCCAGCGAAAACAGTGGGGAGGTTTCAGGACCTCCTGTAGGGACACCCACTCCTCGCCGGAAACTGTCACGCAGAGAGTCCAGAAGACGTGTTTCCGTTAAGGAGCTTTTATGTTGGAAGCGATTCCGAAAGCAACCACTGTCGGAATCTGCCAGCGACTGACGGAGCCATGTTTAAGGGGCTCCGTTACAGACAGAGGTTTGCAAACTTGACCAAACTCTGAGGGACTAGGATTTTACACACAAGCAGCTCATCGTCCCATCACAGATACCTACTAGGGTGGACTGGCAGATGAAATTATTGGACTATGCAAAATTAACTGGGAAAATCAGAAATCAGGAGGATCAAAACTTCAACAGAGAATGGGGCAAATATAGATTGTATTTGAAAGACCACTATAAACACTTGGACTCTTTGGCAGGTTTAAAATAACTCTTGCAATGATACATAGACTTTGGATATAATGGAGGACTGTAAACTAGATGGACTTGTAATAGGCAGTTGAAAAAGTTACTTAGAGAACCCATGGAGGAGAGGAGGGGAGTCCTAGGGTTCGGAAGAATCTTGTGTAAAATTCTAATATTTGCAAAAATATTATTTCTGTGAATGAACTTGCAAAATCAAATAAAAAAATAAAAATAAAAATAAAATAAGCTTATACAAAATCCTTGCGGATAAGATTATCAGTGGCAACTAGCCGTGATGGCTATGTTCTACCACCACAGTCATGGGTAGTGTTCTTTCTGAATTCCAGTTGCTGGGAATCACAAATGTGGAGAGTTGCACTCAGGTCTTGCTTGCAGGTTTCCCATAGGCAGAGGAAATCAATAGAACACCAGGTAATAGTTCAGGGGTGGGAGTATTCAGGTGACTCCTTGGCTTGGCACATCTGCATTCCCATCCCTATTTGTGGATGGCAAAGGTGACGGGAGTAGTTTGCTGAATATCATAGAATAATAGAATAATAGAACTGTACAGCTGGAAGAGACCCCAAGGGTCATTTAGTTCCACCCCCTGCAATTTGGTTAAAAGCCAGACACACTGACCAGTGCTGGTGGTAAAATTCTCCAACCAATTTTATCAGAAAACGCTCTTCTGTGAAATTTGAGCTCACTTAACATGGGATGAAATCAATTCGTAGTTTGTTTTGGTGGGTGAAGGAAGCAATGGGCAAAATGAGTGTGGCTGGAAAAAGTAGGGGCCAAGCCCATTGCTTCCTGCAACAATATCTACATCATATTAAACAATTTTAGAACTGGATTTGCAGTCATACCCAAAATCCATGGATGGCAAAATTGGGAAGTGGCTATTTCACTGAATATTCCACAGGGGAGGACTGAAATTCTCCAACAGTTCAGGAGGAACTTGGAAAAAAATATATTAAAGAATTTATTTTCTGCTTGTTCCCTAGTGTGAATGTTGCACTCAGTGACATAAACATTAATGTGTGGACACATTCTTATTCCCAGCACACTGGTCAATTTGCGTGACCTGAGAGCCATTTGTTCTTCACTCTCAGGCTCTGTGGCAAACACAAAAATATTAGAAGCTCCTTCTAATCCAGATCTATAGCTTTAATAAAACAAGACCTTTTAAATATAAAAAAGAGTATTAAAGTTTCTAGTAAATCTCAGCGGTGGCTGCAGGGCTGCTGAAGGACTATGATGCTTGTATCCTGTCCCCCACCTATTTAAAATTACTTTGCCCACCTCAAAACTACTTTATTGACATTTGAAGCTGCTTGTCCTGAGTTAGATGACTGATAGTTCAGCACTGGCTATTCTGGCTAGCAGTGGTTCTCCAGTAGAGGTCTTTCTCATCAGCTGCTTGGCTTTTTCCCTGCCTACCTTCTAAGTTACCTGTGTTTTGGCACTGGGCCGCCTCTGGACCTTGCCTCTGGTGCTGCTCCTGTGTTTTAACTTTGTACCTAATAATAATAATAATAATAATAATAATAAGAAGAAGAAGAAGAAGAAGAAGAATTTATACCCCACCCATCTGGCTGGGTTTGCCCAGCCACTCTGGGCACCTCCCAACAGAATATTAGAAACATGATAAAACATCAAACATTAAAAACTTCCCTAAACAGGGCTGCCTGTTTAGGCAGATTCTTCTTTTTGGATTGCCCCTGTGAGTAACTGAAATTTTGCATGGTGGTCCTTACATCAAAAAGAAGGGTGGGGTTTTTTTTGTATACAATTGGATGCCATTTTGCATCAAGATGGTGGCCTGAATCTTTCAAAACTGCACTAATTTTAACCAAATTTGGCAGGAAACTAGTAGACTGAAGTATCTGTTTATAAATCTCAGTATTTTTTCCTTAGAATTCCTGAGCAATGCCTCAGGAACTAGCAGTCTGAAGCTGCTAGCAAAGTATATTAATCATTTGTATGTATTTTTGCACACCACACTATTCTGCAAGTGGTGTGAGATTCCTGGGGTTCCAGGCACTGACCCATGGTTCGATTTCCTTGCAATGAGGGACAGCAGAGACTGTGGTGTCTTTATGATATATGGTTTATTTATGCATATATGCAATCTTAACCTACATACAATGGAGGGGCTCACAGCATTGCTTTTCTCATCGCCATGGCCTTGGAGTCAAGCAAAGATCAGGTATGGCTCCAGCCCTGCTTCCAGCTTCTATCTCTTACACACCCCAACTCTCAACTCTGTCCTTTGTATTTCTTTTTTCTTTTTGTATAAAATAATATTTTATTTAGCGTTCAACAATAACAAAGAAAAAAACCCTGCCATAACTACTACATCAATTCATTACAATTGACCAACTTTAAATATAAATAAACAATAGTTGAAGAATTACAAAACATCACTTTTAACTTACCCGAGTTTTCATATTTAAGTTTTATCTTTTTATTTCTTTTTTAGCAGGTCGAAGAAGAAAAGACCAAAGAAAGTAGTACAAAATAGAGAAGAGAAAAAGAAAAGAGAGAGAGAGAGAAAGAAAGAAAGAAAGAAAGAAAGAAAGAAAGAAAGAAAGAAAGAAAACAAAATATAATAAACACATTTGATTTCCGATTAGACTCATTGTGTTATTATTTCTACTAATTTTTCACACACAGCTCCAAATTATTGTATTGCTTTCTTTCTTTTCCTCAGATACCAAAAACATTATATTTGTTGTTTGTATTTGTCCTTTGTATTTCTAACTACCAGTGAGTTGAGGGAAGGAGGGCCCCCATTTGTCATCTGGAACAAAACCACTTCCTTTGCTCCCTTAATGGCCCATACTTAGAGGGCCATAACCAAGAAATTTGTCTGGCTATTACAACCATTTGAATCCTTGCTTAGCTTTTAACCATAGGTGGATCCAGGAATTAGAAGGGGCTCACGCAAACAGCTTAACCCCCGCTCCTCCAAGCTCACAACAATTTAGGAACAAGTGGATTTGTTTTGGAAAGAGGCCACAGCTGAGCAAAAGAGCCCATGCTTTTTATTTAGAAGGTTCCAAGTTGAGTTCTTGGTGTCTACAGTCACAGAGGATCACAGAGCAGGGAATTGTCCAAGGTCCTGGTAAGACACCACCACCAAGAATATACAGTGCAGAGCCTAATGGAGCAATGGTAGGATTCACTATACAGTGGTGCCTCGCAAGACGAAATTAATTCGTTCCGCGAGTTTTTTCGTCTTGCGGTTTTTTTCGTCTTGCGAAGCACGGTGTCGGAAAAGCTTTGGAAAAGCTTCAAAAATCACCAAAGTCTTCAAAAACCTCAAAAAAGGCTACCACACCGCGTGCTATGAGTTGCTCCTCGAAGTCAAGTCGCAACTGTATTAACGGTTTTTTTAAAAAAGGAAACAAACTTGCAAGACGTTTCCGTCTTGCGAAGCAAGCCCATAGGGAAAATCGTCTTGCGAAGCAACTCAAAAAACTAAAAACCCTTTCGTTTTGCGAGTTTTCCGTCTTGCGAGGCATTCGTCTTGCGAGGCACCACTGTAATATAGCTTCAGAGGGTTGCAGTACCACCCCCAGCCCCTGGCAGATACTTGCTGTGAACAGCTGAATGATAAACAGAAATCCAACTGGTGAAGCTTTTCCTGGCAAGGGTATGCAGCGAAGGAAAACAGTCTTTTATTGTTACAGGTAGGTAGCATTGTTGGTCTGCCATAGTCAAAACAAAATTAAAAAAAATCATTTTGGTAGCACCTTAGAGACCAACCAATAACAAACTTAGTTGGTCTCTAAGGTGCTACTGGAAGGATTTTTTTTAGTCTCTTCTTGGTTTTCTGCAAAGCTCTGCATATTGAGTTAATGTCGGTTTCTATTAAGCAGAGACTTGATAGCCGCCTGTCAGGGATGTTGTAATGGCGGGATTCCTGCAGCAGCAGGGACTAGAGTTCCCATCACTCTATATTTCTGCAACATTTTGTTATGCTCAGGAAACAGGTGGCAATCCCAAGGAGACCTGACTGGCAGCCTCTTTACACCTTCCCCTCAATGTTTAATTTAAGACTGTGAGCATGAAATTGGAGAGCAGTGTTGATTAATGAATTAACAACATTCATCACTAATTTATATATGTATCTGTATGACACGGAAGGTGGAGATCGGTTGTTTGCAGCAGCACTTGGTAATCTCAAGCTTGCACACACACACACACACACACCCTTCAGGAGCTATTTGTGACACCTTAAAAGCTGCCTTTAATATCCCTGAGCAATTAAAAAGCAACTCACCCCCATCTCCACACACTCACATTTCCTTGCTCTCTAAAGCCTTTATGCATTGCAGTCACAAGTCAAGATGTGCATGTTGATCCTGACAGGAAAAACTATGATTAATGAATAATGGAGCACTGACAATATATTTCTGCCAGGCTGAGCTGTCGTAATTCAATCCACATAGGTGGGTCCTCGCTTAGAGGATCTAAAAAGCAATGCAATATTAAGCAAAATAAAGATGATAGTTTATTATTATCTTTCTGCAGTTCCCGGTCTCTTGTGCTTGAAGAAGGAAACTGCCTTGGCAATGCAAGGAGAAGTTTAAATACAAATTAATCTGCACATTAGTTATTGCTCTGGAGGTTGATGGTGAGATTTTTCCTGCATGCTGAAAGTGTGAGAGTTAGTCTTGCAAACAAACTCACAGAACCTCTTTGTTTTCATCTGCTGTGAACATGCTGCAACTCATTGTTAGATCCCTGCCATCTCCCAGTCAGTTAGAAAAGACTTGTGTCTGAATCTTTGGAGAATCACTGCTAGGCAACATACACTGGGGGTAGTCAATGTGGCACCCATCAGATATTTGGACTACAATGTCCATCAGCCCCAGCCAGCATGGCCAGGGATGATGGGAACTGTAGTCCAACAGTACCTTGGCTACCCCAGCATAGATAATACTGAACCAGATGGACCAATATTCTAACTCTTTATTTGCGCAAAGAACAGGTACAGGTTCATCACCATGACAGCCATTGCTATAGCTATCCTCCATGAATTTGTCCAATCACCTTTTTAGAAATGCTGTGGGAAGAATTATTTGATGAGATAGTGAGGGGGGGGGATCTCTCTATCCATGATTTCTGTACCACGATGCAAGAAAGTTTGCACAAATTCTTGCATGAGCTGTTTCACAAATGTGCTGTTTTCCTCCTGCTCTGGATTCAACCTGTTGCATTTGGGGGGTATGGCTGAGATACATCTGCCTGCCTGCCTATCTATCTGCCTATCCATCTATCATTTCAAAGCGAATAAATTTAAATAAAAGTCAAATTAAGAATAACCCTCAGGGGAAGGCATACATTTACATCTGCAAACCACATAAACAATCAATCCATCAGTATGAACTAGAGTGAAACATTAGCTGTACCATTCATCATTCATGTCCCATAAACAAACACATTCATAATTAGTCACTGAGCTCAACAAGCAGTAAAAACAAGTGAGGACATGCACAATTTATTGTGTTTGACACAGGGAGAGAGCAAGGTCAGGGCCAAGAGAAGGAGATTATTTCACTCTCTCCTGCTTTTCCTTTTCACTGCCACATCCATTTTCTTTTTCTGGCTCCAGAAGGCCCTGAATGAGCAAAGGGGATGTGGCGGATCTACCTGTGCTCTGCACCATGAAACCATCTTTGGAGACACCTGTCTCACCTGCCTTATCTCAAGCTAGACTATTGGTCCTATCAGTACTAACGACAGTTCCTGGCAGTGACTCTTCAGTCTCAGACAGATGTCCTATGTATTGTGGTTATTAATATTGCACATTTGAAAGCAATACGTTGAATAAAAACTGACTGTTCTTGAAATAAAAATTGTCCCATACAAAAATATGGTTCAAAAGCTTTACTAACAGAACTTGATTCAAAACCAGACTTAAAACAATAATGTTACATCCAGATAGTTACGTAAGAAAATGCACTCGTCTCAGCACTGGTAAAATAGCTTAGAAATATGAAATAACTTTATCCAGAGCTGAAAACAAAGCTCTGCCTCTCCTGCAAAAAGGTAAAGGTAAAGGTACCCCTGACTGTTAGGTCCAGTCACGGACAACTCTGGGGTTGCACGCTCACCTCGCTCTATAGGCCGAGGGAGCTGGCGTTTGTCCACAGACAGCTTCTGGGTCATGTGGCCAGCATGACTAAGCCGCTTCTGGCAAACCAGAGCAGCGCATGGAAATGCCGTTTACCTTCCTGCCGCAGTGGTACCTATTTATCTACTTGCACTTGACGTGCTTTTGAACTGCTAGGTGGGCAGGAACTGGGACTGAACAACGGGCACTCACCCCATCACGGGGATTCAAACTGCCGACCTTCTGATAGGCAAGCCCTAGGCTCTGTGGTTTAGACCACAGCGCCACCTGCGTCCCTTGCCTCTCCTGCAAACAGCCTTCATTAGCCTTTCTGCTATTTTCCTGGAGAGAATCATTAGCATGGCCTTTCTTCTTGCGTGTTTCAGAACAAAGACTACTAAGACACCCAAAATGGAGACCTGCAACTGAATACCTCAAGTGATCTAAGCTAAACACCTTGTGACAGAGTACCAGAGATACATTAACAGTCAACCATTAACCGTCAGATTCTCCTGTGAGCTTCCATTTAGCTCAGTTGAATTCTCCATACCATGATTTCAGCAGTATACATGCAAACACATTTCCATTTCAATGTACAATTATGGACATAAAGCTTGTCTGTGAGTTTCGTTGAAGCCATTGAGGGGACTTGTTTTTAGCTCAGGGGATGAGCATTGCCAGCCGCATTAATCCCTGAGCACTAATGTGGCTGGCCATGCTTATCCCTGTGTACGTGGTGCTCTATTCTTCATGATGACTTCAAGTAATGAAAGGAAGGAGGACAGGATTAGCATCAAAAGATGGTGTCCTTGGGCAACTAATGAGGCACTGATACCTGCAGTTAGCAAAAAGGATATTATTTGCAAATCATGTCATGATTGATTACTGACAGGCTAGAATTTGAACTAAATTATGGAAGGTCCTGCAGAGTTGGCAGAATTTGAAAGGAAAAAGAAGAGCTGCTAAGTCTGGTGGAGTGGGGAAGCCCAGAAAACAATGGGGGACATGGAAGCTGAATGGTCTGGAGTATTAGGAAAGTAGGGCAAAGAGAATGGCTTAGCTCCATTTTGAGGGGGGAGACTTCCTTTAACCCAGACAGTCACAAAGAAATTTTACAACATAATCCTAACCATGGCCACATTCATGCCATAAACTCAAAAGACGATTATACTACTTTAAACAGCCTGGCTTCCATCAAAAAAATTCTGGGAGCTGTAGTTTGTTAAGGGGGCTGAGAATTGTTGGGAGATTCCTATTCGCTGCTCAGAGCTATAATTCCCAGAGTGGTTTAATAGCCAATCCCTCTTCGCATGGAATTCTGATATAATATCTTTGTATATGCATGCCTTCTAACATTTCTCCAATGAAAATAGGGACGTCCCATTCCATAATGATAATTTTACTATTTAAACCACACACATCTTACTGGGTTGCCCCACCCACTCTGGGCAGCTTCCAACATATACAAAAAAATAATAAAACATTAAGCATTTTTTTTTAAAAAAAGAACTTCCCTATACAGATGGCCTGGGGGGTCAGATAAACCCATACCCTCCAACATTTCTCCAATGAAAATAGGGACATTGTAAGGAAAAGTGGGACATTCTGGGATCAAATCCAGAAACCAGGCCAGCTTCTCTAAATCAGGGACGTCCTTAGAAAATAGAAGAAGAAGAAGAAGAAGAAGAAGAAGAAGAAGAAGAAGAAGAAGAAGAATTTGGACTTGATATCCCGCCTTTCACTCCCCTTAGGAGTCTCAAAGCGGCTAACATTCTCCTTTCCCTTCCTCCCCCACAACAAACTCTGTGAGGTGAGTGGGGCTGAGAGACTTCAGAGAAGTGTGACTAGCCCAAGGTCACTCAGCAGCTGCATGTGGAGGAGCGGGGAAGCGAACCCGGTTCACCAGATTACGAGTCCACCGCTCTTAACCACTACACCACGCTGGGACATTTGGAGGGTCTGCATATGTTATTTTCAACCATCTATGCATTTTCATGCACACTTTACCCTGGTATGTGCATTTTTGCACACATTACTTGGATGGATAACTGAATTTCCAAATTCAGAGAAGTGCACATTTTGAAAGATGGCTGTGTCCCAGTTTGTGCTTTGTTTCAGAACATGTGAATTAGGGAGGTTTGCCTTTAAATGTAAACAGAATCAAGTTCTCCCCCCCCCCCTTCATATTTGCCCATTCTGATGCCTTTGTTTTCAGCAGAAAAATTGACTGAAAAGGAGCCCCACAGGGGAGGGGGGAATGACGCTGTGCCAGAGCTTTGCGGTAGGCCAAAGGGATAAGTGTCAGAGTCAACCACAGAGAGTTTATGGGCAAACCTTTTAAGAGGTTTTTCTGCAAGTTGTAAGTCTTCAAGCTTTGACTGTTCGAGTATTTTCCTTTAAAAAAACGAAACAAAAAACCAAGCCCATTTGTTCAGAATATTCTTTCTAATTCCATTGAGACAAAATTTATGTTAAACTCCCAGGAAAATATATTTGGTGCTATCTTGCTCCTCAGCCATGGGCTTTTCTCTCTTTTTCATTCCGTCCTGCTAATGGAATTATTGAGATACTTTTTAAAAAAACACAGAATAGGGCCTTATCTTAACCTTTGCTCCCCTATTGTAAGTGATTTAGTGCTACTGTTTTATCTGGACAGAATTAAAGGTCGCTCATCTTCTCCTTTTTTCCCCTTTCCCCCCTTCACTCACACATCCCCTCCATAAAAATACATAGTATGGTCTAATCGTTAGAGAGAGAAAAGAGAGGAGGAAAGAAAAACACCTTTCATTTTGAAAGCAGAGGTTATTCCTGAGAAAAGCTGATTGGCAAAATACTGTCCTTTTTGTGTGTGCAAAGGAGCTTGTCAACTTAACAAATGTCCCTGAGATGGCTGGCAGTGAAATAAAGAAGAGTGATGGTGGGCGCTGCTGCCCTGGAAAACTGTCACTTAAAGAGAGAGAGACAGAGAAAGAAAATGTTGCAAATTGCAGATTAATTCCAACCCTATTGAGGGGATTCAAATCTGCCCAGTTATAATTCCATGGGGCAGGAGAGCAGAACTTCATATGCTAAGCATGCACACACTCCTGTGTCTCATGTCACCCCTTTCTGAATCCTGTCTGCATATTGGACTCACATCTCCAAGGAGGAAATCTTGCCCAACATGCAGGAGCTGTCCCCATGAAGTTCTCGGTGATCCCTATGCAGGATCATAGAATAATAGAACACGATGGCTGGGACATGTTCCACAGGGGGGGAAGCACTGGGACATCCGATCTCGGTGATCATGGGCAGGAGGCGGAGTTACGCTAAGACCAGACCATGTCATTACCGAGGAGACAGGTTTAGTCGTTGTGTGAAGACTATCCCTACCTCCGGGTCTGGCCTTGACCGGATGGATACTGGAATCAACAGGGGAAACCCACATGACCTGAAGGTGTTGCTGTGTAATGCCAGGTCAATGATGAATAAAACCACTGCCATACACGACCTGATTGTGGATGGAGGATTTGACCTGGCATGTGTGACAGAGACCTGGTTGGAGGAAGCAGATGGGCCTGTCCTTGCCGATGCTTGCCCACCAGGTTTCTCTCATGCACAGCAACCCAGGTCATGTAGGCGGGGAGGGGGGGGTTGCAGTGATTTTTAGGAAGTCACTAGCTTGCACCAGGCATCCTACTGGGAAGTTCCAGTTTTCTGAGTGTATGTTCTGGAAGTTGGGCAATAGGGGCAGTACAGGATTCCTTTTGGTGTACCGACCTCCCCGCTGCACCAAGGATTCCCTGTCCGAGCTGCTTCAGGTTGTGGCGGATTTTCTCCTGGAGACACCTAGTTTGGTTGTCCTAGGGGATTTTAACATCCATGGCGACACGACCTTACAAGGGGCTGCTCGGGACTTCGTGGAAAGCATGGCCTCCATGGGGCTGTCCCTGAATAAGTTTGGCCCAAATCATAGTCATGGACATGCCTTAGACCTGGTGTTCACTTCTAGTGACATGGTGATCTGACACTAAGTAAAAGTGAAACAAAAGAAGTGCCATGGTCAGATCACTTCCTGGTGCAACTGGACTTCTCTGCGACCCTTCCCCTCTGCAGGGAGGTGGGACCAATTCGGATGGTCCGCCCCCGCCACTTAATGGATCCAAATGGTTTCCAGAGAGTGGTAGGGGATGCTTTATCCCATGTTGATGGCCTTTGAGCTGATTCCCTGGTGGCCCGCTGGAATGCGGAGTTAACCAGGGCTATCGACTGTCTGGCTCTGAAGCGCCCTCTCCGATTGCATGGAGCCTGGACAGCCCCATGGTTTTCTTCGGAGCTGAGGGCGATGAAGCAATCGCTGAGACGGCTAGAGCGTCGGTGGCAGAAAACTCACTCCGAATCTGACCGGACACAGGTTAGAGCTCAGCGTCGAGCCTACCAAGTGGCGATAGCAATTGTGAAGACTTTCTTCACCGCCTCTATTGCATCTGCAGAAAATAGTAGCAGGAGACTCTTTCAGGTGGTTCGCAATTTAACGGAACCACCTTTACCACCGGGGCCTTGTAAAGACCCCAAGATCTCCTGCAACGATTTTGCAAAGTTTTTTGCAGATAAAATCACTCATATTTGGAAGGAGCTAGACACCACCGTGGGAGCAGGGCTGGGGCAGGAGAGTGCTAGAGCTCTGTCTGGTCAAGTTGCATGGAATCAATTTCAATCCGTTACCCCCGAGGATGTTGACAGGCTGCTTGGACGCATGAAACCAACCACCTGTCTCCTTGATCCTTGCCCATCCTGGCTAATAAAAGCAAGCCGGGAAGGGCTGGGCGATGGGCTCTGCGGGGTGGTGAATGCTTCCCTCTGTGAGGGAACATTCCCAGATACGCTGAAAGAGGCGGTCATTAAACCACTTCTTAAAAAAACATCTTTAGACCCGGCCAGTATGGCCAACTATCGCCCAGTCTCAAATCTTCCATTCTTGGGCAAGGTGATTGAGCGCGTGGTTGCTGAACAACTCCAGGCACGCCTGGAGGATGCGGACCATTTGGATCCCTTCCAGTCGGGATTCAGGCCTCATCATGGGACTGAAACTGCCTTGGTCGCGCTGGTTGATGATCTCCGGTGAGCTAGGGACAAAGGTGAGAGTTGTTTCCTAGTTCTGCTGGATCTCTCAGCGGCATTTGATACAATCGACCATAACATCCTTCTGGACCTTCTAGAGGGGCTGGGAGCTGGGGGCACTGTCATACAGTGGTTTTGCTCCTTCGTCCTGGGCCGTGTTCAGAAAGTGGTGGTGGGGGATGAGTGTTCAGACCCCTGGGCCCTCACTTGTGGGGTGCCTCAGGGTTCCGTCCTCTCCCCCATGCTTTTTAACATCTATATGAAGCCGCTGGGAGAGATCATCAGGGGGTTTGGACTGGGTGTCCATAAATATGCAGATGATACCCAGCTCTACCTCTCTTTCAAATCAGAACCAGTGAAGGCAGTGAAGGTCCTGTGTGAGTGCCTGGAGGCGGTTGGAGGATGGATGGCGGCTAATGGATTGAAGTTGAATCCTGACAAGACAGAAGTACTGTTTTTGGGGGAAAGGGGCCGGGCTGGTGTGGAGGACTCCCTGGTCCTGAATAGGGTAACTGTGCCCCTGAAGGACCAGGTGTGCAGCCTGGGAGTCATTTTGGACTCTCAGCTGTCCATGGAGGCGCAGGTCAATTCTGTATCCAGGGCAGCTGTCTACCAACTCCACCTGGTACACAGGCTGAGACCCTACCTGCCCGCGGACTGTCTCGCCAGAGTGGTGCATGCTCTAGTTATCTCCCGCTTGGACTACTGCAATGCGCTCTACGTGGGGCTACCTTTGAAGGTGACTCGGAAACTACAACTAATCCAGAATGCGGCAGCTAGACTGGTGACTGGGGGCGGCTGCCAAGACCACATAACACCGGTCTTGAAAGACCTACATTGGCTCCCAGTACATTTCCGGGCACAATTCAAAGTGCTGGTGTTGACCTTTAAAGCCCTAAAAGGCCTCGGCCCAGTATACCTGAAGGAGCGTCTCCACCCCCATCATTTTGCCCGGACGCTGAGGTCCAGCGCCGAGGGCCTTCTGGCGGTTCCCTCATTGTGAGAAGCAAAGCTACAGGGAACCAGGCAGAGGGCCTTCTCGGTAGTGGCGCCCGCCCTGTGGAATGCCCTCCCATCAGATGTCAAAGTGATAAATAACTACCTGACATTCAGAAGACATCTTAAGGCCCTGTTCAGGGAAGTTTTTAATGTGTGGTATTTTAGTGTATTTTTGGTTTCTATGGAAGCCGCCCAGAGTGGCTGGGGAAGCCCAGACAGATGGGCGGGGTACAAATAATAAATTATTATTATTATTATTATTATTATTATTATTATTATTATTACTGTAAATTTGGAAGGGACCACGAGGGTCATCTAGCCCTTCCCCTGCAGGGCTTTGGGGGAGGGCCTTTTCAGTGGTAGCTCTTCCCATGGGGAGCTTCCTCTCTTCCTACTGGGGTGTCTCTGGTCCCATCTCTTTATAGTTTCAGGCAGTTGGTTAAGACACACCTTTTTTTAGCAGGCCTCTGGAGGAGAACAGTGTTAGTTGTTGCTGCCACTGTTAAAAGTAATTTCTATCTAGTGCTTTCTCATGAGTGCTGTTATTTTTTTAAAAAGATTGAGCCATTTTATGGATTCTTTTTGCCGCAACTGATTTTTGCTGTAAATCAGCCTGTAGCTTTTGTGATGAGTGGCATATGGTGGTAGCTGCAAGGAAGAGCCAACAAGTGGATGCTGGTCCATGATTAAAGCAAAGTGGTCCTGTCCCACCAACCTCAGTCTGGGAGAGGAGAGGAAAGCAGATTCCCTCCCTGCCCCAAATGTCTACATTATGGTTGCAGCCAGCTCCTGCTGGGCTGAAACTTGCAAGTTGCATGCCCAGTCTTGTTAATAGTTTAAATTCAGGGGTCAGCAAACTTTTTCAGCAGGGGACCAGTCCACTGTCTCTCAGACCTTGTGGGGGACTGGACTATTTTTTTTGGGGGGGGGGAAATGAATGAATTCCTATGCCCCACAAATAACCTATTTTAAGTAAAAGGACACATTCTACTCATGTAAAAACTCACTGATTCCCGGACTGTCCACTAATGTGATTATTTCTAGGACCCTTTTTGTGATTGTAAGTTGTTTTAAATTGTTTTAAATATTGTGTTTTGATGTTGTGATGCCCCCTGGGACCTTGGGAACAACAACAACAACAGGTGTCACAGGCCAGAATAAAGAGCTGTGTTTTCTGTGTATATAATGAAGCACCAGAAGCAATATGGGAAATCCCAATGTGGTTCTTCTGATATCTTTTATTGGCTTTAAGATGGAAGCTGCCTTATACTATGTCAGGCTATTTCTCTAGTGGCTCTCAGTCCTTCTTTAGCAGAACATTCTGTCAATTGAATATGGGACTTTCTGCAAGTGGAACATGTAGCCTACCACTAAGCGTGGGCCTCTCCCAATGACCACACAGCATAAACTCTGCAAACTCATGGATTTTATTCAATCACGTCTCCTGACATTTGGAGCAATTACAAAAAGGAGTCTTATGTCTTGCCTGCTTTCATTTGAAAACAGTTAGGGACTCGCAATTAGTGATGTTTTGTTTGTGCTTTCCCCCTCTGCCGTCAGCATGCAACTGCTTATTTCTAGCTCTTGAAAGCATTAATCAATTAATCCCTACAATACATGGGTTAATGGCTCGATGATAGATAGATGAAAAGTGGAGTTCAGATTAATCACAATGAGCCATCTGGGCTCTTCCACTGCTGCTGCCAGAGACTGACTGCCCCCCCTCCCTTGATTGCCTTCCTCTCTTTCATGCTTCTCTGAATGTAGAGGTGGTTACAGGACATAGAATATGCAGTAGTGTTGCAGTCCACTACCATTAAGTGGGGAGGATGGACATTGAGGAAAGAAGGACACTGGCTCTACTCCAGCCACCACCCCATTCTAAGCATGATCTACAATGTAGGATGCAACTGCAACAGGGTCAGGGAAACTGTGACTTTCCCGATGTTGCTGGAGAACAACCTTCATCATCCCTGATCACTAATGGGCTGATGGGACTTGGAATCCATCAGAGATGAGACCATTGCACACTACCTCTTTTGGCTATTCCATTATGTAGCCTTAGCCCACAACCCAAGCATCTCCCACAATACCAGTTCCCAGTTGCTTTTCTATCTGGCTTATAGCAGGGGAAGATCAGTTATCCTTAATTAATGAACCACTCACTATTTTTGTTTGTTTTGGTCATTCCACCCCGTCCCTCTCCAGAATTTCAGCTGATAAACTTTCTCAAGGTGGTTAGCAGATTTGGAAGCCGTATGGAACCTATAGAGTACATGTTCTCTGAACTATGGGCAAGCTCTGCTCAGCAAGAAGAAAGGAGGAGTGAATGACTAGAGAATGAAGGAAGCTAATGTTCATTAAATGCAAAGTCTCCCTCCAGGAGAAAGACTTTCTCCCTTTACATAACCAACAATCAAACAAACAAACAAACGCACACACACGAAAGGCCCTAGAGCTATCCTCTATTAGCTGTCATCTACAAGCAGATCCAGAGCAACAGCAATCTACGTTAAAGCCCTGCAGATCACATCCTGACAGCTCCTGAGCTGTTAGTAGGGACTGCATTAGCCCAATCTGTCATCTCTCTGTCTCGACTTGTGGTGCTGTAACTCACTGCGACAGTTTCCCCTGTCATCTCCGAGAAGGATGTAGGTTGTGGAAGGAAACTTATTACTTATGGGAGCACGGTGGCAAGTGGGACTAGCACTGCATAATGAAATCTCTGCTTGCCATCCGCATCATGTATCACCGCTATAATAAAGAAAAAGAGGGTGTGTGAAGCGAGTTTCTAACATAGCATTTATTTATGTAATGGGAAAGGACCCCTGCAGCTGAAAAGGGTGACTGGGCCTGATGCACAGGTGACCTCTAGGGGTGCTTCCACATCCCCCATGGAGATCAGGCTAGGAATGAAGGAGATATTGGATTGGTCTGCATTTTGAAATGAACTGAGCTAATTTGTCAGTCCTGGCCTTCTGCGTGGATCAGAAAACAGCTATCAGTTGGTTGTTGATGATAGATTCATAGAATTGTAGCCTGGGTAGGGACCTCAAGGCTCGTCTAATCCAAGCCCCTGCAACTCTGCAATTTCTATGATTCTGTTATTATCAGCTCTTTATGACATGTTTCTTGTCAGGACCCACCCTATTCCTGTGACTGTAATTTGTTTTAACTGTTTTTAATACTTATTTTTAAATCATTGTAACCTACCCTGGGACCTGCTAGTGAAGAATGGGTAATAAATTTAACAACAGCAATGACCTCTGTGTGTGGCAGATAGTCCCTGATGTGGTGCTATTTTGCAAGCTCGGCATAAACCTGGTCCAGAAGGCTGTATGTTTCTGAATACCAGTTGCTGGAAACTGCAAGTGCAACTTCTGCTTGGGGGCTTTACTGTGAGAGAAGGATGTTAGCCTTGATGGGCAATCGACCTGGCCCAGCAGGCTCCTCTTACATTCTTAAATAGAACCAGGATGTACCTGGTGTTCTGGGCAAATAATTGTTGGGATCACAGAGTCAGAGGTGGCCTTCAGGTATTAGCTGCTATGCCTCCTCCTTTAGTCTTCTTTTCTGCAAAGAAACACACTCAAAGGATAGAGCATGGGTGGGCAAACTTCAGCCCAGGGGCCGGATCTGGCCCAATCGCCTTCTAAATCTGGCCAACGGACAGTCCGGGAATCAGCATGTTTTTACATGAGTAGAATGTGTGCTTTTATTTAAAATGCATCTCTGGGTTATTTGTGGGGCATAGCAATTCGTTCATTTCCCCCCCTTCAAAATATAGGCCGCCCTGTTGCTCAGCAAGCAGCACTATGGTTGTTTATATCATGTGAGTGTCTGAGAGCATGAGACAGGAAGTCTCAGTACTGTTGGAGTACTGTGAGAAGTTACTTTCACTTCTGATTGAGAAGTTGTTCTGTACTGCTGCTGAGAGAGAGCGGACATGCTGATGGAGTCTCTGTATATATGGACTGTAAATAAAGTAGTTTATAGCTACTGATTGTCTTTTTCTTCTGCAATGAGATGCCAGAAAACAAGCGTCAGGAGGGAGGGGTCGCTTATCACCGGTCTCTCTGGACTGAGGAAGAGGGTGACCACCAGAGAGATGCCTCGGTGTCTTGGGAAGGTGGTAGCCTTCCCAGGCATTTTTTCCAACATGCACCCCCCCCCCAAGGTCTGAGGGACAGTGGACCGGCTCCCTGCTGAAAAAGTTTGCTGACTCCTGGGGTAGAGTTTCAAGAGGATCTACAATGCATCCTGCACGACTGGTACGTTGGTAAGAGGACTGGTTAAAAGAAGCTAAGACCCTCCATTGAGGTTTAAGCACTCCCAGACATCACCATGCTGGAGAGACATGTCAGCTTGTGGAAAGGGGACATTCAGAACATGTCAGCTTGGAGGGGAAGAGCTTTGGAACCCTCTTGAACTAGTCTGCCTCATTGACTCAAAATGTATTGAAGTGGTAGCCCCCAGAGGTCATTATCATGCAGCTCTCATCAGCTATAACCACCATGGCTGATGGTCAGGAATCATGAGAGCTATACTCAAGAACACCTCAAGGGCACCATATTGGCTCTCCCTGGCCTACTGGCATGGGGTGGTGTAGGCTGGAAGAAGTGGGGAGTAGTACTCATTAATGTCTCAAAGTTCTGATTCATATTGTGGTTCCCCAGAGAAAGCAAGTGATGCAACCTTCCATGCCTTACTTAAGAAGACATAGTGGCCTGTACAGGATATTAATAAATATGACTGTCAAACCCATCACAAATCCTTGCATTCAATAAAGTTGTAGTATTAACTTATCCTAATCTTTGCTGTCATGTCTTTCCTCCAGCACTGGGGGCCAATAAGCAAATATCTTGACAGCTAACATGAATAAATGAATTATGGCACTGGAATACAACAGGGTGATGTTTTATGCTCCTTTGCCATACCAGATTGGACATGAGATTAGAAAGCACCTGAAGAGATTAGCTCCGCATCTGAGTCACAGGTGTTACAGATGCGGATTTAACTAGAGTGCAACATTTAGTTGTTTCCGTTTGGAGATATAATGAGAGAAATATTGAGAAGAGGTCACGGGAAACATTGCTTGGGGTTGTATCCAACTGAGTTCCACTAAGAGCCAACCTAGTGAAATTAATGAACCTTAGTTAGTCATGTCCACTAACATCAATGGGAACTCCTCTGATTTGGGTTAGCACTGGGTAGACCACCCCCATGCTCCAGGAAGTGGTAGTCATCCTTCACAGGAACGTCAAGCCACATCAGAAACATTTAAACATTTTTGTACATTTATTTGTCATCCCCCACAACAATGATTTTCTGGGTAATGAACAATTAAAACAAATTAAATCCACAAATTCAATAAAATGCCAGCACAAAATAATATAAAACAGAAGCAACCAATTCTATAGCAGACAGCAGTCCCAAAATTAGTTGCAAAAGAGTCACAGATTCATCCATAGTGTGAGGACAAGAGAAACCTGTGGCTGTCCAGATGTTGGACTTAAACTCTTATCAGCCCCAGCCAGTACAGGGATGATGAGAGTTGAGGTTCAGCAGCATCCAGAGGGCACAAACAATGCCCAACAGCTTGGGAAAGAAAAAAGACTTCAAATGATATCCTCAGATATGGTGTGGCAAGTGAAGCAAAGGCAAGGAAGTAGCACTCTGGACAGCTTCATGCAGGGCTAAGGCTGGAGACTCTATAGGAGCAGAGCTCAAATGTTGTTTCAGCAGCTGCTGCAGCTCCATTACAGTTGCTAGTTCTGCCTTTGCTGAGAGGTCTTAGTTCAAGGAACCCATCCTGCATTATCAGTTGATCCCCTAGGGCTTCTGAGCTGAAGCCCTCAGAGTCAGAGGAGCAGAAAATGATGTTTGCAGGTTTAAGAGAATGATGTAATGGGTTCCTCTTTCTGACTCCAGGTCATTATGACCTCCTCTTAGCAGGATTTAATGGTATTTTTATAATGCGATTGCTTTAAAAATGAGTAAAAGACAGGGATGGAAATTGGACCCAATTACCATACACATGACACCATCAAATGCTCCACAAGAGCAAAGAAATGGCTAATGGGGACTTGGGATCCCATGCAGAGGAGGCAAGAATTTCAGGCCAGGATTAGTGCTCTGAAGGAGACTAGTGTCCTCACCAGGAAGGTAGCAGAATAGCCTGTCCTTGTGGTATAGAAAGAAGCTCTCATTTCGCTTGTGCTAAGGAATAACTTAAATACAGTGTTATGCATAGAATCTTGACATTGTAGAGAAGGCCATGCTTACAGTTTTGTCCCATGCTTATTGATCAAGTGAGTTGTAGAACAGTCTGAGAAAGCTTTGCATCTCAGAAGCCTAGATTGATGTCTTTTGGTGGTTTTCCTCTAGAAGAAGTCACCTTTGGGGCAAAGTGTGCTTTGTGCAAACATTACAGCTACTAGATGAGAATGTATTAAAGCAACAGCTTTTAGTCACCAGCTACTTGTGCACACCAAGATGGAGTCTGTTGTACAAAGAGGAAATTGAGCAGCTAGGTCCAGTGTCTTAGTATTGAAGCCAAGCCATGGTGGTGTCTGGAAGTCATAACAGACGGTAGGTTTTTATTCCTGAATAGGGTAATGGTGATGAAAATATTGGGGATATTCAGGGAAACAAGTTCATAGACTTTCAGGTGGGTATGTAATAGTAGCTTCAAACAATATTTAGAGATGGTTTAAGAGCTCCCCTCTTCCGCTTCTCTCCCAAAAATTGAAGCTATGTTCAGTGTAGTTACTGCATGCTTTTAAAATGGCACTGCTAATGCCCCTGGGAAATTAATGCCTCTGAGAAATGATGCTTGGAGTATCCATTTTTAAAGCACATGGCAGCTACACTGCCTATGTGCTCAGCTGAACTGCAGCTTTGCTTTTAATGGGTTGGGTTTTTTTGGGGGGGGGGAGGCAGACACAGGGGAATCCATCCGACCACCTTGTAGTATTATTTGTAGGAACTGCCTCTCACAAAAATATCACAACCAAGCAAAGATCCTCTTCCTCTAAATCTTCAAGAGGTTTTTGCCCCCCACCCCAGAAGCTGCTCTCAAATGTGAAGAAAACATTTATCTGCAACATCAGGGGCATTAGGTATTAGGAGAGGCAGGCTTTTTCTTCTTAGTGTGCTGTTGGACAATCATTTTATAGTTGTACCCAACTCTACTAGGGTTAGAACCATTGAAATTAAGGGGCATGATTAACTTAGGTCCATTAATTTCAATGAGTCTACTTGGAGTAGAACTTTGTCTTGTGCATTGCTTTACCCTTTCCCAGTTTTTGATTATTTTTATGTGTTCATATTTTGCCTTGTTAACTTGTCTTGGGACCTTTTTAAAAATATATAAAGCAACTAGCAAATAAGATCAATAAGAACATTAGGGGTGACCATAACTGAGGGATTGCACGAAAATACAGCAGAGTCATGAAGTCATTTTTGCTTAGTCATGGTCCTGGCCCAGGCAAACATTTACCATCCTGGAGGACCCAGTGGACAGTCTGTATGGGCAGGGCCAGTACAGAGCCTGAGAGTCCTTCAATGCTAGGAAGGTGTTCCAAGCTGTAGTTCTGATAGCTCGGCACATAGTTCAGCCACACAAACGTAAGACGCCCAGTAAACCTCCACACAGGTCCTCCACACAAGCCAACAATGTTGGCTTCCTGTGAATTCTGTGCCCTTGCCCATCACATAACTCATGTACTTAAGCAATATACTATGCTACTACTGCTTACTAGCATTTAATGTCCTCATTGTTAATCATCACATTTTGATGTGTGCCAGTAAAGCTTGCCAAAAAAACCGAGGATCTATTGATGGCAATGGTCCCATCTTGAGTCCCTTTTAAAGTTGCCCTCTGACCAGCCACATCTCACTTAGCCCTGTCAGGGACATAGGGCAGCACAGAAATGATATTTGCAAACGCGCCTCGCTACATTAGGGGAGAGATGTGGTGACAGAGAAGCCAGAAGGTTCATTAAGAAAATCCTTTAAGAGTGAGTGATGATTGGATCAGACAGCATGCCAAGGGAGCACGGGGGTGAGGGTGGGGCAGGAGTCAGGAGAAATGTGTGGGGAGCACAGGAAGAAGAAAGTCAAACAGATGGAAGAGGCAGATGAACTGACAACAGCAAGGATCATTTCTTGCACTGGGTTAACCCACTCACTACATCAGTGACACTTAGAAACAGGAATTCATACATGTACTTTCCCATACCAGGAAATGTTGCTATTGCTTAAAGGTTGATGCTTGATGTGAGATGGATTTTAGTTATAGGGGCATCATTAAGCAAAGTAGTTCTAATCAGCCTCATGGTGTTGAGACACGGGTGGCACTGTGGTCTAAACCACTGAGCCTGAGCCTCTTGAGTACTGGTCTGGGGGAAATGAAGAAGAAGAAGAAGAAGAAGAAGAAGAAGAAGAAGAAGAAGAAGAGGAGGAGGAGGAGGAGGAGGAGGAGGAGGAGGAAGGAAGGAATAAGGTCACATATGTTGAAGAGTATGTGATATTATTTCTTCTTCTTCTTCTTCTTCTTCTTCTTCTTCTTCTTCTTCTTCTTCTTCTTTTTCTTCTTCTTCTTCTTCTTCTTCTTCTTCTTCTTCCTCCTCTTCACTATTTCTTCCCCCCCAGACCAGTACTCAAGGCAGCTTACACAAAACTTAAAAACAACACAAATAAAATAAAACACACACACACACACACACACACACACATATAATTAAAGTCCAATAAAATTATGACAAACATATCAAAAGTCTCCCATGCTCTAATCCACACAAAACTGAACACAGTTGTGTTGCCCTTGAAATTTATCAGGGCTCAGGGAAGCAGGCAGCACACAATGCTATTATACTGATCTCTAATGGGAGGAACTGGGACTTTATGCCACATTCTCCCCCAGTGTTGCCAGTCTTCCCGCAGACTCTGGAAGACTTTTGTTTGTTTGTTTTTAACATCCTCTCTCCGCAGTCAGATTAGGATGTGCAATTTAAGAACTGCACCAGTTACATTGCCAATACAGTCAATGAAGGGAATCTGTCACTCTTTGCAGCAGCGCACTGCAGCAGTAGATCAGCCTGGAGCATGGGTTGCTCTAAGGAGGCTTGGCAGTTGAGAGAGCGGCCTCCCTCCAACAATGAATGAGTCTCCCCTCTGACAGTGTTGAGAGCTTGGAGTCTATCACATCAGCTTAATGGAGCATCGTCAACTTACCCCAATGAGGCACTTAATCGAAGGAACATTGATACCACTTGGGTTGCCAGGCACACTTTTATGACAGCTCTTTGCGCAGGAGATGTCTTTGTGCACTTAGCTCTTTCTTGGGATAGACTGACATGAGGGGGCTCGATGAACCCTCCTATTAAGGAAGGTCTGTGCACTTTCTTTATGGGGAAGAAATAAAGAGGTGGCTGGATAAAGAGAGAGATGCGGCACATACTTGCTTGGAGGAAATAACACATTCTCCAATGAAAGCATCTAAATGATGATGATTGAAGAGCCATTGCCAGTTAGAGTCGGCATGAAATTGATCAAGAGCAGCCAGTGTGATGCCTTCCCAGATGTCTTCTTCTTCTCCCATCCCACCCAGTGCTTCCAAAGGGCACCTGGGCTCCAGGTGCCTATAAGTATGGGGTTCAGGGGGTGCAGCTGGTCCTTGTCCAGGCCCTGCTCTTTAGGCTGAGGAGGAAGAAAGCCCTCCCTTGTCTGTCCTTGTCCTAGAGGTTGACCGTCTCGACCTGGCTCCCTGATGAGCAGCAGGAGTCCTTTGGTGGGTGGATCAGGGCTGCTTTAAAGGGGCAGGCAGGTTGGACTCAAAAGCAGGGTGGGTGAGTCCTGATGGTTCCTTACATGGGGTGAAAAACACAAGAATACACTGAAGATACAACAAGCTACTTGGGTAGAAATCTGAAATTCTTTTTTTTTTTTTAATTCTAGGTTGGAAACAAAATGAGCTCGTTTGAAACTTTTCAGGGAAAAATCTGGACGGAAATAATTTTGTTTTAGCAAAGAAGCTCATGTGCATGAGAGAGAGATTGAGGGTCTCTGTATTCAAGACATCACTTTTCCATACCATAAGGTTTTTACTCCCACAATTCCTCACAGTGCTCCAGACTACAATTTCAGCTTTTTCTTTCTTTTGCTGGTGCCCAAGTTTCTTGCAGTATTACTGATCTCAAATAGCATTAGCTTTGTCAGAGTAGAATTCAAATTTTATCTCATTTGACAGAGGCATTTATGATGTAAATACTGGGTGGGGGCAGCGTAGGAGAGCGGAACCCTTGTTTAATTTGTGAGTTCTGCTGTTTTGTCACAGCAGTTAAGACTCTGCTAATAGATTCTGACTTCATGAAAATTATACGTTTTAAGAAATGGGATTTTTAACAGACAAGATCCTCCTGATAATAATGCAATAAATATAGCATACTGAATTGTTCCTGGCAGCAATTTTTGCTTGTGATATACAGGCTGAACATCACATATACCAACCAGATATATGCAGATATCAGGACACGTTTCTTAAAAGGATTATTATGTCTGATCAGTGGCTGATGAATATCAAGTTGCTTGATCAGAGACAGGGAAAGAAACAGGGCAGGGGATGGGAACCTGGTTCTTCTATTATTTCCTTGAGGTAAATGACCTCATGGCACATTATTGCAAAGATGGAGGTGTTAATTCAATAGTTCTTACCAGAGCCATTCCCTGTTTTGGTTCATTTCACATGGAAGCCTTTTCGCAGAATGGTGGAATTGCATCCTGATAGTTTGGTCGTTAATAATGATAATAATAATAATAATAATAATAATAATGTTATTAGTTATACCCCACACAACACATCTGGCTGGGTTTCCCCAGCCACTCTGGGCAGCTCCCAACAGAATGTTAAAAACACGATAAAACATCAAACATTAAAAACTTCCCTAAACAGGGCTGCCTTCAGATGTCTTCTAAAAGTCAGGTCGTTGTTTATTTCCTTGACATCTGATGGGAGGGCATTCCACAGGGTGGGTGCCACTACCAAGAAGGCCCTCTGCCTGGTTCCCTGTAACCTCCCTTCTCACAGTGAGGGAACCACCAGAAGGCCCTCAGAGCTGGACCTCAGTGTCTGGGCTGAACGATGGGAGTTGCTATTGTTGGGATACTGCCAGGGAGACAAAGTCCATCATGGCCCGCAAGCCGCCTCCGGACGTCCACCGATCTCCCGTAGATACAGTATCAGCTGTTGGGTTGAAATCACGACAGACGAGTAGCAGGTGTCATATGAGAGGCGTCTGCCGGGGCAAGCCCCGGGAACTCTCTTTTATTGAATATTACAAACATTGCCACAGGTGTGCTTGTGGCTGATTGGTTGATACAAACACAAAGCATCTTGTTGCTGATTGGTTAACATAGGCACAAGGCGGGAATTACATATAACCATTTATCACTGATAGATCAAAGGATGAGAAACGGAGCTGGAACTAGACAGGCATGAAACCTCCTAATTAAATTATAACTAAAGATTAATATTGAGAAAACATAACATGAAAGAATACAACAATCACGTTCCGTAGATGTGGTCAGCAAAGCATTAAGAACAGGTCAGGGTACACTGTTTCATGAACTCAATGGGAACTGTTCAGAACATTCTCAGACTCATGTGCAGAAGCAGAGAAAAGATTATGAGCGAGACTTCCCAGAATGCAAGAGAAAAGAAGCAATAGTTCTCATAGTAAGACTTCCCACAATGCCACAGTTATGTGCAGTAAGAGAACTGCAGAAAGAAAACTTCCCTTCAATCAGCAATTAGCGACACGAGCTCCAGAAATAGCTTGCCACATTCCAGAGCTGATGCATGCTCTATCAGCAGAGTTCGCATAGCGAAAGATGCACTCAGGAGAGCATATTTACAACTTTATTCAGCGTTGGTCAGAACAAAGAGAAAACATGACTGCCTGCTTCAGTGTCTCAGACACAGAGAGAGAAACGAAAGCAATAGACAAAACATAAACTTCCTGTGAACAGGAAATACGCAGACTCTGTGACTCACAAAGCCTGCTCCCTTTTAATGTGGAACGGAAATATCCTAACAGCTATTCCTCATCCCTTACATCCCAACATTGCGCAGGATGACTGAAAAGAGACCCTGCCTTCAACCGCGTATGGATTAGGGTGGACTGATAATGCAGAGATCCCAAAGGCATAGATTTGGTTGGTTCGAGACATTTTGGCATCTGAGGCAAAGCACAAAATGTCGTGCCGCACAGACCCCACTAAACAGGAAAAGGGTTATGAAGATTTACATCAGAAACAAAGAGGCGATAAAGATCAGAACTGGGGAAAGAGAGTGAGAGGGGACCAGTGGTGTCTCCTATTCATGGAGAGGGCACTATGGAGGCAGTATGGGGGCAGTGGGGCTGGCAAGGAACTGGCAGATCTGGCTTCCAAGGAGTGCACTGCAGCTGCTTCTGGCATCACAGCAGCACCAGTGGGGGATGCACTCCTTGGAGGCCAGATTTGCCACCCCTTGCTGCCCTCTTTTTCAGAAGTGGTGCACAGATATTGGGGGCAGGGCATGGCAACATTAGGACCGACACAGTGGGTCATGGTCCTGCTCCCTTAGTGTATGTGGACATGGACTCGATGTTCTTGATTTTGTCACTGGACAGACCTGCAAGTTTAAATCGAAGGCAGTAATTGCACTCTTTATGTGGTGCTGTTGTTGTCGTCGTCATCATCATCATCATTATTTATTTCATTTCTATACCGCTTTATATTTTTAAGAAAAATCTCAAAGCGGTTTACAGAATATTAAAACATCAATAAAACACCAATAAAACAATCTGAAGATAGTCAAATAGAGAATATACAGTCAAAGCAAGATAATTAACAGAAAACTAAAATATAATCTTAAAGACTTCAAAATAAAACATTACAAAGGAGGTTAACTACAGAATACAGATTTAACACAAAGTTAACAAAAAAATCTTAAACATTTCTTTTTTAAAAAACATTGCTAAATGAAGTCAAATATAAAATGCACATTTAAAGCAGCACAATTAACAACAGAATAAGAGAATATTCTCATAAGCATGACATGGCTGTTTGGCAGGCACAAAAATATGGGGCAAAAGAATCCAATACTTAGGGTCGTGAGGCATAGGGATGTCCCTCTGGTCTCACCAGGAGCCTCTTTAGTAGAGCTGGTGAGTGTGGGCCTTGCCCCGTAGGGCAGGTGGAAAGGGCCTTGCAAGGAGTGGCCTTCCCGACTCACAGCCAGGCGATGTAGCACTTTCCTCAAGTATTCAAACATTACGTTTTGCGTAAAGCAAATTGGAATTATTATCCCACATTATGAAGGAATGTGGGCAACGGCTGAGAGATAACAGTTTGCCAAAGGCCCCGGCCCCTAGATTATGCTCTTTGCACTGTACAAGCCCAGTGTGGTAAGCTCTTAAACAATGGAAGAGTTCCTGCTGACACAGATAAATTGTTTAGGGGGCCTGCTTTGTCTCCACAATGACCCTACACTTTACACACCGGACTTGAAATATTGTTTTATTTACCAGTCACCTAATACAAAATATCTCTTGGCAACTTACCGTACATGCAAAACGGCGATTCCTGCATCGCAAGAGGTTGAACTCGTGGTCTCTGACAACTCTAGAATTCTATGGTTCTGTGATCATAGCTCTCACAAACAAAAACAGCACAAAGCATATTTCAACAGGTACAATTAATTTGAAACATATCAAAAGTTGAAATGAACATAAAACTAGTAGAACCAAGTTAGCCGGGCCCATTCATTTTGGTAGGTCTCCTCTGAGTATGAATAACACAGAGGCAACCCCAAGATCTTAAGCTCTCTTAGTTTATTTGATCTAAGCACACTAGGGGGGAAAAAGGGGGTTTCATACCCACACAGATTTCTCCAGCTCGCAAACTGTTAACAGCAGAATGTTCTGCACTGAAAGGATATCTTTCAAGCCTGGATTTGGCAAGTTCTTTCAGCTTAATGGTTCCCTCCCATGAAAGATAAGCTCCACTGGTGAAAACAGTTGCTCAAATGGCCTTGTTAGCATGTGTAATATTTTATTTCTTTGAAGCTGATTAATTCTTATCACCAACGCCAGCTCTTTCCATCCATTTGCTAGATAAATATTACTCCCCATTAACACTTGGATCCCATGGGAGTGTGGCAGAGTTGTGGTACATTGGTTTGATCTGAGATAGGTTTACCTTGGCTGGTAGCCAGTTCTTAGGGCTAGGAAGATACTGGGTGTCTGTCTGCATGCCTTTAGCATTCCAAACAGGTGAGGTGGGTAGTGCTTGTCTGACTTTAAACTTCCTCCCCCTCTCCATCATATTCCGTTGAATGAGTGTATGTGTGGGTGGGTGGGGACGGCAAAGACAGAGGCAACTGCCCATGACTGCATTTTATCAAATGAGGATACAAGAGCGAATTATGAATGCATCACTCCAGCAAAAATGCCAAAAGTTAAGCACGTGCAAACTGCATGCAAGAATGGGAGACTCACCTCTGTAAGAAGACACAATTATACATTTTCTTTCTGGCTATCACAAAGTGGCAGTTTATCAATTAGAAATGCTGTATGATCAGGAGATTTTGCCCACCCCACCCCATCCACCTCGGGGCTTACAGAGTGCTCAACACTGCAGGAATATAAATGCTTTCTGGGGTGAACATAAGGATCTCCCCTCATCTCTAATCCTAATGGAAACATTTCCCAAAGTTTCAAAAGAAAACTCTTTTGTTTCAACAGCGTTTTGAAATTGCATGTTGTTGTTTTTTTCAAGCTAACTGGATAGCCCAGGTCCACATATTGCATTAGAGGGCTCGGCTTCAACTTATGCAGCCTTGTAGCCAGTTTTTCTCAGAATCCCACCTTGTTAAATCTCTCCAAAGCACCCCACCTGAACTAGGGATTTGTCCCAATCTGAGGTACACTGGTAAAATAATAATAATAATAATAAATGCTAGTAAATAGTTCAATTTTTTTCTAGAAAAAGAAGTGCTGGAATTCACCATGAACACCTCCCTCATTCTCTTAGAATGGCAATGGCGCCCACTTGAGAGGTGCTGGAACTGAGTTTCGGTGAGTTCCTGCTGGAAAAAAAGCCCTGCTGGTAAATAGTTTCCTGCATGCCTCTTGAGACAAAGTCTTATTGGTTCTGTTGATCTTCAGCATTTCCCCAGGAGTAGTTGCTGGAAAAAGCTGTACATAGTTGCAGCTTAGGGAACAGTATGTATTACATGGCAATGTGTAATATTGTTAGACAGCCATTGATGCTGAAGAAATTGCATTAGACTTCAAGCTGTTCTCTTGGGATGATGAAATGTCTATTACTTGGGACAGTGAGAGCTTGTTTGGATGTGGAGTGAAATGGTGTCTACTGTTTTATACTGCTTTAGAATACTAGCTCTCAAGCCATGGTCTTATTATCCATAGTGGCACTTGAAAAAATTGCCAGAGGATAATTGAGAAAAATCCTGTAATGGCTCCTCACTTTCCCCCTGCTCTGCTTCTGCTACATATATGACTACAATCTCCTTTCATCTTTCAAAGACATCTTTGGGAAAGTTCTACATCACATGGATCTATTCAGTTCTGCAGACACTCTCTCACATGAATACTTGGCCAAAATTCCCACTGCTTCAATAGAGCACCCTTCCCTATATTGGTGACCTCCAGTTGCTGCTAGACTACAACTCCCATTATCCCTGACCTTTGGATGAGGTTGATGGGAGTTGGAATCCAACAAGTTCTGGAGGACACCAGGTTGGGGACTGCTGGGTTAGAACTCTTCCTCTTCAGCTTTTACAGTTTTGAATTCTGCCTCTGGGAAGAGGGATTGGCTATGAAACCATTCTGGGAACTGCAGTTATCTGAAGGGAATAGGAGTTTCCTAACCACACCCATTGCTTTAATGAACTGCATATCCCAAGATTCTGACCTGGACCGAGCAATGCATTATAACCATAACCCACACTTGTAGGAGTTGAATATGAATCTATTTGGCATTTATTCAGTAGAAAATAGCAGAACATCTAGTAAAGCATGAGAAACAACATGCCAAGTGGGATGATCAGAGGCTAGAACTAGCTGACTTGTTAGCTTTCATAGAAAAGCTAGGAGTTTGACTCACACTGTTGCTTTTAGTTCAAAGACCTGAGAATATCTACAGCAGACCTCTTTTTCTGCCAGGAATGCGAAAGGAACGTGACAGCCAATTTTGGATGGGATGAATACACCTATCAGCCTTGTCAGCATAGTGCAACACTATGTAATCAAGGAGGGAGGGAGGAACATCTCCATCCAGCTCCGACCCTGACAGATTCTGAACCCTGGCTATAAGAGAGAATTTCCATTATTGTCCATGAATCTGAACAACTGAAGGGACCTAAGCAGAAAGGTCTTGCCTGAAAGCCTTCTGCTTGGCTATTAAGTGTGCTGTTTCATGCCTGAAGCTTGGGGTTACCTTTGAAGGTGACCCGGAAACTACACCTAATCCAGAATGCGACAGCTAGACTGGTGAATGGGAGCGGCTACCAAGACCACGTAACACCGGTCTTGAAAGACCTACATTGGCTCCCAGTACATTTCCGAGCACAATTCAAAGTGTTGGTGCTGACCTTTAAAGCCCTAAACGGCCTTGGTCCAGTATATCTGAAGGAGCGTCTCCACCCCCATTGTTCTACCAGGACACTGAGGTCCAGTGCTGAGGGCCTTCTGGCGGTTCCCTCACTGTGAGAAGCCAAGTTACAGGTAACAAGGCAGAGGGCCTTCTTGGTAGTGGCACCCACCCTGTGGAACACCCTCCTGCCAGATGTCAAAGAGAAAAACAACTACCAGACTTTTAGAAGACATCTGAAGGCAGCCCTGTTTAGGGAAGCTCTTAATGTTTGATGCATTACTGTATTTTAATATTGTGTTGGAAGCTGCCCAGAGTGGCTATGGAAGCCCAGCCAGATGGGGAGGTATAAATGTTGTTGTTGTTGTTATCATCATCATCATCATCATCATCTTTAAAAAAGCCAGGTCTAGAAACTGGACTTCCTACAGGCTAGCTTTGCCTGGCATTCCATGTGTTGGAACTGGCCACACTGACAAAACTAGAGATCTCCAGCTGGAAGGCTTGGCTTTACCCTATTAGTCTTTATGTTTCTTGCTGAGCTGATAAGTATGCATATCTGCAGACAGTAAGCAGACTCAGCTAATTAGGCTCTATGCAGGCTTATTGTGCAATTTATGCTTCAATATGTTGTGTGCAGCCTAGTCCTGTGCTTTAAGCTCAGATGCAGGCCAGCTACATGTATTGCATACAGATTTTTGCTATACATGCCTCCAAATCACAAAGAGCAGCTGTCTTTTGGGCAGAACAAAGGGCGGGGTATCTATTCCAAAACTGTAGCATTTGGTTTTGTCATTCACCTGTAATCTCAGAGACTCACTTTGAGATACTGTTCTGCACATTTTCACTTTCTTTTTTTCCACCTGTATGGTCAGATGCAAAGGAGCTTCTGCATCTTCAGTGCTTGCATAGAAAGGGGGATTTCAACAGCGCAGCTTGCCATTCGGGGTGGAAAAAGGCTGCACACCACCTGTCATCACCTCTGCCACACCAGTGTTAAAGACACAGGAAGCCGTCTCCTTTTTGACCTCTTAACATTCTCTTTCTTTCCTTCTGTTTCTTTTCAAAACACCCATGCACAACAATTGTTGTCAGGGAACAACCTATCTGTGGGTCATGATCTCCTCACTGCAAACCAGCTTTCTATTGAATTTGGGGGCAACTGGCTTACAGAAAAAGTATCTGCAGCTTTCCATCCCTTAAAAGAATAAAATATAGTCAGACCTCAGTTGTCAAACGTAATCCATTCCGGAAGACCATTTGACTTCTGAAACGTTTGACAACCGAAAAGTGGAAGCGGAAGCCTCAATACAATAGGAAAACTCAAAACGGAAGCCATGTAGCACATTCGGCTTCTGAAAATCATTCAAAAACCGGAACATTTACTTCTGGGTTTTTGGCGTTCGGGAGCCAAAACGTACAATAACAGAGGTGTTTGGAAACCGAGGTTTGACTGTACTGGATTGTTGTGAGTCCTGTTAGATCGTTGGTAAGTAGTATAGTTTCTTTTCTGCAACAAACTTCCTCTTGCTGCTGCAAACTCTTTGGATTTTCCTCTGGTCTTTTTGAGCTACAAGGAGTGCCCATAGCTCAGTGGTCCACCACATATTTTGTCTGCGTAGAAGGCCCTAACCTGCATCTCTGGGTTTGTTTGTTTTCTAATAGACTCAGGTAGCAGGTGATGGGAAAACTCTGTGCCTGGGTTAAAACAATTAGGCAGGGGAGAAGCAACTTTCCTGCCAATGTTTTGTTGCTGCGGCAATGGCTTATTCAGCCGCCAAGCAAATGTGTGAAGCACATTTTCCATGAATGCGTTTGGACTTTCAAGTGCTGATCATCGTTGAGCATCAGCTGAACTGGAGACCTCGTGTTTGACTCCTGCTTTTCTGAACTCATACCACCCCCACCACCTCAAATAATCCTTTTGACCTTTTTAAAAGGCTGCACTTGGCATTTGCTTCAACGGCACATCACTTCTCATTCCACGGCTATTCTGTTGCTGATCCACAGCTGAGGTAGTTCACATATTTCATTTTCCCCCTTCTTCATCTTTTGAGGATGATGCTTCGAGGAGTGACCTTCAAGGAGACACCTCTGGGGGGCTCAGGAATCAAACCACCTCAGGCTCCAGGTGGCCTTTGACATGTTGTTTCTGAAACCATCTTTAATCAGGTTGCTGCAGCCCTTGTATTTTCTGGGTACGTATCACAGCACAGGCACAGAAGGGAGACTTTGTACTGTTGAGGTAAGAGCTGCAAATGTTGCCAGCTGTCCCTGGAGGATAACTTTTCATTATTGATGTGGAAAGTGGAAAATAAAATAGACTATTATGCTTTTTATCTTCAGGGAACATTTTTCTCTCTCCTCTCACCCCTCCCCCCCAAGATTTGAAAGCATTTGAATTCAGAGAATCATTTCCAGCACAATGAAGAAGAAGTCAATTCAGAGAGTAGCAGGCACATTTATTTACAGTGCGGGTGACTTGCGACGGGTGTCTCATCCATGCCCACTTGCATTGTCCTCAGCCAAGTCGTGAGAGGGGATATCTCATACCTCCAGTGCCACAGCTGGTTTTTTTCTTTTTCTTTTTTTTTTTTTTTGCTTTACATCCATTGAAAACTCCCTTCTGTTCAAAGAGACTTTCTTTTCTATTAGAAATAACTCACAAGGAAATAAAGTTTTATTTGTTTAGTACGAGAAGGTGGGTTGCTTCTGACAAGGTGTTTTGCATGCATACCCATGTGTCTTGTATCCATTGTGATGAGATAAGGAAACTCTGTCCAACTGCAATCCTCCAGGCTTTTATGTCTACGGTGGAACCTCGGTTTTCGAACGTAATCCATTCCGGAAGACTGTTCAGCTTCCGAAACATTCGAAAACCAAGGCCCAATGGACGGTCAGCAAAATCCATTGAGAAAAAAGAAAAACATGCAGTGGAAGCCATTTGACTTCTGAGGCATGTTCAAAAATGGAAGCAATCACTTCCGGGTTTTCGGCATTCAGCTTCCAAAACGTTCGGCTTCCGAGACGCTTGAAAAACCGAGGTTCCACTGTAGTATTCAAGACTCTTTATCAGGCCACACCCTTCTCCCTAATGTGTGAGCTGGCCCTGATAATGGATCAGACCGGTCCTTAAGATATTTTGCTTCCAAGTTGTTTAGGGCTTTGTGAATTGGCAACCAGTGCAAAGTCTTCTTCATTGCAGCGGTGGGACCTTCCCTCTCTTCAGACATGAACATGCTGCTTTCTCTACCCGGTAAAATATGATGATACGCTTTTAGAAAGCTGCTGTGTTGCCATTGAATGTATCTCTAGTCCATGGTTGCTGGATACCTGTAACGTGTTCACCCAAACCCAATTAAATGTTGCACTTCCAATCTGAACATGGGGAAACACGTGAAGGAATGCAGGCAACCATACATACACGCATGTGTATTTTGCTAGTGGGCCTTTGGCGTCATTCAGCCGAATCTCCTTCAGCAGCAAGTTTCACATTTAATTGCAAATGAGGAGGCCATCACATGCTGAACTAGGAGATGAGAATGTTAATGAATGCTCTTTCGGGCTTTAAGGAAAATATATTGCCCAATGCTGTGGAAAATTAAAATTTGCTAGTAATATGCATGGTAAATTTAATGCTAAAGACTAAAAGACAAATGGGAAGCGAACTTAATCTGAGTTGACCCCATTTTGCTAGAATGTTATTTGTATATATTTCACCTCCCTACAGGAAATGTGTGGGGGGGAGGCTAATTAGTTCTGGCATGCTGAATATAAATTATTGTTGTTGAAAACATTTTTAAAAAAATTCTTTTAAATAAGGGAAGTCTATCTGGAGATATCTAGTGGGTGTTAAGCAGTGAGGAGTGCTCCAAGACATTTTAATGCTTTGGGGTGGGGGGTGGGGGGAAGAAGAAGCCATTTTTTTTCCTGAGAAAACAAAATAGAGCACTAGATTAAATAACTGATAATTAGATAGCCTTTAATGGGGCTCAAAATCTGCTGACTGGAGCAGCCTGTCTCCATTTGCTTAATGATAGGTCCAAGCCTGTGCTGATCTGAAGTTTTCCTTTGGGAGGGGACAGAATTATATGAAAGAAATGGTGTCAGAAAGCGCAATCTGTGAGTGGTCAAATGGTGTTGCTGTTGGAATAAACCACAATGATTTCTCAACTCCGTCATAAGATGCACCAAGTGACCTGGGTCCAGACACTCTCCCTCCAACCTCCCTTACCAGGTGTTCATGCAGATTATGGGGACACTATGTGTGGTGTCCTGAGACCTTTTTTTAAATAGCCGTAATTATTTAATTGCACCATTCTGTTTTTGATAAGGCAGGGGTGGGGAACCAGTGATTGGTTGCTAGCACCGGAGGCCATGCAGAGAGAAGTGTGGAAGGGAGGGCAAACGGATGGAGTACACATGCACATTCAACTGCCTAATGACATCCACATCACCCAGAAGATTGCAGCCACAGAGATAAGTAAAGAAAGAGTCATTCCATTGTCTGGAGAGGTCACTTCCTGGTTTACATGGAGAAGCCGTTTTCAAATAAATCCAGAGACAGAAGTCTACAGCTGTACAGAGGCAGCACTGGCTGTTGAAATTTTGTGCCCCTAACAAAATTGCGCCCGGGGCAACTGCCCCTGTGGGACTCTTCCCAAACAACAGTGGTACCTTGGTTTACGAACTTAATCCATTTCAGAAGTCTGTTCTTAAACCAAAATGTGCTTTCCCATAGCAGCGGGGGACTCAGTTTACAAATGGAACACAGTCAACAGGAAGCAAAACGTGTTCTTATTCCAAGGCAAAGTTCACAAACCAATATACCTACTTCTGGGTTTGCAGCGTTCTTAATCCAAGTTGTTCATAAACTAAGCTGTTCTTAAACCAAGGTACCACTGTATCCCACTGTGGGGAACTTCTGGTCAACTAGGACTGCCAGCCCTCCCTATTTAGCCTCTGAAGTCATTTGGCCCAAGCCATGTCCACTTGCCCTCTGCCTGACATCATATATGGCTGGGTGAAAATCAAAGCTGAGTCAAAAAGGGGTTTGTAGGCACAGCTGATCATCTGATTGCTGCCACCTTCAAAGCCCTTTGCAAGGTCCTTTGAAGCCCCTACTGAGGACTCAGCTATACAGCTGCAAATATAATGTTTTAAGTGCATTTTAAGTGTATTATTCAAAGGTGACACTAGATGGCGATGGTGAGCTCATGGCAAATTCAATATATTTTCCAAAACTTTTTTTGAAAAAAGCATTTTCACAGCTTTTTTAATATGTGTCTAGATCCCACCTAAGTTAAATGTCAGGGCTCTAAAGCACAGTGCAGGGACCTCCGCAAACACCGAGGAGCCACACGAAAGTGACAATCACATGACATCATTATGCTGCCAGGTGATTAGCAGGTGAGTCATCCCCACCTGTCTATAGCATGGAGATAGCAGCAAGTACGTGTGAAACACTCTCTATTCTGACACTAAAATGGTGGTGTACACATGGTAAATGAGATCTACGGTTTGCTTTTTAAAGAATCTGTTGATTGCCAGCACCTGCAAGAAGAAGAAGAAGAAGAGTTTGGATTTGATATCCCGCCTTTCACTCCCCTTCAGGAGTCTCAAAGCGGCTAACATTCTCCTTTCCCTTCCTCCCCCACAACAAACACTCTGTGAGGTGAGTGGGGCTGAGAGACTTCAAAGAAGTGTGACTGGCCCAAGGTCACCCAGCAGCTGCATGTGGAGGAGCGGAGACGCGAACCCGGTTCCCCAGATTACGAGACTACCGCTCTTAACCACTGCACCACACTGGCTCTCTTTTGCACGCTGTGGATAGTGCTTTAAAGCTCTATCAGCGGCCAAGACTTTCCCCACTCCTCCATAAAAACACACCCTAGATCAGTGATGGCAAACCTTTTAGAGACCGAGTGCCCAAACTGCAACCCAAAACCCGCTTACTGATCGCCAAGTGCCAACGCGGCAATTTAACCTGAATACTGAGGCTTTCGTTTAGAAAAAACAACTCATCCATTGATATCTTTTGCCTTCAAAGAAAAGCACGATGACAGAGCTTCCCATGATACAAGCCACTTTCTATCGAAAGGGAAAAGTTTGCATTTGGCATGCTTTGGAACAATTAATCTGATTTTTGCTGTTGTCCGCATGCTGGTCATTTGTCTAACCTTGGCTCGTACTTGGTAAGCTGTCGGATGATCTGTTCTAGAAAGAGAGTTGCAAAAACGAAGATACCGGGAATGATATTTCCTCAATTTCCCTTCGAAAAACTCTTTTATTTCCATTTCACCAAGCTGGGCAACACTTTTCTGGTCGGTGTCAAAGTGCCATCGGACCCTTGATGTGAGACACACAACACTTTCCTTGCACTGAAGACAGAACGCTTTCCCATTGCGTTTAACGATCTCCCACTATCTGTTCTTGCTTCCCCCCCTTCCCTGCCGTATTCCTTTTTGGGTGTTTCAGACTTGGAGTCTATAAAACACAATTATTATTTTTTTAAAAAAATGAAGCACCCAATACAAATCTATCCCTGGGTCTGCGTCACGACGGCCAGCCTTGATTCCTCTGGCTTTCTAGTAACAAACTCTGGTGAATTTGGTGCTGGGGCAACGGCACGTGTGCCCACAGAGAGTTAATATGAAAAGATAACAAAAAAGAGAGATCTTACTGCATGACATGGGTCAGATGCCAAGTGAGGAGGAAATGGGTTTAGAATGAAATGCTCTTGCCAAATGCCACCTCAAACAAACACAGAGAAACACATTGCACTGGAATTAAAGTGAAGAAATGAATGGATGTGGCAGGATGGCCACCCATCTCTCAGTGATGTTGCATCTGCAGCGGGTTGACGGTCTTCAAGGTCCTTTATGGATCTATAACTCTTAAGAGATGATTTGGAATAGAACTTCTTTAAAAAAAAATATTTCAGGGGGAGTAAAGCACAAATGTAACACATAACCAGCCTGCAAACAGATGCTCTCCGAGAAGTGAAGTGACACAGGATGTAAGAACTCTGTTTTGTATCCTTCCACTTCCCCGCTACCACTTGTCAGTAACAGAAAGGTTCTAGGTGAAAACAAGCCCACTCACACGCTGTCACACATGTGTATGCTACAAAGCCATATGGCAAATGTCAAGCAAAGTAAGCAGGCTATTAGGCCCAATTCTGTGTCTAGAACATGCCTTGCTTTGTCTCATAGGACCCCTTTCCCAAGCGCCGTACGTTAGCTCCCCCTTAGGTAAAGCCAGTGTTGTTACAGAGGAATTCAGTGCAAACTACCTAGGCATAATTTCCCAGTTTCAGCAAAAAAACATGTACTGACAGAGTCACCTCCAATTCGTACAGTGTCTATGCCTCTGTTTCCCTTGGCTGAGATGTGTGACCAGGACTGGGCGTGTCATGAAGCAAAGTGAGGCAATCCCTTCAGGTCAGTGGCGTAGCGTGGGGGGTGCAGGGGGGCCGGCCGCACCGGGCGCAACATCTGGGGGGACGCACTCGCACTCGCAGTTCTCTGCCCCTACTGGGTTAGGGGGCGCAAATTACTTGCCTTGCCCCGGGTGCTGACAACCCACGCTACACCACTGCTTCAGGCAGCATGTGCTGGGGGGAGTGCAGAAACAGCAGTTTCCTGACCGTTCATCTAAGCCCTGGGACTGCTCCTCTCTGTTAGAATGGAGGGGTTTGATCTTCTTAAAGCACTCTTACACCATATTAACAGTCATGGCTTCGCCCGAAGTGTCCTAGTTTGAACTCTAGTTTGTTAAAGGTGCTGGGAATTGTAGCTTCAGGGAGGGAGTCTCCTAACATCTCTCAGCACCCTTCAGAATAGAATGCTCACCTCTGAAAAGAGCACAGATGAGTGGCAGAGCTTCTGCTTTGCATGCAGAAGGTCTCAGGTTCACTTACCAGGATCTCTAGGTAGGGCTGGAAGAGAATACTGCCTGAATGCTGGAGAATCTGTGTACACAATCCTGAGCTAGAGGGACCAGCATTCTGACTTAGTGTATGGCAGATTCTCATGCTCCTCTGAACAAGTGAACCCAAGAGGAAAGGCAGATGCTAGCCGTACATTACAGATGCAGATGAGGAGAAAACAGTGCAGAGAATATGGAAATGTCTCTTTTCTGACGCTTGCTATTGGCTTGGTCTTGATGGACCAGTTGACTCAGAAAAGAGTTTTGACACCCCCTGCAATTGACTTAGCAGTATCTCAGGTCTGTAGGGTAGACACCGCCTTAGAGAATGGAAATAAGCTTGCCTTTAGCTTGGCAGGAGCTCAAGAGAAACTCATCAGCTGATGATCAAAGTTGGGAGTTCAGATGAAAGGGCCTTAAAACTTGTCTCGGAGAAGCGGCAGTCCCGTCATGCCCCATTGACAGAATTTCATTAGCTTGTAAATGTGACAGGTTATAATCAACCTGTCCTGTTTTAATCTCCACTGCAGCAGCGCTGCTTCAGAGTTTTAATATACAGATATATATTTAAAATTACTTATTTGAATTGTGAATATGCCTTTTTAAAGCAGAATATTTCCCAAGCAAAATTCTCCAAGCTCAGGCTGGGGAGAAAACACACACACACACACACTGCAATATAGGATGCAGTTTATGTATGTGTTGGCACATACCTAGCAAGAATAGACAAAAAGTTAATGAGTGTGGTGACTCATTGTTACAATCAATTAGCAGCTGCTAATGGAGTGTCCAAAGTGGTAGGACTATTAAAACAAATTATTGTTAGCAAACTGAAACCTGAGTGAAATTTCAAAGATTTTTTTTTGGGGGGGGGGCTCCTGGGGGATTCCGTTTTCAAAAACTGCCAATGCTTGCTATCTCATCTGTCATTATTATTATTATAATAGGCCACCCTGGATCTGGATTTGGCATCGTTCCAGAAAAACCTTCCCCAGTCTGGTGCCCTGTAGAAGTTTTAGATTCCAGATCTGGTCAGCCTCAGCTACAATGGACAACTGTCATGGATAATGGGAGTTGTAGACTAGTTGGTGATGGATCAGTTCTGTGGCTACACAGCTGATGAGAAAAAGTCACCGTAATGTCCCAAATCAAAGGCTGTGGGTGATATCTAAGGCATAGTCAGAGCCATGAGGAAAGGTGAGGAGATCATCTCAGACAGCAGGATCCACAGGAGCAGCAGACCTTGGTGTAGATCTTTATTCAGAGCCAGTCCACCCATGAGGCAAGGAGAGACGACAGGGGCGGTAGATCCTGATGTAGGTGAATCCGCAGAGCATCTTAGGGCTGGCTTATGTCTGGGAATTCCCGGATGTGCCCTCTTTTAGGGGTCTTATATGCCCATCTGGGGGGAATTTTACATTTTAAAGCAAGTGTCCTGGATTTTGGTGTTGTTGTTTTTTAGTACAGGTTAGATCCTATACTGTACAATTTGGGATTTTTTTTTCTGAACCTGATTGGCACTTGGTTGCAGGTTTTTTTCCAGTAAAAAATATGGCTTTCTATTGTTAGGTGGTAGAAAGTTGTCTCTGAATAGTCTGAGGGAGCTAAATAAATAAATAAATGATAACAATGTTGTTGATGATGATGATACAATCAATGTCTATAATTCCTGAATGTGATTTCCAAGATGAAACAAATAAGGGCCATTCTGAGAAATCACCATAGAATGTGACAGCAAATCCTTCTCAACTCTTGCTTAGCATTCTGTGCTGTTGCCCATTATTTTTCTTCTTCTAGGGATCTCATCTGAGGCCTTTTGTCTCTTACAAAAGTTGGGATCTGTGAAATCCGGGCCAAAGCTGTGAACTCTCCTCCCCTAAATGTCAGTCTCCAGCCTAACTATGGAAATCTCTATAAGGAACTTTTAAATATATATTTTTTATGCTTTAATGAATATCCTTAGAGGGCCTTGTTAGTTGCGGAGCATTTTGCCGTGGATGTTGTCATCATTAGCAGGGGGTTCTCGTGCTCAGTTCCAATATCTTGGCTCTCACCCTCTAGCCCTGCATAATATCTCCGTCTCCTGGCATAAAAGATTGAAGAGAAAGCATTTGCAAGCTATCCAGCTTCACTGAAACCCTTAAATACGAGACACCTGAAGCAAAATTATCCTGCTAACTTTTATCGCCCAATGGAGGGAGTCCAAGCAGCTCTGAATTGCAAAGTAGAAATAACACCAAGCAAATTGATTACCGTTGTTTATTACACGCAAGATGCCTGTGACCTTTGCAACAAGCCATTTGGCCAGGCATGGTTTTTACCAATTAAGCTATGAAATTAATAGCCCAATCCAGAACGCTGTGTAATACTCGTTCAGGGAACCCTTTAGCTGGCATGAGGCACATCTCATCATGCTGTGTCACTATTATACACTTCTTCAAGAATCACTTTTGGCATTCTGGGGTCCCTGGGTATTGCAATCATGGCCCTGTTTCCATCTGTGAACTCTGGAGGGCATACATTACAGCAGTGGGTCTCAAACGGTGGCGTTTGCTCCCCCTGAGATGGTACAACATGCTTAGGAATGTAAACGGCTGCCTTATATCAAGTCAAATTGCTCATCTAACTAGTTCAGTATTGTCTGTGTTTACTGGCAAAGGCTCTCTAGAATTTCAGGCTAGGGTCCCAGCCCTACCTGGCAATGTTGAGGACTGAGCCTGGGACCTTCAGCATACAAAGCAGATACTGTACCACTGAGCTACAGCCTTTCCCCAAGTGAAGTATGAAGTTTCATGGAGAGGGATGATCCTGCATCACAGGCAGAACCTGCCTTTGCAGCTCCTCTATTGCTACTGTGATATTGGCTGGCCAAACCATAGAAGCAAACTAGTTAATCTCCAGTGAGGTACCAGTATGTGAGAAATATGCTGCTTTTTCATTGCTTTCCAGAATAAAGGATGCTTTTAGTAATTGCTTTCTTATAAAGGTCAAAAGTCCACAAAAACAGTTGTCTTAGAATAATAGTGTGTGTCGCTTTTTCTAATGTGTGGTGCTTTTGCCAGATTTATGAGAAGGGTGTAAGTGATAGGTGACCACAAACAACTCTAAGATGACAGATATACACATTTAGCAGAACTCGTAGTTAATATGCTTGTGAGTCACATAACTTGTGGTTGGGACCCAGATATGAAGGCTGCTTGTACCTGTGGCTAGTGGTCAAATTGTGGTTTGCCTTGTTAGCTTTATGAGATATGAAACTCGCTAAATAGCAGTCAACACGTGTGACTAGGACAACTTGTGGTAGAATGGATATACAGTGGTACCTCAGGTTGCAGACGCTTCAGGTTACAGACTCCACTAACCCAGAAATAGTACCTTGGGTTAAGAACTTTGCTTCAGGATGAGAACAGAAATTGTGTGGTGGCGGCGTGGCAGCGGTGGGAGGCCTCATTAACTGAAGTGGTACCTCAGGTTAAGAACAGTTTCAGGTTAAGAGCGGACCACCAGAACGAATTAAGTTCTCAACCCGAGGTACAACTGTACTGCTTGCTGTATTTTATTGATACCTATGGGTGCTTGTGTGCATCAATAGAACAGAATCCAATCTTCCTTGTCCTCCATTATTGCTTGAATCCACCATAAGGGTTAAAGCGGAAATAGTGCTTGATTGTGGCACGATGAATATTAGGCAAGCAAATGAGCCAAAGTGTGTTGAGTAGCTATAAAATGAGTTAAATGCAAGCCATGCATCAGATTGTTTTGGCATCGAGTTGAATGATACTTCTCCCTCTCCCTCCCTCTCTCTCTCCAACTCGTGGACTGTTCCAAATTAATTTCACTACATTGCCCCACCACAATTTACACTAAATATCTCTTAAGGCTGCCCTTGGTCCTTTCCACCTTGAGCCAATGGGGGGGTTTATACCAGAAGACTGCCTGGCAGTTAACTGTGCTGTATGTATATCATCATCTCAATGACTCGGAAAGCTTTTCTGCAAGAAGTTAGTTACAGCTCACAGGGATAGCATTTTATTTTATTTTTTGCTTCGTGGGGACAACGTGAAGCTGTCCGTCATCATTAGGGCACTTTGCTTTAAAAGGCGAGTCTGACAGAAGCGTTTTGTTCAGAGGGGCAGGAGATGAAGTGAGAGGATGTTTCACCAGAGTCCCTGGGGGATCCCGGAGCCTCTTCCCTTGATCCGCGGCATGCTGTGGCTGCAGCTGGGGAAAATTCGTGTTATGCAAATACCAGAGTTAATAATTTATCACCTTCTCTGCTTCTTCATAGGAAGATGGATTTGGGATACATGTGTCTGGCTACTGAGAGATCAGAGGCGTGCCGAGTACGCCAGGCCATCGTCTTTACAATGACAGGACAGAGATGGGGAAACGGGATGCATTTGAAAGGTCTGCCCATGCAATTCAAGCTGAAGCTTCTGAACTGCATTTTTTTTTTGCTTGTATGGACTGGCTGAGTTAATGCAGTGATGTGAGCCAGGAGGATCTGAGAAGCAAGGGTTGCTGCAGCTGAACTCTAGCAACGAACCTTAAGCACTCCCATGGTTTGTCAGTGATGATTCAGTTTCTCAAAGGCTACCTTGCGACTTCAGGAAGTGCCCTGTGGTGCTGCGGTCAGTGCACTAATATGCCTGCCTTGGAAAGAGGTGTGTGAACATTTCATATTGGAAGCAGTGGTATATTTCTATCCTCCCCTCCCTCCCAAACAAGCTGAAGGAGGCAATGTGTACACATAAATAAAAAACACATTTTAAACCCAGTGCAATTATGACCTCTAAAAGCATTTAGAGCAGCAGTTATACCAGAAGGGGTGTGGGAAAGAGCTTGGAAAGACTTGGTTGGGGAAAACGCTACTCCTCGTGAGCGTAGCTTTTTTCTCCCAAACGTGTATCTTCTCTGGGAGAAAGATCTCTCCATGGATTTGCATAGACAAAGGGGCTGGGGGGAAAGCATGGATCCCCATGAAAGGCTGGGGTGGATAAACATCACTCTCCTAGCCAGGGGCAGCACATCCTGTTTCACCACCTGAAGCAAAATAGGACTGTGCCCCCAGAGGCAGGTGATGGGCCATGAAGGGCTGGGGAAATAGTGGCAGCTTTCCTTGTCATTCATCCCAAACATGATAGTATAATGTATGGGTAGGCAAACTAAGGCCTGGGGGCCGGATCCAGCCCAATCGCCTTCTAAATCCAGCCCATGGGAATCAGTGTTTTTTTACATGAGTAGGATGTGTCCCTTTATTTAAAATGCATCTCTGGGTTATTTGTGGGGCCTGCCTGGTGTTTTTACATGAGTAGAATGTGTGCTTTTATTTAAAATGCATCTCTGGGTTATTTGTGGGGCCTAGGAATTTGTTCATATATTTTTTTCAAAATATAGTCCGGCCCCCCACAAGGCCTGAGGGACAGTGGACCGGCCCCCTCCTGAAAAAGTTTTCTGAGCCCTGTATAATGTATTTAAATGTGCTGTTAGTTGCTTGGATACCTTCAGGTAACAAGCAACTCACAAGTCTATGCAGTGCTTTTCTTCTAGGGGAAAAATGGTGCCGATACTGGGTACCCATGATTACCCCCAGAAAAGAAAAAAAGCACTGAGCACACCCCTAGTAACTAAGTAGGTACCGTATAGGCTATAATGTAACTAGTAACTCCAAGCCACTATTACTCAATGCCAGTGGCTGCAGCCTACAATGATCTGCCAAGCAAGAAATTCACATTTACAGTCTTTAGTTTGTTTCTTTTAATTAATGATCCTTGGATGCTCCACTAGAATGATTCCACATTGCATTCAGCTAGGCAGCAAGAGGTCCTGGAGCTCACAAACAATTCTCTTCTTATCAGATCATCAGTTCCTAGGAACTGGAATTAAATGTACTGCTTCCTAGCCTTGGAACAATGGCTCCAAATGATGTGAAATTTTCGAGATATAAAAGACACAGGCTGCATTCAGGTTTATTGCTGGTTATAATCCTAGCACTTCTGCCTCAATTTCTAACGTTCTTTTTAAACTGCAGTACCTTCTGGTGTTATGGAACTGTGGCTTTTTGATCAATATACCAGCATGTCAGGCTAAGTTTTAAATGGTGGGAAAGAACTGTACAGCACCCCAAATTTCATCAGTGCAGAACTGCTGTGATCTTCTGCATTACGGGGGCTGAAAATTACTTTTTTCTTTTTGGGGGGAAGCAAATAACACAACCTTGATGGCAGAAAGTGAGGAGGAATTAAAGAACCTTTTAATGAGGGTGAAAGAGGAGAGCGCAAAATATGGTCTGAAGCTCAACATCAAAAAAACGAAGATCATGGCCACTGGTCCCATTACCTCCTGGCAAATAGAAGGGGAAGAAATGGAGGCAGTGAGAGATTTTACTTTCTTGGGCTCCATGATCACTGCAGATGGTGACAGCAGCCACGAAATTAAAAGATGCCTGCTCCTTGGGAGAAAGGTGATGGCAAACCTAGACAGCATCTTAAAAAGCAGAGACTTCACCTTGCCAACAAAGGTCCGTATCGTTAAAGCCATGGTTTCCCCAGTAGTGATGTATGGAAGTGAGAGCTGGACCATAAAGAAGGCTGATCGCCGAAGAACTGATGCTTTTGAATTATGGTGCTGGAGGAGACTCTTGAGAGTCCCATGGACTGCAACAAGATCAAAGCTATCCATTCTTAAGGAAATCAGCCCTGAGTGCTCACTGGAAGGACAGATCGTGAAGCTGAGGCTCCAGTACTTTGGCCACCTCATGAGAAGAGAAGACTCCCTGGAGAAGACCCTGATGTTGGGAAAGATGGAGGGCACAAGGAGAAGGACGAGATGGTTGGATAGTGTTTTTGAGGTTACCAGCATGAGTTTTACCAAACTGCGGGAGGCAGTGGAGGACAGAGGTGCCTGGCGTGCTCTGGTCCATGGGGTCACGAAGAGTTGGACACGACTAAACGACTAAACAACAACAACAACAAAATAACACAGAAGTGAGTGCTAAACCTCCAGGTTTCCAGAAGTGGCCTTTCATCGTGGGGAAGATAAAATAAAACACACAAATTAACAGGTAGGGAGACATTGGGAAGATGGAATAAACTCCCATGGGAACGCAGCTACAATTTTAATAGCAGGGAATTTTTATATCAAAGTCCAAACTGTGGGAGCATGGAATGTAAGAAGAGCCTTCTTAGATCAGACTAAATTGCCGTATGTGTTATTTTTTTCATTTGGTACTAGCAGGGTGTGTGCTGAGGTCGCCTGAGCTGCCTGAGGTAGCTTCTCCATTTTGCCAAACAATAGGGGCATCCTTTGAAATGAGAATGGGGTTTCACACATGAACCTGAGGCCTTTTGTATTTGGTGCATGTTTGTGATGTAGTACAAAATTGCAGCCATTGGCTGTCATTCCAAAGTGAGCCATACAATTTAGTCAGATCCACAAACCCCACACTTCCATAACCATGCACTGAAATTGCAGCCAAGATTCATGGCACACTCTTTCTAGTGCCTTTTTCTTAGTCATCGTAGGAAATATGTTAGTGTTAAGCAGCCTTAGGAAACTTGCTAATGTGTTTGCTTGAAATCTACTTTTTTTTTTTTTACCTTTTCTCTCCCTCCCGTCTCTCCCAAAGACAGTAAAAACGTCGAGAAATATTATTGCTCACTGAAAAGAGATTCCTTTTCTCAAAATCTTTATTTATCAAAGGGTTGATGGTTTGAACAGCCTCTTGTTTCTCTCAACAGACAAAGGAAGCGCTTATTTACTGGTTTAACTGTTTTGTCAATTGCTCATTTTCAGTTTGTCAGGGCTTTTCAGGAACCATAATGATGTATCTGAGAAACTGCAGCTCTCCCAAACATTTTTTCACAGTAACCAATTTAATCACGTTACTCAACAGAGGCTCTCCCCGCCCCCCTTATTATGCACAAGACCCACCCAAAACAATATTCCAGATGCTGGGAGAAAAGCCATACCCATTTCTGGGATATACCAAAAAAAAAGGGGGGGTCAGAAAGGGCCAACTACAATGATCAAGGGGTTGTAGCAACTCCCCTCAGACAAAAGGTTACAATGTTTGAGGCTTTTTAGTTTAGAGAAAAGGAGGATAAGGTGGTATGAGGGGAACATGACAAAGGACAGGCTTTGCACAAACAAAGTGGCTAGGGAAAAGTTCTTGCTTTCTCATAATAGCGGAACCAGGGGCCAGCCAATGAAAGCTGAATGTTGGAAGATTGAGGGGAGACCAGAGAAACACAGCGTATAGTTCACACAGCATATAAACTATGGACTTGGCTGTTGGGGCCAGGTAGGGCTTTTTCCACTTGGCAAATTGGCACCGACCATTTGGTTTTCGTCTACCTAGTAGCAATCGCCACAACTTTGTAAGGTTAGGCATCGGGTAAGCCTTTGTTTGGATGGAGGGGAGGTTGTAGCCTTTGCCTGCCCCTCCTCCGTAAAGATATCCTGTTAAAGGGATCTGGGGGTGTGAATTCTGTCTGATGCCCGGATGTGGGCTAGGGCCATGTCACAGCCCCTGTGGGGACCTCTTGAGGTGCCCCTATTCAATGTAAGTTATAGGGTGCCCCCTATCAGTGGTTTACCCTTAAGTGGACTCCCTGCAGATGGATGGGAGTCAAGATACAACCTGGCTTCACCCCAATGCCTAAGTCAAATCAATCACACCTGTAACCAATAAAAGTTGTGGCCTATTTGAACCCATTAACCCTAATACTTTGTGCCTGGGTGTTTATTGTTCTCCTGTGAACTGTGGGGCACAGGGGCCTTGGCACGCAATATTTTATTTTAATTTTTTTTATTAACAATTTCAGCATAACAAATATCAAAATATCTCATATTCATTATTCCCCCCCCCCATTTCCCCCCATCAAACCCTCCCCCCCGAGACTTCCCTCAGCAACTCTGATTTCTCAACTCATATTGTTCTCTGCATACTGTAAAATTGTATAAATCCTTATATTATCTATCTACTATGTTAACAATCAATAAATTTGTGTATGTTTATTAAAAACCTGCCAAGGAGTCTAATTCATTTTGTTGTCTTTTTAAGTAATGTGTGATAAGTTCCCATTCTTCTTTAAAGACACAGTTGTCCTTATCTCACAGTTTATATGTCAATTTAGCCAGTTCTGCATAGTTCATCAATTTCTCTTGCCACTGTTCTTTTGTCGGGGTTTCCTCATTCTTCCATCCTTGTGCTATCAAGACTCTTGCCGATGTTGCTGCATACATAAATAAATTCTTTGTTTTCCTTGGCAGGTCTTGTTCTACAATCCTTAACAAAAATGCTTCTGGTTTTTACAAATGTCATTTTAAACATTTTCTTCAATTCATTATATATTATTTCCCAAATTTTTAAAATTTCTCTACATTCCCACCACATATGATAAAAAGTCCGGTACAGAATATTAATACCAACTGCATCAGGCTCCTTCCTCAATTGTTAGCAGCCATTCCACCAGGCTATCGGCAAGGGGAGATGGACAGGACTACACTGCAGGGTCTTTCTGCTTGCAAGGCATGTGCTCTACCAATGAGTTCTGGTCTTATACATTTCTTGTTGCCTTTGGGCAGTCACTTGGCTTGGGAATGCTACATGCTCTATGTGCTTGACAAGGTTTGGGAGGCAGATTTTCCTGAGTAAGGAGAAATATAGTTCAGTTTCCCTTTAAAGGTACTGAAAACGATTGTCCCAAGGTGGCTGAATTTTTGAATAGGTTGTTGTAACTAAATGAGCTATTATTCCATCTTCCCATCACCTATCACTTTGGAACCTGTATATAGTAACAGACTGGGACTTGAAAAGTGAAAAACTTATTTCTTAATAGGGGTTCCATTGTCAAATCCTAGAAGACCTTCAATCTTCGCAATTTTGATTGCTGGTACTCTAAGGCTTGGCAAATTGCCCTCCTTGAAAAGATATCTCATAAACTGAAAGTATCTAAAGGGCAGAGCTCGAATTAGTGTTTTTCTTTCTTTCCCCCGTATGGCATGATTTTATTTCTCATATGAATATTGAGGCACACCATTGTTCAGTGTCACCAGTATATGCAAATGTCTAGCTCACCTGAGGCTTTATAGAACTTTTAGTTTCAGTAGCGATGGAACTCACAAGTGGAAAATACATTCGTTTTTAAATAGCTTTGTTATTTGTAAAAGGAATCCTTGTATTAAGAGCTGTGCTGTGCTTTGGTCCTTTCAGAATGTGACGGTTTATGGTTTACTCTTTTGATGGTTTTCTTACTCCTTGTTGCGTTTTTACTGCTTCACAAATCAATTTTAAAATATTAAAACTAAGAATAACAACTGATTTTTCACTTAGGCTTCGGTAGTTATCTTCCTTTCTTGCCAATGTCAGTGGAAACTCTGGGTGCCTCTTGCACCTCTCGGAAAATTCAGGGGCAATTCCACCTCAACACTCAAATAAATAAGAAGGTGGGGGAGGGACATATACAGTGGTACCTCGGGTTAAGAACTTAATTCGCTCTGGAGGTCTGTTCTTAACCTGAAACTGTTCTTAACCTGAAGCACCACTTTAGCTAATGGGGTCTCCGGCAGCGGCTGTGCCGCTGCTGCGCAATTTCTGTTCTCATCCTGAAGCAAAGTTCTTAACCTGAGGTACTTAAAGCTATGGTTTTCCCAGTAGTGATGTATGGAAGTGAGAGCTGGACCATAAAGAAAGCTGATCACCGAAGAATCGATGCTTTTGAATTATGGTGCTGGAGGAGACTCTTGAGAGTCCCATGGACTGCAAGAAGATCAAACCTATCCATTCTGAAGGAAATCAATCCTGAGTGCTCACTGGAAGGACAAATCCTGAAGCTGAGGCTCCAATACTTTGGCCACCTCATGAGAAGAGAAGACTCCCTGGAAAAGACCCTGATGTTGGGAAAGATTGAGGGCACAAGGAGAAGGGGATGACAGAGGACGAGATGGCTGGACAGTGTTGTCGAAGCTACCAGCATGAGTTTGACCAAACTGCAGGAGGCAGTAGAAGACAGGAGTGCCTGGCGTGCTCTGGTCCATGGGGTGACGAAGAGTCGGACACGACTAAACGACTAAACAACAACAACTATTTCTGGGTTAGTGGAGTCTGTAACCTGAAGCGTCTGTAACCTGAAGCGTCTGTAACCCGAGGTACCACTGTATGCATATCCAGGGTTTTCTCAGCAATCAAGTTTCCCAGCCCTTCTCCACACTGAGAAATGAATTATAGGCTGCAATGAAATATTTCCTAGTGCTCATCTGGCTCAGATTGGGGGGGGGGGGGGCTGGGCTGCATTCCACAGCCCTGGATGCTCATTAAATCTAGGAGGATGTAATGGGCCACTTTTATTACAATTGCAATCCCTACCTATCGCGTTTTGGTAATTATTCATGGAATGTGGAGGAAAACGGGAGGATGCTGAACAGCCGAAGCTGCTGCACAGGATGGTGTTTAAGAGAGCTGAGGTCCAAGTTACTGCAAACCAATTTGGTGAAGCGTCGAGTGAAAGGAATTGCTTGCCTCCATTTGCACCTTGGATCAGTTAGTAGACTGTGATGTTGTTTTAATAATTAAATCCTGGTTGAAATGACAGAAGTGGCAGCTGGATGGTTATGCATTCACAACGTCGTTCCTCCTTCCCCGGCACCCAACGGCCCTGGTCTTGGCAGGCAGAAGTTGGAGCCGTCACCAGGCTCTGAGCTGCAGGTTTCCGTTGCCAGCTGCACTGTGAAATTTCTCTGGCACGTAGCTACATGAGAGAGGCAGCATTTTGAAGGCTTTAAAATATTGGCTTCTTTTTTTAAAAAAAATAATGTACGGAGGACAGTGATTGAACATGGATCCTGTGGCTCTGTCAACTGGAGTTCAAGTCACACACTTTCCAATAAACTGATGAGCTTGATCTGCAGCTGCCCAACAGTAAAGCAATTGGCTTCCATCCCCATCATCTTGTGCTCAGACATCTCGCTTTTCCTGGAGAAGGAATTGCAGTCTGTCACTCCTTCAGAAGGGCCCATGTGAGAGAAACAGGCATCTCAGTTTCACTTTCACAGCATGGATCTGTGTGAGGGGTTGGGCCTACGTAATCTCTTATGGGACCTGTTGACCAATCCTGAGCCAAGATGGACCAGCAACTGGAGGCAGTTCTCGGTTATATTGTTGTTGTCAATTCACTATTTCATCTGCTTGGGCTGGGAGCCAGCGTGGTGTAGTGGTTAAGAGTGGTGGACTCGTAATCTGGTGAACTGGGTTCGATTCCCTGCTCCTCCACATGGAGCTGCTGGTTGACCTTGGGCTAGTCACACTTCTCTGAAGTCTCTCAGCCCCACTCACCTCACAGAGTGTTTGTTGTGGGGGAGGAAGGGAAAGGAGAATATTAGCCACTTTGAGACTCCTTCAGGTAGTGATAAAGCAGGATATGAAATCCAAACTCTTCTTCTTCTTCTTCTTCTTCTTCTTCTTCTTCTTCTTCTTCTTCTTCATGAGTAGTTGAGTTATTATAAGTCCACACCCTTCAACATTTCTCCAGTGAAATTATTATTATTATTATTATAGCTGAAGCAGTGTGCATGCACACGAAAGCTTATACCAAGAACAATCTTAGTTGGTCTCTAAGGTGCTACTGGGCAATTTTTTCATTTTTATATATATTTCGACTGTGTCAGACCAACATGGCTACCTACATAAATTATTATTACTATTACTATTATATATATATATATAATATATTTCTACTGCGTCAGACCAACATGGCTACCTACCTGAATCTAGTGCCAGATGAAAACATTTCTATATCCCCAGATTTTCCCCAACTTTTTTATTTAATTTTTATAACGTAAAAAACATGTAAAACTGGAAAAAGCAGATTTTCCCCCAGGTGTTTATAAACTGCTAACAATCCGATTTTAAACTTAAAGCAGTTTTGATTTTATTTTTGATTTGAATAGATTGGTGTTAATTTGTGTGTGTGTGTGTATGTGTTTCATATTCACTTGCTTGCTTTATTATTGCCTCCTCTCTCTGTGAGTGTTTATTGTTTCTTACTAGGACATTATTAGCCATCCTGGGAACATAAATTTATGTTGAAGGTGCATGCTTTAAATTGTGCAAATAAATAAATTAAGAAATAAATTCTTCCCCTCTCATTGGGGATTTGGAAATGAACAAAAGATCTCATGAAATGCCTGTTCCCACATTCGAAATTTTCAGAGCTCGGATAATGAGGGCACTGAAATAATTTATATGTATCTTCATATCATATAATTGTAGAGTTGGAAGGGACCCTGAAGATAATCGATGACAACCCTCTGCAATGCAGTAATCCCAACTAAAACATTCATGACAGGTGGCCATCCAACCTCTGCTTAAAATCTCCAAGGAAGGAGAGTCCACCACCTTCTGAGCGAGTCTGTTCCACTGTCAAACAGCTCTTACCATCTTAAAGTTCTTCCTGTTTAGTCAGAATCTCCTTTCCTGTAACTTGAGGCCATTGGTTCAGATCCCACTCTCCAGTACAGGAGAAAACAACCTTGCTCTATCTTCCAGGTGACAGCCCTTTGGATATTTGAAGAAGGCAATCACATCTCCCCTCAGCCTCCTCTTTTCAAGGCTAAACATACCCAGCTCCTTCAACCATTTCTCATAAGACTTGGTTTCAAGACCCTTGATCATCTTGGTTGCCCTCCTCTGCACACGTTCCAGCTTGTCAATATCATATCTCCTCTCAGTCTCCTCCTTTTCATGGGGATAGGGTTTCCCTAGTTTATTTATTAGTTTTGAGTGACAGTTGTGGCTTTGCAAATAAAACATATTTAACATTTCCATTTAACTGCCATTATGTTAACCTGTCAGTTCTGGAGGGGTTGTTAATAATCTTGCAACCAGCTGCTCAAAAATGGTATTTACTGTTTAAAAATTAATTGTGAAGCCTGTCTTCTTCACACTTCCTGAAACAATATGCAGACTGGAACACAGCTATCCTTTCAAATCAGCCTTTCCCCAAAATTTTTGATGCAGGTTTCCAAGCAAAAAGGGGGGGCATATTAGGGGAGAGTGTGCATAAAATTGCTTAGGTCTGTGAAAGCAGCAAAAAAATAAAAAAACAACAACAACACACAACCCATTGTGTAATTCTGATTTATTATTTCTATTCTGTCCTTCATCCGAGGATCACGGAGAGGGTTACAATATAAAAACACAAAAATACACAACAGTGTAACAAACAAATACGATAACCCAGCCCCACATTAAGGAAAGGTGCTTGCAAGTGTGTATTAAGCAAATTTGCATGAGTGTGGGGTTTTTTGGGGGGAGGATTGCACTTAAATGCTGACAATATGGAGGATGGCTTCTAAAAAACAACAACACTCTGCTCAAATTGATTTGGAAATATGATGAACTGAACTGAGGACTGGAAAAATGGGAAACCAAGAGACTGTCACTTCCATACTTGAGTGGGGTGAATTTGCCACACGCAGATTCTCCTAGAAGGGAGACTCTATTAGTTGAGTGGTTGAGCCAATTAGAAGAGTGAGAGGAGCAGGATTTTTAAGTCCTCCTCCCTAAATGCTTCTCTTTAGAGCACTCTCCTTCTTTCTTTACACAGCATGGGCTGTGCTTGTTGACCAGAGCTGAGTAGGAGTTTTAAGGGGAGCCCCTAACCGACCTTGGGGCTCCTCTTTTTTTGGAGGGACATGCTTAGAATGTCAATGAGTTTTGATTGCTTCAGTTGGGCTGGACAGCAGCAGTAACATGGAGTTTCAAATTAGTTTGGAGACTCCTGAAAGGCCTTGGGTCATTCTGTGGACTCAAGTGTTCAAATATGCTGCATTTTGTACTTTAAAATACAGTGGCCACTACATTTTTATTTATTTTTTAAGTCAGCTACCTTAAAAAAAAAGAAAAGAAAAACCAAGTTGACTAAGGAAATACTCTGAGTCTGCATGGGGAATTGGTAGGGAAGAGTTGTTTTGATGGACAAATCAATAGTGTTTATTTTCCAAGGGCACTTGAACCACAGTGATTGGGGGAGTGATATTGGCATCTTTCACGAATATTTTCTGTACTCTAACAATTAAAAATAAATCTTTTAATCAACTTTTCTTTCAGTCCGCTGTCAGTGGGCAATCTCTTTAAAAGCCTATCATATACAATCCTCTATACCAATAGCAAACTTGTTATCTGTGTACCACTCTTTATGTAGCCAAATGACATCAGCTATGGACAAGAGGGAAGTATCAAAAGCCTTCAGAGAACCCCAAAATTTGCAGAAGTTTGTTTGTTTGTGTTTTTTTTTTTTTAGGAACCCTAAAAATCTTATTTAGTAAGGACTGAACAGTGGACTCAAAATGCTGACTACCTGTTGGGGCAAAACACTGGAAAATGTGGGGTGTGTGGATGGAATGGAATATACGGGAAGAGGGCATGACTGACTGGCTGGAACCCTGAGCATGAGCACATCACACTGTGACCTTTGCCGCAGGTCTCACTTGTACCACCTATATGCTGCTGGTACCTAGATTTACCTCTCTACCTTTCCTCCATGTTCCTCTCCCACGTTTTCAACTGTTCACCTGGCTTTTCTGCTTGCCTGTCTTACCTTTCCAGGAACGACTTACTCTTCTTTCCTATCAAACTTTCCTCCTCTAATTGCTTACCATTGTCAGCTAGTGATGGGTGGACTTCCTTTGACTCCATTTGGAATGGTGTCAGCCGTTACGAGCATCAATGGAGAATGCTAAAAGCAAATGCCTGGTTTTGAGAGAAACTCATTGACCTGTAATTCTCCACACATGCATTTCGATCTGGGATGCACACATTTTATTTCAATGGCAAAGCTTTGATGAGATCTTGAGAGATCTGAGCGAAAGCTTACAAATGTGGGGCTGAATCCATATGAAGCTAAGGATCTTTTCCCCATGTAAGAAGAGCCCTGCTAGATCAAGCCAAAGGCCCATCTAATCCAGCTGCCAGGCTTTCTGGAATCAGCTCCCTCCCCTGGTGCAAGGAAGCAGATAACCTATGTCTGAGCCTTCTGCCACTGAGCTCTCTGTTCTACTATCCTCAATGTCTGTCTGGTCCTGGGAGAAGGAGGGTCAGGAATGCTTTCCAAGGCCACTGAGTCTGTCAGCTGTCTCTCCCCTAGTGCTTCTTCTTCTTCCTGCTGTTCCTCTTACAATATTTCCCAGCTTCTGCCCTCTGCAGCCTCTGAACTATGCCCTTCTGCAAACCACTGATCTAAATCTATACTGTCCTCCTGGTCTCGGGAAAGTTCAGGAGAAGGGGGGACGGTCCCCACCATTCCTCCTCAGTCCAGCCCCTGACACCAGCATCCTGTTCTAACAGTAGCCAACCAGATGCCAAGAGGAAGACCACATGCAGGCTCACCACCACCTAGAACTCCACTGGGCGATTCTCCAAGATCACCTCTTTCATTGAAGGGATGTGTGTGTGTGTGTGTGTGTGTGTGGTGTCCCTAACCTTGTACAAGATACAGAAGAGCTCATTGTGGTTCTGGTTCTCCAGGACTCATCTTCCAGCTGAGTTGGTGCAGATCATCCAGCCAATCATTTTGCAGGCTGGATCATCAGTATGCTAAGTCAATGTACTAGGTAGGATAATAGATTTCACTCCTTTATCTTTGTAGGGCCAGGCATATTTTTATAGCCCTGTGATATCTGGCTCTTGTGCAGTTCAGTCGCGCTCCATGCAAGCTTGAAATAGGTCAGGGATCGTCATTCCATGGGGCTTTTTAATCAAACAATGATTTTGCTGCCTGCTGTGTATGTGTCAGAATGTGGGCCCCGGTGTCAAGGGACAGCCACAAAGAGCAAATAAAGCAGACCGAGTGATATGTGGTAATTAAGTTATTCTTCATTTCCAGGATTGCTGCCGAGGATGAGATTGTAACAATGAGCCCCAGGCGTTTCTCCCTGATTAGTTGTCTACATTTCGATGCCTTATGACATGCAAGATGAATATGCAGCATTTTCTATTTGTGCTACTAAACCGCCCATTAACTGCCAGTGGGGGGAAGTGATATATAAAAACACCAGAATTCCTCTACCCTCCCTGTCTCTCTTACAGCAAAGGAAACGGCCTGGCTCCATCATTAGGAAAGCATAGCACTCAGCTGGCACTAGCACTTAGTCACAGAGTTTTGAGCATCTGGAAAGGGCATCCATAAGGCCACCCCACTTCATTCAGCAGGCTTTAATGTATCCACGCCATCTCTGCCATTGAGGAATAAGTTTCCATATTTAACCAGTCTCCTGCAGCCTGGTGACCTCCAGATGTTGTTAGTCTATATCTCCCCATTATCCCTGACCATGCTGGATGAAGTTGAGAGTTGTAGTCTAGAACATCTGGCGCGCACCAGGTTATGAAAGATGCCCTCTCCAGCTTGTTCCAGCCCCCAAAACATGGGGATAGATGCATCAGTCTATCATCCATTTTTTTTTTTTTTGCAGGTGTTTGTTAATAAGTCCATTCCACCCCATTTCTGCAATAATTTTGTGTGTGTATGTTTAAATCTGCATAAAATTTGCATTTCAGTACAGATTTCAAGAGACCAGCCATGGCTCATATTGATCCCTGCACTTGGCACGCAATGGCTTGTGCAATGTACAACAGCCTTCTTGACCCTGAAACCAGGTTCCTATACAAAATGGAGAGGAACCTGTGATCCTCCAAGTGTTGTTGAATTCCCATCATCCCCAGTTAGCATAGTCAATAGTCAGGGATGGTTGGAGCTGTAGTTCCAAAAACAGCTGGAGGGTCACAGGTTCCACACCTTTGTTGTACCAAATCTTCCATGGCGAAAAAGGGGAGCTTCCCGAGCCCTTAAACCTAAATCTGCTCTGGATCAAGCAATTTTCATCTTGTCTCTTTCTTCCATCCTTAGAATAACACATCACAGAAGCAAGAACAAAGGAAGCTATGCTAATTGGCTCCCCCTGGCCCTCCATTGTCTACTCTTGCTGGCAGTAGCACTTCAGTGTAGCCTTATTAGAGTTCACTGATTGGGTCTGCGTTGCTCCTGGACAGGAGGAAGGAAGTCAAATGACGCCGAGGTGGATTCAAAGAAAGAGTTTATTCTGCTCTCCGGATAGCAGAAGGCACTTGTGTGATCAAGTCCACAACAAGTCCAAAGAAATGACAAGTCTCATGGAGAATATATATCCTCCAGGCACCCTCTCCCTCCTCCCCTTGGAGCCCAAACACGTCAGCCTATGTACGCAGGTTGACATCACATATGTTCCTGCTCCGGTACTCTCAAACATAAAAGGACCTTCCTGTACTTCTGACCATAAAAGGATCTTCCTCTTCCTACTCTTATCTGGGAAGAGGTCATGATCTCCGGGAACACGCTTTTCATAGAATCATAGAATCATAGAATCATAGAATCATAGAATCATAGAGTTGGAAGAGACCACAAGGGCCATCGAGTCCAACCCCCTGCCAAGCAGGAACACCATCAGAGCACTCCTGACATATGGTTGTCAAGCCTCTGCTTAAAGACCTCCAAAGAAGGAGACTCCACCACACTCCTTGGCAGCAAATTCCACTGTTGAACAGCTCTTACTGTCAGGAAGTTCTTCCTAATGTTTAGGTGGAATCTTCTTTCTTGTAGTTTGGATCCATTGCTCCGTGTCCGCTTCTCTGGAGCAGCAGAAAACAACCTTTCTCCCTCCTCTATGTGACATCCTTTTATATATTTGAACATGGCTATCATATCACCCCTTAACCTCCTCTTCTCCAGGCTAAACATGCCCAGCTCTCTTAGCCGTTCCTCATAAGGCATCATTTCCAGGCCTTTGACCATTTTGGTTGCCCTCCTCTGGACACGTTCCAGTTTGTCAATGTCCTTCTTGAACTGTGGTGCCCAGAACTGGACACAGTACTCCAGGTGAGGTCTGACCAGAGCAGAATACAGTGGCACTATTACTTCCCTTGATCTAGATGCTATACTCCTATTGATGCAGCCCAGAATTGCATTGGCTTTTTTAGCTGCCGCGTCACACTGTTGGCTCATGTCAAGTTTGTGGTCAACCAAGACTCCTAGATCCTTTTCACATGTACTGCTCTCAAGCCAGGTGTCCCCCATCTTGTATTTGTGCCTCTCATTTTTTTTGCCCAAGTGCAATACTTTACATTTCTCCCTGTTAAAATTCATCTTGTTTGTTTTGGCCCAGTTCTCTAATCTGTCAAGGTCGTTTTGAAGTGTGATCCTGTCCTCTGGGGTGTTAGCCACCCCTCCCAATTTGGTGTCATCTGCAAATTTGATCAGGATGCCCTTGAGTCCATCATCCAAGTCGTTGATAAAGATGTTGAATAAGACCGGGCCCAAGACAGAACCCTGTGGCACCCCACTAGTCACTCTTCTCCAGGATGAAGAGGAACCATTGATGAGCACCCTTTGGGTTCGGTCAGTCAGCCAGTTACAAATCCACTGAGTGGTAGCATAGTCAAGACCGCATTTTACCAGCTTCTTTACAAGAATATCATGAGGCACCTTGTCAAATGCCTTGCTGAAATCAAGGTAGGCTACATCCACTGCGTTCCCTTCATCTACCAGGCTTGTAATTCTGTCAAAAAACGAGATCAGGTTAGTCTGACATGACTTATTTTTCAGAAATCCATGCTGACTGTTGGTGATCACAGCATTCCTTTCTAGGTGCTCACAGACTGTTTGCTTAATGATCTGCTCCAGAATCTTCCCTGGTATTGATGTCAGACTGACTGGGCGGTAATTATTTGGGTCCTCTCTTTTCCCCTTTTTGAAAATAGGGACAACATTTGCCCTCCTCCAGTCTGCCGGGACTTCGCCTGTTCTCCAGGAATTCTCAAAGATGACTGCCAGTGGTTCTGAGATCACATCTGCCAGTTCTTTTAATACTCTTGGATGCAGTTCATCTGGCCCTTGAGACTTGAATACATCTAAACTAGCCAAGTATTCTTGTACTATGTCCTTAGTTATTCTGGGCTGTGTTTCCTTTGCTGAATCATTTGCTCCAAATTCTTCAGGTCGGGCATTGTTTTCTTTATCGGAGAAGACTGAGGCAAAGAAGGCATTGAGGAGTTCAGCCCTTTCTGTGTCCCCTGTTTGCATTTCACCATCTTCTCCTCTGAGTGACCCCACTGTTTCTTTGTTCTTCCTTTTGCTACGGACATACCCATAAAAGCCTTTTTTGTTGCTTTTAACCTCTCTAGCAAGCCTGAGTTCATTCTGTGCTTTAGCTTTTCTGACTTTGTGTCTACACGTGCTGGCTATTTGTTTGAATTCCTCTTTGGTGGTTTCCCCCCTTTTCCATTTTTTGTACACATCCTTTTTTAATCTTAACTCAGTTAAAAGTTCTTTAGATAGCCACCCTGGCTTCTTTAGGCACCTTCCATGTTTCTGTCTCATTGGTATTGCCTGACGTTGTGCTTTTAGTATCTCCCTCTTAACAAACTCCCAGCCATCATGAACTCCCTTTCCTTTTAGTATTACTGTCCATGGGATCTCACCCAGCACTTCCCTAAGTTTTATGAAGTCAGCTTTCTTAAAGTCAAGAAATTGAGTCCTAGTATGCTTGGCTGCTCCTTTCCGCTGTATAGTAAACTTCAGAAGAGCATGATCACTTGCGCCTAATGATCCTTCCACTTCTACCCCACTAACCAGGTCATCAACATTGGTTAGGACCAGATCTAAAATGGCTGTTCCTCTTGTTGCTTCTCCCACTTTCTGGACAATGAAGTTGTCTGCAAGGCCAGTGAGGAATCGGTTTGACCTTATGCTCTTGGCTGAGTTGGACATCCAACAAATATCCGGGTAATTGAAGTCCCCCATTACTACTATCTCCCTTCCTTTTGCATGCTTGGCCATCTGTTCCAGGAAGGCATCATCTAGGTCCGCCGTTTGGCTTGGGGATCTGTAGTAAACTCCCACAATGAGGTCACTGTTATTCTTCTCTCCCTTAATTTTGACCCAAATGCTCTCACTTTGGTTTTGAGGTTCTAAATCTTGGATCTCTTCACAGGTATACACATCCCTGACATATAACGCCACTCCTCCTCCTTTCTTGTCTGGTCTGTTTCTCTGAAATAGATTGTATCCCCCCATTATTACATTCCAATCGTGGGACTTATCCCACCAGGTTTCAGTGATGCCTATTATGTCATATTTAGTTTGCTGTACCAAGAGCTCAAGCTCATCTTGTTTATTTCCCATGCTTTGCGCATTAGTGTACAGACATTGAAGTCCATTAATCATTCCCCCGTGACTCTTATTTAAGGATTTTTTCCTTCCACCACTAGGTCTGTGTGCTGTTTGCTCCATTTGGTCTATGACATTTGGATGATCATCTTCATCAATTGATAGACTCCTACCTTCAGGAGCACTGTCTCCCTCCCCCACATTAGTCAGTTTAAAGCCCTCCTGATGAGGTTTCTGAGATTTTTGGCAAAAACATTTCTCCCAACCGTTGTGAGGTGCAGCCCATCGCTTGCCAGAAGTCCATCTTCAAGAAACTGCAATCCGTGATCTAAGAATCCAAACCGTTCCTGTTTACACCATTTGCGAAGCCAGCTGTTCACTTCCACTATTTTCCCCTCTCTCCCTGGACCACGTCGTTCAACTGGGAGGACAGATGAGATGACAATTTGTGCATTTAATTGCTTCAATTTCCTGCCCAGAGCCTCGTAGTCTCTTTTGATCTTCTGGAGGCTATTGCTTGCAGTGTCATTGGTTCCCACATGAACCAAGAGGAAGGGGTATTTGTCAGTGGGTTTTATGATTCCTTGCAGTCGTTCAGTTACATCTTGGATCTTAGCCCCGGGGAGACAGCACACTTCCCGAGACATCTTGTCAGGCCCACAGATCACTGCTTCTGTTCCCCTCAGTAGGGAATCCCCTATCACCACTACACGCCTCCTCTTAGGTTTGGTCGGGGTTCTTCCGTGAGCTGTCCGCTCCAAGGTCGCCTGCACATTCCCTGAGGACTGACTTTGCTGCTCGTCTTCATATACCTGATCGACTGTAATGAGGGAGAGATCCTCAAATGGAGTCTGCTCTTCGTCTTCCATGCTAGGGGAGAGGACCTCAAAGCGATTGTGTATTTCTAAACAATCAGAGCGAACCCTGGGCCTCCTACTTCTTTGAGTCACGTTTCTCCATATATCTGGCTCCTGTGTTGGTGAACTAGCGTCCTTCTCAGGGGAGTCCCCCGTCTCCTCCTTGGTGGATACGTTGTGCTCTGTTGCTTCCAAGAACAGCTCCAGCTCTCTAATTCTTTGTAGCGTAGCTACACGTTCCTCCAGTTGCTGGACCTTGTCTTTTAAGAGGGCAATCAACATGCAATTGCTGCAGGTAAAGCTGCCTGCAACCTTTGGCAAGATGGCAAACATTGCGCAGGAACCGCAGGCGACTGCAGCTGTTCCCTCCCCCTCCATCTTGTTAACGTGTCGTTGGGGGTGGCTACAGCAGTCCTCCATCATAAAAAGCGTGTAGACAGGAAAAATAACTCCCCCCACAAAAAAACCTAGGTCTCCCCCCGCAAACGTTTGAGACTAGCTGCCGAAAATCTACAAGATGGATCAAACTGCGCGCGCCGCTAGGCGCGCGCCGCTGCCCTGCAATCTCTGATAAGCTCCTCCCACAGCTAATCACCTGCCTCAACAGAAACCCTGCCCCCTCCGACCTTTGCACAGGGAGAGCAGCCAATCAGCCACAAAGAAACACACACACACAAGAAAACCCTTTTTGCTCCTTCTTCAGCCGCTGCCCTGCAATCTCTTTGGCGTTTTTAAAATGCTCTCTTTTGAAAGAACAAAAGGGTGGGGGGTTTGAGTCACTTTTAAACTTGCTACACAGAAACCCATTCCCTCATTAGCATTTGAGGGCCTTCTTTGTGTGCCTGCTTCATGTGAAAGTCTGGAGGGAGACAACACGAGGACGGGCCTTTTCCGCAGTAGCTCCTTATTGGTGGAATGCTCTCCTCGGGGCAGCTCGCCTGGTGCCTTCATTATATAGCCTTAGGAGCCAGGCAAAAACGATTCTCTTCAACCAGGCCTTTGGCTGATTAATAGTCTACAGCCTTTTAAACATGTTTGTGGGAGGGGAGGTATTATTATTTTTAACTATTTACATGTGTTTTTACCCTGTGAACCATTCTTGGATCTTGTGATGAAGGACAGTATAATAATAATAATAATAATAATAATAATAATAATAATAATAATACTGTGGGTTAAACCACAGAACCTAGGACTTGCTGATCAGAAGGTCGGCGGTTCGAATCCCCGCAATGGGGTGAGCTCCCATTGCTTGGTCCCTGCTCCTGCCAACCTAGCAGTTCGAAAGCACGCCAGTGCAAGTAGATAAATAGGAACCGCTCCGATGGGAAGGTAAACGGCGTTTCCATGCGCTGCTCTGGTTTGCCAGAAATGGCTTAGTCATGTTGGCCACATGACCCGGAAGCTGTACGCCGGCTCCCTCAGCCAATAAAGCGAGATGAGCACCGAAACCCCAGAGTCGGTCATGACTGGACCTAATGGTCAGGGGTCCCTTTACCTTTAATAATAGTAATAATAATTCAATAGAGCCATTGCAAATCCTGCTACTTGAGTACTTTTAGCTGGAGATGCAGGCAGTCATTGCCAGTCAGTGTAAACAATACTGAGCCAGATGGACCATTGGTCTGACTCAGAGTAAGGCCCTTTCCTATGTTCCTTTCTTAGCCCTGAGCTATGCCCTTCCCTCAAAATGTAGGGCACTACCTTGCCTTTTCCCCATCACCCCAAAATATTTTTATGCCAATACTTGCATCTTCATTTCCATCGTTTCATGCATAATACCAGTCTTTTAGTTCCTCAGATGCTAGGAATGTCCAGCACCAATTTGAATATCTCCCTTCTAACACCTTGCAGGTAATACTGTTTTGCCAGCCAAGTCTCATTATTATCTGTGCTAATCGGGGCATCATCTAAATGCTAAGCGCCAATGGTGAGACCCACTGAGGCAAGCAGCTAGATAAGGTGAAGCCATGTAGTGCTAGGCTTCAAGCAATGGGGAGATTAGCTTCATCTCATTTTATCGGCTGTTTTCTAATTCCAGGAAATAGCCAAATGCATGCAATGCAAGACGAGGCTGCCACAAAATCATGTTACAAGTCTGCAAACTTCAGGCCCTTCACTGCCAGCAAATCACTTACCCTTCCACCCCAACAGCCTGGAGTCTCAGGACAGTGAGTGGTCAGCCACTGCAATATGTACTGCAAGTAGGTGGACAAGGTACAGTTGGAACCATCATATTCCTGTACACATGACTTTTTTGTGTTTGTGTGTTTACACAGTTGTGGCTGATGCCTATTGGGACAGGTAGGGCAGAAGGAAGGGAGACCAACAGTAGCTGGAGCCAGAGTTAGTAAGAGGTAAATTCTATGTATTTAGACATTTCTAGCAGGCAAGTGTATGCCTGTGTAGTATAGATAGGTGCATCAGCTGGTATCTAAATAGGTGCATACCCTTGACCTCTCAGCCTGAATCTCCTGCTTTAATTGCTATGTTGTTTTAATGGGTTCTTTATGCATATTTAGGGGTGCGGGTGGCGCTGTGGTCTAAACCACAGAGCCTAGGGCTTGCCAATCAGAAGGTCGGCAGTTCGAATCCCTGCAACAGGGTGAGCTCCCATTGCTCAGCCCCAGCTCCTGTCAACCTAGCACATGACCTGGAAAAACTGTCTGCGGACAAACGTTGGCTCCCTCGGCCAGTAAAGTGAGATGAGTGCCACAACCCCAGAGTCGTCTGTGACTGGACTTAACGGTCAGGGGTCCCTTTACCTTTACCTTATGGATACTTATATTTCAATCTTTCAGCAGGAATGCTTTGCTGCACATTTTAATTAAGGGTATTTATATTTTGATGCCTGTCCCACTGGTCTGTAAACTTTATTGACCACTTAGAAGTCTATTTTAGCAGTAAGTATATAATACCACAAAGGGACGTGGGTGGCACAGTGGTGTAAACCATTGAGCCTTGGGCTTGCCAATCAGAAGGTGGGTGGTTTGAATCCCCACGACGGGGTCAGCTCCCATTGTTTGGTCCCTGCTTCTGCCAACCTATCAGTTTGAAAGCATGTCAAGTGCAAGTAGATAAATAGGTACCGCTCCGGTGGGAAGGTAAACGGTGTTTTCGTGAGCTGCTCTGGTTTGCCAGAAGTGGCTTAGTCATGCTGGCCACATGACCCGGAAGCTGTCTGCAGACAAACGCCGGCTCCCTTGGCCAGTAAAGCAAGATGAGTGCTGCAATACCAGAGTCGTCCGCGACTGGACCTAATGGTCAGGGGTCCCTTTACATTTATATAATAACACACGCAAGTCCTGCTTTCCAAAATAACATTGAGTTCCCTGGAAACTGTTCCTTAGGCGAGTGTTTGCATAACGAGTCAGTGATTTCCATTGATTCCTACAGGAAAATTTGTATTTTGCAGATCATGATATGGATTTGGATCCAAGGCAGGTCAGATTGGGTCTGGATCAGTGTGGACTAAGTCTGGTCTGATTGGAATTTACAAATTGGGGCCATGAATGGGATTGTGCTATTACATGCATTTTAATACATACTTTGCCTTAGTTAATGTGTTTCTGTACACGTTACTTGGATGGGGAACTGCATTGCAAAATTCAGAGAAGTGCAAATTTTGAAGAATGGCTACATTTTGTTTCATGTATTGTTTTGGAAAGTGTGAATTGGGTAGATTCAAATGCAAACTGAATTGGTTTTCTCCCCCATGCCTTACCATTATAAATAAAATAGCACAAAAAGGACACATTTGAATATATTTCTTTTTCCTTCTTGGTTAGTCCAAAAGCTGATATTACACAGCCTGCAAGTAACAAAAGAGCAGTAGGTTAAGCTCTCTGGTTTTTAAATGCTGAAATCCCCCTCCCCCGCAACATGACATTTCCTATTTTCTGACAAAACAAACATTTTCATCAATACAAAATGCACCCGCCTAAAAAGCCAAACATACTGAGAAATATTTACATTTTAAACTTGTACCATCATTGTAGAGGGACCAGCAACCTGGCCAATGGTTGCTGCTGTACATCATACAGACAAAGCCACCGAGTCACAAAAGGGAACATGCGTAGCTGCACCTGCCTAGCGAACCACCTGTACAAACAAGAAGAAGATAGCAGCACTTCTCAAAGCAACAGGGGAATAAAAGCAGGCAGTTTAGATTGTCCTTGAAATGATGGCTACCATTTGCATCCATGCAAAGAGACATTTTTTTTAAAAAAAAAAGAGGTTTAAAAAAGAGGTTTTTTTTGTTAAAAAAAAGTGCTTTAGGTGCTTTTATTTATTTTTAAATTTAAATATGTTTTTTTGTTTTGTTTTTCATTGCATTGCTTTATTCCATTTGCTGCCCTGGGGCCATTTGAGAGGAAGGGCTGTATATAAGTTCAAATGAATTACAATGCTGCTGAAAGTGACCACAAAGCAGCAGCAGTCTGTGTTTGGGGTGGGCAGAGCAGTGGTTCCCTTCCTGGCAGTGCTGGGTTTGCTCTGAGATGGGGAATCAGCGAGGTCAGGGAGGAGCATGAGCAACCCACTGCAGGATAAAGATGCTGTCAGTCCACAGCATCCCTGGCCTCACCACTGCCTCACCTATCCCCCTGCTCCAGCTAATGTTGTCCAGATGCTGATGATTGTCTTCCAAAGCAACTACTCTATTCTGAACTTAAAAATGGAAAGTGTAATGCTGGTGGTCAACAAAAGAGGTTTAAAGACTGTCTCAAGGCAAATCTTAAAAAAATGTAGTATAAACACTAACAACTGGGAAACACTGGCCTGCGAGCGCTCCATTTGGAGAACAGACTTTACCAAAGGTGCTGTGAGCTTTGAAGACACTCGAACTCAGGACGCAAGGGAGAAACATGCTAGGAGGAAGACACGCTTGGCAAATCCACACCGTGATCAGCTCCCGCCCGGAAACCACTGTCCCCACTGTAGAAGGATGTGTGGATCCAGAACTGGCCTCCACAGTCAGTTAAGGACTCATTGTTAAAACTGTGTTTATGGAAGACAATCTTACTCGGCTACGAGTGATCACCAAAGAAGAAGAAGAAGAAGCCACCAGGAGGGTACCACATGATGTTGCTATCATGACACCATGAGCACATGCATCTCTCTTTCCCTTGGGCTGTGTTCACATGACAGTTTTCCATTTTCACATTTCCCTAACTATTAATTGCCACCTTGTATTTAAGCTTTCAAGGGACGCGGGTGGCGCTGTGGGTTAAACCACAGAGCCTAGGACTTGCCGATCAGAAGGTCGGTGGTTCAAATCCCCACAACAGTTGCTCGGTCCCTGCTCCTGCCAACCTAGCAGTTCGAAAGCACGTCAAAGTGCAAGTAGATAAATAGGTACCGCTCTGGCGGGAAGGTAAAATGGCATTTCCGTGCACTGCTCTGGTTCGCCAGAAGCAGCTTAGTCATGCTGGCCACATGACCCGGAAGCTGTACGCCAGCTCCCTCGGCCAATAAAGCGAGATGATTGCCGCAACCCCAGAGTCGGCCACGACTGGACCGAATGGTGAGGGGGTCCCTTTACCTTTATTTAAGCTTTCACACCACGTAAAAGCCACTTCCAGAAGTGTAGTGGAATACGGTGCAAGTTTGGCACTCCTTTCCAAATTATTTGCAAATGGGTTTTCTTTTCGTGGAAGGAAATGACACAGAAATGAGCGCTGAACCTGTGCTAGGTTCCACGATGGTTCCCGAAGGGACTTTTACGTCGTATGAAAGCTCAAATACAATGTAGGACTTAACGGTTGGGGAAACGGAACTGCCACATCAATGCAGTCCTAGAGATTTTTCATGCATTTTCCACCCAGACGGGAAAGTCTATGGCTCAGTGGAAGAGCATCTGCTTTGTAGACAGACGGTCCCAAGTTCAACCCCGCAGCACCTGCAGACAGAGCTAGGGAAGACTGCTGACCTTAAGAGTCACTGCCAGTCAATTGAGATGGCAGTGAGCTACATGGACTAACGTTCTGCCTTATGAAGCAGCTTCCTTTGTTCCTTAATCTGGCACAGATATTCAGTGCATTTCTACTTCCTACTTGGGTTGGTTCTTTGAGGGTTACATATGAAGTTCCTTTCTAACATGCTTCTCTTGCAGCCTGGGAGCTTTATTAACCAGCCTGGTTTGTAGTGAGGAACAGCTGCTGATGTTTTCCCCCCTTACTGGTGATCAAACCACATTTATTAAATGACCTTTGTTCAGTGTCAGATTCTTTTTGTTTGCTTGTTCCTTGTTGTTCAATTAAATCTAGCTTTAGTGGAAAGCACCAGACAGTTCACTGACCGGCTATATAGGTGTGTGTGTGTACAGGAAATAGCAATCAAACTATCCCTGGGCTCCCATGAGGATTATTCCCAGCTGAATTTATATAGATATAGATAGATGATGAAATGATACATGAGTGCATCACTTGAGTCAGTTTGGTGTCAGTGTTGTGCAACGTGCCCGTGCTTGTATTCATACTAAAGCTCACCCAACCCAAAGTGTGACTTTCTCAATCTCCGAAAACACTCTGGACGCAGGATAGGTGGGGTGGGGCTGGGAGGGCAGAAGCATCCCCTCCAAACTGGTAGCTGCCATTTCTTGGGTGGCATGTACATATTAAGGAACAGGTTTATGGAGCCCTTTCCAACCACACTGCCTTGCAAGGGCCACATGTCATTTCCGGGTGGAGCCAAAACCAAAAGTGGGTGGAGCAATGGATGTGACTCAGGCCAATGACCTGATCCAGCATCATGTTCTCCAATGGTCACTCAGATGTCTGTGGGAAACCTGCAAGCCAGATACGAGGGCAACAACCCTCTGTCCACCTGTCTTTCCCAGCAACGGTCATTAAGGGGCATGAAATAATAATAATAATAATAATAATAATAATAATAATAATAATAATAAAATTTATTTATTTATTTATTTATTTATTTATTTATTTATTTATTTGTAAACCGCCCATCTGGCAGGGTTTCCCCAGCCACTCTGGGCAGCTTCCAACAAAATATTTAAAATACAATAAAACATCAAACATTAAAAACTTCCCTAAACAGGGCTGCCTTCAGATGTCTTTTAAAAGTCAGATAGTTGTTTATTTCCTTGACATCTGATGGGAGGGCGTTCCACAGGGTGGGTGCCACTACCGAGAAGGCTCTCTGCCTGGTTCCCTGTAACTTTGCTTCTCACAGTGAGGGAACTGCCAGAAGGACCTCGGCGCTGGACCTCAGTGTCCGGGCTGAACAATGGGGGTGGAGATGCTACTTCAGGTATCCTGGGCCCAGGCCATTTAGGGCTTTAAAGGTCAGCACCAACACTTTGAATTGTACTCGGAAATGTACTGGGAGCCAATGTAGATCTTTCAAGACCGGTGTTACATGGTCTCGGCGGCCGCTCCCAGTCACCAGTCTAGCTGCTGCATTCTGGATTAGTTGTAGTAACCGGGTCACCTTCAAAGGTAGCCCCACATAGAGCGCATTGCAGTAGTCTAAGCAAGAGATAACTAGAGCATGCACCACTCTGGTGACACAGTCTGTGGGCAGGTAGGGTCTCTGCCTGCGTACCAGATGGAGCTGGTAGACAGCTGCCCTGGATACAGAATTGACCTGCACCTCCATGGACAGCTGTGAGTCCAGAATGACTCCTAGGCTGTACATCTGGCCCTTCAGGGGCACAGCTACCTCATTCAGAACCAGGGAGTCCTCCACACCTGCCTGCCCACTGTCCCCCAAAAAACAGTACTTCTGTCATCAGGATTCAACCTCAATCTGTTAGCCAGCATCTATTCTCCAACCGCCTCTAGAAGGTCACACAGGACCTTCACCACCTTCACTGGTTCTGATTTAAAAGAGAGGTAGAGCACTGGCAGTGATGATGCCTCTGGCATATCACAGCCATCATGGCTAGGAGCTCATTCTCAGCCTAACCTACCTGATAGGGTTGGGTTGTTTGACGAGGGGGAGGGCCTTGCATGCCACCTTAAGCTCCTTGGAGGAAAAGGTGGGATATAAATGTAATAAGTAAATATGCATTGGCACTCCCAACCAAAACATTGGAAATAGACAGAATCATGATTTAGAGCAGCACAGCAGTAAAGGATCAAAACAGAGAAAACCCTCTCGTTCTTAGAGGGAGGAATTTTCAGTTAAAAAGTCAGGTAGGATTCCCCACCCCCACCCTACTTTATTAGCAGAAAATGTGGGAAATGGCAAGAAGACATTGGTTGTCAGTAGCCTGGAGCCCCACCCCACAAGTCGGGGTACTGAGGAATCATTTCTTATGAATTTGTGCCTTCTTTTGTTGTACTTTCAGCACTGATGTACAAAGGACAGTTCCAAGCTGAGCCCAAGCCGAGCTGTTGCTTTCTTAAATCAGAGAACACTGAATTCTGGGCACTTTGAGCTTCCTAGCCTTGGCATTCTAGGCTGCTTTCCGACAGAATTTACAAGTGATATGCTTGCTATAATTCCCCTCCCTATGGACCTTCAGTCCATCCGGTCAAAAGCCTTTGACACTGATAAATGCAAGCAATTTTGCTCTTCAAGTGCTGCCCCGGCAGCTGCTGTGAAACTGCTTGCTAATGACAACTTGCTTCCCTGAGAATCACCAGCACTTGTAATGGTCCTATGAAGAACAGTCTCTTCCATTTCACCCCCTGCACTGGGAGGCAGAAAGAATAAGAAGCAGCTTTGTCGATTAACACTTAAAAATGGCCAGAAGTCATTTCAAAAGAAAACAGCATTGGGGAGAGTGTCCCCATTTTATGAAATCATTCCCGTGTTATTCTGCCTACAACGATTAAAAGCACACAAGATACTTTTCTGTCATTCCTATTCATGCCTTTAATTTATTCCATTTGTACCTATTGGTTCTTACAAGGAACTCAGGGAGGCATCTGTAGGGAGGGTGAAGAATTCCAATGAGGAGCAGAAATTGCTGATGTTCACTTATTCACCCCATGTCCAGAGTGGAGATCAATCCAGCAAATACAATCGGTATTAGCTGCTGTTGCTTTCAATTCACAAATGATACGAAATTAATTAAATTCCTCCCCCCCCCCACACACACATTTGCACAGCATTTCCTTTCACTGAAGTGAGCAGGGTGGAATAACATCATCACAATGCAATTTAATTAATTAATTACATAAGTTACGTAAGTTATTTCACCACAGTGGACACAGAGATGAATAAATAGTTTTTGGCAGAAGATGAACTACAGTGAAAAGGAAACAGTGATATGTGTGATGAATACAGGGCAAAACAGAAAATGATTCCTTATTACACCCCTAGGCATCTGAGAACCATCAAAGCAAAACAAAACTGAACTGATCTGTTGATTACTATTCCTCCTTAACTACCGGTATATAATTTTATTGATTCTTAGCTAAGCAAAAGGTTTAGAAACGCTAACAACCCATTGTAATACAAAATACAGAAAGAGAGGATGTAAGCATATTGTACTGATTTCATATTTTCATGGGTGTCAACAAACACGATATAACAGTATTCTTAGTTTCTTTGTTTTCAATCACATATTCTAAATGTCTGTTGAAAGAGGTGGCAAAGATCATTGTAATTGTTCTGCAGTGGTATATGAAATAACATCCTACATGTAGCTTGAAATGAATCTAGTCTTGCTGTACCACATAAGGCTCTTATGTGCAATGTGGTTTGTTTGTTTTTCTAGAAGAGCAGTATTCCAAGCATTATAAACCAAGAAGAAACATGGAGGTTCAAAGATTTTGATTTTTGATACAATTGAGGAGCATGCAGACTCAAACAAACAAAAGTCAGCAAACCTTTGGATTTCATGTCATCAATAGCCTTCTCAAATAAAGGAATACCAGTTGTGGGGTGAATTGAATATGTTCCTAAATAATTTTAGAGATTTATTCAAGAACTTTAGACAAAAAAACCTCTTACTGACAACCATAGAAATGCTACCGACTGGGATACAGAATGAGGATTAACAATGTGATCATATGTAGAGCTACTCAGAAAGAAAGAAAAAAGAATCCTATTGAATTCAATTGGACTTAAGTGGGCCAAGAAGTGCAGTCGAAATGAATGGGAATGCCAAAGGCAAAGAATGACTGGTTTGGAAGGATTTGGAGAAAGTAAGCAGGTGGGGATTTGGGTGAAGCGAGATGAGGCAGAAGCGAGACAGGAGTGAGAGTTCACAAGAGAACATTTATGAAACAAATTGATACACTGTGCTTCTTCATGAATATACAACAGGCTCTCCCCATAGCTGTTAATTGACTTTCACTTACATGCCCTCAGTATTATTAGTAGGAGGCCAAAGGGTATCGTCAATGGATATGACACTGTTTCTGACCAAAGATTAACAGAATGTTTTAAAATTACCAACAGAAGGGTGGTGGTGGTAAAGACAAGGATGGTACTTTCTGCAAAGCATTAAATAGTGGGGTCCCATGAACCTAATGGTGTCCTGCTGGGGGCAGAAGGAAGCTGGAGGGGCAGACTTAGAGCTGGTGAGTTTCAGAAGCAAAAGGACTGGGAGCATTCTGAATTGAGATGTGGAATTCTTTTTATTCAAAATTGATCTTTCTCCTCCCACGTACACATTCAGCATGAAAACATCCTTGAGTATTTCAGCATGTAAGATTTTAACAACGTCACCATCAGTAACAGGCCAGGTTGGGCCTGTTTTCTCCTATTCCCACTCCTTCCTGACAAAGCTCCTGGTTTGGTCCAGAGCACTCAACATAAATTGGCCGTGGTGGCTCTTGTCCATTGCACCTGTTAGGGTGGAGGGCAGAGAGACCATCAGAAAGCAGAGGCGGAGCCAATGACAGAGCCAGTCAACTTTGCTCCCCAACCTCATCCCTGCTGAGTTCTCCAAGGACAACAACTAATTCTATAGAGGAGGAAGTGGACCGTCAGAGCCAGCCCCTAGATTAGCTGTAAGAAAGAAGGAAAGTAGGTGGGGTTGAACTGAAGGCAGACTGGAGCAGAGCCCCATTTTCTCTAATAGACCAGTCTAAACTGGTCTGGAAATGCAAGACCTGTCTCAACAGCTTCAGTGATGGGCTGGAGGAGAATGCCTTTTCCTTACTTCCCCAATGGTCATTGATTCCATGTGATACACCTCCTGAGATCCCTACACTGTGTTCTTGTCCCTCCTGAATCCAGAAAAAAAAAAATACCCCTAAAACCCGTCATGGCTTTACCCTTCCCATGGCCTGACAATTCTTCCCTGCTGCCCTTGCTCATCCAACTCCAGTAGCCTCAGACTTCCAAAGTTTTCCTTCTCCTCAATGAGCTCTGAATGTGTAGTTCTGTTTGTGCATAGGGTTCCCTTCATATGATCCAAAAACATGCAACCTGAGGAGCCATGGCAGGAAAAGATGCCCTATGTTTGCTCAAGACCAAATTTGTAAAGAATCCACGCCCCACATCACTTCAAACTGCCTGCTCCTAAATTCACCACCTGCAAATGAGGTGAGGGTTTTTTTGGGTTTTCTGGGACAGTGTGTGTGTGTGTGTGTGTGTGTGTGTGGTAATGTCACCCAGCAGTAAAAACATAGACACTGGAGTTCACTGAGTCTTTCCTGACATAGTGAAGACCCAGAAATGCTTGCAAGCTACAATTAGGAAAACAAAGAGAGAGACGGATTTGTCACACATTCATTAAATAGCGCTAGGCTGTTCCAAAATCTGCATTCTCACTTCACAATTTTGTTAACTTGAAAAGGAGCTCATATTCTGACATAGAACTAAAATGTGTGGTTTATTCCCCCCCCCCCAAAAAAGCAACAACCCAGAAATGCAAATTTTCTGAAACATTTCACTTTTAAAGCTGACACATTCTTGACATTCTTTGATCAAGTCCAACTGGGGAGGGGGGGGAAGACTTTGGATTAATAGTGTGACATCAAATGGTCCCTTCCTTGAAAACAAACCCAGCAGTGAACAATACATGCTAAATCCAATTGAAAGGGTGTCAGGGAGGGAAAAAATCTCTTTGTAACCAGGATATAGTCAAGAACCTCAGGTTTTTTTAATCACTGGACTAGCTGACAAATGCTTGTTGAGCGAATGGAACATTAAGAACATATAAGAAGTAAGAAGAGTCTGCTGGTTTGGGCGAATGGCCATAGTCAAGTATCCTCTTCTCACAACCAGATGTCTACAGGAAACCCGCAAGCAAAATTCAAGAACTAGAACATTCTCCCCTCCTGTGGCATGCAGCAACTAGTATTCAGAAACATGGCTGCCTCCAACTCTCAACAGAAGCTAACAAAGGGGCGGGGAACTTGTGGCCCTCCAGATGTTTAAATATCTGAAAAAACATCTAATTCCCTACAAACTGTTTCAGATGCTAAGATTGGCAGTGGGGGCCCCCTTGTTTGGAAGTTGTTTTTTGAACTATGTTTAGCATTGTCTTTTAATGCTGTAACCTGCCCCAGGACCTTGGGGTGAAGGGAAGGAGGGAAGGAGGGAAGGAGGGAAGGAGGGAAGGAAGGAAGGAAGGAAGGAAGGAAGGAAGGAAAGAAAGAAAGAAAGAAAGAAAGAAAGAAAGAAAGAAAGAAAGAAAGTTAAGTTTCTGGACTTCAGCTGTCATCATCCTTCACCATTGGCTACACCACGAGTAGGCAACCTAAGGCCCGTGGGCCGGATGTGGCCCAATCGCCTTCTAAATCCAGCCAGCGGATGGTCTGGGAATCAGCCTGTTTTTACATGAGTAGAATGTGTCCTTTTATTTAAAATGCATCTCTGGGTTATTTGTGGGGCCTTCCTGGTGTTTTTGCATGAGTAGAATGTGTGCTGTTATTTAAAATGCATCTCTGGGTTATTTGTGGGGCATAGGAATTCGTTCACCCCCCCCAAAAAAAATAGCCCGGCCCCCCACAAGGTCTGAGGGACAGTGGACCGGCCCCCTGCTGAAAAAGTTTGCTGACCCCTGGGCTACACTGACTGGGTATGGTGAGAGTTGGAGTTGGAGCAACATCTAGAGGGCCCCATCACCATCCCTTTGTGTTGCTCTGCATTTTGTATATCCATTTCTTGAACTATCCTTTATTTATTTATTTATTTATTTATTTATTTATTTATTTATTTAGTGCACTTCAAGAATTGCATTTGCAGTTTTCTCCAGCCAACTTCTCTCCCCTCAGGAACTGAGAGGATGCCCCCCTTTCATTTCCCAGCACAGCTTTCTATAAAAAGGGGGAGAGGGAAGAAGAAAAGCTTCATTTCCCTCATAGGAGAGCCACATTCCTTTTTAGCATGTATTCATTCATGTATTCCTTCACTCATTTATTCAGTGTCAGTCACAGTTGCCGGTTGATCCTCTGTCTCTATTTGTCATCAATGTTTATTTCTGAGCCGGCAGGCTGTTGCTGTGGTATGCACTCCTGACAGAAGCTGAGCCAAGGATTGTTTGCCTTCAGTGTTTATCTATTCCTTTGGAAGAATATGAAATCGCACCTTTCTTCCACTTTCTCATTTATTTATGAATTCTATTTGGAAGACTGAAGAAACCCCTGCACTGGGCTATTACATTTTTAAATTTAATGAAATGACATTTTATTTTATTTCATTTCATTCCATTAATATCAAATTTTAGTAAATAACTTTTATTTAGCTTTTGCATTTATATCCCACCTTTTTCTCCCAGGAGCTCAAAGTAGTATACATAGTCATTCTCTTCTTTTTATTCCCACAACAACCCTGTGAGGTGGGTTAGGCTGAGAGGCAGTGACTGGTCCAATGTCACCCAGTGAGCATCATGACCAAGTGAGGATCTGAACCCTGGTCTCCCAGATCCTGGTCCAGCATTCTAACCACCACACCAGACAGGCTGTCATTGGAGATGCAGAAAGCTGCCTTCTACCAGGTCAAGGGGTGGAGGTAAATTCTGGAGGTGGGGAACATTTTTCAGCTTGAGGGCCACATTCCTCACTGTGTCAACAGTGGGCAGAGTCAGAGGGCATAGTGGGTGGAGCAACACACATACAATGCACCTTTCTATAGGAGGAGGGTTGCCATATTTCAAACGGTGAAATTCTGGACAGAAAAGTTGTCGAGCTTTTTGAGCCTTGCCCACAGCTGTTGACCATTTTCAGCAAAATCACAAAAATTTGAGCTGTTTTTAAGGAAAGGCAGCAAAAACAACACTGCCAGCAAGGAGGCTAATTTCAATTAGGGCTGTGCACCAGGTTCTCCTGAATCTTGAATAGAATCGGGGCAATTCGTCAGGATCTAGGCCTCAGTTGAGGCAGGTGGCGATAGCTCCAGATCACAGCAAACTGGAGATATCCAGGGCCATTAGGGAGTATTGTAGTAGGAAGTAATAAAATTTGGATGATCCTAGCATGGGAATACACATGTACAGTCAAACTGAACAGGATTGATTTTTCCACTCAGTGACATAGTGTGGGTTGCCAGTACCCGGGGCCGTGCAGAGGGGGAGGGAGTGGCACAGACAGAGTATGCATGTTCATTCAACTGCCTAATAGCATCTGTTTCATCCACGAGATCGCAACCACAGAGATAAGAAAAGAAAAGCCGTTGTCTGGAGAGGGCACTTCCTGGTTCACATGCAGAAGCCGTTTTGAATGGAGCCTAGTGATGGAAGTGCACAGCTGTACTGAGGCAACACCAGGTGTTGAAATTTTGCTCCCCTAACAATTTTGCGACTGGGGCAACCGCCCCTGTGCCCCTCCATGCTACGCCACTGCCTCCACTCACCAGTGGATGATTCAGTCCTCCATGGTTCTGGCATCTGCTTCCCCAGCACATTCCGAACCTGGAATGCGCTGGTGAAGCAGCAACCAACAGGTTTGACCCTCCTACTCTGCAGTGCAGTCAGGAGATGGGGAAACCCCAAATAAATAAATCAATATCAAACATTAACCCTGCTCTCAAATTGATTCTGGTTGGGTTGGTTGTTCCCCGGGCCAGTCTAGCCTGGGTCCAGAGCAATCTAGGGCCCTGGATTTAGCCAAGGAGCTGTGTACAGTGCGAGTTTCTGCACACAACCCACCCACACCCCTCTATCCTCTACCTAGGCAAGCAAGAGGAATTATCAGACTTCAAGGGAACCTTTTAAGCAGACAAAAACACTCACGTAGATCTAAAACTGGGCCAGTCAGGGGTGTGGTCCGCAGAGAGTTCCAAGCGGTACAGTGAAGCCTCTGGCCACTGGGCCTGAGGCAGGGGCATGGCGTGGGTGGTGCTGGGGTGGTGGTGGCCCCAGACATGCAATTTTTGAGGGGGCATGAACCAGGCACACCCCCATGCAGCGCTAGTGGGCCTGTCCCAGTGCTGCTCTCTGCCCGCCAAGGGCTGCGTCAGCCAGCCATGCTTCCCCCTGTGCAGGTGGGCAGGCAGCTCAGCAGGGCCCCACTTTTTTCTGGTGGGGGTGGGATCACTCTAGCAGTGTCAACAGAGAGGGGTGAGCTGGCGCCCATTGCCCAGCAGATGCTCACACCCACCCGTGGCACCAGTAACCGAGGCTATGCCACTGGCTAAGGTTCCCCACCTCTGGACTGCTCAGACTGGTCTGGGGCCTCAGGTAAACAGGCAATGTCAGAATAAAAATAGTAGAGGGGAAGGTACAGAAGGGACAAAGTATATTTCTAGGTCGGTGAGTTGTGTCCCGCTTTGCTAAGATCTCTGAAAGAAGAATAACAGTATATGGGATTTCTCTCTCTTTCTCTGTAACTAGGGCTTGCTCTCCACCTGAGATGTTCACATTGCATAAGTTTTTATAATCAGAAGGAGCCCATTCCATTTTGCAGCTCATGCATTTTTGACCAGGTGTTTATTTTGTGCTTGCTCTCCATTTTTCCCCCACACTCCATGCCCTGCTATGTTTGAGAAAGAAAGATTGAGCAGCATCTCCTAATTAGGCACGGGGGATATGCTGATGTCCTCTTAGCTTATTAAGATGAAACTATATTTTTGAAGAAGTGCTGACCCTTAAAACCTCAATCGCTTGTTTGTCCCGATATGGAGGTGGGTGCTCCTTGGAGGGGTTATTTGTAAACCATTAATGCAAGGGTAATAGCCACACAGTTAAATAATCCCCATGCTTACAAAATGCCATCTGGAATCATGCTCTCAGCAAAAGTTCCTGGGCTGATGTAAGTGAGTGTAAACCCACCAAATTCAATTAAGTGTTTCCTGATTTACACCTGCAGCAGGGTTGGACCTCAAGGCACATCTCAGAGGTACAATGTTCCCTGTTTTAACATGGGGTTCAGATTCACTCCTGAATACAAGCCATCAAACCAAGGTATTCTGCCTAAACGCAAGGCCTCCTATTAGTGTGACATCAGTCCCATTTGGAATGGCTCTGTGGCAAGTTGGGATTTGCAGGCCAGAAGAGCTGATCTTCATTTTTTGATAAACAAAGCTTTCTCAGGAAATATCCCACATTGGGGGGGGGGGGAGCAAATTCAAACATCAGAGTTTTAGAATAGTGAATCACTGCCTGTCTTGAAAGTTATGCATCACTTTTATAATATGATTGCAGATTTGCTGTTGCCAAATGCAAAAATAAAAATTCTTAGAAACACAGAACAATTAACAATCAATGTTTTATTATTTACATTTGTAATTTGCTTTCCAGCAGGGGCTACCAGCTTTTGATTGCTGAAGCCAAATATGTAGAATCATGGAATACTCAAATACTAAGGGGCCTAGTCCATTGATCTTCAACTGGTGGGTCAGAGCCCACTACCCAAAACTTTGCCTGATCTAATGTGGGTTGCAACTGTAGCATCAGTATATGGCTTTTCTTTTCTTTTCTTAAGGAATGAGTCCCCAAATTTATCTTTGGGTTAAATTTGGGTATATCACAGTTCTGAAAAGGTTGAAAACTACTGATCCAGTTCAACCCTGAGCAAAGGCACAAATTGCAACCACAAGATTCTGGACAGATGATCATCCAGCCTCTACTTAAATATCTCCAGAGAAGTGGATGACATCCTACCACCTCCCAAAGATTAGCTGCTTGCAACTTACAAGTTTTCTCCCAATGGGTCCACTAGTATAGATATTACATACCTGGGCTCCCCCAGCTATTACTGGACTCAAGCTCACATGGACCCATTGGCTTTGTTGGCTGAGGCTAATGGGATCTGGAGTTCAGCAACATTGGGAGAGCCATAGGTTCCCCTGCTATATATGAATTTATCTATTGAGGACCAGTGTCAGGGGTCAGCATCCTTGGGCAACTGCCAAGGGCCCAGCATCAGTTCCTTTGTGTCTTCTCCCCACCTTACCTTACCAATGTGCAAATCACTGCAAAGAAAGAAAGAAAGAAAGAAAGAAAGAAAGAAAGAAAGAAAGAAAGAAATGCAACAGTGATGTAGTTCATATACTTCCAGCAAAAGTTCCTCTCATTTGATGTTTGACTGATGTCATGTGCATTTCTGTGCACTGATGAAAGCACTACCTAGTTGGCAGGGTTCGGTTAATGCACATTAAATGAACAGGAAAATTGGTAAGACACCAAGAAAAACAAATCCCTGATGGAATTGTAGATCAGCATTGTTATTAAGTTTTGCTATGTTTTGCCATGTGCATATTACAGAAGGGAGGGGGAGAAACACAAGTTAACTGAAAGCTGAAACAAATTTATGTTTGCTCCAGATGTAGCATCAAATCCTGCTTGTGACACTACTGGATACAACATATTTTCCATTAGATTTCTACGGTGATGGTTCAACTTCACGGGGAGATTGTGTGGGCTGGGGAATCAGAAAACGGGTGTATGTTTTGTTTTGTTTTAGAAATAAAAAATTGAATGTCTGGGCAGGAAAAGGGGTAAATGAATACATATCACGTATTTGCTCCTTGTTCTGAATTTTCCAGCTGGCTTCACAGATGAGTGGCAGCAACAACCCATAAACTTCATTTCTCTCTATCTCTCTTTTAAATAAAGCCATATTCTGGTGCTTTTGTCTTAGTGATAAAGCTGAGCAAACCCTGCAGATTAATCTGAGGTGAGTTCCTTTCTTTTTGTGCCTTTCTTGGGGACATTTCAAGATGTGGATATTTGCACAAGGTGCAGTGTCCATGCCGGATAAGCCAAACGAATGAATCCATTACCTCTCCCATTCTCTTCCTCTGTGGTGAACCTGACAGTTCCAAAGTCATAAACCTGGAAAGAGCAAAGCTCACCCATTGATATGGCAGCCTGGAGAAGGCAGCCAATACATCTTTGATTCTCCTTGCAACTACAGCAAGCTTATCAGCAGGAAGCCAGAGGCACCAAGTTCACTGGTGGACAGGGAAATCAAAGTTCTTTTCAGTTAGGAATGAATGGTGGGATCGTTTTGTTATTTATGTCCCATTGGGCTCTGGTCATAGTGTTGCTGTAAGTAAGACCATCTGGCAGAAGCTATTCTACCTGGCTACGGTAGAGGAGGAGACAGAAAACAAGTCCATTCCACTGGTTCTTCTGAGATACTCCTACCACCATCAACTGCTTCCGTTCCTGCTGGTGATCATAAGAACTATTGTGAAAGTTTAAGAACAGGGGGTTGAGTTTGCTTGTTTTCTGGTTTTCTTATCATCATCTCTCTTCCCACTCTCCTTAGATTTCAAGAATGTGGGCAGGGACTGTTCTGCTTCTTATTAATTGTGACACCTTGTTGTGTGAACTTGACAGTACTGTATTTGAGCTAACCATGGATGGTATGAAAACTTTTTCTGCTATGTTTGACCTTTGCCCAAGGCCACACAGTGAGCCTCATGGGTGCAAAGTGATTCAGACCCAAGCCTTTCAGTCCAGTATAACATGTACACCAAGACAGCCTGATTTTTAGTCAGTTCTGAAAACAGGATATTTGTACATCTCACGCTGATGAAAAGAGAGAGTTATTGTTGTTGTTGTCGTTATTATTATTATTATTATTATTATTAGGGGTATGCAGTTTAACTCCAAATGTTTAAGATATTTCCATGCATGGTAGAAATTGGACACACAGTAGACTTGCTGTTTTCTACAACATAAACCTCCATTTTGAAGTAGTGATCTCAGAAAATATGCTTGCAGAATCAATGACTTCAGACAACACTGTTGATGGTTTGGGCTAATGGGAATTAGAGTAAGATAATATTAACTCAACACACACCTATATGCACTTGGAGGTGATCTGGGGAGAGAGGGACGGTTCTTTTGAGGGTAGATCTTGGTTTTTTGGTTTTTTGTTAAGGGAAATTCTTAAACCAATAGGGCTGGAATAGTAAAGTGAAACCAGACAAATAGAAGAAAGCTGGAATCCAAACAGCCTCATTCAGTAGGGAACCTCAGATAAAAAGGAACCAGTAGTCTTTAGAAGAGAAAGGAAATGCACAATTGCACATTATGGGTCTCCGAACAATAGCAGCAATGCCCCTGACAATAATAAACCGTCAAATAGCAGAAAGTAGAAGAAAGGGGGGAAAGACAGTTGCACAAAGAATTGGCTGTTTCCACTTCCCTATCTTTCAATAGCCTGAAAAGAAACTTTCTCCAATGGCTTTCAGATTGCTCAAATGTAAACTCCCTGTATATAAATGAAGCAAACAATGAACCATTGCACCAAAAGGACCATTACAACTTCATTCCCGACGATTAACGGAGTTTGACAAAATCATGCACAGCACGGGAGTTTATTTTCATCCCTTTTCTTCCTTCTTTATGGCTTCTCAAAGAATGTGCTTTTCTGTCCCCTCAAGACCTCCTGCTGTGCAGCAAATGCAGATTCTCCACTCTGTTACAGTGGTGTAGATGTGGAATTGCTTTACGTAGAAGCAGCCTGTCAGGTTGGAGTGAGGAAAGAGTCAAAAGACTGCATCGTTTTTTGCAATGGCAAATCTCCTCCTCAGCCCGATCAGGAGGGGAGACAGATGAAAACAGGTGGCATACAATTTACTACCATTTAAATTATAGTAAGGTATTCATTACGGCCATCTCATTTCCCCATGCAATTGTGCCAGCTCTGAAGTTACACCGAATTCTTCTGTATGTCAGTTTTCAAGGTGGGGAGAGAAATCTTACAAGGGGGAATAACATATCTTTCTAGTTGAGCAGACAGTGTTGTGAGCAGGGCTGGATTTAGATTTGATGAGGCCCTAAGCTACTGAAGGTAATGGGGCCCTTTATATGTCCAGCTGTCCTTTGCCATGCACCCAGTCCATGAGGAGGTAGGCACCCTATATATAGAAATGAGCAAACCAGTGATATTTTAGGGAGAAGGCTAGCAGGCGGGGCCCATTACTTACATCATAGGAGCCTGTTGTTATTGTTTAGTCATTTAGTCGTGTCCAACTCTTCATGACCCCATGGACCAGAGCACTCCAAACACCCCTGTCTTCCACTGCCTCCCACAGTTTGGTCAAACTCATGTTTGTAGCTTTGAGAACACTGTCCAACCATCTCGTCCTCTGTCGTCCCCTTCTCCTTGTGCCCTCAATCTTTCCCAACATCAGGGTCTTTTCCAGGGAGTCTTCTCTTCTCATGAGGTGGCCAAAGTATTGGAGCCTCAGCTTCAGGATCTGTCCTTCCAGTGACCACTCAGGGCTGATTTCCTTCAGAATGGATAGGTTTGATCTTCTTGCAGTCCATGGGACTCTCAAGAGTCTCCTCCAGCACCATAATTCAAAAGCATCAATTCTTCGGCGATCAGCCTTCTTTATGGTCCAGCTCTCACTTGCATACATCACCACTGGGAAAACCATAGCTTTAACTGTACGGACCTTTGTCGGCAAGGTGATGTCTCTGCTTTTTAAGATGCTGTCTAGGTTTGTCATTACTTTTCTCCCAAAAAGCAGTCGTCTTTTAATTTCATGACTGCTGTCACCATCTGCAGTGATCATGGAACCCAAGAAAGTATGTTCACTGCAGACACAACACAAAACACTGTTGCTGAATGTAGGTTTTATTTTAATTTTTTTATCTTATATTTTGGAAATGCACATCCAGTTTCTTTTCCTTTAATTTTTTTGGGGGGGCTCAACAGAGTGGGGCCCTAAGAAGAGTAGAAGAGTTTGGATTTGATATCCCGCTTTATCAATACCCGAAGGAGTCTCAAAGTGGCTAACATTCTCCTTTTCCTTCCTCCCCCACAACAAACACTCTGTGAGGTGAGTGGGGCTGAGAGACTTCAAAGAAGTGCGACTGGCCCAAGGTCACCCAGCAGCTGCATGTGGAGGAGCGGAGACGTGAACCCGGTTCCCCAGATTATGAGTCTACCGCTCTTAACCACTACACCACACTGGCTATTGCTTGTTTAGCTTATACGTAAACCTGGCACTGGTTGTGTGTGTAACTATGCAGATAGCACAATGCTGGACTAAATAGTTTAAAAATTAATATTTATTGCTTTTCCAACGATTTAAACACTACAAAAACAATACAATACAATACAATACAGTACAGTACAAAAACACTACATAACATTCACACATTAAACACATTAAACTAACAATACAAAACAAAAACAGTTTAAAATAAATCAAATAAATCAAACAATTTCAATATCTTATCTTTCATTCACTTATTTCCACGACCTCCTCACACCTCCCTTTTTGTATTCCACTTCTGTTAATTGTTTCAGCAATTCCTTTCCATCTTCCTCTGTTTTCTATCCTATAATTATCTTAACACATTCTAACCTTATTTTTCCTTTAATACTCTATTTATCTATTTATACTTATTTCCTTATAACATTTCTACTAAAGCCATATAATTTTATTCCAACATTTTTCTAACATTCATTAATTTTACAATATTTCTGTAAATAGTCTTTAAACTTTTTCCAGTCTTCTTCCACCAAAGAGGAATTCAAACAAATAGCCAGCACGTGTAGACACAAAGTCAGAAAAGCTAAAGCACAGAATGAACTCAGGCTTGCTAGAGAGGTTAAAAGCAACAAAAAAGGCTTTTATGGGTATGTTCGTGGCAAAAGGAAGAACAAAGAAACAGTGGGGTCACTCAGAGGAGAAGATGGTGAAATGCAAACAGGGGACACAGAAAGGGCTGAACTCCTCAATGCCTTCTTTGCCTCAGTCTTCTCCGATAAAGAAAACAATGCCCGACCTGAAGAATTTGGAGCAAATGATTCAGCAAAGGAAACACAGCCCAGAATAACTAAGGAGATAGTACAAGAATACTTGGCTAGTTTAGATGTATTCAAGTCTCCAGGGCCAGATGAACTGCATCCAAGAGTATTAAAAGAACTGGCAGATGTGATCTCAGAACCACTGGCAGTCATCTTTGAGAATTCCTGGAGAACAGGCGAAGTCCCGGCAGACTGGAGGAGGGCAAATGTTGTCCCTATTTTCAAAAAGGGGAAAAGAGAGGACCCAAATAATTACCGCCCAGTCAGTCTGACATCAATACCAGGGAAGATTCTGGAGCAGATCATTAAGCAAACAGTCTGTGAGCACCTAGAAAGGAATGCTGTGATCACCAATAGTCAGCATGGATTTCTGAAAAATAAGTCATGTCAGACTAACCTGATCTCGTTTTTTGACAGAATTACAAGCCTGGTAGATGAAGGGAATGCAGTGGATGTAGCCTACCTTGATTTCAGCAAGGCATTTGACAAGGTGCCCCATGATATTCTTGTAAAGAAGCTGGTAAAATGCGGTCTTGACTATGCTACCACTCAGTGGATTTGTAACTGGCTGACTGACCGAACCCAAAGGGTGCTCATCAATGGTTCCTCTTCATCCTGGAGAAGAGTGACTAGTGGGGTGCCACAGGGTTCTGTCTTGGGCCCAGTCTTATTCAACATCTTTATCAACGACTTGGATGATGGACTCAAGGGCATCCTGATCAAATTTGTAGATGACACCAAACTGGGAGGGGTGGCTAACACCCCAGAGGACAGGATCACACTTCAAAACGACCTTGACAGATTAGAGAACTGGGCCAAAACAAACAAGATGAATTTGAACAGGGAGAAATGTAAAGTATTGCACTTGGGCAAAAAAAATGAGAGGCACAAATACAAGATGGGTAACACCTGGCTTGAGAGCAGTACATGTGAAAAGGATCTAGGAGTCTTGGTTGACCACAAACTTGACATGAGCCAACAGTGTGACGTGGCAGCTAAAAAAGCCAATGCAATTCTGGGCTGCATCAATAGGAGTATAGCATCTAGATCAAGGGAAGTAATAGTGCCACTGTATTCTGCTCTAGTCAGACCTCACCTGGAGTACTGTGTCCAGTTCTGGGCACCACAGTTCAAGAAGGACACTGACAAACTGGAACGTGTCCAGAGGAGGGCAACCAAAATGGTCAAAGGCCTGGAAACGATGCCTTATGAGGAACGGCTAAGGGAGCTGGGCATGTTTAGCCTGGAGAAGAGGAGGTTAAGGGGTGATATGATAGCCATGTTCAAATATATAAAAGGATGTCACATAGAGGAGGGAGAAAGGTTGTTTTCTGCTGCTCCAGAGAAGCGGACACGGAGCAATGGATCCAAACTACAAGAAAGAAGATTCCACCTAAACATTCGGAAGAACTTCCTGACAGTAAGAGCTGTTTGACAGTGGAATTTGCTGCCAAGGAGTGTGGTGGAGTCTCCTTCTTTGGAGGTCTTTAAGCAGAGGCTTGACAACCATATGTCAGGAGTGCTCTGATGGTGTTTCCTGCTTGGCAGGGGGTTGGACTCGATGGCCCTTGTGGTCTCTTCCAACTCTATGATTCTATGATTCTATGATTCTATGATTCCACCAATTCTTCTCCCTGGTCTTGGATTCTGCCAGTCATTTCCGCCAATTCCATATAGTCCATCAACTTCATCTGCCATTCTTCCCGGGTGGGTAAATCTTGTGTCTTCCAATACTTCGCGATGAGTATTCTTGCTGCTGTTGTTGCATACATAAAAAAAGTTCTATCCTTCTTTGGCATCAATTGGCCGACCATGCCCAGGAGAAAGGCCTCTGGTTTCTTCAGGAAGGTATATTTAAATACCTTTTTCATTTCATTATAAATTTTCTCCCAGTATGTCTTAATCCTTGGGCATGTCCACCAAAGGTGAAAGAATGTAACTTCAGTCTCATTACATTTTCAACACTTATTGTCGGGCAAATGGTAAATTTTTGCAAGCTTGACTGGTGTCATGTACCACCTATAAATCATTTTCATTAAATTTTCTCTTAAGGCATTATATGCCGTGAATTTCACACCTGTGGTCCATAACTGTTCCCAGTCAGCCATCATTATATTATGTCCAACATCTTGTGCCCATTTAATCATAGCTGATTTCACCGTTTCATCCTGAGTGTTCCATTTCAACAGCAAGTTATACATTCTTGACAAATTCTTGATTTTTGGATCTAACAGTTCTGTTTCCAATTTTGATTTTTCCACCTGGAAACCAACTTTTTTGTCCAGATTGTATGCCTCCATTATTTGATAATAATGGAGCCAATCTCGCACTTTATTTTTCAATTTTTCAAAACTCTGCAATTTTAGTCTGTCTCCATCTTGTTCCAGAATTTCCCAATATTTCGGCCATTTGGCCTCCATATTGAGTTTTTTCTGTGCCTTCGCTTCCATTGGTGACAACCATCTTGGGGTTTTCTTTTCTAGCAAATCTTTATATCTTATCCAGACATTAAACAATGCCTTTCTAACAATATGATTTTTAAATGCTTTATGTACTTTTACCTTATCGTACCACAAATATGCATGCCAACCAAATGCATTATTGAAGCCTTCTAGGTCCAACACGTCAGTGTTTTCAAGAAGCAGCCATTCTCTCAGCCAACAAAAAGCAGCTGATTCATAGTAAAGTTTAAGGTCTGGTAGGGCAAATCCCCCTCTTTCTTTAGCATCAGTTAATACCTTAAATTTTATTCGAGGCTTCTTGCCCTGCCAAACAAATCTGGAAATATCTTTCTGCCACTTCTTGAAACAATCCATCTTATCCAAAATTTGTAATGTTTGAAACAAGAACAACATCCTTGGCAGCACATTCATTTTTATCACAGCAATTCGACCTAACAATGATAACTTCAAATTTGTCCATATTTCTAAGTCCTTTTTCACTTCAGTCCAACATTTTTCATAATTATCCTTAAATAAATTCACATTTTTGGCAGTCATGTTAACCCCTAAATATTTCACTTTCTTAACCAGTGTTAGTCCCGTCTCCTCCTGAAACTTCTCTCTCTCATTCACAGTTAATTTTTTCTCTAAAACCTTAGTTTTCATTTTATTCAGCTTAAAACCTGCTACATGTCCGAATTCTTGAATCAGTTCCAATACCCTTTTAGTACTGGATTCTGGCTCCTGTAAAGTCAATACTAAATCATCAGCAAATGCTTTCAGTTTGTACTGTTTAGCTCCCACTTGTATACCTTTAACCTCTTGGTCCTTTCTTATCATGTTTAACAAGACCTCAAGGACCGATATAAAAAGCATTGGAGAAATTGGGCAGCCTTGCCGTGTCCCTTTCTCAATCTTGAACTCTTCTGTCACTGCATTATTCACAATTAATTTTGCCTTTTGTTCTGAATAAATTGCACCTATACCATTTTCAAACCCTTGACCTACCCCCATCCCCTGTAGTTTTTTCTTCATAAAACTCCAAGAAATATTGTCAAAGGCTTTCTCTGCATCCACAAATATCAAAACTGCCTTAGTGTTAATATTCACTTGTAGTTTTTCTAGAATATTAATTATATTCCTCATGTTATCAGACAAATGTCTGCCCGGGATTTCTTCTACCAACACCTTTTTTAATCTTTTAGCCAAAATATCTGCAAAAATTTTGTAATCCACATTAAGCAGCGATATGGGGCGGTAGTTCTTGAGCTCTGTCTTTTCAGTCTCTGTTTTCGGTATAAGTGTTATGTAAGCTTCTTTCCACGATGACTAAATAGTTTTTTTATTTGATCCAGAAAGCTTATTTTAAGCTCTAATCTTATGTCCTTGCCTGGGCTCTGGTTCAGTCATCGACTGCACTCCCATGGCAGTTCATTCCATTCTCATGATATTTCCCTGTCCATTTCCACATGATCTAAAAGCCAGTTCCAGAACTATAGTAGAAAATTGTTTAGTGCTCATTTCCAGAATATTAGCATATGGGTGTGCTTGTTTTTTTCTGGGAGCAAATAACATGTAAATGAACACTAAATTTGCCACTATAGTGGCTTTTACATCACACGGAAGCTCAAATATAATGTGGATCTTAACAGTTGGGGAAAGTTGTGATAATGGAATAAACTGCTATGTGAATACAGCCTCGGTATGGAATAGATGGTGTTTTTTTTGCAGACCTAATTAGGTTGGAAGGTCTCAAATTGTACAGACATATGATGGGACAATGGAGGAGACACACAATGTCTCAATTTCCATTACAAATAGATTAAGCATTTCAAAGCAAAGGAGTTCAACATGTAATACAACTGAGTCTCGAAAACCAGGAAAACAAGTATTTCAGGCCTGTTAGGCACAATCTATCATTGCTAGTTTTAACAAAAATGAATATCTCCCTCCTTTTTTGTTTTTAAAGTAAGGAGAGGGAGTTTCTTTGCATTTTAGCATATTGCCCCAAGTCTTAAATGAAATTGCTTTTCCATTCTGTAATGTGCTGAATCAATGGGGCCATTTCCCTTTCATATTTCTGTAATTAGCTGGTTTTAAACCCTTCACTGGCTCATTGGAAAGATGTTGATTATTTACAGTATTTGCCATTTTCAATGTCACTACATTATTAACCTTAGTTGTGTACTTTTAAAAGTCTGCATTATTTGATAGGCTGTTGGCATCCTGTGCTGCAGGCTTAACAAAAATAAATCAAAATTCAACATCATCAACCACCACCAAAATAAACAGACTCCCTCCTACCCACTTCCAATTGATGACTAAATACAAGGGTGTTGGGAGCAGAGAAAGATATGGTTTTGCTAATATCATTTGCCTTTTAATAGCTGCCTAAGGTCTCAGCACAAATAAAGGTCCCATGGCATTTGGATTTTTACAGAATGTGCAATAAGAGGCTGTTGAAAATAAAATTACAAAAAACAAAAGACTCTAAGGATCCCACTTTCATAGAGTCAGAAAGACATTTATTTCAACTTGAATCAAAAAACAAATTTGCCTAATTCACACTTTCTGAAGCAAGATTCAACCTGAAACACTGATATCTTTCAAAAATTACACTTCTCTGAATATTGCAATGCAACTATCCAGCCAAGTAATGTTCACAAAACTGCAAAAAACCAGGTGCATAAAAATCCACGTATTGGTGAAAATAACATGCCACCAAAATGTGATCTGTTAGGGAATATTGTTTTGCAAAACTGTGTATATTTGGATAAATCTAAATGAAAATATTGATTAATTTCCATGAGTGTTTTTTCTAATAGTCACAAAGTGATGTGGAAATGTCGGGAATTGAATGGTTTGAGAAAGTGAGAGAAATTGAAATGGATAGATTCATTCATCTCTAGGTCAGTGTCAGACAGAATCTTTATAGAGGTGCTGCTATGGATTGCCAGGAGAGGCTATCTCTATTTCATTTCAGCTTTGCATATGTTTGTTTTAGTGCTGTGGCAAAAGGGGAGAGAAAATATTGGTGAAATTCTCGTGGTTGGGGTGCAGACTTTTAGTTGTGCTTACCTTATTTTGAGGTGGGTGGGTGGTGTTTGTGAATGCACTTGCCTTTCCTAGGGATCTTCAATAAATTTTCTTGGGTAGAGAAACAAAGTAAATATTCCAATAAATAAACGAACATACATCTGGGAGCCCCTGGATATCTGAATTGTTTCCTACAGGGCAGCAATTACTTTTCCACCAGGGAAGCACAAAAGAAAAACCCACGAGACCAGACAACGTGTGTCAATTCTATTTTCAATTTATTTTACAGCCATCATCCTGCCTCACCTAGCAGTCAATAGAACTCCACCCCTTTCCCCTTTCAAATCGAATGGCTTTGAAGTTCATGCTCACATAAGTAAAAGGTAAAAGGTAAAGGACCCCTGGATGGTTAAGTCAGGCTTCCTCAATCTCGGCCCTCCAGATGTTTTTGACCTACAACTCCCATGATCCCTAGCTAGCAGGACCAGTGGTCAGGGATGATGGGAATTGTAGTCTCAAAACATCTGGAGGGCCGAGGTTGAGGAAGCCTGGGTTAAGTCCAGTCAAAGGCGACTCTGGGGTTGCAGCGTTTATATCGCTTTCAGGCTGAGGGAGACAGTGTTTGTCCACAGGTCATGTGGCCAGCAGGACTAAAATGCTGTTGGTGCCTGGAGGACCGTGACAAATGCCAGAGCGCATGGAAACACCGTTTACCTTCCCAACACAGCGGTACCTATTTATCTACTTGCACTGGCATGCTTTCAAATGGCTAGGTTGGCAGGAGCTGGGACAGAGCAACAGGAGCTCACCCCATCGCGGGGATGCGAAATATACCAGTGCTCCCCCCCCTTAAAAATGTTTAGGGGTACTCTCATTTTCCTACTCATATTGAAATATTGCCCCTCAATGAGGCCAGACTTAGATTCACAAAATGTTTAGGGGTATGCGTACCCCTTCGTACTCCCAGAAAAAAAGCACTGACCAGATCCGTTTACACTCCATAAACATCCATCTGAAAATGTTGAATTGCTAGAAAATGAGTACTCAGCTTCTATGCCAAGTGCAGAAAACGACACTATGGGATGGAGCGGGTGAAAAACAAGAATGCTGGCAAAGAGCAGAGTTAAGATATCACTCATCTCTCTTTGCAATGGGAAGGGTTTATTTGCTGGATTAGGACAGATGTTGCTGCTTTCTGACAGAAGCAGGTGTTGTAAATGGACCCCACTTTCAGTTGACCAAATGCACAAACAGGGTTGGATTCAACTCCTAATTAGTTACTGTAATTAGGCATATATTATTATAATTTGCTATGTTTTATTATATATATATATATATATATATATATATATATGTTTGTTTTCAAATACAGTGGTACCTCGGGTTACATACGCTTCAGGTTACATAACGCTTCAGGTTACAGACTCCGCTAACCCAGAAATAGTGCTTCAGGTTAAGAACTTTGCTTCAGGATGAGAACAGAAATTCTGCTCTCGCAGCGCAGCGGCAGCAGGAGGCCCCATTAGCCAAAGTGGTGCTTCAGGTTAAGAACAGTTTCAGGTTAAGAACAGACCTCCGGAATGAATTAAGTACTTAACCTGAGGTACCACTGTACTGGTTGTTGTTGTTTTTTTCTTGGTACAGAAGATAAATTTTGAGAAAACAACTGTTACAACAGTAAACAACAAATAACTTGTCCTGATAAAATTACAGACTTTTATCATGCCACGTGTTAAAGATTCATTTGATTACTCTAAGACAGGCCCGTCCAACTTCCAAGAGACTGCTATCTACTCCCACTATTTAAACAAACTGGCAATGATCTATCCCTCAAAGTTGTTGAGCTTTTCAGGGGCCCAGGGTCGATCAGGGACACCCCACGATCAACCGGTAGATCACGATCGACCTGTTGGACACCTCTGCTCTAAGAGATCATGCAACGTTTTCCCATGAGTGCTGGGTGGATTCCTGCCGCATGAATAAACATGTTTTTAAAGAGTAGTCACCCCCTTTTGAGTTTGCATTTCAAACCATCACCCCTCAAGCTTCATCAGTAATGGTTATACCTAAGAACATAACCAGGGGGCAGCAAATTTTTTCAGCAGGGGGCAAGTCCACTGTCCCTCAGACCTTGTGGGGGGCCGGACTATATTTTGAAGAAGAAAAATGAATGAATTCCTATGCCCCACAAATAACCGAGAGATGCATTTTAAATAAAAGGACACATTCTACTCATGTAAAAACACATTTATTACCAGACCATCCGTGGGCCGGATTTAGAAGGCGATTGGGCCGGATCTGGCCCCTGGGCCTTAGTTTGCCTACCCATGGACAAGGCCTTCTGGATTAGGCGAATGGCCCATCTTGTCCAGCATCTTATTCCCACACTGGCCAAATAGATGCCTGTGGGAAAGCTGGAAGAGGGACCAAAACACAGGGGCACTTTCTCTTCCTACCATTTCTAGCAATTGGTATTCAGAAGCATTAGTGCCTCTAGCTGTGGAGACAGAGCATAGCCTTCAAGGCTAGTAGCTATCAATGCCATTATCCTCCATGAATATGTTTTAAAGTAATCCATTTTGCAGTTCATACACAAAAAAGTATATAGAAAAAAACATTTAGACTGTCACAGACAGACTGGCATTGCTACCAATGAAGATTTTTACATGGCCAGTGAATGCACGGGGTAGGGCTGGGATTACTCTGGTTCCCTTAATTCCTGAGCTCTCTATATTTATCTTATCTTCAGAAGAACTTCGTCATCTGAAATTTGGCAGATCAAAAAACTGCACAGAGGTCAAGATCAGGAGCTACAAGTGTGATTCTCAGTTGTTCTCCCCAACATCTGCATACACGTAGAGATGAAAAGAAATAGATGGCTTCAAACATTTTCTTTGATGACTCCCACTGTCATTTTTCTTGGAGAAGCCAATTGACCTGTTAAAGACATAAGTTTAATGTGAATAAATTGCAAAGTTTGTATGCATTGAAGTTGGTTCAAAAACAAAAAAACCTTAGGTAAAGTGTTGCATTTGCAGTGAGGTTTGCATTAGGCAGGTAGTTAAATTCTAGGTAAATGTGGCAATTTTCATTTTCAGTGTGTATGCTAAGTGATTACTTATCTCTGGGAAACCTGAGAACTCAGCATCTCAGCAGTAGTGGGAGCCAGCAGCAGTAAGAGGAGCTCAGGTCAGCACTGTTGCACAAGAAAGTTGCTTCAGATCTCTCTCTGGGAACAGAGAGAGGATAGTTCTTGAACTGAATTACGGACTTAAAGAAAACTGGATTGCACTGCTAGTTTGCTTAAAGAGCACTGTGCTACTTCGTATTTTTCAATGTTTATTTTGTAACTAGTTTCAGAAAGTTTTGCAGTCAGTAAAGCTTTGTAAACCTATTTTTTTTGTGGGAAGAGCTCATTCATTTCTACTCTGCACAAGGTCCAGATCAAGGATTCTGTTTGCAGCAGCTCCAACATGACCACGCTAATGGATGATTGCTCTCAAACAGAGAGAGAATGAAGGAGGAAGAAGGAGAAGGAGGAGGAGGAGGAAGAGGTGGTGGTGGAGGAGGAGGCGTAGAAGCTCTCCCCTCTCCCCACCCAAATAAAGGAAAAGAAAAGATGAAGAAAGACCAGGGTTGTTCTGGAGCTTGTTTGAACTACATGAAATTGATTTGTCATTACTGCTGACTGCCTCCACTTTCATCTGTATTGCCAATGTGCAATATATTTGTCTAAGTCGATAACAGAATTTTTAATTATTGCAATTATCACTTGGAAATTAGGTCCCTGCCACAGACAATTTAAATTAGAGTCTGTTACTTTTTTAAAAGAAAAAATAATAGTCTTTATTAATTTATTTTAATCTGAGATTCCATCTCTGATCAGTAATAAAATATTATTGCCCATCTGCCATGGCATGTGGGTAAACAAAGAAATTCAGGCATTTGTATACATGTTCAAGAGGTACATGCGGAGTTGAGGATTAGAAGAGTGGGAAGGGAGGAGACCTTGTGAGTGTTCATTGGCTCAGTGTATGGGCTGAAGAACAAGGATTGTTGGGGTGATTTATGGATCTTCTTCCCCACCTGCATCAAAGTATGATGTCAATACCCCCCCCAGTTGGATCAGGGCCCCCACAAAGCCTCATGTCACACTGTCATTTCTGTACCAAGTAGCACTATGAGTATCTTTCTCTTTCTCTAGGTCAGGCTTCCTCAACCTCAGCCCTCCAGATGTTTTGAGACTACAATTCCCATCACCCCTGACCACTGGTCTTGCTAGCTAGGCATCATGGGAGTTGTAGGCCAAAAACATCTGGGGGGCCAAGGTTGAGGAGGCCTGCTGTAGGTCAATGGGTTTTGCAGGAAATGAGGCTGTCTAAAAATGCTGATTGTGGAGCCCTGAATTGTTGTCAAAGTACAGCATTAGAGTTGATTTTTTAAAAGGTTGTAAGATTCATTTACATTTTTATTTAAAGCAAATCCTCCAACAAAAAAAGCAGCTCCTCAGAACTCCACAGATAGCAATTTGTATTGCCCCACATTGCAAGGCCTATTGGAGGATAAAAAGGTAAAGGTACCCCTGCCTGTATGGGCCAGTCGTGTCCGACTCTAGGGTTGCGTGCTCATCTCGCTCTAGAGGCCGTGAGCCGGCGCCGTCCGAAGACACTTCCGGGTCACTTGGCCAGCGTGACGCAGCTGCAGCTGGCGAGCCAGCACCAGCGCAGCACTCAGAAACACCGTTTACCTTCCCGCTATAAAGCAGTCCCTATTTATCTACTTGCACTTAAGAGTGCTTTCGAACTGCTAGGTGGGCAGGAGCTGGGACCGAATGATGGGAGCTCAACCCGCCACGGGTATTCAAACCGCCGACCATACAGACTTCCGGGGTGGCGCCATCGGTAATGGTGGACTCCCTCTGATCCGGAGGGACTGGCTGTACGGAAATCGGGTCTGTTCCGCTACGGCAAAGTGGGGACCCTTTAAAAAATCACAGGCGGGTGAAGCCTGTGACCGTGGGACTCGGCGGGCACCTTTCGTGCCCCCCCAATTTGTAAAGGAACCCAATTATGGGCTCTGGAGTGAAGCGGGGCAAGCGGCGCGGTGCTGAGAGTCAACTGCTTCTTCCATGGAGCAAAGCCGCACAGCCGTTACCAGAGAGCGCTGACTTTTTCCTGTGACAATCTGGCTACAAAAACAACTACCCGTGAGTAGGTTAAACTTGGAAATAAAGGAAAATAAAGACTTAATTTGGCACCGAAGCGGGGAGGCATAAACAGGAAGTCCGCCTTCTGTTTCTTGTAAACAGAGTAAAGCAAAGAAGTTGTAAGCTAAAACCTGGAAAGTCGATTGAAAAGGACTATAATCCTAACATCAGAACAAGCGATTCGCCCCTTGGTTGCAGGAGAGGAGGGGGGAAAGGTGTGAACTATATTTTCCTGCAAAAAGAGAGGAAAGGAAATAAAAATCCACCGCTTAAAACCTGGGAACGGGCTGCCAATGGACAATAAGAATGCCGTATTGTGAATGCGCTGTTGGTGAATAGAGTACCTTTTGACAGCTAACTCTGCAAGAGAGATACATTGTTTCTGGCTGGCTTCTCCTGATTTTAAAGTAACTGGAAACTAACTGAAATTGAAATTGTTGCCTATTTTGTGAATTGGGGGATTAAAAAGAGTTATTTTTGAATGCAACAAGCTTTGACTGCTACTGTGTCCCCCTAGAGGAAGTTTGAAATTGTTACAACAACTGGGCCAGGGGAATTTTCCACTTCAAAACAAATTCTGGCCGTGGGATTGACCTTGGGCTTTAACTAGAGTGTTATGGCAGATGGAAAAGAAAAGATAGACTTGTTTCAAGAAAAAACAACGAGGTCTGGTAAATCTTGGCTGCAGCGAAGAGCATCAGCATCTGGCCCTTCTGCACCATCAGGGGCTACATCTGTACAACTTAAACCAAAAGGAATGGCATCTGAAGATGTTTTAGCTCTGGCATTAGGCAAAATTAATGAATCTTTGGAAAAACTAAGTAAACAAGTAGCTGAAGCATCAACTAAAATTGATCAAAACACTACAAGCATTAATAATTTGGGACAGAAGGTGAACACTAACACAGAAACTATTGAGAAACTGCTACAGGAATCTACTTTGACCCGAAAGACAGCCGAAGAAGCAAAGGAAAAAGCAGTTGCTGTAGAAGAGAAGATACCACCGATACATAGGCAACTTGAGGACCACAGGTCGATGTTGTCTATGATTGAATTGAAGGAGAAACAAATGAATTTGAGGATCAGGGCTGTACCTGAACTTGAGAAAGACAACCTGATTGACTTTCTTATGCAGGAATTTGCAGACTTTTGGAACCTAGATTTGGAGAAGGAAGATTTTAAGATAGTGAGTGCTTTCAGGCTTGGAAGAGAGGGGGAAGAAGAACAGGGTGAGAGACTGTTTGATCACCCTCCGAACAAAAGAGGAGAGAGACAAAATCTTGAGTCTGCACTTTCAGAAGACTTTGGAAATACATCAGTCAAGAGTGGAGATATTTAAAGACATCCCGAAACATCTTTTGGACCTTAGGTCCAATTACGGAGATTTGGTTGCCCTGTTGGGAAGCAACAGAATTATCTTTAGGTGGGAATTTCCCCAAGGCCTATCTTTTAGCTTCAAAGGAAGAAAGATAAAAATAAGATCAGTGGACGACAAAGAAAGATTTTTGAAAGATCACGGAGAAGATTTGCAGAAAGAATCTGGAGAAGAGCTAAGAGCACTAGAAAGAGGAATACTAGACATAGCAACACTACCTTTTGGACTGGACTGCTTAGAGAAAGCGATACCACCGACAGAACAAGAACAAACACTTGGCGCAGTTGGAGGAAAAGCAAAGTAACTACATCATGGCTCTGCAACTATTAAGCTGGAATACTAATGGTCTCAACTCCCCCCAGAAAAGGAAAAGAGTTTTTCATTTATTAAAAAAGGAACAATTGGACTTGATTTGTTTACAGGAAACACATGTGATAAGGCTACATAGAAAAGTATTGATCAACAAAAGACTGGGCCAGGAGTTTATCTCATCGGACAAAATAAAAAAAAAGAGGAGTAGTGATTTATGCAAAGGAGAGTTTATCACCGAAATTTATCTTTAAAGATGACCAAGGAAGATTTGTGGCAATTGAAATTCAAATACAAGGAGAGAATTTTTTGATAGTAGGAGTTTATGCACCAAATGAGGGGAAATCTGAATTCTTTAAAAAGTTGCATGAGACCTTGATGGACTATTTGGACTATAATGTGATTTTGATGGGGGATATGAACGGAGTGGTATCTACAAATATGGACAAGGCACAAAGACAGGTAGTCACTAAGGATGGTAGACTACCGAAAACCTTTTTTGAGATGACAGACAACTTGGATTTAGTTGATATTTGGAGAACAAAGAATCCCTTGGGTAGAGAGGGAACCTTCTTCTCTGAAGCCAAAATGACATGGACAAGAATTGACCAAATATGGGTAACTAGAGGAATGGCACCAAAGACAAGAAAAGTGGAAATTTGTCCAAAAACCTGCTCCGACCATAATGCCGTGAAGATGGAGATGAAACTAACACCAACTGGCTCTTTCAGATGGAGGATGAATGACACCTTATTTAGAGATGAAGAAGTGACTAAGAAGGCCCAAAAAACCTTGAGAGACTATTTCGAGACAAACATGAACACTAATGTTGAAAAAAGAGTATTCTGGGACTCAAGCAAAGCGGTTATGAGAGGGTTCTTGATACAACAGAATGCAATAAAGAAGAGAATCCAAAATGAGAAGAAAGATAAAATTTTGGAGAAAATAAAGGAAATTGAGAAGAAATTGAGAGTAAAACCAAAGTCGCAAGAGATTTTGAGAGAAATAAAGTTATATCAAGTACAGTATATGAAAATGATGAATCAGGAAATAGAATGGAAAATTAAACAAATGAGACAAAAGACATTTGAGTCGGCTAATAAATGTGGGAAATTGTTGGCCTGGCAAATGAAAAAAAGACAAAAACTAAACACTATTATAAATCTAGAAGTGGATGGAAAGAACATACAGAACCCAGTCGAGATTAGAAAATGTTTCCAGAGGTACTTTAAACAATTATATACACAAGGGCCACAGAAAGAAATTGATATAGATCGATTTTTGAAAATAAATGGATTACAAAAAATATCTCAAGAAAACAAATTAATGTTGAATTATAAAATAACTGAACAGGAGGTAGAAGGTGCCATTCAGAATATGCAATTAGGTAAATCTCCAGGACCGGATGGACTGACTTCTAGATACTATAGATCTTTAAAAGAATGGTTAGTACAACCTTTAAAGGAAGTCTGTAATGAAATATTGGATGGGGAAAGGGCACCAGAGTCATGGAAGGAAGCGTACATCACACTTATACAGAAAACAGAGACTGAAAAGACGCAGCTCAAGAACTACTGCCCCATATCACTGCTTAATGTGGATTATAAAATCTTTTTGGCGAAAAGACTAAAAAAAGTGCTAGTGGAAGAGATTCATAAAGATCAAGCAGGCTTTCTCCCGGGTAGACACTTGTCTGATAATATGAGAAACATAATCAATATTTTAGAAAAATTACAAGTGAATATTAATACCAAGGCAGTTTTGATATTTGTGGATGCGGAGAAAGCTTTTGACAATATTTCTTGGAGTTTTATGAAGAAGAACCTACAGGGGATGGGGGTAGGTCAAGGCTTTGGAAATGGTATAAGTGCAATTTATTCAGAACAAAAGGCTAAATTAATTGTGAATAACGTGGTGACGGAGGAATTTAAGATAGAAAAAGGGACACGACAAGGTTGCCCAATCTCCCCATTGCTTTTTAAATCGGTCCTGCTGAATATGATTAGAAGGGACCAATTGGTTAAAGGTATACAAGTCGGAGCTAAACAGTACAAATTGAGAGCATTTGCAGATGACTTAGTATTGACATTACAGGAGCCAGAATGTAGTACTAAAAGAGTTCTGGAACTGATTCATGAATTTGGTCAGGTTGCAGGATTTAAACTGAATAAGTTAAAAACAAAGGTCTTAGAGAAAAATTTGACAGCGATTGAGAGAGAGAGGTTTCAGAATGAGACAGGCTTAACAGTGGTTAAGAAAGTGAAATACCTGGGGATTAACATGACAGCTAAAAATGGGAATCTATTTAAAGACAATTATGAAAAATGCTGGACTGAAGTGAAAAAAGATTTAGAAATTTGGTCAAATTTGAAGCTTTCACTGCTAGGCCGCATTGCTGTGATAAAAATGAATGTATTGCCTAGAATGTTGTTTTTGTTTCAAACATTGCAAATTTTGGGTAAAATGGATTGTTTCAAGAAGTGGCAGAGAGATATTTCTAGATTTGTCTGGCAGGGCAAGAAGCCTAGAATAAAATTTAAAATACTAACGGACGCAAAGGAAAGAGGTGGATTTGCCCTGCCAGACCTTAAACTTTATTATGAATTAGCAGCTTTTTGCTGGCTGAAAGAATGGCTGCTTCTTGAAAACACAGACATTTTGGATTTAGAAGGTTTTAATAATGTATTTGGATGGCATGCATATTTGTGGTATGATAAGGTCAAAGCACATAAAGCATTTAAAAATCATATTGTCAGGAAAGCATTGTTTAATGTCTGGATAAGATATAAGGACCTACTTGAAAATAAAACCCCAAGGTGGTTGTCACCGATGGAAGCGAAGGCTCAGAAAAAACTCAATATGGAGGCCAAATGGCCGAAATATTGGGAAATTTTGGAACAAGAGGGAGACAAATTGAAATTGCAGAGTTTTGAAAAACTAAAAAATAAAGTGCGAGATTGGCTTCATTATTATCAGATAATGGAGGCATATAATTTGGATAAGAAAATTGGCTTCCAGGTGGAAAAATCAAAATTGGAAACAGAACAGTTAGACCCCAAAACCAAGATTTTGTCAAAGATGTATAACTTGCTGTTGAAATGGAATACTCAGGATGAAACAGTGAAATCAGCTATGATTAAATGGGCACAAAATGTTGGACATAACATAATGATGGCTGACTGGGAACAGTTATGGACCACAGGTATGAAGTTTACGGCATGTAATGCCTTAAGAGAGAATATTATGAAAATGATTTACAGGTGGTACATGACACCAGTCAAGCTTGCAAAAATCTATCACTTGCCCAATAATAAATGTTGGAAATGTAAAGAAACTGAAGGTACATTCTTTCACCTTTGGTGGACGTGCCCAAGGATTAAGGCTTTCTGGGAGATGATTTATAATGAAATGAAAAAGGTATTTAAATATACCTTTCTGAAGAAACCAGAGGCCTTTCTCCTGGGCATGGTTGGCCAATTGGTGTTAAAGAAGGACAGAACTTTCTTTATATATGCTACAACAGCAGCAAGAATACTTATAGCAAAGTATTGGAAGACACTAGATTTACCCACTCTGGAAGAATGGCAGATGAAGGTGATGGACTATATGGAACTGGCGGAAATGACTGGCAGAATCCGAGACCAGGGAGAAGAGTCGGTGGAAGAAGATTGGAAGAAATTTAAAAACTATCTACAGAAATACTGTAAAATTAATGAATGTTAGAATGATGTTGGATTGAAGTTAAGTGGTTTTTAGCAGCAATGTTATAAAGGAATATGTAAAAATGGATTGTTAACAGGTGATAATCTAAAATTATAATATATTGAGATAAAAAATTAAGATAAAATCAAAGAGGGAAAGGAATTGCTGAATTAACTAATTGAACTGGAATACAAAAAAGGGAGGTGTGAGGAGGTCAGGGAAACAAGCAAATGAAAGATAAGATATGGAAAGACTGACTTGTTTTTAACTGTTTTTTTTTACCTTGTATTTTTATTTTCTTTTTTCTTCTTTTTTTACTTCTTTCTCTTATTTTTGTAATATGCTGAAACTTTAATAAATATCTTATAAAAAAACAAACAAACCGCCGACCATACGATCGGCAAGTCCTAGGCACTGAGGTTTTACCCACAGCGCCACCTGCGTCCCCTGTTGGAGGATACAAGCACCCAAAAAGAGAGAGGCCAGTATGAAGCAGCACATTTATAAAAACTGCACTCATACACATCACTCGGCCACCTTTTAATTGTTTTAAAATATGAAATAGCAAGAGGGAAATCCCTACTGCCTATCCTATAGGGCAGGCACACCCAACAGGTAGATTGTGATCTACCGGTAGATCACTGGATGTCTGTGGTAGATCACTGGTAGAGCAGTGGCTCAACAACTTTGACTCCCCTAAAGAAAGCTCAACAACTTTGACCTGAACCCCTAAAAAATGGGCCTTCCTCCTCCCTAAAGAAAGCTCAGTGACTTTGACTTGAACCCCCCAAAAAGGGGGTAGATCACTGCCAGTTTTTAACTCTGTGAGTAGATCACAGTCCCTTGGGAGTTGGCCACCCCTGCTATAAGGCATTGAGAAAAAATGGTTTAGCCCTTTTACGTCCCCAACAAAAAGCCACTGAACCTATTTATTGGCAATTTGGCTGACTTAATCCACCCTGGAGGAGCTCCTGTGCCTGCAAATTCAAGCCACTTTGGTCAAAGGGGTCAAAGAGCCCCCATTATAGTGAATCGGGAACACCAAAATAGTGGATTTACTCTATTCTGCCTAATTACTATGTTGTTGTTGTTGTTGTTGGTGGTGGTGGTGGTGAATGCAAACTTCATTGGCAAGTCTAATATTGTATAGAAATAGGTTGTGGACAAACTATATAATGAAATTTGGAGCCTCTTAGTAAATGTGATCCAGGTGTGTGGGGAGAGATGCACCTTGGAAGCAATCATAGGATAAAAATGTTAAAGGATATGCATATTAAGGTATACATTACAATGTATCTTCATGCTAAGGATGGGTGAATATGTCAATTTCAGCTTTTCATTTTACCAATCTTAAATTAAGTTCTCCACATTAGTGTGCATTTTTTTAAAAGCCCTTGTGGAAGTTAATTAACATTTTATTGCATTTCCCCCCTAATATACACATTTCTGTGTGCAATTTTACATAACACACATATTTTGCAATATAATGCATTCTTATATGTCATTTGCATTTTATGAATACAGTGCAAAATTTGGAGAGGTGCAAATTCCCAAAAAGTGCAGCATTAGAATCCCCAATTAATGCATATTAATGTGGATTATAGTCCACAAACCCTGAATCCAAGATGAGAAAATAAACTTTTACCATTTTCAGGGTTGTTGTTTTTTTCTTTCAAAAAGCTGCTTTCTCTGGAAGAAAAACAATCAGATTTTGCTTCTTGCATAGACAGAGTTTTAATTACCTCTGAAACTCCCAAGGTCCCTTATGAGCAGCTTTTCAGAAGTAATCTATTAACAAACAATAGCCTCAGTGCTTGGCAAAAAGAAGAGAAAAGCAGATGCTATCACTTCTTCTGCCTGTGAGCACTGCTAGCACCTCCATACCAGCAATCTTAGTTAATAAACTCTGCTTTTTAGAGCAGTAGATAATCCAGGCATAGATCCACAAAGTTGCATCTTCGACCCAGAGGGTGCTGGTGGGAATAGGCTGTGGAGCTGTGAGGCTGAATGAGCTCTTTAAAATCAGCTGCAATTTCCTGCAAGTTTCCATTGACATGATATGGATGTGCACATAAATCACTAATACCACAAGGCATGAATACAAATGGACGTGCACATAGAATTAAGCTATGCATTGTGGCTCTGGGAATTCACTGCCTGCAGTTTTGGGTGGACAGATCATCTTTTGCAAATTAAAAAGCATTTGTAGGTCAATTTCACCTGCGTGATTCTGATTCCGCTGTCTTGTGAAGTTCGGAATTCCTTCAGTTGTGGGATAGCCTGGAAATTGGCTATGGGACAAATCCATCTTATGATAGCTGCATATCTGTGCCTTTGTTTGTCTGACAGGCACAGCAGAGGGCTACAGGTCTGGATTGGGACCCTAGTGTGGGATATGGAGCTTTAATTCTGTCACCCTCACACACTGTGGCTTGCTTCTGGATCAAGACTCCCCTTTGCAATTTGCAATGGGGGCGGGGGACAACAACTCCCATTCACTTTCCTCATTCGTTTCCCCTATGCAGATGAGGAGAACACAATCCAGGTTGCAACCATAGTTGTGACAGTGGGGTTGAGTGCCAGATTTATGTATAAGAAAAACAAGCTACAGCTTAGGGCCCCACTCTCTTGGGAGCCCCCAAAAAATGTAAAGGAAAAAAAACTGGATGTATATGTAGGAATTATCGCTGGGTGCAGAGCACACTCCCCACCTGCGGGCAGCCTCAGCTGTCTGCATGCGTGACCTTGGGGTGTGGGGCACACTCTCCCTCACAGATAAAGCCACAGCTGTCTGAACATCTTGTCCTCTGTCTAACCTTTTGCAATCTCAGTAGTTTGCGGTGTCCTTTCTGTGACCTTTGTCTCTGAGACCTTTGTCTCCTTCGTCATACACTGTGCAGGGGGAAAATGACGCGGTGCAAACAGGTGCCAAAATAACTTTGTACCACCCCACTATCTCGGGACTGGAAGATGTGCAAAGGTCACAGCCCAAAATGTATCTGCCTGGGTTTGCATATTGTGTCAATAAAAGAAGCCTCCACAGAGCTGGCCGGCAGCTTGCTTGCAGCTCACCTGCATTATCAACTCCTGCCTCATGTCCTTCACTTCATGTATATTTCCAAAATATAAGATAAAAAACAAATAAAATAAAACCTACATACAGCAACAGTGTTTTGTGTTGTGTAGGCTCCTATGATGTAAGTAATGGACCCTGCCTGCTAGCCTGCTCCCTAAAATATCACTGGTTTGCTTATTTCTATATATAGGGTGCCTATATTCTGCATGTGCAAATGGCTTCAGATACCTGTTAGGTCAATAAATTACCATATAGCATATATTCAACACAAAAAGCAGTGACAATTTGTTGTTGACACAGAACAGCTGGACATATAAAGGGCCCCATTACCTTCAGTAGCTTAGGGCCCCATCAAACCTAAATCTGGCCCTGGTGGGGTTGGATAAGCAGTACAATCCATCTACCCCATGCTAGAGTCCTACTTTGTATCCAACCCATCTCATTCTCTCACACAAGCAGTTGGTGAAGACACAGATATGTAGCCAATGTAATGCCTAGTTCAGCCCATAACTTTAGTATGATGACTGAACTACACATTAAGAAAAGAATGCTCAGATTGGTGGAGACGTTCCACATTCTTGGTCTAGAAAATTATCCAGACAGTACATTAAACTATGGGGAAGCACCTGGCTCACGAGACCTTCAATCATATTCTCAGACCTACTTTGTGTTCCAGATATTTATCACAGAGAATATGCATCTCAGGTGTACAGCTTTCAGATGCTGTCCATAAACTTATAAAAACAATTCTCCCATCAGGAATCCCTGAGCTGAGCAAACCAGAGGAAACACTTCGTTAAACCCTCAATTACACTCCTTTTCTCACCTTCAGGCCCGTCGCAGACAATAGGTGGTGATACCAAATTCTTTTCAAATATTTGATATACTGAGGGAGGAACTTGTCTAAGGGGGAACCCATTAATGCATTTTTAATCCACATTTAAGCTCACACAAAGATCCTGAATATTGATGTGGTCATTTCAGTTCCAAGCAAGCTGAGCATATCATTCCATCCACGGATCCTTACATCATTCAAAACCAGACAATGATGCAATGTAGAAAATAAATATATGCATATGAAGAAGAATGAATTGCTGTAATGACAAAACAGGTATTTGGTCCTTCTCCCCCTAAGGGAAATTTGATTCACACCTTGAAACAAATGTTCTCTCTAGTCCTCTGATTTATTTTCTTAATAGCTGGCTCGGATTTCCTTTCTCTGAAAAGGAAGAGATGCGAATCCCGGGGCCGTAATCGAGAGCTGTGACATACAAATTGGTATCTCATATAATTTAGCACTGTGCCAATATTTTCATTCTTCCTCCACCCCCAACTATTCACTAAGACAGGGCTGGGGGACGTGTTTTCAACTCAAGGACTGCATTCCCTTGTGGAGGGAAGGGCCAGAGTCAAAAAGTAAATGGGTCCAAAGTGGGCAAGCAATGGATGTGGATTTCACATATGGACATTAGGCAAGTATCCATACACATTTTCAAACCGCTCTCTGTCCTCCGTCCAAACAAGCAAGAGTCATCTGAGTTCAAAGACACATTCCAGCCAGGGGAAAAGACTCCTATAGGGTGCAAAGCAAGATAGTGAGGAACTTGGCCTGAAGACAGGCCTGAGAGCTACACAGAGAGGCCTGGAGGGTTCCCCTTCTCTGTACTAGGGCAATGTTGGATGTGAATTTTCTCTGGCGGCAGATGACAGAACCACGAGACTGGTGTAAAATACTCAAACCAGATTCAGGTAGGTAGCCGTGTTGGTCTGACACAGTATATATATATATATATATATATATATATATATTGTCCAGTAGCACCTTAGAGACCAACTAAGTTTATTCTTGGTATAAGTTTTTGTGTGCATGGACACTTCTTCAGAAACACCGAAACAGAAGTCACCAGACCCTTATATATAGTGGGAGGGTGGGGTTTTTCTCAGGAGGGTAATAGGAGATGGGTGATTGACTCAATGGGTATGGTAAACCTCACGACTGTTTACCATACCCATTGACTCATTCACCCATCTCCTACTACTGGTGCTACTGGACAATTTTATTTTATTTTTAATATACTCAAACAAGAGTTTTATTACAACTGTACAAACAACAAACACAAAGCATGTGGGTGTTCTCTTTCTGCAGGCAGTTGCAAACTGCAACTTCTTCTCTCTTTATACACATCACCAGCTGTTTCTAATTAGTCGGAAAACCACACCCAGAACTCATAGAAAATGCCCTTAAAGTTATCTGCACCCTTTTCCTGTTTCTTGATGAATGATACCTAACAGGCAAGGGCTGATAATAAATCTCTCTTGAACTTTGGGGAAAGAGGTGAGTACATGCCAGAACTTGCTCATGCAGGTCTTCTTCATTTACCTTCTTAGAATTAGCTTGTGGCTGAGGGTTGTGTGTTCTTCCTTTAAGAATCCATGGGCTGTACTACCTCCCTGAGCTTCCTTTGCTCTTTGGTTGCCTAGATAGCCCATTTACAGCAAATAAAGGTTGCCTGAAGAGCACTTAAAAGTGATGTGTCTCTCTGTGTGTGTGTGTGTGGGGGGGTATTCATCCATTTAACTTATTTTATTTCACTTAGGGTGGGATAGAAATTCTCCTTTTTATAATATTTCAGGATGAGTACTTTTACTCAACTTAAAAATATATATTTTTGATGTATTAAAAAAATTATGTTATGTGTGCTTTTATTATTGTAAGACACTGCAAGATGTTTTCATGGGGAGCTGCAAATAAATGTGTGGGGTTTTTGTTTGTTTGTTCCCAACAATTTACTCTGCAGCTCTGAGGTAGAGATTCCAGGGAATTTCTCCAAAGTTCTCAAGTACCCCTTAAAAGAGAATGAAAAATGACAGCATATGAATAGGACATGAAGGGAACAGTCCTTGGGTCTGGTTTGGAGAGAACCAGGAACTGGAAACTAGGCCCTGAGAGTGACTGGGATCTGAAGGCAACCAGAAGGAAGAACTGGAGAACAAGCTGGGAGTAAGGACCAAAGAAATGCAAGATGTACTAGATGGAGCCAGCTCTTGATGCTCATGCAAGACTTAGTTGGAAAAGGAAGCCCTTTATACTTCTTCTTGCTCAGGGGGAGCCAATGGGAAGCCTGGATGGGTGGGACCAAGCCAGAATTGGAAGGACCCTCCCTAAGAAGCTATAGTTCTACAGTTCCCCATATGGGGCAGTTGCCCATAGATCCAGCCAGGAGGTACTTTACGAAGAAGTTGCTGTTATGAAGCTTACCACATGAGGCAGTGGACAGCTGTTCTTAACTTGGGTAATAGCTGTTGATAGACCTATCTGCTTTAATTTTTTCTAAGCCCAGTGGGTGATTGTTCATTCATTCATTCATTCATTCCCTGCCTTTTTTACCTCACAGAAACTCAAGGCAGCTTACAGATAAAATGGGAACAGCTAAAAGCATAGGTGACAGGTACATCTTGTGGCAGAATTTTTTTTTTTTATTAATCATAAAAAATTATAAATTGTTTTCTATCACTCAATCTCCCCCTTGCCTGCTGCCCATAAAGAAATCAAACATCTATTTGTCAATATTAAGCTAATGAACTCTTTCTCCTACTGTATTTCAAGGGTTGAGTTCAGACTGTGTTGATTAGAAAAGCTGGCATCCCCGTTTCACCCACAAACTCAAAGCAAATGCTGTTTATCTGAGGAGTGGGATTTTGAGCCCCTAGAGCAGCACAAGAGGGCAGGTAGCAGACGGCCCATTTGGAGTGATTTATTTCCAGCCTCTGGCAAGATCCAATTATTCGTTGCCTTTTGTTTTCCTGTTGGAGTTGTGCTGTTCTAACAATCTGTCAGGGATCATTTTTCAATTGAATAAGCCCTTGACCCCCCACATTCAATTACTAATCAGATACATACAGCCCCATCGGTAAACCTGCCAAGAGGAGTTAGTATTTATTGTGCCAACAGAAGAAGCTCCATCACTTCAAGCAACGGAAGGGATCAGGCAAACACGCCCAGGTTGCATCACTAGGGACCGACACCATGGGAGGTGTCCAGCCATCTTTTCAGTTCCACAAGCGGAGAGGAGGAGTCAGCACTCAGGTTCACTCACCCTGTCACTCATGACACTTAAAGCCTTGTTCAGGTATTGACTGAACACATGGAAGGTTAAGGCCGTCCCCAATATCCCTGGGTAGACCAGATGCTGAAGAAGAGGATTTAAAAAATGTTTAAAAATGACATTCCATGTGCAAATGAGCTTTATGAGCTGAACCAGATTGCACATCACTTTGTGATTTTATTTAAGTGCCCATGGAAATTAATTAGCATTTTGGGGTGAATTTAATATACACATGTTTGCAGGGCTTGCCGATCAGAAGGTCGGTGGTTCGAATCCCCGCAACAGGGTGAGCTCCCGTTGCTCTGTCCCAGCTCCTGCCAACCTAGCAGAAAGCACTGCTGTGGTGGGAAGGTAAACAGTGTTTCTCTGTGCTCTGGTTTCTGTCACGGTGTCCCGTTGCGCCAGAAGCAGTTTGGTCATGCTGGCCACATGAGCCGGAAAGCTGTCTGTGGACAAACACCAGCTCCCTTGGCCTGAAAGTGAGATGAGCACCGCAACCCCATAGTTGCCTTTGACTGGACTTAACCATCCAGCAGCTGCACTGAGGTGAGTTCCACTGATATGGTGGAGGAGATGCGGCTGATGCACAGAGCAGAAAGAGCTACGAAGGGTGAGAAGCCCACCAGGTATGCTCAGGAGTTTGCTAACACAGCTGTTGCAGTTTTAGCTGTGGTTAGTGGCTCAACACAGGTCTTAGAACCCAGAGTCTTGAAAGGGGTACAGGGTTTGTCCTCAAGGGATGGGAAACCACACCCAAAGGCTGTAAGGGTGGACAATGTTTCCTTGGAGAAGGAAGCAGTACAAAGGCTGTGTGTTCCAACACTGATTCCTCAGAGAGGAACAAAGCTAGGGTTCAAGTCCCAACAAAGCCAGGTGTGAGACTTCCTGATAGTCAGAAGGGTTATGACACCAAGACTAGTCAGAAGTGCAAGATGGTACGGCCTAAGGCCAGTCCAGTTGCAAGTAGTTCGAAGGGTGGAACGGGTGATACAGGGGTATACTGTGTGTATGACATCTGTATGTTTGTTGCAGTTACACTGATGACTGCAACACAGATCATGAATCGGGGGAGGATGTTAAGATTCCTTGCTCCGTGTCTGCAGTCTTGGGATTGTTGTCTATCACATGACGGTGTATGTTTTTTACTTTTCTTTCAAGTAAAAAGCCCCAAATGTTGCAATTTTCCCCCACAGAGGTGTCGGTCCATCCCTTTGCTCATTTTGGTTGCCATTTTTGGAACCTTTTCCCAGCTCAACATCTCCATTCTGTGGTGAAGCAACTAGAACTGTACACAGTATTCCAAGTGAAGTGAGTTTGCTGTAGATATCTGTAACTCTCAGGGCCAGAAATGCAAATACTTTTTTTTTAATAAAAGGTTTAAGTGGACCTCACACATGAAAGCAGATCCTGAGTTATTTAAAGAGAAACAAGGCTCAAACAGCTGACTTACGATCAGCTCTCATTTGTTCTGACACAAATGACAGGATACAAAAACATTTGCTAGGAGAAGCCAATTGTACAGGAAATTCAAGAAGACAGAGGGGAGGGGGCGATTGCAATTTTAATACACAAAGCCCTTCCTGTTGTCCTTTTATCCTCCCTCATTGATCTGGGAGGGAGATATTTTATATTACTTGCTAAATATGAGGGGAGGGAGCTTATTCTTGCAAATATCTGTGCACCTAATCGTGATGAACCACATTTATCTTTTTAAAAACAGTTGTGTCATTATCTCAGGTATTGATCTCTTCCCTCTTATTTTAGCTGGTGATTTTAATGAGTTTTTCCAATCCAAAAGACATTTCAAAAGTGCAGCCCCACCTTCTAAGTCCAGGTCTTTAATTGAAGGTTAGGTGGAGGATTTGGAAATGAAAGGCATTTTGGGACAACTCTCAATCCAAACAGCAGAAATAAAAATATTACTCTAGGGTTGAAACTTGTATTCAAAGATAGAAGAACCATAAGGAGAGGGACCAGGATCCCTGCCTTGGCAGAGGGTTAGACTAGATGACTTCTAGGTCATATTCATTTTTGTGACTATGCCAAACAAGTAGCATCTTGGCAATAAAAATCAACAGGCATATGGGTCATTGGGTCACCTCTTCCCCAGTATGGGGAAATATGTTTTATTTCTCATTATAGTATATAAATGATTTCCAAATTTGCATCTATACATATAAATAAGCTTACATAAATCCATGTCCTCTTTTTTGGTGATGAATTTAGTAAGGATTGCCAAATCTGCCAATTTCAGCTTTCCACAGTTACTCATTTTTTCAATCTTAACTTTGAATCTCGACCTTTGCACAATAGTTTGATTTAAACACACACACACAAGTTCTCCTGAAAATGTATCAGCATTGGAATGCCAATGATCCATTTTGTTTCTTCTGCTGCCTACAGGCATTCCTTCCTTTTGGAAATGGCAGATCAGCTCCAACAATTTGAACAGTGAGCACTTTTGCCAGCCTCTGGGCTGCAAGATACAGTTGCCATCCCAAACCCAAACTTGATTCTGTTTGTTTTCAGATTTTTAAACAACTCTGATTTTTGTGTGTTTTGTTTTAATGATTGGATTGGGGGTGGATTTTGATTTTTTTAATAAAATAAAATGCAAGACCATTTTCAGGACCAGGATCCTTTCAGAATGGCATAAAACTTCTTTTAAAAAAAACTTCATCTTAAAGAAAGAAACCTAGTAAATACTCAGCTTCCCAGTGTGGGTTGGGATGTGTTATGCTTTAGTGCAGTGGCAGGGATACCTTTTGATTGACTGATGGGAAGCCTGCACCCCTGCAGCTATTGTTTAACTCCCACCATCCCTGACCATTGGCCATGCTGGATGCAGCTGATGGGATCTAGCATTCAGCTCCATCCCTGGTAGACTTTCATGAGAATAGGAACTGTGTCCATTTACAATGTCCACTCATTTGAGATCCTATGCTCACATAGCTGTATGTCTATCCACCCCTTCACAGGTGTTCTGCCAATTGTGCACATCTTCAGGGCAGGTGAAGTGTGCACAGTTGTGGACAGGGCCACCAGGGTGTCCTACTCCCTTTTGCTTGCAGAGTCTCAACATAGGGAGGAAAACATCTGCATGGGGCTCAGGCCTTTCTCATGTACTCTCCATCTCTAGCTCTCAATTCCCTCCAGGCTGAAGCATGTGCTTTTAGTGGTGAAACTTCACAGTTGCTTATACTCCCCCCCCCCCAACACCATCATTAGATTTCTTCTCACCCTCTGCCTTTGACCTACAAGTGTCAGCACAAAAAAAATCCTCCTTGCCAGCAAATTAGCAGAATAAGTCAAGCTGCCTTATAGAGACTGCAGAAAGCAAGTAATTAGCACAGATTTCGTTAAGACATAGTTACCAAGTTAAAGCCAATTTCAATTGTGCATGTAAAGAGTTTTACGATATAATGTCAAAAACCAAAGATGTATTGAAATATATTAAAACTATTAACGAGGGCAATTTTAGCATAAATTGATGCTTGTGATAATTGCATTTTATAATTGAATGCAGAAATGTACACTAGAGAGAAAGAAAACATGAGTCTATGATGGAAACTGTTTCCCTAAAGTATCCCTTAAAAGAATGCAGTTTCCTCTTCAATCCATCTATCACAGGATGTTATCTGAACAGTCTTTGCCTATTTCTGATTGCTAATGGCCCAAATTTAATTTGCTGCTATTATAATGCAGGTGAAGAATGTACCATTATCATAAAGCTAGCTTTCCCTCTCAAACACACAATCCTTCAACACACACACACATTCCACAGCAAACTATTTTTGTTCTGTCCACCCCTAGTAAATGGATAAGTTTACAGACCGAAAGAAGATCCTCTAATTCACCTATTGCCTTTGGGAAACTAAATCTGCTGTATTTATAATAATATTCATTTCTGTCACTAGTTGTCACTGTAGCACTGTTTACACAGCTAACACAACTATCACAGCATCCAGTGGCAAGCCACCGCAATTAGCTGCTAGAAAGAAACACAGAGGCTTCCTATGGAAAGGGCTAGTCTTTCATTTAATCTCTTGTGACAGGAACGGAGTTTCAGGTGGGAAACTTCAAAGGGTTTATAGATGAGACTCTTTTACACAATCGAATGATTATGCAGGAAGCAAAACAGAAGAGGACAATTATGTGGGTGGACTTTCATTAGGAAACAGATTGCTTTGAAGGGTGGTAGGAGGCATTCCCACCCCCCACAGCTTCAGAGACAAACAATCATGCCCACACGTAAGACAGAGAATTTAAACAAATCCGCATGATCCTATAAACTCACTCAAAGTGGCTTTCATTATTCTCCGGGTGATGTCACTGTAATGCTCAGGAGTTCTGGACAGAATAAAATGAGACTAAGTTTGAAAGCAAAAGCAGTGTGACACAATTTGAGTGCTGGAGGCTAGGAATAACAAAACCAGCAATGTTGTGTAAGACCCAGTGCATAACGTTGAAAAGGCGGGGGGGGGGGAATAGAAGGGACCAAAACTGTGTGTCCCTCTCTGCCTGGCTCTCCAAGGAATGGGCAGCATGCGATGCTTGTCCAAGCTGCCAAAGATGTCTATAAAATTTGCCACACTGGCATGCGAAATGTCAACACCTTTCATCCTTCCTGATGCAGTCTGCCTTCATGCCCTCTCACACCTTTTGCTCTTCTGTTTCTCCATCTGCAGTCACCCGGCTTGTTGTGAGGCGCATGCTAATACTGTCAGAGTCTCTGGCACCCAGACATTTAATTTAAATAACATGCTTTGAGTGTGTTACTGTTTGCTTCTTTTCCTAAGCCTTCGGGGGACACAGGCTTTTGTCTTCTTTGAGATTTCCCCTGAAAACTAGATCTGTTAAAGAAAGGGAAGGGAAGAGAGGGTATAGAAAGCAAGCTTGGGCTGAGTTAAATCATAGGTCCACCTAAGCTAATATTGTGTACACTGACTGGCAGTGGCTCTCCAGGGTTTTGGATAAGAGTCTTTCTCTAGAGATGCCAGGAATTGAACCTGGAACCTTCTGCATGCAAAGCAGATGCCCCACCAGCTCCAATCAGCATGGCTGAGTTCTTCAGAATGTCTCTGGCTCTTCTTAAGTGCCATGCATGGTGGAGGGGTGATGTGACCGAAGTGTCAAAATGAGTTCTGCCAGCAACCTATTAAATATATTGGTTCATGATCCTGCTGACAGTATATCACCCGATATCATCGGTTCCCTTGATATTGCTGCCTGAAAATCACCAAAGGAGGAAATTTTCACTTTGAAGTGGCCACAGATTTTGATCAGAGCAGGGACAATGGGGCAGAAAATGTTTAAACCTTTTCTCCTGCACTTCTTTCCCATTCTCAACCCTCCTGTGACAAAAAGCTGCTACAAATCCTACAACTCAAACTCAGTTTGAATGAATTATTTTCGAACTTTTTGCAATCCCTCATTTTTTAACCACTCTGAATAATTGGGTGTCATCAGTGTCAAATTTATGTATAAGCTAAACAAGCTATAGCTTAGGGCCCCACTCTCTTGGGGGCCCCCCAAAAATGTAAAAGAAAAAACAACTGGATGTATATTTCCAAAATATAAGATAAAAAAACAAATAAAATAAAACCTACATACAGCAACAGTGTTTTGTGTTGTGTGGGCTCCTATGATGTAAGTAATGGGCCCAGCCTGCTTGCCTGCTCCCTAAAATATCACCGGATTGCTCATTTCTATATATAGGGTGTCTATGTTCTGCATGTGCAAATGGCCTTAGATACCTATTAGGTCCATAAATTACCATATAGCATATATTCAACACAAAAACAGCGACAAATTATTGTTGACAAAGGACAGCTGGACATATAAAGGGCCCCATTACCTTCAGTAGCTTAGGGCCTCATCAAACCTAAATCTAGCCCTGAGTGTCATCCTCAAACATGGCCATCTGGCTGCTGACCCCTTACTGAACCTAATTGCATTTCCAGGCAGAGACCTCCTCCCCTCCAGGCGACAGATCGAGAGCAATAAAACACACATGGCCACAACTTTATTAAATTTCAGATGTAGGAAACCTTGGCTTAGGCATCGGGTGTGTATCCCTCTCAGTCCCACAGCCGGGGCATTATGGCTCAGCAGGATTAATCAGATCAGAAGGTGAACTGCAAAACGCATGTTTACACAGCCAGATTTGGGAAGTTCACTGACAACCTTTCAGCGTAAGGCCGGTGACTCCCTTCATTGAACCCTGAAAACACCACCGCAAGAGTGTGTGAGCCACCACTTCTCGCCCCCCTATTGGAATAATAGACTAAAGGATTCCCCCACCAAAGTTGTGACAATTGCTACTGGGAAGGCGAAACCTGTGGAGCAGGGAAAATTCTTTCCCAGCTCTTCAGCAGCAACCATCATAAAGACCGCAGCAATGCCAATGATCTGGAAGAAAATTGGTTAACCTGCAAGAAAACATGAGATCAGAGGGAGGGGAGAGTGGGCAAAGCTCTGGAGCAGACTGCACGCCAAGCGCCATCTCCACCCCCTTTTAATCCATCGGCACGGACCTGAGTGAAGCCTGCTCACTCTTGGTTTGGTCTTGTGACCCTGCCCCCAGCGCCACCGTGGATAGACTTATTCAAAGTGGAGTTTGGTGGGAACCCACAACGCTTTGCGATGCTGGGAGGTGGGCCAGCTAAAGCCAACCAGCGTGTCTCCCAGAAGATCGGGGGTGCTGTGCGCCAGGCCGCAAATGGCACCCACCTCAGATGGGTGAGTGGTTATTTTTGAACAAACTAAAAAGCATGTTAGTGATGTATAGAAGTGAGAGCTGGACCATAAAGAAGGCTGATCGCCGAAGAATTGATGCTTTTGAATTATGGTGCTGGAGGAGACTCTTGAGAGTCCCATGGACTGCAAGAAGATCAAACCTCTCCATTCTGAAGGAAATCAGCCCTGAGTGCTCACTGGAAGGACAGGTCCTGAAGCTGAGGCTCCAATACTTTGGTCACCTCATGAGAAGAGAAGACTCCCTGGAAAAGACCCTGATGTTGGGAAAGATGGAGGGCACAAGGAGAAGGGGACGACAGAGGACGAGATGGTTGGACAGTGTTCTCGAAGCTACAAACATGAGTCTGACCAAACTGTGGGAGGCAGTGGAAGACAGGAGTGCCTGGCGTGCTCTGGTCCAGGGGGTCACGAAGAGTCGGACACGACTAAACGACTAAACAACAACAACAACAAAGCATGTACAGCTTACATATGTTCACACCTGTGGGGTAAGAAACCATTGCACTTTCTTCTACAGGCTGCTTCCACAGGCCACAGAATGCACCTGCTTCAGCAGTGTGAACTTAACCTCAGCAGACTTCCCCAAAAACAAATGCACACCCAAAAATACACAAACTGAAACACAGCTGTCCTTCAAAATTTTAAGTTTCTGAACTTTGTGGCACAGTTCTATGACTGCCAGCCCCCACCCCACTCCCAATGTGTACGAAGGTGAGTATATTAGGGGGAAGTGTGCCTTGAGTTCCATTAATTGTTGAAGACAACATACACTAATGGGTCGTATTAGGTAAACCTGCTTGCAAAAAAAGAAAAAAGAAAAAAGTGTGTGTGAAAAGTGCACTTACTGATATAATTGTGTGCAGTTTCAAAATAAGCAACTCAAACTTCTGCAGAAAATATGGTGAGCTGGAATCAATACTGGCAACGTGAGAAACCAAAACTGACAAGATGTGTCTATCCCCAGTTACTGTTGTTGCAGGCACCTTCTGGAGGTGAGAAAATATTGCATGGAAAACTTGGATTGAATAGAAAATGGAACTGATTCCCACCCATCCACCACTGGACTAGCTGCCAATGAACCAAATTAAATGGTTGCTTTTCATTGGATTTCAGAATGCAATTCTGTTTTGATGACATTGGCTCTTGTTATAGGCTGTTATTTCCATATGATGGAAAAGCAGGCCTCTCTGCCATCAGTTTAGACAACTTCTAACGATGCCTCTCATGCAAATCACCTCTAAATGCCTCTTCAGTCCCCCTATTTCTTATCTCATGCACACCTTCTGTGTGCTTTAAATGACACATCAACCCACTCATGAAAGCTGACATTTTGAAACTGGATTTCTAAATTGTAAAATATGGGGCATGTGACTCCCCCAAAATCAGATGAAATCAAGTTACTATTGCAAATGTTAAAATTACCATTTATATTTATTTGAAAAAATTAAAGCACCTTTCTGATACAATTGGGTAAAAGAATATAATAATAATGCGGGGGTGGGGAGAGACATGTAAACATGTAAAGACATAATTTAAACTTTGCTGGCTCAGTGTCTTAATGCATTTGAAATATTAAAAGTGACATTAACATCAGAAGAGCGAGAGGTTTCAAATCATTACAAGGAGGCAATCTGTGCTGTATATCCAGACAGGCAGCTTGTCTTCTTTTATGTCATTAAGAAAGCCAAAGTGTCTATAAAACACAGAGAGTACAATATACTTCTAGGGGAACGAGATATTTATAAAAGTGCATTGCAACATTTGTCTCTTCCATTTTTGCCAGGAGCACGGGAAAATGCTTGCAGGGCTGTAAGGATTTGAAGGCGGCAAAAAATAGTTCAGGCTTGCTCTCTTCTCAGGCCAAAGGCACATCCAGAAGTCATCTGTGTGACATGGCTTAGCTCCATGGTATAGCTTCTGCTCTGCATTTGGAAGGTCCCTAGTTCAGTTCCCTGCCTAAAACCCTAGAAAGCCACTGCCAGTCCATGGAAACAATTCTGAGCTAGTCTTCTAAACTGGCAGGACGCAGAAGAAGGGAAAGAGGATCCTGGCAAGGGATGTAGTCATGATCGGTACACAGTGGCGTAGCGTGGGGGTGCAGGGGGGGCCGGCCGCACCAGGCGCAACATCTGGGGGTTACGGTTAGGGGGCGCAAATCCACTGGTTAGGGGGCACAAATCCCCGGCTAGGGGGCGCAAATTACTTGCCTTGCCCCGGGTGCTGACAACCCACGCTACGCCACTGTCGGTACACACTGGGACAAGCTGAAGATGGGGAAGAAGAAGCTGGGGGCTTAGGAGGTACTCAAGGGACATCAGAGGACTATTGGGACTTACTGCAGAGCATGCTGGGGTTTAGGACAGCTAGCTGGACCTGTGGTCTGAGTCTATAGATGTAAGAAGGCAGCAATTTCACCCCAATCCATATCAGTCACAATTAGGGCTATGCAGACCCCCACTTCTGATCCAGGCCCCCCAATCTGGGGCTACACATTGAACTGAACTGACCCTGGCCAGTCCAGGGACCTCTTGCCTCACCCCAGATCCAGCCCTGAATCAATTCTGGGGTGGGGGCTAATGTTCAGTGAAGTTTTCTAAAAACCCTAATTAAACATATGGTTGGGGGGGGGGAAGTGGGAGGAGATGCTGTCTCTTCTCCACCCTACCCAAGAGAGAGCAGGGGTGGGGATGGGGGCGGTGAGGTCAATCCTCTAAAGAATAGCCTGCCACCTTGCAGAATCAAACCCTCTTCTCAACAGCTGTTGAGCAGAGGATTCAGTCTTGTGGAGTGCTACTTCAGGAGTAGGTCACTGGGAAGGAAGGAGAGGCAGGTGTTGGGTGGGAGGAAGAAGAGGTCAGGTGGGAAGGTGACTACTGAAGGAGCATCCTGCACTCAGCATTCAAAGGCATGCACCTGTGCAGTAGATCCTTCATTGTCCTCACCTAGGCCTTTTCCCCTCTTCTCCTTCTTCCTACCTGAACTCCCAATGCCTACCTCTATTTCCTGCCTGATGTTCTACCTGCTGATAGTCTTGGATCACCCTGAACTGCCATGCCTAAGCAGTGGTGATCTGGGGCTGTCTCCACCCAATTTGGGTGACGTTTACGGTAGATTTCCTCAAATGTGGCCAATTTGGTTTGGGCTTCAGAAGAATCAAGAGCCCTAGTGACAATAAATGCTGCTTCTGTTCTAGTTTGGTTTCCACCAAATACTCTAATTCATCTCATTGTCCACCATTTAATACAGGTTTTGTAACTTAGGTAACTATTTATATAACTTACATTCATTCCAAGGTAAAGAAAGTGTCAAAACAATGTTTAAAAAGTCACAATCTTGCATTTGCAGACCAAAACCCCAATAATGTTGTGAATGGCTACAAATCAACATTCACTCCTGTGATCTGCATTCCTGGCAGCAGAAAAACGTGCAATTTGCAGCAATTTCTGCTTCCTTTTCAGCTTCCCTCGGAATTCTCTGACATTTGTAGGTCTGATTCAGTATAAAGCAACTTCCTGTGTCCCTAAACTCCTTGCTGAGAATATCACAGTCATCTCTCTATCCTTTAGTTGTCTCACTTTGGTACCCTCTCCTCTGAACAGTACTCTGTTGCTGAGATCATTCACTTCTCCCAGTGCACTAGTAAAGTGATGCTCTGACTTTAAACCCATTCTCCGGCTTCTTATCCTCTCCAAGATTCAGCCCAGGTTTCTTCTCCCTTTCAAAATGAAATGAAATGAAATGTATTTAATCAGACAAACCAACAATGATACATTACATATAATACAAATCAGACAGGTAAAGGTAAAGGTAAAGGGACCCCTGACCATTAGGTCCAGTCGTGGCCGTCTCTGGGGTTGCGGCGCTCATCTCGCTTTATTGGCCGAGGGAGCTGGCGTACAGCTTCCGGGTCATGTGGCCAGCATGACTAAGCCACTTCTGGCAAACCAGAGCAGCGCACGGAAACACCGTTTACCTTCCCACCAGAGCGGTACCTATTTATCTACTTGCACTTTGATGTCCTTTCGAACTGCTAGGTTGGCAGGAGCAGGGACCGAGCAACGGGAACTCCCCCCGTCGCAGGGATTCGAACCGCCGACCTTCTGATCGGCATGTCCTAGGCTCTGTGGTTTAACCCACAGCGCCACCCGTGTCCCTTCCACAAATCAGACAACAATAACATAAAACAGAGGTTGGATGTCAGGAATCCTTTAGCTGTGATTCCTGCATTGGATGGTGTTGTACTATATTATCCTTTGGGTCCCTTACAACTCTACAATTCTGAGATTTGCCGAGAAGGAATACAGTGAGAAAAACATTGCCCAAAACAAAACAAAAAACCAGCCAAGACAGGACACACCTGTATACCTTGCATGAAAGAATCAACCCTCTGCCTTGGCTGGACCAGAGGTGGGGCACATGCACTGGTGGAGGAACCAGTGGCGTAGCGTGGTTGTCAGCACCCGGGGCAAGGCAAGTAATTTGCGCCCCCTAACCCGTGGATTTTAGCACTCGAGTGTGAGCGCGCCCCCCAGATGTTGCTCCCGGTGCGGCCAGGCCCCCCTGCACCCCCCACGCTACGCCACAGGGGTGTGGGGGAAGCGCACCGCCCTCGGCGGCATGATCCCAGTGGGGTGCCATCACAGCTGCCCCCCCTGTGCTGGGTGCCACACCCCTGCGGCTGGTGCATCACACCCCCAGGACACACACCAGCCACACCCCTGCCTGCTCTCCGCCCTGCGTGCCCCCCGCCGAAGCTTGAAGCTCTGCGACTAGGTACATGTGGACGCCTCTTCACCAGCCACAAGAAGAAAGAGGCACCATCACCACCCCAGCCCCAAAGTCCCAGGCATGGCACAACTTGTTTCCCTGTGGCTCCAGCCTCTACGAAGGAGCTTGTCGTGGAGGTGCCTGGTTGTGCACCTTCAGAAATGTGCGCCCCCTGTCTCTCCCCTCCCCACACTATGCCCCTGGGCTCACCAAATGGGGAAGTTCTTTGAACATTCCAACAGCACCCGAGAGCTGCAAAATATGACCTACACCCAAACTGATGCTGAAACAGGAAGCGCCCATAGCCCTTGACGTATGACACAGAGTGTAGAATGAACACGCGTGGGAGGGAGCGCACTAATCGGATTAAATCCAAGTGCTTCTGCTTAATTAGCCAAGTGGATTAGAATGCCTCCCAGGCTTCACTGATCAGTACTGGAGGGTTTTTGAAGCAGAGGACATGCTGTGCTAGCTTTTGCTATAAAAAAAACACACCATTTAAAATAAAAATAAATTGCTTGTATAATTTTTTTATGGTGTACAGATCATTATCTATATCAACCATTTTTGGCTTTTGAGGAGGAGATAACCCAATCTGTTACCTGCAAGCTATCTCTGTTTGACCAGTGATCAATATTGTGGCGATTTCTGTTCCTTTCTAAGACTGCTTGGTCATTTATAAAGGAATAACAAAAACAACATAGCTCAGTGCAGTTTGATTTTCTGCATGTATGCAAATTCTGGTGACGTTGCTTCAAAATGGATATTGTAGACTTGGAAAAGGTTCAGAAAAGGGAAGCCCTAATAATCAAGGGTGTGGTGTGTGATTTTCCTATGAAGAAGGGGACAATTCCCCTATGAAGAAAGGTGGAAGCATTTGGGACTCTTGAATTTAAAGAACAGGTGAGCAAGAGGCGACATGACAGAAGTTTATGAAACAATGCATAGCATAGAGAAAGCCGACAGAGAAAAGCTTTATTCCTCTCTCATACCACTAACACCTATGGACATCCCAGGAAGCTGAACGATGGAAAATTACTCCCAAGTACTCCCAATATCAATTACAAGATTTTCAGGTGACTATGAAGATGGACAAGAGGCACTTAAGAGATTGTCCCTTTAGGTCTGATGCAGAAAGGGATCTAGCCATGATGGCTTCTACCAAGAGTTTGCCATGGTTCCCACTTATTAAAACGGAGCATACCCAGGCCAGTTACCTGTCAAAGCTCCCACTTGCCATGCTTAGAATCGCTTCCACAGAATTACAATTGGAATCGATGCCCTCGGCAGTGTTGGATGGACGCTACGGCAAAGTACATTATGAAGAGAGACTTTGTCTGTGTGGGCAAACCTGTATGGAGGACCTGTGCCACTATTTATTGCAGTGCCCGTTATATATAGACCCAAGAGACCGATTCATAAAACCCCTGTTTCCGAATGGAACTCACTTGAATAGGGTGGAAAGGGTGAAATGGCTGCTGAGCGATACTGATGACTTTGTAACTTATAAAGTAGCACTCTATATGTTGCCAGCTAAGAAGATCAGGAGGAAAGAACTAGATAAAATAGCGGTCAACTGCAAAGGGGATTCGGATATTTAATTCGGCACATTTTACTAGAGAATGTTCTGCTATTCTAGTTTATGTAACAAACAATCTTAGTACAGTGATACCTCAGGTTACAGACGCTTCAGGTTACAGACTCCGCTAACCCAGAAATAGTACCTCGAGTTAAGAACTTTGCTTCAGGATGAGAACAGAAATTGTGGTGGCAGCGGCGGCAGTGGGAGGCCCCATTAGCTAAAGTGGTCCCTCAGGTTAAGAACAGTTTCAGGTTAAGAACGGACCTCCGGAACGAATTAAGTTCTTAACCCGAGGTACCACTGTAGTTGTGAACGTGGTTTATATTGTACATGTGGTGCCTGATGCTTTTTATGGTTATTGCTGTTTTTCCTTTTGTTATTTTTCTGAATGATGCCATGGCCTATGGCTAGTGCAATAAAAGTCTATGATGATGATGATGATGATGATGATAATGTACTCCTTCATGCAACTCATAAACTATGGAACTTGCTTCCACAGGATGCAGTGATGGCTACCCCCCTAGATGGCTTGAAAAGAGGATTACACAAAGTTGTGAGGCTATGCTTTGTTTCCACAGCTGGAGGTGGCAATGCTTCTAAATACCAGCTGCTGGAAACCACAGGAGGGGCAAACATAGGTGTCCACAGGAGGAGTGCTGGGTCTGTCTCTGGAAGCAGCGGTGGGGCGATTGGCTCCAGCAGTGGCAGCAAGGGCGGAGACACTTTCTCCTCTGTAGGCAGAAGCTGCAGATCAATTCCAGCCTTTTTCTTCCGCCCACATCTCTCTCTCTCTCTCTCTCTCTCTCTCTCTCTCTCTCTCTCTCTTTCTCTGCCTCATGGTTCCATCCCCATCTGAGCTCTGATGGCCACCTTTTGTAGATGGAGAGCTTTATGGTGGGCAAACAAGGAAGAGGAGTAGCTCGCTCTTGAACCTCCAGATCTGACTTGCTCATTGTTATGTACCGAGTTGAATAGGATTCAGAATGCAGCAGTCTGATTGGTCCTAGAACAATAGGATCCAGAATGCAGCAGTCTGGTTGGTCCACAGGAGCCACCCAATCCAGCTCCAGGTGAAAGGGAATCTGCAACCTGATTGGCCTACCGGAGAATCCCGGAATTAGCCAATCACGTGGGGCCCAGACATTCTGGGGGAACTTCCATTCCTCCTCACCACTATGAGCTGAATAAAGAGCATGAAATCCACTCTCGACTCTGAGTATATTTCACTCGTGGTCAGCTTGGCATGGTCTTTTTCTCCACAGGAAAAAAACTCTCCTGCTTCTTGACCACACTTTGTTGTGACTGTTTTGCTCGCTTTTTGCCTCTATGCATCTTTGTCTTCCTTTGTCTTGTCCTATCTTCCCCTCCCTTCTTCCTTTGTTGAAATCAATCAATCATCCATTCATCCCTGGGTACACACCGTAATGAAATGTGCTTCACATGCCTTTATACGTGGTACTTAAGCCCTACCAAAATAGCTTAAATGTATAAGACAAAAACAAATCTGTTCTGGAGGTGTGGTAAAACAGAGGGGACACTTATACATGTTTGGTGGACCTGTGAAAAAATCAAAAGCTTCTGGAACTCAGTATATGACGAGCTTAAAAAAATGTTTAAGTATAACTTTATGAAAAATACAGAAGCTTTTCTACTAGGGATAACAGACACAGGTATAGCAAGAGAAGATCAGAAAATAGTCCTCTATGCTACAGGATCCTAACTGCTAAAAACTGGAAAAAAGAAACTGTGCCAACAACAAAAGAATGGCAAGACAAACTTTTAGAGTATATTGAACTGGCTAGATTAACAGAGGCAATTAGAGATCACACTAGACAAGAGTTTCAAAAAGCATGGGGAAAATGAAGAGAATACTTCACAAAATAGTGCCCTAAAATACATACCTGGACTTGTTTTGATTAATGTCTGCAGGAGACTTTGTGGATATTTAAGTTATAATTAGAAAAATCTTAACAATTATTCATAAAGGAAACAGTTTATAAGAAGTAAATAAGGAGGCCAGATACAGGATAAAGAAAGTCTTTTATTTCGTTGTTTGTATTGTTGCATGTTATGCTCACTGTATGTTATGTTCACGTTTAATGAGGATAGATTGTGTATTAGGGGTTATGTTATGTTGTAAATAAGATTCCAATAAAAATATTAATAATAATAATAATAAAATGTGCTTCACATGCCAATGGGGGGAGGGGGCAAGAGACCTGTATATGTTGTACTGCACTTCCAATCACCAGACCAAAATCTCCAAATTAAATAATTCTCTAAAATAAATAAACCAGGCAGCTGGTGTGGCCAACCTTTCAATCCCCATATGGGACAGCTGCATATTCTTGAATTCTTGGGGGGTTGGACTAGTTGATCCTCAGGATCACTTCCAACTCTACAATTCTATGATTCTAATAATTAATTGGCCCCATTCCCAGATTCCTGGCATGACGTTCTGACAGCAGATTTCTCTCTCTCTCTCTCTCTCTCTCTCTCTCTCTCCTTATTTAGGGTAATCTATGTGGGAATAAAGGGACGCGGGTGGCGCTGTGGGTTAAACCACAGAGCCTAGGACTTGCCAATCAGAGGTTTGAATCCCTGCAACAGGGTGAGCTCCCGTTGCTCAGTCCCAGCTCCTGCCAACCTAGCAGTTCGAAAGCACGTCAAAGTGCAAGTAGATAAATAGGTACCACTCCAGCAGGAAGGTAAACGGCGTTTCTGTGCGCTGCTCTGGTTCACCAGAAGCGGCTTAGTCATGCTGGCCACATGACCCGGAAGCTGTACGCCGGCTCTCTCGGCCAATAAAGCAAGATGAGCACCGCAACCCCAGAGTTGGCCATGACTGGACCTAACGGTCAGGGGTCCCTTTACCTTTATGTGGGAATAAAGTGTGGAGGGAGCACAAGGCTCTATGTGCTCTTGCCACTCCCATGCCTCAAACTTTGAGTGGTGAGGCTCAAAGTGTGAATGAGTGCCATTCATACATTCAGGTGAATGTCCCAATTACAGATTCTAAGCATGTTCAGCTGAATGTACATATAATTTACTAGTCCAGTCGGTGGATTTAGAGAGGATGCAGACTTTGGGGTGCAGAAGGCACATGCAGCCCAGCATTGCTCCACACTTTTATTCCTGCATGCATTATTTTAAAATGCCTGGATAAAGCTTCTCTCTCTTTCTCTTATACTCTGTTCATCTGCTGTGGCATGCATATCATTACTGAACGGTGGGAAGCCAAAGATGAACTTCCAAGTAGAAATGGAATGCTTCCGATAGCTTGTTGCTGTTCCCACGTCTTAAACTTCCATATCATATAATATTCACTTGATCAAAGAAGCGAAGGTCACATAGAAAAAAGAGTGAAATGTAATTTTCAAAGGTTTACTTGGACACGTGTCAGATTGGAAGAGGGAAGAGCGCTGCCACTCTGCATGCAAAAGGAAAAGCATAAAATCTCTCCTCCCCAACCCCCTCCCCAAATCAAAAAGCTCCCCTCATCTGCATGGCTCTAAGTGGTAATGAGGCATTTCCAAGTGCAGTGAACTTGTGCCAGCTCAGATTTCATAGCACAGCACTCATCTCAGTGAGCATCGAGAAAGACACAATGCCGTACTAGCGATGGGGGAGATTTGTTCAGTTCGCATCTCAATGCAAAGCTACCTAATTTACATATCAGTAACCAAAAGGTAGCTATTCTTTGCACTTCTTCAAGTTTTGCAGCACACTTCTCCACCCCTCTAAAAGATTGCAAATTAAAAGCGTGCATGTAGACACACACTCACATGCAGAAAACACACACCACACATCTGTGCAATTGAAATACAACAATGCATTGCATCCAATAAAAATTGAATACAAAAAGAAGACATGGATACAATAGTGAGTGTAAATTTTCACTTTCATTTCCTTTTAGATAAATAAATGACTCACAAGTTGATGCAGAATTAAGAGTGGAAAAATGGAAAATGGAGGAAAACTGGAATTCATCCATCACAACAACAACAATAACAACAACAATAACAATAACAATATTTTTTTCCAATTAGGAGAATAACCCTAGGCAAGCCTCAGGTTTTCAGGGCACCTTTTTGTCTTCTGCCATGCCTGTAAGGAGAGCAAATTGCTTCATTATTTTTTTTAAAAAAAAATTAGCCACAATTTAGTGATCGCCAAATGCAGACAAACTCTGGTTAGTCTTAATTAAGCAGTCTTCTCATTCCCATATGTCACATCCGGGTGTCAGGTGATGCCTGGATGAATATTGAGGGGGCCACACACACCCCACAAATATTCGAGAGGCTCAAAGGCGTTCAGCCCCTGGGAGTCAGCGCCCATGGACAATGGCAACATTCATACCATACATTTGAAGCACTATGATACCACTTTAAGCAATCACAGCTTCTCCTAAATAATTATGGAACCTGTAGCTTCTTGAGGGTGATGAGAGTTGCTGGGAGACCCTTAGTCCCCGCCCAGAGCTCAGGATTGGTTTAACAATCAATCCCTCTTCACAGTGAACTCTGGGAATGGTAGTTCTAGGAGGGGAATAGGCATTTCCCAGTGACTCTCAGCACCTTTAACAAATTTACAGCTCCCAAAATTCTTTAAAGCTCTAAACAGCCTCGGTCCTGTATACCTGAAGGAGCATCTGCACCCCCATCATTCAGCCCGGACACTGAGGTCCAGCTCTGAGGGCCTTCTGGTGGTTCCCTCACTGAAAAAGAAGTGAGGTTACAGGGAACCAGGCAGAGGGCCTTCTCGGTAGTGGCACCCACCCTGTGGAATGCCCTCCCATCAGATGTCAAGGAAATAAGTAGCTATCTTATCTTTAAAAGACATCTGAAGGCAGCCCTGTTTAGGGAAGTTTTTAATATTGAATGCTGTATTGTTTTTAACATTCGATTGGAAGCCGCCCAGAGTGGCTGGGGAAACTCAGGCGGGGTATAAATAATAAATAATAATAAATTATTATTATTATTATTATTATTATTATTATTATTATTATTATTTTATTTGGGGGAAGCCATGACTGTTTAAAGGGGCATCATAGTGCTATGGATATATGGTTTGAATGTGATCTAAGTCAGTGAGGGTGTTGGTGACAACGCCATGACAAAATGAAAAACATTTCAGTTCACTGATACAGTCTAGTGGAAATAGTTGGAGAAGACAAACAACCAGTGCTATTACAAAGAATGAACGGTATATTGTTTTCCTTTATTGTTACTGCCCCTTCATTTCATTCAGGGCTGTCATTCTAGAGTTTCAATTTCCTGTCTCTGGGGTTTCTGAGCAATTCCATCTTCCCTCCCCCCCGCCCAATTTCTACTTGGTGAGATGTTCTTTTATGAACAATGAAAGGAAGTATATTATTTGGGCTTAATACTGGCTAGGATACTGCAGGAGAAAGTGTCTTTCGGCATTTCATTGCCCCCTAAAAGAAACCCACATTGGGTCATGTCGAGAATGCAGTTAGCCCCCCTCCAGTTCAAAAGCATATTTCAGACACAACATTTGTCTCTCAGAGCGGGTCCCAAAAATCAAGAAATAGATGAAGTATCTTTAATCTTTTCTTGCACTTGGATACTGTAGGGACAAACACGGGGGGAATGTCAATAAAATAAATAAGCTGCTCCGAAGTGGAGGGAGATTATGATTGCTTTGGATCCACCGTTGTGGTGAATTAATAAAAAGAACCTGGGAAAACAGTCAGCACCAGAAGTGACTCTACTACGGTGCCGTAATTCACTGTGTAATGATCCACATTTTTCACCACCTTCAGAATAGACAAATAAGATCCTGGGATTTGTTGCCAAATCCTCACCAGCCAATTAATAACTTTCACCATTGATTTCCATTCCTGCTTCTGAGGGTTGGCACCATGAGTATTCTTCAGACTCTGACTGGATTTGAGTCTGTGATGGAGCTAAAGATCAGGCAGGTGTGGGACCACCAGTGTTTCACAATGGCAAATGCTTCAGTTACCATTTCCTTTCCGTTCAGTGGGGATGAAGGCTTGTATCCAAAATAGGCCCAAGTCTCAGTTAGTGCAAGATTTGTGTTTGTGCAATTGAAATTCCCCTCCCCTCCTGCCTCTGTGGCCCCCTAAATCTGTATGAGGAGGGGGGTTCCCCAACCCTACAGAGCAGATTTGGGGAGGGGGCAGCCTACACATTGAGGGGAGAGTTCCGTGGCACAAGTGCAAATCCTTGCACTAATGGAAAGAGGGCATTGGGTACTGGCCAAAATATCCATCCAGCTGTTTGTTGCTTTTCTTGAGGACCAGGGAAACCAAGGAAGCTGCCTTATAGCAAGTCAGACTGTTGAGCCACCTAACTCAGTATTGGCAATAGCTCTCCAGGGTTTCAAGCAGGAGACATTCCCACCTGGAGATGCTGGGAATGGAACAAGGGACCTTCTGCATGCAAAGGAGATGTTCTTCCACTAAGCTAGCACTTTTCCCCACAATAACATTTGGTACACACACACACACACACATACACACGGTTTTAAAGAATTCTCAAGGACAAAATAATTTCGTTGTGAGCTATAGGAAGATTATAGTAGTTTCTCTCAAGCTTCTCAGGACAAACAAAAGCAGCTTGCTCCTCTTTGCCCTGTGGGTCTCCTGGGAAATTACTCAGAATTATATCAGTTAGCCTGCCTGGATCTATATAGGAAATGCCAGCTTATGAAATGTCAGGCAAAGGGTGAGAACCATCAGGGAAGGTTGCATTGATTGGAAGTTGTTTGGAAGTTGCCCTCTGTGGTCTGTGCTGAAAAAGAGGGGAGCACTTCTGAATATACAAGAGGACAAAAGAATTAGATATGATAGCTTTGGTTTCAGGTGCATTGCCATGGCCTTTTGAGAACCACTGTGATGAAGTTGTCATCCCAATACATGACGGCCTAGGGCTGGCTCCACTGGTATGGTGGCGGGGAGTGCACAAGCTCATTGTAACGGTCATCCATAGTCACCCACCACCACAAGGATCATCCAAAAATGCTGTCAGCTATCCTAGTCCATCTTCTTCCTCTCCTGTTGCTAGTGGCACTGCCTGCTCTTCCTGGTTCCTTTGGTTTTTCCTTTGGCTGTGACTTAGTGTCCCTTGGCGCTGAAGACTGCTTGCAGTTCAGTCCAGATGTTGTTGTTTAGTTGTTTAGTCGTGCCCAACTCTTCGTGAACCCATGGCCCAGAGCACGCCAGGCACTTCTGTCTTCCACTGCCTCCCGCAGTTTGGTCAAACTCATGTTGGTAGCTTCGAGAACACTGTCTAACCATCTTGTCCTCTGTTGTCCCCCTCTGTCGAAGCTGGGGAGAGACTGTAACTCACATGCCTTGCATGCAGGAGGCCCCATGTTACGTTAGAAGGTTCAGCTCCCAGGTGGTGAGAAAGTTCCCTATCAGCCCAGATGGAAGCAGATAATTCCATCCATCACACATCTCCGTAGATGTCTTTTTTGCCCCCATATCCATTTTACATTTTAATTGGTGGTCCACAGTAGAAATTAATCCAGGAGCTTTTGACTGCCCAGCCCACGCAAAGCCCATTCAGCCATCTAAATAAATCCACCATGCTGGTGGATAATATCATCAAGCAGCCTACCCATCAAGCTGCTGATGAAATGCCAACCAGTGCCTGGGAAATGTTTCATTAATTACCACAATTTACATCAATAGCAGATGTCAGATCTAATGAATGAGCAAAGATTCTGCCAATATGGATGGAAGGAGATATATATCTATATATCCCCTGCTTTTGAGCTTTGAACTCCTGGGAATATTTTTCATGAACATAGGTATCTTTCAGAAGTTTATCACACCGGCCATCTGGTTACCATTTCATCACTCGATCAATAGATACAATGACAAGAGAAAAAAAATCTATGCAAGAGCCTTATGGATGATTTCTCACTTCAAGAACCTGAAAGCCTGGACTCCCCCCAAATCCCCAAGGAATGTAGGCAATGATGAATAAACTCAAAGTTAAAAGCAAACAATGAAATGTACATATTTAAGAATGACTCAAAGTTACACAAATAATAGGTTAGATCTGGACTTAGCCATACTTAGAATAGATCCATTGTAATCATAGTTAGTCATAATTTAAATATCAGTAAATAGTGAATGGGGATCAAGGTAAAATTGTGAAGGGCAGAACCAGGCATGCTACCCTCAAGATCCATAGAGGGAGACCAAAAATAAAAAGAAGAAAAGAAATGCAGTAATGAAGACTTGCTGTTTTTGAAAGTAACTTCCATTTCAAAAGTGGTTTGCCATGATAAGAACATAAGGGCAGCCCTAGTGAAGGCCCATCTGGTCCAACATCCTGTTCTCACAGTGGCCAACCATGTTCCTATGGGAAGGCTGAAAGCAGAACCTGAGGACAGCAGCGCTCTGCCCACCTGCAATTCCCAGCACCTGCTATTCAGAGGCATCCTGCTTCTGGCAGTGAAGGCAGAATCTAACCATCATGAATAGCAGCCATTGGTTGCCTAACCCTCCATAAACTTGTCTAATCCTCTTTTTAAAGTTGCATACCTTCCAACACATTGAGGTGAAAAACCGGGACACGCTCTCTTATGAATCACGTAACCCATGCAATATTGTGGCTCTGAAGAAAGCACGTTTTTCAGTGTGAGATTGCAGCAGCCAAAATGGCTGCTGTGCTCTCGTGTGCAAAAAATAAAATAAAAAAGGGACAGTTGAGGGGTATGAAGTTGGTGGCCATCACTACATCTCGTGGGAGTGTATTCCACTGTGGGTTGGGTGAAGAAGTATTCATCCTGAATCTCCCAGCATGGGCAACACTGGGTGCCAGTACTACGAGGTTTAGCATGGCCCTCAGCAGATTACTGCATTGTCGTGCCCCTCCCTCCCTCCCTTCCTCTCTTACCTTGAAGGGTCCAATGGGTGCAGCAGGATAGGAGGGTCTACATGGCCAAAGAGGCATTTCAGGAAAATTCATCTGAAGATCTTAATAAACCCTGCCCACATTCAAGTTGCATGTGCAGAGGCTCTCCCAACATAACCCTGGAAAAAGTCCCTGATTGCTCATACGGATACTATACATATAAAATTGCATGAGTACAGACTTGTTCTGACCTTCAGGTCAAGCCGTGCATGAAATTCAGATGAACTATAACTCAGAGACTATAACTCAGTGGCAGAGCACATGGCTTGCATGCAAGAGACCCCATGTTCCATTAAAAGGTTCAGCTACCAGGTGGTGAGAAAGTTCCCTATCTGCCAATCCTGATTCCTTCCCCACTAGTGCATGATCATGGAGGCTGCGTATGCATTATCCTTTACCTGGCAAAGAAAAGATGCCGGCAAAGGCACAGGCAGACCTCAGGGGGGACAGCATTTCACAGATGCTCAGCAACAAGGCTTTGCAAAGCCCCAGTGAGCAGCTGATTGTCACCTTTGCAAAGCCCTGTGCCCATGATAGGCCTAATTGGGCCCATGGGCAGAAGATTCCCCAGTGCTGTTGTTGTTTAGTCATTTAGTCGTGTCCGACTCTTCGTGACCCCATGGACTAGAGCACGCCAGGCACTCCTGTCTTCCACTGCCTCCCGCAGTTTGGTCAAACTCATGTTCGTAGGTTCGAGAACACTGTCCAACCATCTCGTCCTCTGTCGTCCCCTTCTCCTTGTGCCCTCCATCTTTCCCAACATCAGGGTCTTTTCCAGGGAGTCTTCTCTTCTCATGAGGTGGCCAAAGTATTGGAGCCTCAGCTTCAGGATCTGTCCTTCCAGTGAGCACTCAGGGCTGATTTCCTTCATAATGGATAGGTTTGATCTTCTTGCAGTCCATGGGACTCTCAAGAGTCTCCTCCAGCACCTTAATCCAAAGCATCAATTCTTCAGCGATCAGCCTTCTTTGTTGTCCAGCTCTCACTTCCATACATCATAGTGCTACATTAGCCAGTAACCCCTTTTTAAATTCCCAGTGAATGCTTGCCGTAAAGGAGCAGAAACAAACACGCACTACTCTCAGCATTCCTTGAATTCACCTGAAGACCTGTTCTACATTGCGTAGATCAAGCATCACCACTGCAGTGCCCTTTAGATGCTTTTGGACTCCCACCATTCCCTGATCATTGGGCATGCTGGCTAAGGATAATGAGAGCTGGAGTCCAAAAACATCTGGGAGGCATCATTCTGGCTACCTGGGGCAAAGAGCATTCATCTATATATGTGGCAGACCGAAAGAGGGGCTAAGAGGCACCGAGGAAAACGTATTTCAGTAAACAAACATTGCAACTTCCTGCAGCTCCTAGCAAAAAGAGATCATAAAATTAGTTTTAAAGCAAGAAACCTTGACAGCCTCCTTTGCAATCTTCACAAATCACCCTCTGCATGATTATAAACAGACATGCTTTTGCAAAGGCTCCTTTCTCTTTGAGCCAAATGACTTACACCTTGCATTGTTCAGACTGTCTCTACATGCACAAAAAGGCTGCCTCCATTCCCTGTCAGCTGTGGGGGGTTCTTTCACTGCTCTTCGAAAAAAGGCAGCACAATAATGTTCAGACCAGGTGGAAGATAACGAACCAGAGATGCTGTTAATAAAATTAATCCTCCTATGAAATCTTATCAACACCCGAACAACCAAGGTGCTCAATCTTGTGTCCTGGGCAGCTCTGAATTCTTTCATTATTAGGTTCAGTGGACCAGAGAGTCTACAAGCCTGTATATCTGAATGTAGATGATGTACAATTTACTGGTCCATAGGCCACACACTTAACCTGGGTCACTGGCCCATGCTGTAGTTTGCCAACCTTTCCATTTTAGGAGGCGCAACATTTTAAAAGCTGTCAATTTAGCAAACTCCTTTTCCTCACCACCTCAGACACATGAGATGCATTCATTAATCATTTGCAGCTGTCTCCCCAGTGATGTAGGTTAATTTTTGCACAATGGAGCCAGTGATTTTTTTAACCTAAGGATATTTTACAGGCAGTGGCAAGAGGAGAACTGTTGTTAGATGGGGAAGTGCCACAGCTTAGGGTAGAGTAACTCATACCCTCCAACACTTCTCCGATGAAAATAGGGACATCCCATTCCACAATGATATTTTTACTATTTATACCCCAAACATCTTACTAGGTTGCCCCAGCCACTCTGGGCAGCTTCCAACATGTATAAAAACATAATTAAACATTTAAAAACTTCCCTATACAGGATTGCCTTCAAACTGCTCAGGGGTCTGATAACTCCATACCCTCCAACTTTTCTCCAATGAGAATAGGGACATTCTATTCAAAATCAAATCAGAAACTGGGAAGGTTTCTATGAATGAGGGATGTCCCTGGAAAATAGGGACACTTATAGGGTTTGTTATCTGCTTGCCATGCAGAATGTCCCAGGTTCAACCTCTGGCATTCACAGTAGGGAATGTCCCTACTCAGGGGAGGGACAGAAACTGGAAAGGTGCTGTCAATGCTGGGGTCTGGGTGGTCCGAAACTCTGACTCTGTATAAGGCAGATTCCTATGCTTCTGTGTTCCTAGATGATTCCATACTGAAGTGTTTTTCAGATGTGTCCCATTTCAAGGCTGATTCATGCATCTGCCATGTGTACAGGCTGGGCCAAAAATAGGTATACTGCTTTGGAGTCCACTTTCTTTGTTCTTGACTCAAGTTCGCACCATTCACAAACAATCCTTTTATCTGACTCCACTATTCTTTCCAACTGCCTGCCTGGAATTTATGTCAGTTATGTGCACCCATATAATCTGTTGAGATGAATTTCATTGATTCAATTGTATACCTACTTTTGGGTCACCCTGCATTTAATGTATTTGCCATGGTAGGCACTGTATAATATGAAGTAAGGCTGTTTATAAAATTAGAGAAGAATAGACCCTATAGGAAGTCAACTCCTCTGCCCAATTCAAGATCTGCAGTGCAGCAAGCCAGTAAAATAGCCTTGATGAACGATTGTGCAGCCTATGCTTCAACAAAGCAGAACCCACAACCTCCTGCACACTCTTGAACAGAGCTTACCATTAGGAAGTTTTCACAAATGTTTAGTTGAAATGTAGGAGTGAAGGGGGAAAAAAAACCCTTTGTTTTTTTAATGGTGTTTTACTAACATCAGCCTCTTCATGAAAACCAAGCAGGAATCTTGATGAGGGAAAAAATGCTGGTGTTGTTGCAAGAGATAAAAGAAGAGGAGGTGAAGAAGGAGATACATCTCAACAGAAACTCACAAGCACAACAGAGCATTGGAACACATAATATTTGATCATGGTGGGTCTACAACAGGCATGGCCAAACTTGGTCCTCCAGATGTTTTGGGACTAAAACTCCCATCATCCCTCGCTAACAGGACCAGTGGTCAGGGATGATGGGAATTGTAGTCCCAAAACATCTGGAAGGCCAAGTTTGGCCATGCCTAGTCTACAAAGTTCTAGAGCTCACACTTGGTGAAAGGTTCTCCTGTTACAGCCTCCTCCAACTTGGTGCCCTCCAGAAGTTTTCAACTACAACCTCTCATCTCCCCTGACCATTGGCTATTCTGACTGGAGATGATAGGAGTTGTACTCCGAAACATCTGAAGTGCATGAGGTTTCATCTTGTCCAATGCCTTGAATACAGCAATATGCAGCTGTCCCATATGGGGATCAAACTTGCAACCTTGGCATTATCAGCACCATGCTCTAACCTACTGAGCTATCCAGACATGGGAAGGCTGTCCTATTAAAATGTGCTGCAGTTGCCATCCTGGAGCAAAACTAGATTCAGACTCTTCAGTTTTTCAAGGCATTAAAAAAACGACATCAGCCTAAGTACATATGTCATAGTTTCTAATTACACGCAGTTAAATGCTGCCACACAATGTCTTTCCAATGAAAGGAAAAGTTCCCTTATAATTTGAAAATTAGTTATGGAACATGATTCCGCTTGAGCTTAGGCAAGCTCCACTCTGCAACATCTTTCAGACGACATTAAATAATTAGCTTCTTATTGTTGCTTTCAATGCATAGTCTGTTTTTGGAGTCCCTCATCCCACAGTATGTGGGGAACCTGACATCCTCCTGATGTTGTTGGGATTTAGTCATTAGGTGGCATTAGGTCATTAGGTGCTTCTCTTTCCCTCCCTTGAAAAGTACACAGAACTTCAGGACGAAGTTGGAAACGTGACCCTCGTTCCCATTTCATCCTTCAACTCTTTGTGCTTTTCAAGGCTCTGTTTAATTCCAGCAGATCTGTGTTTTGCTCCAATCCCTTGGGAAAGTGAAGAATGTTTATTTGCACTCTGTCCCTCTCTTTCTCTCTCTCGAGGAGAGGGAGGCTGATCCAGGGGAGGAGGGAGAAGCAATCAGGCAAGGGTGGTGCTCACAACACACACTTTAAAATCCAAATGTACACAGGAGCCTAAAAAGGTTGGCAAAATAGCTGCTCTAGGCTCCAAATAGTGGTGGATTTTAACATACTGGTAGGTTTAAATATGAGTCGTGGTGGGATGGGCTTTGACTTGTCATGTTTTCGAAGAACTGGTATATGCAATGTAACTTGGGCACAAAAGAAATTGCTAGTCATGAACTTAAGATGTCTGGCCCCTAGGAATACTGAAGAAACAAATCAGACAAACTGCTTTTTCTTTTTCTTTTGGTTTTCTTGCAGCTTAAGCCTAAATTTGTGCTCATTATTTTTTAACGGAGCTGCAACTTCCTAATACAAATATCACTTCTCTTTCCCCTTGGTGGTAGAGGTAAAGTTAAGGTCAGGCTATTTGGCAAACATAAAAACGAGCTTATTAAACTTGTCAAAGAGTGATGGGAGCTCAGCTCTGTTGTTTGACTAAATTTCTTTTGGAAATGTCACTTGCCCATCCAGGCATAGAATCAGAAGGTCTCTGCATAAATTATGTATTCGGCTTCCTGATAATGATGTACCCTGTGGAATATCAGATTCGTATATAGACAAAGGCTGCAGGGTGGAGACAGTAGAAGAGTTGGGAAAGATCGCCTGATTCGCAGAGAAGAAATGGTTGATGTCATGTAATTCAACGCGATGTGCTGGTTGAGGCTTTTATCTGCATCAAATGCAACCGGCTATTGTGTTGCTTGCTGCACAGAACCAGTGATGGGAGAGCTTCCCTAGGCTCGATTCAGAATTTATTAGCTTTTGCAATGAGTATTTTTTGGGGGAAATATATGCCTGCCTGCTTCCCAAACGTTATTTTCCAGTTCATAACATTGGTGTATGTATACTGATGATGGAACATGGCTTGGACTCGGGATAGCTGAGGGACCATCTCTTCCTATGTGAACTTCAATGTTCTTTGGGACAGGACACATTGAAGGACAATCTCTTTCTATATGATCTTTGAAAGACCATCTACAATGAACTTGTGTGTTCTTTTAGATCTGCAGAAGAAGATACTTGAAGGACCATCTCCTCTGAAATGAACTTTCAAGCTCTTTGAGATTTCTAGGAGAGAAAACTTGAAGGGCCATATTCTCTTATATGAACTTGCATGTTATTTAAGATCTTCAGGACACAACACATTGAAGGACAATCTCTTTCTAGAAGAACTTGCAGGTTCTTAAAGATCTGCAAAAGGACCATCTCTTCTTAAACAAGTATGACTGCTTTTTTAAGACTGGCAGGATAACTTTTTTCTTTTCTTTTCTTTTCTTTTCTTTTCTTTTCTTTTCTTTTCTTTTCTTTTCTTTCTTTTCTTTTCTTTTCTTTTCTTTTCTTTTCTTTCTTTCGTTCTTTCTTTGCTAAGAGTGTACATTCATTTGTAAAATGTTTCTCTCTTCATACTAGCCATTTGAAATTATTGTACACAAAACTTTCCCAATCAATTCAAGTGTGTTCTGTTGTACTAGAAGTCAGGGTACATTGGTCTAAAACAGGAGTGGGCAACCAAATGTGTCCCTCCAGGCCTTTCTGTCTCCTTGGGTGACACCAACTCCCAGGAACATACTCATTTTCCCTAGGCTGTAACCAATAGCAATCAACCTTGCTCCCTGTCCTCTTCAATTGTCCTTGCTTGGCTGGAAAGTTTCTTTGAATTGTGAGAATGCATCTTGCTTGCCTGGATGGAGAAACCTCTGACTTTTGCACAGGTGGAATGTAACTTAGGCCAAATCCATACCATCCATTTAAATCACTATTATACCACTTTTAACAGTCATGGGTTCCCCCATAGAATCCTGGAGACTGTGGTTTGTTCAGGGTGCTGAAAGTTGTTGGGAGACCCCTATTCCTCTTACAGGGCTACAGTTCCAAGAGTTCCTTGAAAAGAGGGATTGATTAATTGATAAATCACTCTGGGAATCACAGCTCTGTGAGGGGAATAGGGATCCCCTAATAACTCTTAGATCCCCTTAACAAATTACACTTCCTATGATTCTTTAATGAAAGCTATGGCCGTCAAAGGGGCACAATAGTGCTTAAAATCTATGGTGCAGATGTGGCCAAACTGTACAAAAGGTAAGAGTCATATCATTGCTCCACCCACTTTTGCCTTTAGTCCCACTCACCAATGACATATGTTCCCCAGAAGGTTGTCAGTGAGACAATCTGGCCCTGAGGTGGAAAAAATGTTCTTCACCCCTGGTCTAAATAGAAGAGGGATACGGAGGTTTGGACCCTCTGGTTGTAGTTGGGCTCCTAAATCCCATCAGCCCCAGTCACAGTAGCCAATGGTTAAGGCAATGGGGGATATATAGTTCAGCAACGTGGGTGGCGCTGCGGTCTAAACTACTGAGCCTCTTGGGCTTGCTGATCAGAAGGTTGGCGGTTCAAATCCCCACAATGGAGTGAGCTCTCGTTGCTCTGTCCCAGCTCCTGCCAACCTAGCAGTTTGAAAGCATGCCAGTGCAAGTAGATAAATAGGTACTGCTGTGACAGGAAGGTAAATGGCATTTCTGTGTGCTCTGTCGCGGTGTCCCATTGAGCCAGAAGCAGATTAGTCATGCTGGCCACATGACCTGGAAAGCTGTGGACAAATGCTGGCTCCCTCGGCCTGAAAGCGAGATGAGCGCTGCACCACATAGTCGCCTTTGACTGGACTTAACCATCCCGGGGTCCTTTACCCTTTTTACCTTTTTTTACCTAGCTGACTGAAGATTTCTCATTCCTGAGCTAGAAATAACATCTGAATCAGCTAAATGCCGCTTCATATGTTCAAAAGCTTACTTACTATGAAACAGCAAAGGGAACAGGAATGGCCCAACACTATGTAACATCCCAGAGTCTTCAGATTCCATCTCCTAATTTTATTCTATTCCAATTTAAGAAATCAGTATGATATCCTCCAGACTGACTTAGCCATTCAGACAATTCTGGACATATAATATGTACTGTGAAACAGAGTGTACGTAAGAGAGATAGATATTCACTACCGTTCCATCTTCGCCACCCATTATTTATCTTTCTCTATCCATCTTTTGCACTCTTGACAGCTCCATTTCCCCTTTTGTCAAAACATCTGCCTTGATTTGAGTCTAGTAAAATACAAATTGACGTGTGATTGACAGCAGCTGAAATACTTGATACGGCTGGCAGAGGTTATGGAGAATGAATAGATGGGAAAGAAAATAGATGCAAATGTGGGGCATCCATTTGACAGCTTCAGAAGGCAGGCCCAGCATCACAGGGGGGACTATAGCTCAATGGGAGAGCACCCTCTGGGGCTTCCCTAATGGTTGGCCATGCTAGTCGAGACTGATGGGGATTTGGAGGGTGTAAAACCAACTGGAAGGTAACAGGTTCTCTACTCCTCCCTTAAACTGTATTTGAAAATATATTGGGATTTTATTTTTTTAAAAGAACTGGATTATAATTCATTCTGTTCCAGGCAGTAGTGTAGCTACTGTATTTTGAACCAACTGTTGTTTCTAAACAGTCTTTAAAGGCAACCCCAAGTACAATGCACTACAGTAATGCAAACAGTGGGGTTGTGCTGTGTTTGCAGATAGTTTTTGAAATATATATATGTATGTATGTATGTATGTATGTATGTAAAGTTAAAGTGATTTATTCTTCTCAATAAGATGTATTTTCCTCCTTTAGGAGTTTACAAATGCACCATCTTAAACCATTTCAATGTCCAGAGCTGCAATCCCATGCATCTTTATTTCTCAGCAAGGCAAGTCCCATCACATAGTTTAAATTTACTTTTGAGTAAACATGTATAATCTGCAAAAAAAAGGGGGGGAGAGCACCCATTCTGCACACAGAAGGTCTTGGGTTCAATCACCAGCATCTCTAGGATGGGCTGAGAATGTTCCCTGTCCAATACCCTGTCAGTCAATGTAGATGAGCCAGATGACCAATCGCATGACTCAGTATAAGGCAGTTTCCTATGTTCCTCCAGTGGGCCCTCAGCATGAGGAAGGCACAGCCTATGCACTTATTCCCATTTGTTTTAGTGTACTTATTCCCACTGCCTCCCCACCGCTCCCCAGAGTGCTTACTGCCCTCTATAAGTGGAGATGGGGGAAAACTTTGATTCCTTTCACATTTGAAGGTGAACTTACCTAAGTTGCACTTTCTGAAGAAGTGTGCGAACTGACATGCAGCTATCCTTCAAAATCCACACTTCCCCTAAATTTAGCAATGCAGTTCTCCAACCAAGTGATGGCGCATATCCTGGGGCAAAAAGGGCGCATCAAAATGCATGAAACAGTCAAAATAATATACCACAAAATGCATTACATTAGGGAACGGTGCTTTGCAAAAATGTGTGTGCTTGGTGAAATTTGCACTAAAATGTCGATGGGTTTTCATGAGAACTTTTTGAAAAATGAGATAAATGAGAAACTTAAAATGACATATTTTCCCATCCCTACCTATGCAACATGTTAGAAAAAGGTTCAGGTCATTCTGAATCCCAGAATTCAGAGAGAAATCTAGATAAACAGGTACTGTACAGACCAACAGGTACTTTAAACTAGAGCTGAGGAACCTGTGGGCCTCCAGATGTTGTTGGACTTTGATTTCCATCAGCCTCAGCCCACACGGCCAATGATCAGGGGAGATGGGAATTGGAGTCCAACAACATCTGGACAGCTACAGATTCCCTATTCCTGATCTCCTTGACAGTAGTGGGTCTCCAAGCTTTCAGATGGATGGTTTACCTAACCATACATGAAAATGAAGGGCACCGAACCTGTGTGTAAAAGGAAGAATGAACATGGAATAAACTAATATAAGACTTCGTGAACAAAAGCAGCCATCTGTCATACTTGGAAAGATGATATCTTTTTTATTTCTTACTGGCAGAAAAGCAAACCATAAGAAACTGTATAGCTAGAAATATTGACTCATTTAAGAGACCTTAAATCTGTGTTTCTAATTCCCCATTCCATTGCTCTTCCTATAATGTTTATAAACATTTAATAACAATTTTTTAAAAGGAGCACAGGAAGTTGCCTTATATCAGCTTATATTATTTGTTCACCCAGCTCTGTATTTTCTGCTCTGCATAGAGGAAGGGCAATGGCTTAGTGGAAGAGCATCTTCTTTCCATGAAAAGTTCCCTGGTTCAGTCCCTGGTAGGTATAAGTAAGGCTGGGTTTTCTACCCTGTCTGCAACCCTGGAAAGCTGCTGCCAGTCAGCACAGACAATGCTAGGCTAAATGGACCAATGGCCTACCACAGAATAAGACAGGTTCCTGAGTTTCTGTGAATTGTAGCAGCTCTCCTGGATCTCAGGCAAAGGACTTTCACCTCCTACCTGGCACATAGCCTCACTTTCCCTTCTGTGTCTTGTTTCAAATGTGTGGTGAGATCTGTGTGAATTCCAATACACAAGGGGTGAGGAACCTCAGGAACCCCAATGGTTGGTGGCCATTGGGACTAATGGGGCAGACAGCAAGGAAGCCATGAGTAGATGGAGCCAGAGTCAATGGCAGAACTAATTGTAATTCTATCCCCATCCTCCTCCCTAAGGACTCTCCTTTAATGCTTTTGCTTGGCTGAAATATGCCCCTGAACTTAATAATAATAATAATAATAATAATAATAATAATAATAATAAATTTTATTTATATCCCGCCCTCCCCGGCCGAAGCCGGACTCAGGGCGGCTAACAACAATAAAATAATACAACATTCTAAAATCATTTCATTCTAAAATTAATTCAAATCAAATTGATGGCAACCATTGGGCTAGAGTTCTGTGAAGACCAAGCTTCTTTGACCAAGCTTCTTGCTTTCCTGGATAGATGGTGGGTGGGTGGGTGTCTTTGACACACACTCTACTGCATCAAGGTCACATCTTTTGCTCTACCCAGTTTTGTCTCTGGTCACACCCAGTTGTTGCCTCAGGCTCAAACCAAAACTGGCACATGCCCCCCAGAAAGTGCAGGAATGTGCAGAAAGTGCGGGTATGTGGCCATCAGCTGACAAAGTTTCCCCAGCCTTTAGCAGGGACAAAGACATTGGAGATTGGGATGTGAGAGAGTCTTTGCAGAGGGAAATGTTGCAAGGGACCCGTCCGTCGAAGTCCGCAATACAATTTGCAGGAAGTCTGGATTCACTTAAGCACACAATCTAATTTGAAATAGCCTGAGTACAAAACAATTTCCGGAAACCCCCGTCTTCCCATCGTGCCCACCACATCTCAATCCCTCTGCAATGACAGCCGGTTTTATCAGCTTTGGCAGAAAAGGCTCGGCTGTTCACTCCACTTTAGAATAAAAACAATCAAGAGGAAGAGATAATTTCTCCTTCTGTCACTAGGCCAGGCCTCGGCCTAAATCTCAGCAATACCTTCGTAAACCCAGGATCACCCTGTTCATTTTAAGGGCAAAACTGGTGGGCTTACACCAGTTGAAATGACATCCGAAGCTGGCCTGCTCTCTCTGCTTTTGCCCTTGCCAGAGATCAAACATGGAACAGTTATTGCATTGCCTTGGAGTACTCACTTGCAAAGGGACTTTGACAGACCAAAATGAAGCATGACACAATCATTTCTAAGAGCACTGCAGAGAGAGAGAAAGTGAGTGAGAGAGAGAGATTAGCACAGCATTCTGACGAAAGAGGGGCTGGAAAGAATCCCATTTCTCTTTCGGTGCATTTGACAGGATCTGGCAAGCAATGTGCTTGACCTCAGTCTTAAGCAAAGGTGAATGTGTGGCTTCTCCTTTTACACAGAGCAGCTCAAGCAGGGAGGAGAGCTCACCTCTTTCTCTGCTTGGAGAGAGATAAGGCCAAAAGTGTCTTCAGCTCTGGAGTTCAAGCTGCGGAAAGATGCCACAGGGCTGATGGGAAGACAACGTCAGAACACGGTTTGTGAAAAAGGTAGCCGAGAGTGAAGTCTAGCCAGCAAACAAAGTTTACTTGTGGGTTGCATCAGCTGATATTGCTTAGGCTTCTGGGATGCTGTGTCAGTGGGGAGGGAAATTCAGGGCTATCTATTGCCCTTCAAATCCCTCTGTCTGACCCTTGAGATGCTCCTCCAGGCCACATCCCCTCTCCCCAGGCCTTAATGACCTTGCTCCACACTCTCCACAAGTCCTTTTGTCTGGAACTCTGATTATGGCACTTGCTCTTTCTTGTCTGGATGTGTGAGCATGTGTAGAAACTAGCCTACTGTACAAAGGTAATGTTTACATTAATTGGTCTGGCCATTTTTGCCTCTGGCCACTATCATCACTAGCATGTGGTACCCAGAAAGTTGCCCAGAAAGCAATGTGGCCCTTGGGCTGAAAATGGTTTCCCACCATTTCTGTAGTGAAACACCATGTGGTTGGCCTGCATAGGTGATGATAGGTATTTTCTTTTCTGGTCCAGCATAGAAGCATTTCCACCCCACCCAATGAACTGGGCCTCCCTTCCCCCTCCCTCTATCCCTTGGTGGCAATATCTAATAAGGGAATGAAACAAGTCTTCCTTAACTGCACAATTTACTTAATCATTTAATCCCCACATCAAGTAAAGTAAATTAAGCTAAGAGGCAGTGACTCCCAGTGAATTTTGTGGCCATGTGGGGATCTGAACCTTGGTCTCCATTTCCCTAGTCTGACCCTCTAGCAATGGTGCTTGACATCCAAACAGCAATGGAGACCCCCGCGTTGGCAACCCTCGTGCTGAGTTTGGTGATAGCATCTCGAGCAGTGTCAAACCCATGGCAAAGAATAGGTGAAGTCACATCTCAGCCTGCCATCTTGATTCAAAATAATGCCTGGCATCCAAATATCAACAAGGAATGCCAACCCCATGTTGGGAACACTCATGCAGAGTTTGGCGACAATAACTCAAGAGGCAACCAAACCTATGCCAAAAAAGTGTGAAGTCATGCCAAAGTCACTTTTCGGTCTGCCATCTTGATTCAAAATGGCGCTCAGCATCCAAACATTGACAAAGAGGGCTGCCTGCACCTCAGGAACCTTTATGCCAAGTCTGGCCAAGATACCCTGATAGGTGTCTAAATGTACAGGGAAGGAAACAAACAAACAGATGGACGGACAAACTACATACAGTGGTACCTTGGGTTAAGAACTTAATTCGTTCTGGAGGTCCGTTCTTAACCTGAAACTGTTCTTAACCTGAGGTACCACTTTAGCTAATGGGGCCTCCCACTGCCGCTGCGTGATTTCTGTTCTCATCCTGAAGCAAAGTTTTTAACCCGAGGTACTATTTCTGGGTTAGCGGAGTCTGTAACCTGAAGCGTCTGTAACCTGAAGCGTCTGTAACCCGAGGCTCCACTGTAGTACTGCACCACTGGATGCAGGCCTTCACTCTGTGGATGAAAGAGAGTCCTTTCCTTCTTCTTGCTTTTCTGCTGTAAATTCTGCTGTTCCATAAGGCAAATACTAGTTGATGGGTTATTGTTTTCCCTTTTTCGCTGATTCTTGCAGAGGAGTGGGATCCACTGCTGCATTTTAATGTGTCAAACGTGGCTGCCACTGTGGCTTTTGTTTACCCGATTTGTAACCGTTGTTTCATTTTATACATTATTGTTTTATTATGTCATTGCCGGATGTGTATTTGTGGAAAGATGAGCTCTTCAGCAGAAAGGCTGGTAATAATTTGGAAGGATATTGTTAGGGTTCAGCAGAGGCCAGCTCCCAAGTGGCCAAGTCTTGGGGTCCTTTGGAGTTGGCTATCAGTCCGATGACACTACAGGCAATCCAGGTCAGGGGAGGGTCAAGTTCTGTAAACAATAATTGAAGATCAGAAGGGACGAAAGGGAGTAGAATAATCCAGGGCAGGCTGGAGGTCAAGTTTCAAAGGCAGCATTGCCAGGGAAAGGAGCAAGATTCCCTCTAGTAAGACAGGTTGCTTAGAGTGAAGATTAAGCCCTGAGGCTGGGTTTGTATAAGGCTTGGTGGAGTCAGAATGGTGGAGTCCTTTGGGTCAGTGTACTGCGCTTTAAACCAGCTTGTTTTACAGATGATGTGGCACCCTTGTGGAACATAATTCAGATTGCACAAATGGTATGGCAGGTAGACAGTCTTGGTTGCATAGGAAGTAAGTTTCCATTGCTTGGGTGTTGGGAGCTGTCATGGCTAAGGGAGGACCCAGGAGATGTTGGACTCCTAAGGAGAACACAGGAAAACACCTTTGTTCATGCAAATTCAGAGCCCAAACATGATGCATTTCCATAGCTCAGTCTATGTTGGAGTCTCCGCTGGGTGGGACCAATCCAGAGGAGCCTGAGAATACTTTGCTGGGCAGGGATAGCTGCATAGAGAGTTGAACATTACCTGTTCTAGCACTTACGACTCTTGAGCTTGTGTTACAACTTCTTCATGCAAACAGACCACAGGGTGATAACCAGGTACAGCAGAGGGAGGAAACATTTTCAGGCCGAGGGCCGCATTCCCTTCTTGGCAACCTTCTGAGGGCCACATACCAGTCGTGGGCAGGGTCAGAGGCAAAAATGAGCAGAGCAATGTGCATATATATTGAACACACACTTGACTTAAGGGTTTTCAATGCAAAACCCGTTTCCCAACTCCTGTACGCTGCAAATGTCTGGCATATTGGGGACCTTCCAAAGCTAGATGGCTTTCAGGCAAAATTTCTATGATCTCTGCTGCAGGTACCCAACTGTGTCCCCAACTCCATACTTCTGTTAGAAGCTGGTGAATGCCCAATTTCAACTAAAGCATGGTGGGCTGCCCTAAAACTTTGGCTCAGGATTTCAGTGTTTGATCTAGGGAAGGGTTTGTACCAACACCTGACCAATGAGGAGTTTGTCAGCAAATGGCAGAAAACCATGGCTAGAAAAGCCAACTCTATCGGTCTGTCACCCCCCCCCCAACTGTATTACCTGGGTTATGAAGGCGCTCTAAAGAAGTTAAAGCAAAGATTATGGGATAATGCACACAGTGACTTGCAAGCTTGCTCACACGCAGTCTCTAGTCCGCTGGCAGTAGGAGTACAATATGGGCATGTCTTTAAGTTAACATCTTACATTAAAAACCTAACAGTACCAAATTATCGAAGGCTTTTCACCAAAGCCAGACTAAACGTCTTTCCTTCTGCAGTGTTGGATGGCAGGTTGAGAGGAGTTTCCTACCGGGACAGACTTTGCTTGTGTGCCCAAGACATCGATTCCATAAAACATATTTTGTTACACTGTGCAAAATATGAGCAAGCCAGGGCTGAACTGATATTACCCTTGCTGGTACCTTTCCCGGGAAAATCAAAGGCTCACTATGTCAGGTTCCTATTGGAAGACCAGACAAATGCTAGAACATTAGCAGTGGCAAAGTTTTAAATCAGTGGTTGCAAGAACCAATGATCCCTATCTTTTGAACAAAATGCTTGTTTTAACCTGGAGGTAGGCTGTATGAATTGTGCATTGCTTTGTAATGATTTGTTGGGTCTCTGGACCGTAATAAAATTAAGTAAATTAAATATATATATTGAACACACACTCTTACACCCCTGTGTATTCAGACAAGGAAGAGGCATTATCAGAGTCCAAGGACAAATTCCCACCAGGCAAAAGAAGAGAATAGCTTACAGGTTTCCCTACTGAGCGAGAAATGCACGTGGAGTTTGCCAAATCACAATTTCAAAAGTAGGGTAGCTGTGGTGTTCTGTTCTCTGACAGTTTCTTCTATATATCAGAAGAAGGGAACTTTTCTGTGTGAATACATGGAACTGTGATCATGTCAGATCAAACAAACTCTAACAAACTCTATGAAGTGGTGGATTAGATCTTTGAAAGGACTTTTATAAAAGTAGACAGGAGAAGATTAGGGTCTCAGTGCCCCACTCTGCATTTAAAGCAATATCGTGTCACATTAAACAGCCCTGACTTCCTCTAAAGAATCCTGGGAACTGTAGTTTGGTAAAGGTACTGACAGTTGTTAGGAGACTCCTATTCCCTATAACTCTCAGAGTGGACTAATAGTCAATCCCTCTTCCCAGGGAACTCTGTTCAATGTAACTGTACAGGTCTAACCTAAATGGACTAAATTACCATTTAGCTTGATGTTGGAGCTATTTAATGACTTCCATAGTACTAGATTCAGGTAGGTAGCCGTGTTGGTCTGACGCAGTCAAAATATATATATAAAAATAATAAAAAGTCCAGTAGCACCTTAGAGACTAACTAAGTTTGTTCTTGGTATCTGAAGCAGTGTGCATACACAGGAAAGCTTATACCAAGACCAAACCTAGTTGGTCTCTAAGGTGCTACTGGACGATTTTTCTATTTAATAACGTTGAATCTAAAGCAATAGTTTGATTAATTTACCTAAAGCAGTTCAACCTTTTCCCTCTTTTCCAAATAACAGTCAAACAGCCATTCAGACAGCAACATGAGAAACAGCAAGGTATGACAAGGACAGCGACAGAATAAGAAGAGAAAACATAAAAGTGTGAAGGGCTAGACATATCCCTGCACCATGCTGGAGCTGGTGCAGTGATTAGGCCAGCCCCTTCATGGTAGCTAGGTTAGTTCAGAATCCAATGTTTCTGGGCTTTCTGCTTCTTGTCTCCTGTGGGGATCCCACCAGCATAACGTCTGCACACGCATGCATTCTGCTGGACCTCCACTGTTGTCATACGATGGACAGTATTAGACAAAAATTGTGTGCAAAACCATGTAATTTAGGAGATATGCACAATGATATGCTGGTAGATATTGGCTACCAGTACGTTTCCAAGCATAATTCAAAGTATTGGTGCTGACCTTTAAAGCCCCAAATGGCGTCGGCCCAGGAGCGTCTCCACCCCCTGAAGGAGCGTCTCCACCTGAGGGAGCGTCTCCACCCCCATCGTTCAGCCCAGACACTGAGGTCCAGCGCCGAGGGCCTTCTGGCGGTTCCCTCACTGAGAGAAGCAGAGCTACAGGGAACCAGGCAGAGGGTCTTCTCAGTAGTGGCACCTGCTCTTTGGAACACCCTTCCATCAGATGTCAAGGATATAAACAACTATATGACATTTAGAAGACATCTGAAGGCATCCCTGTTTAGGGAGGTTTTTAATGACTAATGTTTTAATGTATTTTTAATCTTTTGTTGGAAGCCGCCCAGAGTGGCTTGGGAAACCCAGTCAGATGGGTGGGTATAAATAAATTATTTATTATTATTATTATTATTATTATGCAAATGGCTGTGTAAATGTGGTTTACTCGGGGGGGGGGTGTAAATGAGAAAGGGAAAAAACGGACAGATTCTTCTATCCTTCGCTTTTTCTGTATGAACATAGTCCATGGGTGCCCAGATCATGTGTTCTAGAAGAATTGGTTTGGCCAAGCAGGTGTTTGGCTATTGCTATATCAACTAAAAGATGAAGAACAGGTGCTTTGAAAAGGTGTGTTTGATCCTCTTCGGACCTAAGATAGTCTACCATGGAATTGCACTAATGTGTGCAAATTATTGGAGGACCAGTTGGAAAAAAATGCCTGAATTTTTTGTAAATTCACACATAGAGAAGTGTTTAAAAAAGAAAAAAAATCCCACTATATATACACACACACACACACACACACACACACACACACACACAACCAAGATAATGTATCACACTGTGTACTGTGCTCATTTAGTTGACAAGCATAATTTAGTTTTAATATTTATGCTAATGCTTCATAGCAGACAACCAAATGTGCTCTGCTGTAGTGTGAGAAAATTAATGAAACCATAATAATAAGTAACATCATTATAGCCCTGTATTATTGCCTCTTTTCTGTGTGTGTGTGTGTGTGTGTGTGTGTGTGTGTGTGTGTATGCGCTGTGAGTTGGAAGACCATCATACAGTTGTGCATGAGGGTTTATGAAGAATACAAATGAGAAAAGATCTGGTATATGCTCATCACTAAAATTAACAAAACTTTGTAGATCCCCTTTTTAAAAAGAAGGAAGAAGTGAGGGAGAAAGAAGGAGATGTTCCTGATGATTGAAATAATTCCTTCATTTACTTATTCAAAACATTATCCAGGAAGATCATGTATACATCACAATTTCTCTTGTGAAAACAGGACTCCGTAAGAGGCATATTGGTTTCGGAACATATTCTAAGTGTGTGGTTTTTAAAATAAATAAAAATGGGTTTTTTATTATGACACTTCAGAAATGAGAAGAAAATGGAATTTAAAAAGTTTTTTAATAATAAAAAATGAAATACTGAACGATATGGCTGGGTGGTTAAAAGCAGCATCATAACTGCATCTAATGGTGGGGGGGGGGAACAATTTATCACATTATTTAGCCTGCATGTATAATAAAAATGGCTTATGCTTTCAGTTAAGGCTCCATTTGTAGCTGGCTTATGAAGTAATAAAATATAATTAACAGACGAGCCACAAGTGAAGAGTTTGGGTTACAAATAGACTATATTAGATGCACACAGCAGACCCTTAGCAATGCTAAAGCCAGGTGCTAATAAGCAAGAACAAAAAAAACCTGTCCCAATGCCTCTTGTTACACACGTTTGCTGGACACTGCTGACAATTTCAGAATGCCCCTTGAGTAAGCTAACCTGAGGATGTTTTCCCAAATGATGGTGTATATGTGTGTGTGAATAAAATTGCTCTGTTCATTCTCTGCATCAGTTTCTAAGACATCAGCACTTCACTTTCACACACTGTGCATCCAGCAAAGATCATTCGGTCTTTACGCAGCTAATGAGCAAGAGACCCTGCTCCCACAGAAAAATAAGCTACTGTTATACACACCCGACTTCCTTTCATAGTGAGAAAGTCCAGGGCCATTGATGCTTCGCTTAGACCGTGTATAAGGGAGTCCTTGGAGCACCCCACAATTGCCTAATCTTGGCTCCCACAGGTTCCGGTCGGGGGTCACAAGGAAAAGACTTCAGCCAGGAGATTGAAGCAAAACAGCAGCCAGTAGGCCTGATCTTTATTGCTGCAACAGGACTTCAAACTACCACATAGAAGAAGCAGAGAGAAGCTCCAAACAATGGTTACATCAGTATTTTAAAGTTTCCCATAATACATTTCCAGAAGCATCATGAAGACATCATAGATATGTCACAGAAAAAGGTGTGGAGATCCAGGCATGCCTCAGTCACTCAAATATAGTCTTTCACACGTACTCCAACACAGTACAAAGGAAAGTATTTACAGTTCCCTGGTCCCTGAGTCAAGTCAAACACATCCCTTTGTCTTGTCCCACTATGGGGCGGGTAGGCATTGTGATTGACATGGTTATCTGTCTGGCACTCTTGGGGCAGGATATAACCGGTCACAACTCCTTGAGAAGGCCCTGTGGATGGGACAGGACTGTACTTCTCAGGGATTATGGTGGGCTCACTCACCCCCGTTATAGCTCACTTCCCTGGGTCCTAAATACCACTGGAACTGAGAAGATGGATACAGCGATTTGATTTCTAAAGTTTTCCCACTGAGCCTGTACATACATACATTTATCATTGAATTGCTATATTTGGTAATGTGTCTTTGCCTCGTAGTGTGGAGAGGTAAGGCTCGGGAGGGGGGTGTCTCTCAACCCCCTTCCAATTTCCCGGGAACAACTGCAATCCTAATGTTGTATCCAACTAAGGGCACATTCATACCATACAATTAAAGTACTGTGATACCACTTTAAACAGCCATGGCTTCCCCCAAAGCACTGTGGAAGCTGTAGTTTGTTAAGGGTGCTGAGAGTTGTTAGGAGACCTCTGTCCCCCTCGCACACCTATAATTCCTTGTGAAGAAGGATTGATGGTTAAACCACTATGGAAAATTGTACCCTTAAAATAGGTTTCCATAACCACCAATCAATCACCAGCCTGCTGGTTGGAGCCAGTTCTCCAAATCTGCTTTAAAGGAATGAAATGTTATGCAGCAGACCTGATTGGTAAGGAATTGCCATCATCTGATTCCCCATGAAATCACCATTATTCTTCTCCAAAATATAGCACTGAGAAGTTCAGTCTGTGGTGGAAAACTGCCATGGAGGACGGGCTGCCCAACATTTCCCCTTCCATCACTTAAAATTGGCCCAAATATCATTTTCCACCATGGGGGAGAATATATGTGGGTGCCATATGTGCTCCTGGGTAAGGTGAAATCCCCAAAATATATCAACCTACTGCTTCTGCCTTGAAATTCTTTGCAAACCATCCCTTGTCTCCCGGGTGGAATATGGTTCTCTGCTAAGCAGAAGTGTCTTTTCCGCCCTGCTCAAGATGGAGACTCTATTTTACAGTCTCCCTTTGATTACCTTCACTGCGCTAAGCTTCATAACATTTCTTCAGGCATTTAACCTAAACATTTCCCTGCTTCTGCTTCAGACCCCCTAAATTCTTCTTCTGACACCGGAGCCTAATGAGGATAATTTCCTCTCCGGCCTGTCCCCCGAACAGCCATTTCTCTAAATGTTAGGTAGTTTCCCAGCCTCTCTCCTCAGTCATCTTTTCTCCAGGCTGAGTCATCCTGTCAGTTAACCTTTCCTCACAAGTCTGCTTCTCCGAGCCATTTCATCATTTTTGTGGCTCCCTTTCCAATTTGTGCAGCTCTTCTGTTCGTCTTAGACATCAAACAGGTGTAACTTATGGAGGGGGAAAGAAAAGCAGCTTGGATTGCGGCCATTATGATACCTCTGTGGCTCCAGACCTCCTTTCCCCTTCAAGCGCTAAATTGAGACTGGGTGGGAGGCTCTCTGAGAGAAATGTAGGCACTGCAGATAATGGCGGACAGTTAATCAGAGATTCAGGCCTTCAGTGATCTGTGGTTCATTTTCACAAGATCGGCAGAGGGCCTGGAATAAGTCCTTTTTATCCTGACAGTGAAGCATCACCTGCTAGTTCCTCCAGCTCTGATATCCTAGCTGCAGGCTGATGCTTAGGTGACATCCTAGATTAGAGCTAAAAATGAACTGTGTGGCGATGGAGGGGGATGGGATATCCTCACAAAAGTCTGCTAACTCAAATATGTCTGCAGGGATGTAACCATATATCCTCACTATTCAAACACCTTACCTCTGGAACAGGGATTACATATGGAGCAAAAGTGAGTTTCAAACATTTCCAAATCAAAACAATTTCCCTTTCCTTCTTTCTTTCTTTTTTCTGAACTAAGATGCCTCCATCACTGTCTCCCATGATCTGGTAACTTCCAGAGTGGATTGCTGCAGTGGGCTTTACATGGGGTTACCCTTGAAGATGGCTTGGAAACTTCAACTGGTCCAAAATGCAGCTGCTAGATTATTGGCTGGGGTTCCATTTAGAACTAACACAATCCCAAGTGCCATTACATTTCTGGGCCCAATTTATGGTGCTCGCATTAGTGGTTAAAGTCCTAAACCACTTTGGCCCAAAATATCTGAAAGAATGCCTCCTTCCCAACTCTCATTAAGATCAACAGAGGTATTAAGATTGGCACATGTGGTCCTACTAGCATAGGTGCCAACTCCTTGGGGCCCTGGGTGCCCAAGCACCCACAAAATTCCCCATGAAGGGGCCAGACACCCACAAATATGAGTGCCAGGGCCATGCGCACTGCATAGCACCAATGGGCCTTGGCACCCACGGTAGTGGGGCCAAGTTGGCACATCTGCCTCTTAGTACTTCCATCAACCTCAGAAGTTCAAGGTGATGGAGGGCATTTTGTGCTGCAGCTCCTAAATTTTGGAATTCTCTCCCCAAAGGGGAGCATCTGGTACCTTCACTGTATAGCTTTTGTCATAGTGGTCGCAGTGCACAGTGTTCCCTTGGCTTCTGCTGTGAGAAAAAAAGAAGAGCAGGTAAGAAAAGGTACATCAAAAATGTATGCATGCTAATAAAGCAAAAAGCCCAATGTACATTAGCACAGGGGCTAAGTTTGGGGTTCTCATTTAGGTTTGCTTTTTTAGCACTTTTGAGAACAAAAAGAAATCAAGAGTTGCACTAGAGATTCCAGGAATCTCTGGATGATTGCATAGTAATGAAGGATAATGCATAATGATGATGCACGCTTTGGGGATCATTAGTATACATTCACCCACAGTGCCTGGGATTTATATCTGAAAAACAACATCTTAGGGGACCAGAGTGATTAAGTAGATATCTCGGTGCATATGTATTTTTTAAAGAAAACTATTTGGAACAGCAGACCATAGGAATGGAGGGCAGGGCATCCTACTTTGATGCTCCTAGGGGCTTTGGCTTTGACTTCCTATAAATACAGAGCAGCCATGTGCTACTGTCATACAAAGTTGGTCAACAGGTAGCCATTGTGGTTCTTAAATCCTGAAATTTGAGGTGCAGTCCTTGGGTTCCTAGTCCCTGCACTGCCACGTTGGCATGTCAAAGCAGAGAACTGCATGTGAATCCCAGTTGTTGTGAGCTGGGAGGGCATTTGCTCTGTTGTACTTGACTGCCTCTCGTGGATCACATCCCACAACTTTCCCCATCCCCAGCCCCCTCCTCAGTTGTGTTTGCATGTCTGAAATGTGTCCATCTCTGATAATGCATATTGTTTTCCAGGTTGGAGAGCTGCACAGTGTTTGGAAACCTCTAACTTGTGTGTGCCTGGAATGTAGTCTGCTGAACAAAAGTTAAGAGTCACATCCATCCCCCTTCTGGCATCTGGAAAGATACCTACAAGGGAATGCAGTCCTCTGACTGTAGAATGTCCCCCATTCCTCTGATGGGCTTCTGCTTAGCAAAGTTTCACATGACTGAATGATCAGTGAGTTGCAGCCGAGGCAGCAGCATGAGAAACCAAGACTTTCTAAGCTGAACCCACCTTTCTTTAGGAGAAAATCCAGCGTGGCAACCTCCCTGCATGCTGCGCAGTATGTGAGCACCAAAAAAGAGTCAGATTGGCTTTTAGGGCTTGGGCAAAGTGCTCTAAAGGGAACGTTTACTTAAAAATAAAAGGAGCGGCAATTGTACCTGTATGCTCAGCTCATCAGACACTGGGCTCCATTAGGAAGTTCGGACTGATGCTCCATCGGCAGTTTATTTTAAGCTGTGTTGCTTAAAAGGTACCAGAAGAGAGTCATGCAGAAGCAAGCAAATGGTGCTTAAAGAGAAAACTTATTGATACATTGTGAACTGCTTTAATTTCCCTGCCTCCTTCTCTCTGTTTTAATGCAAAAGCCCAGCAGGAGTCAAGGGACATGTCAACCATTCCAGGATTCATCCTCAGAAGTGACAGCACATGGGTGACCTTGTCTTCAGCTGAAGGCCACATTGCTGGAAAAGCTACATATCTAATTGTGGGGATAATATTTTTTGTGCAGGGAGGAGGCGTTTTTGCTTTTGCTGTTTTCATCTATCCCACATACTAAGTGGGTCCTACTCTTAGTCAAGTCACTCACACATTCTGAGCCAACTACTGCTCTCATCTGCAGTATGAGAATAATATCAGAAACTCTCACGTTGACTGGCTTGTAATCCCTGGTGGATGCTCTCATTTCCACTCAAATGACAAGCATGTGACCTTTTTGTCATGTAAACAAGATACCTGTCCTGGAAAATAATAATCTGCAGTATCCTCTGACCATTGCAGGCTCTTTGGACAAGGTTTAACAAATGCAGGATATCCTTATTTGTTATGTACTGAGTTGAATAGGATCCAAAATGCAGCAGTCTGATTGGTCTTAGAACAATAGGATTCAGAATGCAGCAGTCTGATTGGTCCTAGAACAATGCAGCAGTATGATTGGTCCGCAGGAGCCACCCAATCCAGCTTCAGGTGGAAGTGAATCCACAACCTGATTGACCTACAGCAGAATCCTGGAATTAGCCAATCACGTGCAGCCCATTGTGTAAATAATGTATATAAAGCAGATATTTTGGGGAAACTTTCATTCCTCCTCACCACTATGAGCTGAAAAAAGAGCATGAAATCCACTCTCAGCTCTGAGTATATTTCATTATTAATAAAGAGACCCCCCACCCCCAAGAAAGAGTATTTTTTAAAAACATCAGCTATTATTATTACCTGTTGTATTTATTCATCACTTTCTGCAAAAATATCTCTAAGCAAATATAATAATAATAATAATAATAATAATAATAATAATAATAATAATAATTTATTTATACCTCACCCATCTGGCTGGGCTTCCTCAGCCACTCTGGGCAGCTTCCAACAAAATATTAAAATACAGTAATCCATCAAACATTAAAAGCTTCCCTAAACAGGGCTGCCTTCAGATGTCTTCTAAAAGTCTGGTAGTTGTTGTTCTCTTTGACAGCTGACGGGAGGGCGTTTCACAGGGTGGACACCACTACCGAGAAGGCCCTCTGCCTGGTTCCCTGTAACTTGGCTTCTCGCAGTAAGAGAACCGCCAGAAGGCCCTCGGCGCTGGACCTCAGTGTCCGAGTAGAACAATGGGGGTGGAGACACTCCTTCAGGTATACTGGACCGAGGCCATATGTGTTATACATTTGTAAAACACAAAGCAGCATGTTAATCGTTTATAACCAAATAAAAGTAAGTTCTGTTAAAGAGTTGCCTTGGGAATCAAAAACTCAGAGCTGTTAAATCTGTTTCAACCAGTCCCATCCCACTTTTTCCTCATAACTAAGGGAGTAGTTTTTAATATATAGAAAACACCTCTTCTTTTGCCCTTAGAAATGACTCACTCCTTACAATAATTAGAGTTATAAATAAAAAAGCTATCCCGTAATGGGTTTCGGCTATGTTTTATGCCTTGTATTCTTGAGCAGTGGAGAGAGAGCCCAGAGCAGGTCCCCAGGTGTGGAATTGTTCCTTTGGTTGTAATAGAGCTAATACTGATTTACGTGTGCTTAAGATCCAGCCCTTGGCGTGTCGTCGGTGATGTATGATGCCACCTGGCAGGCAGAATAAGATCACTTGGCACCCCCACTCATGAGTGATCAAGTCTCTCTTCACTTGGGAAGACAAATGGCAATAAGAAAAGAACACAGCATCACTCCCTCCTCCGCCTTCACAGCATTTGACTTTCTTCTTTTCTCCTATTGATTTTTGACAGGCATATTCTGGTGCACTTGATAATGTTATTTTATTTTATTTTTGCAATGGCGAATGCAACCTGACAGGATGATCTGACAAGGACTGCATTTTAAAACAGATTGCTAAGCTTTCAAATTTACTTGTAGGATATCTATGCTTAGTTTTGCGGGGAGGGAGGGCAGAGTAATGAACAATGAGGATGCAGGCACGAGAGGAATGCTTCCCAGTCTGCTTCCCAGAATGCCCATGGGAAGATGAAATGATGTAGCAGCCTTCCCAATTTCCAGGAATTGTGCAGCTGCAAGGAATAGGAGAAAATGCAAATTTTTGCAATGCAGTTCGCCAGCAAAGAAACATGCAAAAATATACTGCAGTCAAATGGATGTTAAAAAATGTCTTGCTGAACTTAAGGAATAGTTTGTAATCTTCTTCAGCAAGACATTTTTTAACATCCGTTTGACTGCAGTTCCTTAGTGGCTCAGAAATGGAAATCCCAAGAAATCCCAACTTTAATGGAGTGGCAGACAAAAATGTTTGAATACATAGAATTGGCAAAATTTACTTATAAGATTCGGAACCAAAAAGAAGCAAAGTTCGAAAAGAATTGGAGTAAATTTGTTGAATATATACGGAGTAATTGTAAGAATGTAAAAACTGTAGCAGGATTAATGTAAATCTTGTGATGTGGATGGAGTATAAATAAGAAACTGTAAGAAAAGACTTGAGACATAAAAACCGTTGAAGGGATGGAAGGAAGTCCGGGCATAATAAGGCGCAAGGTAAATAAGAAGACATACAAATTTTTGAATGTAAGAGTATTTGTTTTATTTGTTGTTGTTACAAAAAAGCAATAAAAAGTATTGGGGGGGGGGGGGAATGTCTTGCTGAAAATAGCATCCAAAAGTGAATTCTATTAGGGGGGAATGCCTTGCAAAATTGCCTTGTATGTTGGGCAAAACAGCATGCAAACGTGTGTATATTGGGAGATATTTGCATTAAGAGCTGGTGAACTTTCACGAGGACATTATTTTTTTTAATTGCAAACTGCTGTGTAAATGTGGAGAGCTGAAATTCAGGTTGGAAGAATGAGAATCCAGGGGACACTGAAATGTTACTTTAATTTATTACTCTACCACTACTAGTACTATTAATTTCATTTATTAATGGGCACCTCAAAGTGATTTAAATCAATAAAATAATTACATATAAATAAACCATTACGTATAAAAGCAGTTCTTAAAAAAGTAACTATAATTATATAAAAAGGAAAGTTTAGAACTGTAACACATGCTTCAGATAAATGCATATCCAGGAAAGAGACCAACTGAGATAAAGATTTTAGAAGGGTTTTTTTCCTTTTTTAAACTAATCTATAAAAAGTATTTTTACACCACCATGTCGTAAAATATCAGGGCAGTGAACAATGTTAAAACATAAAGCACATTTAAAAGAATAAAAAATTAAAAAGATAATCAATAGACAACTGGATAAGGGGGAAAAAAGATATGAAGACCTGCCAGCATAAAAGTTTTCAAGAGATGCCTGAAAGTCAAAAGTAAGGATGTCTACTGAATCTCTGCTGAAAGGGACCATAAGACCAGCTGATGGATCATGTCAATGGCCCATCTATTCCAGTATCCTGTTCTCATGGTGGCCAATTAGATTCCAGCGGGAAGCTTGCAAGGTGGGCATGAGAACAAGAGTACTCTGTACACCTTCCAACATCCATACGAGAAATAAGCAAAATAGCTAAGCAAGATTTAGAAGTTACCCCAGAACTGGCCCTACTAAACATCCTCCAAGATAATAATGCCCACTCACATCATAAAGGGCTCATAACTCACCTACTCTCAGCAGCCAGAAACCTCATAGCCAGACACTGGAGAGACCTGACAGGAATAGGCATGGACCAATGGTACCAAATAGTATGGGGAACGGCCTTATTAGAAAAAAACTAACTAGTAAACTGAAACTGACATGGGGACAAATGAAAGAAGACACCTTCACCCTGGTATGGCTCCCTTTTATCACATACACAGCCCAACAAGACAACGACGAGTCCACCAACAGCATACGAATCAATATGGCTAACCTGATCCAAAAGCACCCACCCACCGCACTCACACATGAAAACAAAGTTCACCACAGCCAACCACAAACAAACAACCACACCCTAGGCCAACCCCAACCTCTCTCACCACCAAAGGAACACAAGTGAATAGTAAAGAGAACCTGCACAAGCGACGCTAACACAAAATCCCACACATACGTAAAATAGTAAAATAGAAACATCGCCACCCAACCCCACCCTCACCCACCATGACCCCCTCCACGTCTTTCCCCCTTTTCTTCCTAATGTGACACTAATGTCTCAACAAATGAAATTGATCTGTAGAAAATGTAACTTGAAAAAAGAGACATTGCACATACTTTTGTAAACCAAGAAATCTTTAATAAAAAAGTATGTTTGTTTTTTTAAAAAAATATCAACTACTGGGATTTCAGTAGTATTCTTCCTCCTTCCCAAAATGGGGCAAATGCTTACCAGGCTTTGGGAAGGAGGCACGAGAGCTCCAGGACCCAGTTGGAGCCTCATTCCTGCTTCCCAAGTTTCAGCTTAAGCCAGCAGCACCAGGACTGGGGAGAGGGCATCAAATGGCCTCGCACTGGGCATTATATTACCAAGGTCCACCCCTGCTCCATCTTTCCACATCATTTTGTGATTTATTTATTTTTAACCTCCTGAGAAGTCATCAGCCTCTTAGTACAAATTTCTCCTAATACAGTGGTACCTCAGGTTAAGAACTTAATTCGTTCTGGAGGTCTGTTCTTAACCTGAAACTGTTCTTAACATGAAGCACCACTTTAGTCAATGGGGCCTCCCACTGCCTCCACACGATTTCTGTTCTCATCCTGAAGCAAAGTTCTTAACCCGAAGTACTATTTCTGGGTTAGCAGAGTCTGTAACCTGAAGCGTCTGTAACCTGAAGCGTTAGATGGTGCTTTATATTAGATGGTGCTTTATATACATGAAACTCGCTTCCCTGACACTTACCGGATGAAATCCCTGTGTTGTTGCTTGAGCTGTTTAATTTTCAGCAGCGTACCGGACAGATGGAAGCAGAACAATCAGATCATGTTTTACTGCTGGGCAATGAAATATTTTTTTCTCTTGAGCACAATCCCAGCATGAAGGTGAGAAAGAGTTAGGATACAAACTCATTGCCTCCATATGCTCCACGACAGTAGCCAGCTGTACTGTTGGCTGGAGGGCACCCAGGCCTGCAGTATTTGCGTTGTCAAAGGCGTAGTAATAAGTCTTTCCTTGATTCGTGGGGGTTTTTTTTGGGGGGGTGTTGTTTTTTAGATTTGCTCATGTCGGTCCAGGCATCATTTTTAAAAGCTCCAGTAAAAAAGCACTTTAGATTAATGAACTGAAGTCATGAGAGGTCATTGGCATGTTGTGACACATTGCAAAATAATGGCACCATGCACCAATGGCTCAGAACAGTGCATACCAAACAGCTGAGTGATGTCAACATGAAAGGAAGAGTTACTGGGTCAAGAGAAACTATGGGAAGTCACCCCCCCCCCCAAAAAAAAATACGAGAATGAAAATTATTGAATTCTGGGGGGAATTTAATTTTATTATATTTATGTACATTCTCACCTATCTTCAACTATTAGAGCTCAATAGAGCTTTGTTTGTTTGTTTGTTTGTTTGTTTGTTTGTTTGTTGCATTTCTAGCCCACCTCCAGGTTGCTCAAGGTGGTATATATGATTCTTCCCATCAAATTTAATCACAACAACCCTGTAAAGTAGGTTTGGCTGAGAGTCAGTGACTGGCCCTGGTGAGTTTCATGGCTGAATGAGGATTTGAATCCTGTTCTCCCAAGATCCTAGTCTGACACTCTAGCCATTGCAACACACTGCCTCGGTAAACATAGGGTTGACATGATGGCACCCATTCTGGTATTGACAAGACACATACCTGCGTAACTTAAGCAGGGCTGTTGCATCCACTGGCAGAGGAAGAGGAGTGAGGGGGGGAGCACACTGCCCCCGGCAGTGTGATCCCGGTGGGGTGCCATCGCGGCTGCCCCCCCTGCAGGTGGTGTGTCATGCCCCCAGGATGTGCGCCAGCCCTGCCCCCCACCTGCTGTCCGCTACTGGTTGCATCATGTGTCTTCTAACCATATTCTGCAGTGTATGGATTACATGGGAAAGCTTGTGTGTATAGCTGTTTGCACATAGGATATCCTTCAGCTTCTGCTGAATTGAGAAGATTGAAGGAGGGATCCTTCTTCTTCTTCTTCTTCTTCTTCTTCTTCTTCTTCTTCTTCGTCTTCTTCTTCTTCTTCTTCTCCTCCTCCTCCTCCTCCTCCTCCTCCTGTTCATGTATTCAGTCAACATATAGAGAAGATAATCTGGAACATACTTGAGAAAGTATCTATGCACCATGCCCTTTGATCTACATAATAGCCAGGAGTTGCAGGAATATAATTTACTAATCATCTTTATTTGGAATTGGCTTTATTGGTCCTGTTTGAACCTAATGGTAAATAATGGAAAATATAAGAATAGCTGTAAGCCCCAAATTCAAACTCCATTAATGTTTTAGAAACCATACAGATTTTTCTTTTTCTTTTAAAAGCTATGCTCTCTACCATCCGGAACATCAGCATTTGTACAGAATATAGGTGGCCAACAATTAAGGCAAAAACAGACTGCTCTCTGTTAAAGTATATTAAAACAATTGCTACTAAGCCAACTGAGCATTTTCCTGCGCTGTGCTATATGGAATTGGGTGATAACCAACTCTGGAAAGCAGTTTGTCAAGATGTTTTAGTCTATTATTATTTTCCAGAACAAAGTTCCGCATTGACCTTGAATAAGTGTCAACTAAGGGTTTGGCTCTTCTGGATAGAATCCAGAAGGGACCTGCAACTAAATTGGAAACACAAAAATTTTCCCCTTGGTATCCACTCCAGAGACCAGAGTTTCTCAAACAGAGTTTGAAAAAAGATATGCAAATGTTAATATCAAATACCCAATATCTTTTCAGAATATCAGATAAAAGAAACTGATCTAAATAAAATCACAAACACAAAAAGGCAAAAAGAAACAGAAAGAAGCTATATATAGAAAACTATTCAAAGCATCCACTCCAAAGCTAACACCCTACTAATCAACTTTCTATAAACCAAAAATTTCTTCAATCCTCAAACCCAGGCATCCCAAATTTATTTTGTTTTGCATGCAAAAAGTCCACAAAGGGTTTCCAGTGTTTAGTAAATAGCGACAATGATTTTTCTCTAATTAAACGCATCAACTTCATCTCAGTTAAGACCAATATACCTGATTGATCACTGCATTGATCACAGGAGAGGGCCTCCAGCAGATACCACCACATTGGGAATCCCATTCCACAAAATGCAGGACTCCCTCCAGTACAAATGCCTCCTCTGTTGGCTTTTTACCAGCCAGTGGAATACCTTTATCCCAGTCTGTAACTGTATTAGATTGGGTATATATATATACAGTGGTGCCTCGCAAGACGAAAAGAATCCGTTCCGCGAGTCTCTTCGTCTTGCGGGTTTTTTCGTCTTGCGAAGCAAGCCCATTAGCGGTTTAGCAGATTAGTGCTACAGTATTAGCGGCTTAGCGGGCTTAGTGGATCAGCTGATAAGCGGCTTAACGATAAGCTGATAAGCGGCTTAACGATCAGCTGATAAGCGGCTTAACGATCAGCTGTTAAGCGGCTTAGCCATCAGCTGATAAGCGGTTTAGCGGCTTGGGAAAAGGGGGGGGGGAGGAAAAAAACCCCGCAGGAACTCACAAGACATTTTCGTCTTGCGAAGCAAGCACATAGGAAATTCGTCCTGCGAAGCACCTCCAAAACGGAAAACCCTTTCGTCTAGCGGGTTTTCCGTCTTGCGAGGCATTCGTCTTGCGGGGCACCACTGTATATTGTGGGTGTGGCTGGGTGTTTAATTGTTTCTACATATTAAAGTGTTCTTAGTTCTTTTTATATTCAAAAGTGTCTCAGATTCTTTTTCATATTTATATTTGTTTTTGTTTTATATGTTTTTTGGGTTTTTTTTAAAAAATAGTTTTTATTATTTTTCAACGCAAATGTACAATCTTATCAAATTTTTCACAAATTTAGCTCTGTTTGGACTTCCTTCAGCTTCTCTGACAGTCATCCGTTTTTCCCTCTCAATTACACATTTCTTCTGTTTTTATTGCCATTAGTCTTCCCTCCCCCTATCTATTTCTTTTTAACAATATATCTCAACTTTCACAGTGCTTCTTGAAACCCCGCTAGCGTTGTTTGAACATCACATATTATTTTCAGATATTCAACAAATTTTCCTCAGTCCTCGATGAACTTTTGGTCTCGAAGATATCTAATTTTCCCAGTTAATTTATCCAGTTCTGCATAGTCTGTTAATTTCATTCTCCATTCTTCTATCGTCGGTATTTCCTCTTGTTTCCATTTCTGACTGCGTATTGGAAAAGTTTACAGTCTTTTCTTCTTATTTCCTCTCCTGTAATTCCTAGAAGAAAGGCCTCTGGTTTTTTTACAAATGTATATCTTAACATCTTTTTCATTTCATTGTATATCATCTCCCAGAAACCTTTCACTTCCTTACAATCCCACCACATATGGTAAAACGTTCCCTCTTTTTCTTTACATTTCCAACACTTATTACACGTCTTATACATTTTTGCTAATTTTACCGGTGTGATGTACCATCTGTAAAACATTTTCATAACATTTTCCTTAAGTGCCGTACAAGCTGTAAATCTTAAATTATCCTTCCATAGTTTTTCCCAGTCATCAAACTGTATATTATACCCGAAATCTCTGGCCCATTGTATCATTACCGATTTAACTTCTTCATCTTTCATATGCCATTCTAGCAATATCTTATACATTTTTGACAGAACCTTACAATCATTGTTTATTATATCTATTTGAAACTTTGAGTCTTTATCTGCATAACCACTTTCTTTAATGTCTTTTTTAAACATTTCATTAACTTGAAAATAATGCAACCAATCATACACATGTTCTCTGACTTGTTCATATGGTTCTAATTTCCATTTTCCTCCCTCTTTAATTGTCAATTCACCATATGTTATCCACTTACCTCTCATGTTTATTTTCTTTACACTCATAACCTCTAACGGAGACAACCAGTATGGAACTCTTGGTTCTAATAGGTTTTTATACCTATCCCATATCTCTATTAATGAACTCCGGAATATGTGGTTTCCAAACCCTTTATGAATTTTCTTCTTTTCACACCACAAATACGCGTGCCATCCAAATCTGTTATCAAACCCTTCTAAGTCTAATAATTCCTTGTTCTCTAATTTTATCCATTCTTTCAACCAGAAAAGACATGCTGCTTCATAGTATAATTTCAAGTCTGGCAGGGCGAAGCCTCCTCTTTCCTTCGTATCCGTTAATAACTTAAATTTAATTCTCGGCTTCTTGCCCTGCCAGATATACCTTGAAATCACTCTTTGCCACTCTGTAAAAATTGCTACCCCCTTTATTATGGGGATAGTTTGAAACAAGAATAACATCTCTGGAAGGACGTTCATCTTTACCGAAGAAATTCTACCCCAAAATGACAATTTCATTCTTCCCCACATCTCCAGATCTTTCCTTATTCCGTTCCATACCGGTGTATAGTTGTTCTGAAACAAGTCAATATTTTTAGGAGTTAACCAAACTCCTAAATATTTTACCTTTTTCACCACCTCTATCTCTGTTCTTTGTTGCATTGTTTCTATCATACTTTGATCCATATTTTTTGCAATTATTTTGGTTTTTTTCTTATTTAGTCTAAACCCTGCCACGTTTCCAAATTGCTCAATCTCCTCCAATACTTCTTTTGCACTTTCTATTGGTTCTTCCATCATTATTGCCAGATCATCTGCAAAGGCTTTCACTTTATATTCATTCTGACCAACTGTCACCCCTTTTATTTTATTCATTTTGTCTAATTGCCCTTAGAAAAACCTCCAGAACCATTATAAATAGCAGTGGTGAGAGTGGACATCCCTGTCTAGTTCCTTTTGTTATTTTTATATCTTCCGTGGTCACATTGTTTACAATCAACTTAGCTTTCTGCTCTGTATAGATTGCCTTTATCCCATTTAAAAAACTCATTCCCTACATCCATCAACTCAAGATTTTTCAACATAAAATCCCATGCAATGTTATCAAAGGCCTTTTCTGCATCCGCAAACATTAGTATAGCTTGTTTTTCATTCCTGGCAGTCAGATATTCTAAAATATTAATTATATTTCTTATATTGTCTTTCATCTGTCTGCCTGGAAGGAAACCCGCTTGATCTTTATGGATGATTTCTTGTAATATCTTTTTCATTCTATTCGCTAAAATCCCTGCAAATATTTTGTAGTCTGTATTCAGCAATGAAATAGGCCTATAGTTCTTAACTTGTGTTAAGTCCGAGTCCTGTTTAGGGATAAATGTAATAAATGCTTCTTTCCACGTTTCCGGGATGTCTCTTTCTTTTAAAATATTATTCATAACTTCTTTCAGTGGTATCATCAACGCATCTTTCAATTCTTTATAGTAGCCTGACGTAAATCCATCTGGTCCTGGAGCCTTCCCCCTCTTCAATTCCTTTATTGTCTCTTTTATCTCTTCATTGGTTATTGGGGCATTCAGTTGGTCTTTTTTCTGTCGGGATCTTCTGCACCTTTTTTTCTTTCAAAAATCGCTCTATTTTCCTCATATTATTCCTTTCTCTGTTTTTATATAATTGTCTATAAAAGTCCAAAAATCCTTTTCTAATTCCTTTCGGATTATCAATCTCTTCACCATTCACGGAAATTTTGTTAAAAGTATTCTGCTTCTTTCTTTTTTTGATTTGCCACACAAGCCATTTGCCTGATTTGTTAGCGAATCCAAAGTTTTTCTGTCTTAACCTTTTGATATTCAATTCTACTTCTTTATTTATTATCATTGCAAATTGTGTTTGCAAAGTCTTGATTTCTTGTTTTAATTTTGAGTTGTTTGGTTTTTTAATTAATTTTTGCTCTTTGTCCATTATCTGTTCTAAAATTTCTTTCTTCCTTTTTTCTCTGTTCTTAATTCCTCAATGAATTCTGCTGAATAAAAAGACCTCTCATCACTGCCTTGCTTGCGTCCCAAACTACACTCATTTTTGTACCTTTGTTACAGTTGTCCACAAAGTATTCCATTAATTTCTTTTGTGCTTTTTCTATAATTTTTTGATCATCAAAAAGATAATCGTTAATTTTCCATCTAAAGGTTCTTTCCTCAAAACCTTTTAATTCCATTTTTATTTGGTTGTGATCAGAAATTACTTTTGGTTGAATCTCAATTTGTAGAATTCTTGGCGTGAGTTCATTCGAAACCCAAATTTGATCTATTTTTGAGAATGATTGATTCGGTTCAGAGAAAAAAGTAAATTGTTTCTCCAATGGATGTCTAAGTCTCCAAATGTCTATCAAAAGAAAGAAATTACAAAAGAAAGAAAACAAACAGTTGTTATACATATAACACTCCCCTGTTGTTTCAGTTCCACCCTTGGAACTACCCGCCACTGGTTTCCCCAGTGTACCTCTCTGGTTGTCTGACTTCCAAGGAATGAGTGCATCTGCATTACCTTGGCTAGGGAATGTAGTGTTACACTTAGCAACTCCCTGTTGTGTCTTTGTCTCTGACTTAGACACACCTTTAACCTGTCTTGAGTTGTCAACAATAGTAACACATGCTACAGCTGAGTTAGCAAACTCTTTTGAATACCTCTTGGGTGGTACACCCTTTGTAACTCTCTCGGACCTGTGTATAAGGTGCTGATCCTTTCTGCTCACTGGTTCAGTCTCAGGACTCTTTGGAGAACCAGTTCCAATAGTAAACAGTGGTTCATCCTTCACCTGTGAAGGTCTATCCATTGTGTGAGATTTCCTCTCAATGACTGTGTCAACTGAGCTCTTTGAGCTATCACTGTTACTCTCAGTACCACTGTAATCAGTAAAATCATCATCATCATCTGAATTGTCCTCAGTGGGAAATGTGTGAACAAATACTCTCTCCTGTTCAGGAGCACTCTCTAGAAATTTTGTGAGAATCACCTGGCCAGATTCAGACAAAATTACTCTATAGAGACCCTTTTCATAACCCACAAAAATGTCTCTAGCATTCTTTACTCCACCTGGAGCTTCAGTCTTCACATGAGACCCAAAAACCTTAAAATGGGCAACAGAAGGTTTTCTGTGGAATAGCTTTTCAAAAGGAGAACTTCCCAAACCTTTTGAAACCTTTCTCAACCAAGAGTAACAATAACACAATAATGATTCCGCCCAATACTCATGTGGCAAATGTGAACTCAGTAATTGTGCCTTCATGCCATTTTGCAATTCTTTGTTCACTTGCACACAGACACTTTTGTTCCATGCATCTGCTGAAACAGCAGTCTTGTGCCTTATGCCTCGCTTATGCAGGAAATCCTGAAAATCCTGCAAAAGAAAAACTGGCTTTTCATCTGTGAAAAGACAATCAATGTTAGCATCATGAACATTATTAACCTTGTCACAAAACTCTTTAAACCTTTCTAAGGCTTCTTGTGGTTTGTTCATTATGTATATCCACACATAATGAGAGAAATAATCCACACACACAAGATAATATCTTGCATTGCCTCTAGATGGTGCTAGAGGACCAATCACATCAGCATACACTCGCTGAAAAGCTTTGGTTACTTGCGTCATCTCCTGGACGTTTTTCTTCATACCTGCAAGAGAAATCATGTTAGACTCAGATGCATTACAACTTATGCAATCACTTTGATCAAAAGTCAACAAATACAGTCCATCTTTCTCTCTGGCAGAAAGATACAGCTCTCCATCTTTGAAGATTTTGCAGCTTTCTCTATCATAGGACAAAATCAGTCCTTTCTTTGTGATCTGCGAAACACTCAGCAGATTGAACTTTAAATCAGGAACCAAATACACATTGTTAATAGTCAAGTTCAGACTCTCTAGATACACAGTTCCAAACCCGGTCGCTTTCAGCTCCTGGCCATTGGCCTGTTTCACAGTGAAGCTTTGCTTCTTAAACGTTGAAAATAGTCCTCGGCACGACGTCATGTGTTGCGTGCAACCCGTGTCAAAAACAAAAGCGTTCTCCGTTGAAAATTTGGCTTTTGTTGACAGCAATGCTTTTGCAGGTTTCACCTGGGACTTGGTACGACTTTTGCCTGATGCCTCAGGCTTTGCAGAGATCCCCTTAGCTCCCTTCTGTTGACGTGGCTTCTTACAATTCCGCTGACGATGCCCAGTCTGTCCACAATTGTAACAACGGACAACATTCAAAGCAACAGCCTGTTCTTCACTAGCAGTAGCAGTGGAGGTGTCAGAACTCCGAGCTTCTCTCCCCCTGTCTTTGACATCTATTGCAGCAAGTCTGTCTCTCTCATTCAGAACCACCGAACAAATTCTCTCCACCGTAAGATCTCGGGCAGGTAGAGAACCAAGCTGACTTGCAACCGTTTTATAAGTCCGATTAAGGCTGTTAATAATCATGAAGCAGAATATCTCTTCCTGAAGAGGGAAATTGCATTGCGCCATCTGCTGGCGTAAGAATTTCATCTCTGTCAGATGCGCTTGTACATCTCCATCAGGTGCTAGCCTTAGATTGGTCAGTTTCTCAAAATGCAGCAACGCTGAAGAACCAGCATCTCTTTGATGTATTCTACGCAGCGTTTGCCAAATCTCACGCGCGTATTCCAAATCCTGAATATGCACGAGTTGATCATCTGAGATACACAGAATTATGGCCGTCCTGGCTCTCACATTCTGTGAATTCCAACCTGGCGTTGGTGCAGCAGGGATGGGGTTATCAATCACCCCAAAAAACCTCTGATTCTGAAGCAGGGCTTTCATCTTTATAGACCATGAGGTATAATTGTCATTAGTCAGTGGAGGTGGGTAAGGTAAGCCTCCCCCCTTCTTGGCATCCATTTTGAATCCAAGCCTCAGCTCTCACTCTCAAGCCTGCACCTGGCAGCTAAACGCAGGCAGCTCCGGAAAGTTCCTCCAAGAGCAGTGAGACAACAGACAAAACAAACGCTGGAATTTTTACCAGTGTTTTTCCAGCCTTTTACAGTCCCAGCCCCTCTTCCGTTGACTAGTAAATGTCCACTTTCTTTCAAGCTAACTATCTCCGACGTAGCTGAAAAGATTGACGTCTCATTGCTTAGCAACTGGACTTGGCTTATCAAGCCTCAGGAATGCGAAATATGCAGGCTGTTTCTCCATGCTGTTTTCATCCAAAAACAGACACTCAGTGAACTGAAGAATGCTTCAATTCGCGTTCACTCTCACAGCCATAAAATCACCATACCTTGAGGGAATCCATTGCTCAGCAAAAACACCTCCTCCGGTGCTCAGCCGTCCTTGTAGCTTCCATCCGCCCGCTACCACATTCTTTCTTTATCTCCTTGCAGAGAATGAAGTACGATCCATCAACCTCTCTTGTTGCTTTCATGGATTGAAACCATCGGCTCCGTGCTACCAGATGTTGGAAAACAAGCCTTTATCAGGAGAAACTGGCAAATCTCCCAGGCACCCGGCTTGGTCTCCTGTTAACCTCCCTGTCTCCTTTCCCGGCAAGATACAGGCTAGGTCGCGATAGGCGATCCTTCTCAGCGTGAGAAGAACACCCCCCCTCTTTCCTGCCCCCCCGGGCAGGGGAAAGAGATAGACAGAAACGTATTTACATTTCTTTATTTCTGTCTTTGCAGCATTACAAAAGCATGACTGCTCTCTTCAAGCTCCAGCAGTCGAGAGAGAAACACTTCCTGTATAAGAGCAAAAGGAAGAGCTCATATTACACTCTGAGCTAATTCCGGTGCATTGCCCTGTGAGTTGACTGTCCCTCCGTTTCCCACGGAACAGTCCTAACATTCCATCATGTGCTGTTTTCAAGCTAGCAGCTCGCGGCTGCATTGCTTCTATATCGTAACAAAAAGCCCCCCATCCAAACTATGACTACCATCAGTGCAGGTAAGAAAAAAATGATTTTTTTTTTTATCATCTCTGATACTGTCTTATTTATTTTATAGCACAGTACATTGAATATTGCTTTCATTTTATGGATCAATGGTCTCGTTAGACAGTAAAATTTATGTTAAATAGCTGTTTTAGGGGTTGTTTTTAAAAGTCTGGAACGGATTAATCCATTTTGCATTACTTTCTACAGGAAAGCACGCCTTGGTTTTGGAATGCTTTGGTTTTGGAACAGACTTCCGGAACAGATTAAGTTTGAGAACCGAGGTACCACTATCCCAATATGGCAGATGTAAGCAGGGTGCTGGAAAGGAGGGGGCTGTCTTTTATAATTGTCAATAGCCTGTGTGTGTGAGAGAGGGGGGGGGGGAGCTGGTTTAATTTTTTAATCTTTTCCTGGAACACGTTTTGTTCTTGTTTAGTCGTTTAGTTGTGTCCGACCGCATGGACCAGAGCACGCCAGGCACTTCTGTCTTCCACTGCCTCCCGCAGTTTGGTCAAACTCATGCTGGTAGCTTTGAGAACACTGTCCAACCATCTTGTCCTCTGTCGTCCCCTTCTCCTTGTGCCCTCCATCTTTCCCAACATCAGGGTCTTTTCTAGGGAGTCTTCTCTTCTCATGAGGTGACCAAAGTATTGGAGTCTCAGCTTCAGGATCTGTCCTTCCAGTGAGCACTCAGGGCTGATTTTCTTAAGAATGGATAGGTTTGATCTTCTTGCAGCCCATGGGACTCTCAAGAGTCTCCTCCAGCACCATAATTCAAAAGCATCAATTCTTCTGCGATTAGCCTTCTTTATGGTCCAGATCTCTTATTGTGTGTTTTAGAGGGATCTAAAACATGCAATAATCAGGCCAGGTTAAGGTTGGTCAAATCTTGGAGCTATACTAAGTTGTGATGTTTGTGTGCAGAAAGACATGACCCTTTGTAGAACAAGGATGCACTGGTCTGGTTAAAGCAGCCAAAATATGATGCACCAATTTCCCATTTGCGGGCATTTTTATGCCTTGTTCTATATCTTTACAACATCCATGTGAATGGACAGGGTAGCCTGAGAGTTGATGACTGCTCCAAGTGAGCAAAAAACAATGGTGAGTGGTGCACACACTCGGAGTATTTTCTCAGAGATAAGACCTCTTCTCAGATGTTTCTCAATGTTTCCAATTGCCCCAGAACACCATCCCAAGGACCTTGGAATTGCTGGGTAAGAGATTTCGCATTAGAGTCAAGCTAAACCTTTTAGTTGGAGACAGCATATGTTATTTGGAATTTAATTCAGAAAAACACACACCTCCAAGTAATTTGTTACCTTCTTAGATACTGATTTATTAAACTGTTCTATTAAAGCTGCAGGACTCAAACTGCTTCTGAATTACCGTCGCAGGGAACTTCATTAAAAAGAAAAGAAAAATAAAGTGAAGGTTTTGTGGCTTATTTTTAATATTGTCCTAGTAAATCAGAAGGTGAAAGAGATTTTGCTTTACTGGATGGATACATTTTTAATTTTTTAAAAAAGTTGAAATCCATGTTTGATTAGTCCTGATGTTTGCCTGCTAAATGAACTAATCAAACGCATACCTTGGCTTTGTTTAAAATGGAGTTAATAAAGCTTTCTCAGCCTGTTAAATTGCATTCAAGAATTATTAATTGGAAAGCTTTTTAAAAAAAAATTCAGTCCACCAACTGCATAAACCTTATTAGTTTCAGGTGGAAGGAAGAACCTGTGTCCAAAATGTCTACAATTCCCCCCCCCCCATTCAATACAGCTAAAATACCATCACTATAAAAGGATGCCATAGTACTAGCTGTTTTTTTAAAGGAAAATCAGCAGAAGTAGAATTATGTTAGGCATATCCACAGAGAGTGATCTAAATATTTTGCTGTTGTATTCAGTTACTGAGTGGCAAATGTAAATGCTTTTTATATTTATAGGTTGTTTTTTAAAAAAATCACTACCATTGGCTTCCCTAACCTGGTGCTCTCAAAAATTTATTGGACTACAACTCCCATCAGCACTGGGCATCCAGCAGGCTGGATGGGGCTAATGGAAGTTATAGTCCAAAACTTCTGGGAAATTTAATGTGGCCGTTTCCAAGCTACCTACTGCTTCAAGATTAGCATGCAGGTGAAGGGGGGAGACACTTGCATAGGAGAGAGAAAAGAAATGGTACTTTGCTATAGAGATGGTCTCAGGAGCCTCATGGAGGTCATTCACTGGGGAGACAGGTTCGGCTCAGGTATTTAATACCCCAAAAATATTGTTTGCCTGGGCTACTCCCACAGCGTTTGACACCTGCCTGCCAGTTTTGGTTTGGTGTGTTCCTGGAGTGTGATGCAGATTTCCTGCGCCCTTGCTGTCTCACCTTTTCTCCTGGCTCATAGTTACTAGGGCTGTGCACTAGATTTGGCTGAAGCTCAAAGCCTGAACCAAATTGGGCTGATTCAGGGGGCATCCAGACTTCAGCAAAGTTGGATGTAAGCAGCCCCGGATCATTACAGGTCATGTTGGGCTGCCCAGAGCTATCAGGGGTGGAACATCAGACAGGAAGGAGAGGCAGGCATCATGGAGGAAGAAGGAGAATTTGGGTGGGAAGGAGAAGCAGCAGTAAGGCCTAAGAGCGTAGGTGAGACCTACTGAATTGGCTGCATTTTATTGGGATATGGTAGGGGTAGAGGATGGATGCCTTGTGGTGCAGGGCGTTCATTCATTAGAGGCTTTCTTATCTGACCTCTCCTGCCTAATACCTGTCCCTCTTTCCTGCCTGGTATCCTGTCCCGAGTTGTACCAGTCCACAGAATCAAATCCTCTGCTCAACAGACGTTCTAGAAGCTCATATTTTACCAAGTGGACATCATTATAAGTGTGACTCCTCCCACCTTATGGGAGCAAGGCCTGATAGGCATGGGTGAACAGCAGGCTGCTTGCACCAAAACCAGATCTGGGCACCCTTGAGCACCCCCAGAATACATCAAAATCAAGGGTCCATTTTAGGAAGCTCAGCCACACCATTCATGGGGCTGATTCCAGTGCTCTTTTCCATCAGGGATCTTAGTTGTTCAGCTTCTATAATCCTAAACTGAAGAGGGTACCACAGCTCAAAAGGGATGCAAGCATCTGCACTTTAGGAGAGCACTGGGGGAAAGGAGACCAGCCTGGTCTCTTCCATTTGACAAGAAAGTGCCATGTCGCTGTTGAAGCAGTCAAGATTTTTTCCATTGAGATAGGCTGGTGTGTGATTGTGTGTATAAGCGTAATCAGGGTGAACAGCCCACTCAAGATGGACCATGCTGCCTTTCCCAGCTACAGAATCAGAGCAGGGTTTCTCACTCATGCAAGCAATCCTCCTTGATTTCTCACCCTTCGTTGATAGGTTGGGAGGGGCCCGCACAATCCAGCCAGTCCCATGAGTGACAGACATGTGTGTGTTAACCAGCAAGGTATGGGAGCAACTGCAGAGGCAATTGCAGTGATGTTGCTCCTGGTAATTTGTAAACAGTTCTCAGCTCCCCACTGTTTTCATTTCAACCTCAAATCTGCGTTATTATCTGCAGTGGGTGCCTGCTGAACAGCATCATTGGTTATGAAGCAACTAACATTTTCCCACGCTGCTGTGAACATTATACTGTCAAATGCTTAGTGCAACTTGCCATTTCTTGTTGGATAGGTGTGCACCATTCCCCACAATTTACACAAATTGCATCCTTTTCTCTGAAGTTTACATAAATTGCACTGAAAATCACAGAAACTGCTTTCCCCCTTTTTCTTCTTCTTCTTTTGAGCCAGAAGCAAAAACTAGATATCTAGAAAGTGTTCAGATGGTTTCAGATTTCCTCTGCAGAAAACATTCTGCATTGAAACAAAATAGGATTCTGCAAAATCCTGTGTCTATTTCTGCACAAGGGTTCATTTTTAAAAAGAAAAATTGTTTCTAGCATTTATGGAAACAAAAATACGTTTGGAAGTGAAAGTGCAATGCTTAGTAGAATCACAAAAGTCAAAGTAAGAGGAAGGGAAAGAGTATTTTGCCAGTGCCCTGCATACAGTACATTGCTCCTTTCCCATGAATAGAAGAAGAATATGACTCCTCCAGCTGCCATCGTGCATGCAACCCAAGCAAGGCCTTCTTCTACATTCCTCAGGATGGGTGCATGTGCCCTACTTTACAGAGAGAGTCCTCTCTATGGAGCACAGTTAGAGGACAGTAGTTTACTTTTTTCAACAGCTATCAGAGGACATTCCTCTATTTGAAGGAGTCTGCTGTTTGAGGGGCTATCTGGCCCAACTCTGGTTTAAAGAAAAAGGTCTCTAAGAAGGGAGAGTAATGGGGGGCTTGGCTGACCATCAATAGCAACTGAACAGTAGAATTAGAAATTACAGTACAACTCAGTAGTGTGTAGTCTCTAGCTTCGAGGCATAATTAGGATAAGCCTGCAGTCTTATTCAGGCCTGAGGAGCCATTTTCCCCAAGCCATACCTACCTGCCCTAGACCTCATATTATACATATGGTGTTAGGTGCAGATAAGGAAATATCTCCCTGCCTCAGACAGGGTTTCTAGTTAATTACTGGTGCTTGCCCAGTATGACATTTTTGGATCCAGGGACACATCTGGAAATCTAAGGAACTGTCATGAGTTCCAAAACATATTCATTTCACAGAAAATAAACACCTGGTGATGTCCAGGTCATGTTCCCCAAACAAGCACCACAAATACCCCTCCCCACAAAAAAGAAAACTTTTTCTTTTTCCAAACAAAAATACGGCAAGAGGGAACCTTGGTGTGTGTCTGAGAAGACCATGGTGCCCACAGCTGCCATGTTGGGGACCCCAGGTATAGAATGCATAAGGCAGTGGTTTTCAATCAGTATGTCGTGATACCCTGAAGTGCCTTGAATGATGGTCAGGGGTGCTGTGGGCAACACTGGCCTCTGTTCGTCTTTCCTTCCCTTCCTCCTCTGATGCCCTCTTGCATCTCTGTCTTCCAAAGGCTTGCAAATCTGTTTGTTGGAGAAGTTCTGGCTACAAGCTCCCCAGGTGAATAGTGCGTCTGGGATGGGCCAGGGGGTGCTTCCCAGGCCCCTGTGGGCAATGTGAGGAGGAACCTCTCTTTGGGGTAGGGGGAGGCAACTCAGAGACCAGGGGTGGCAGCAGCAGCAGCTGCCTGGAGGACTCCCAAGGAGGGGGAGAAGTGAGGAGGCTGAGGGAACACTCCACAAGGGAGGGTGTTTGAAAAGGGGTGACATAACTGGGCTCCTGAGCCCCACAGGAGTGCCACAGAAAGTGTAGTTGGTCAAGTGAGCTGTAGACTCAAAAAGGTCGAAAACCTCTGGCATAAAGCATTTCCTAGTCTTGAGTCATTCTCTACCACTGCCCCAACACTGCTTACTTTTCTTTTATGATTAGCTTTGGCTAATCTGATTGTTATAAGTCAGTTAATTAAGCAATCCTGAATTTGATGGAGTTTCTTTGCCTGCCAGAGAATCAGTTGCCTTGCCCTTCAGCACATAAGTGGTCTCAGGACAGCTCGCAGTTGCAAATCACCGCGAGCGTAAAATTACCTGAGATGATAATAATAAAAAAAACAAGCAGAGTAAGAACAGCCAATAAAACAGACTGGCAATGGCTTAAAAGATTGAAATAGCATGGTTTTACAAAATGAAAGCCTTCACCTGACATCAATTACTTTATTACTTTTATATCCCATGATGGAACTCAAGGTGACATCCATCTGATTCTTAGGATACAAGCACTGACCAGATACAGATATATTTAGCTTCAGCAAGGGGATGGCCTCAGGCTCCTACAAGGCACTGCCCAGGTCCTTCTGCTTCACCCAGACCATGCCCCTCATTCGTTCTGCCCTGCACCTCTAGTGATTTTCCCTGGCTGGAATCTGTTGTCGAACTGTGTTATTACCTCTTGCTTGCCAGGATGGAGAGTGGTGTGTGTCTGATCACACATTAACTCTGCAATTCTACACCTTTTGTTTCACTCCAAAGAAAACACAACGTAAAAGGAACAAAAAAAGCCAATTATATATCATTTGCGGAACAAAAACAACAGGGGATGTTGATTGTATTTGCTGGATTGAATTCTGTTCTAGAGGTTGGGTGATTAAACAAGCATCGGCAATTTCCACACCCATTTCCATTGGAATTATCTGACATCCCAATTTGTCAGATAAGACACAGTCCCAATTTGGAGGAAGCCCATTTTTCAAAATTTAATATATATAACACAAGGGCCCAAGGGGCAAGCAGATGTTTAACATCAGATCTAATTTGACCTGGGGGGGGGGGGGGGTGTTAAAGGATGAAAAAATGGCCAGTGGACATAAGATCCCTATTGGATCAGGCCAAAGCCCTGTCTAGTCCCGCATCCTGTTATTGCATGCTAGACAACCGGAAGTTGGTGGGAAGCCCAAACGCGAAACCCATACGCAACAAAGCTCTCCCCACTTGTGATTCCCAGCAACTAGTATTCAGAAGAGATTGTAGGGATGGTTGCATTAGTGGAAATAGAGAGCAGAAACTTGTGACTTTATGAGCAAGTGAGACCCCACAACCAGGGGCAGAGGAAGGGGGGTGCGGTGGGGGCGGTTCACCCTGGGTGTCACCACTGAGGGGGGGTGACAAAATGCTGGGCAGCACTCACCACAGGGCCTGCAGCGTGCCCAAGCTACGCATCTCTCCTGGGAGTGAAGTGGTGGCTTGGTTGCTTGTAGGCTCCACGCTGACCCAAACAGTCCACTCGCTACCTCCCCCTCAGCTGTAGGGCGGCTGAGTGGGAGGAGGCAGGCAGACTCGGTGGAGGCCCCACGGAGCATCCTGCCCCAGCTGCCCCCACCGCACAGCAGCTGGCCCTGCCCCCATGGGTGGCTGCCCTGCCTTCAGACAGCTGACCCCACCCCTGCAGTGGCTGGCCCTGCCCAAGGTTTAGTGCATGCATGCCGGCCCAGGTGCCCGATCGGCTTGCTCCACTGCTGCCCACAACACACCCTTGCTCTGTTCCTTCCTATTTCTTGATAGATGTTTTCATCGATTAGAAACAGAGAAATGCAAGCTATTGAGCACAGGTATAGAATTTGATCGCTTGCCAAATCAGACTAATAATAATAAAATTGCTGTCACATTATGTGCAACAAGTGTAGAATTTTTTGTACTTTAATGGAAATGCTTTAGTGGAAATGAAGAAAGCATTTTATTACTTGCTGTTTCCCCCCCCCCCCCTTGTACTGCAGCCAACAGAATAAAAATGCTAGTTTGACAAAGATACCCTTCATGTTTAGGTGCTGAGCACGGTCTTCTGTCATGGACTGTACTCTCGTACAAATTGCATTTTAAGTTGTATGGTAGATTTGTTGATAAGGTAGATAAAGATTAATTATTAGCACTGAAGAAAAGTCCAAAAGAGGGGAAACAGTAACAAAAGGATAGTAGAAACTCAACGGTGAGTTCAAAGGAGCATCATTTGAAGGGCAAATCTAAAGAAATTAGTTATAATGTATAAAGAAATGAAATCTCCTGTTGCTCAAAAATGTGAATATTCTTTGTCATGCATCAGAAACTGCTCTGGGTGACCCTCCTCGCTTGTCAATCTCAGGACCAAGGATGCCTGAGGAATTCATTCTTTGCAAATCATGATAAGAACTGGGCTGATCTTCTTCTGGTCTGATGTGTAGAATGGAATGCAGCCCCCCCCCACCTCAAATTTTGCCCTTCTTTGCAAAATAGTTCTCAGTTTTTGAAAAAGTGTGCACACTACACGAGAAACACTTGCCAGAGGCAATCATTTTAAAGACACCTTTAAAATCCTTTGAGGCTCAGGTAGCCTCAGTGGTGCAGGTAGCCTTCCATCAACTCAGCTGGTGACCCAACTGCATCCCTATCTGGACAGGGATAGCCTAACTTCTGTTGTCTATGGTCTAACCTTTGGTTAGATTACTGAAATATATTATATGTGGGGCTGCCTCTGAAGATGGTGCAGAAACTTCAGCTGCTTTAGAATTTGTCAACCAGAGTGCTCACTGAGGCAAGATGGTTTCAGCATATTACAGTAGTACGTTGTGTTACAGACGCTTCAGGTTACAGACGCTTCAGGTTACAGACTCCGCTAACCCAGAAATAGTACCTCGGGTTAAGAACTTTGCTTCAGGATGAGAACAGAAATTGTGTGACGGCGGCATAGCGGCAGTGGGAGGCCCCATTAGCTAAAGTGGTACCTCAGGTTAAGAACAGTTTCAGGTTAAGAACGGACCTCTAGAACGAATTAAGTTCTTAACCAGAGGTACCACTGTACATTGATTCTGGCCTGCCATTTAGTTGCTGCCAATTAGTTTCCAAGACGGATTCCAAGTGCTGGTTTTGACCTATAAAGCCTTAAACAGCTTAGGACTGCAATACCTCAAGGACCATCTCTCCGCATCTGAACATAATCCCTGCAATCATAATCTGAAGCCCTTTTCCGTGTGCCTCCCCCATGAAAGAAATGGCTCCCCATTTGTGGAATGCTCTCCTCAGAAAGGCTTGCCTGACACTATTATACATCTTTCAGCACCAGGCAAAAAATGATTCAGGCCTTTGGCTAATTAACATCCAAGTCATGGAGAGGGGCGTTATGGGTTTGTTTTGTTCTTGTTCTTATTATGTGTTTTGTGTTTTTATTTTGTGTTTTGATGCTGTGCATCACCATTAGAGCTTAAGATGAAGAGCAGTCTACAAATTCAATGAATAAATAAATAAATACACATGCCCACACGGTCACACACACACACACACACACACACACACTGATAAAAATATTGGAAGTTGCTTAGACACCTTTTTTAAGCAAAAGAAGCAACTAAAAAGTTCAATAAGGAAACAGAAAGAAAAAGAAAAAAAGAAAAAGGAAAAAGGAAAAGCAACATGCTTGATTTTCTTACCAGTTCTTTTCCCCTTAAAAGAATTTCAGCTAAAACAACCAACATTGAAGAGGGGTGAGGTGGCTGAGAAATTGCTCTTGTTACAATCCTGTGTGCAATAATTAACAAAACTGCCAGTCATTTCACAGTTCTTTAGCTTGAATTATATCATCATGTTACCTCCCAAAGAGGTGAGTATACCTGTTCGTTTCTGAACGCTCATTTACTGATCACCTGGCTAGACCCTCTTCTTTCATTAATTGAAGCATTATTTGAACATCACATCCAGTGGGCAAAAATCTTTTTGGAAGTCCCTACAGACAAGAGACTCATTTGCATAGGATTTAAAGATCCAGTGTTGTACCAGGAAAGGGAAATTGCCCGTTAATAATCTTGTTAACATAATTAGATACTATCATGTCTTGCTTATCACTACAGAGATTTCTGACAAAGGAAGATCGACCAGATTCAGCAGAGAAGTGAGAGAAGAGGTTGAGGGTTTCCCCCATATGTATTTGCGAGCAAAAGACGGCAAAGTCTAAAAGGCTACATTTTTTTTCTACCTGTACTATCAAGATGGTTACATAGATGTGCCAGTCTTTTGTCCTTTGTAGTCAAGAAGATAAAAAAGAAAGAGAAGAAGCTGGAACACACCCTGAAAGGCAAAACAGCTTTAGATGAAGTGGAAACTTAGGTTCAAATCCTAAACAGAAATAAGCTGTACTGAATTTCCAGGAAATGTGCTTAGGGTTTATTTATTTATTTACAGATTTATAATCCACAGCTGCTTCTTATTTAAGTATCAAGGTGGTACACAACTGTAATGGTTCTAGGGGTTGCTCGTGCGTAAATCGGCGCCACACCTGGCTGGGTTGCCTGAATGAACCCTTTCTGTCCGGACAGCCACTCGTCCGTGGCTGTCTCAATCGCTGGCAGGATCCGTCAGTGGGCGTTTCTTGAACTTCTTCCAGCAAAGAAGTTCTTTGACGCCTAGTCTCCGCCTACTCTCCCTGCGCGGAAGCCTTCCGCGCAGGGAGGGTGTGGGCAGCGGAGGACCCGTGCTCTCCCCGCTGGTCCCCGGCGAGGAGTCATGGAGCCACCTCGCCGATTCCCCCATCTGCCCCCCTTCTCCACTGGTGCTACGCTGATTTCCTTCCCCAGAAGATGTGCTGCTTCTCTCCCTCCTGGGACGCTCTCCGGAATCCCTCTGGAGCCCTCCCTCTCCCCCTGGCTCCGATGGCAGTTCCCTGACAACAACATATAAGAATAAAATCAGCACAAAGCATCTATAAAAACATAATTTAAAACATGAATGAATACTGATAGGTTAAAAAGAAGAAGATGCATTTTGCAAATGTCTTTCTAAACCCTATAGTTTTCAAACACCAGTGTGGTGTAGTGGTTAAGGGCGGTAGTCTCATAATCTGGTGAACCGGGTTCGCTTCTCCATTCCTCCACATGCAGCTGCTGGGTGACCTTGGGCCAGTCACACTTCTCTGAAGTCTCTCAGCCCCACTCACCTCACAGAGTGTTTGTTGTGGGGGAGGAAGGGAAAGGAGAATGTTAGCCGCTTTGAGACTCCTTAAAGGGAGTGAAAGGCGGGATATCAAATCCAAACTCCTCTTCTTCTTCTTCTTCTTCAAAAGACATCTACAAGAAAAGAGGGATGGTTCCTGTGCAACGTCCACTGGTAGGAAGTTCCACAGGGTAGGGCCTTCCACACTAAAATCTTGGTTTCTTGTGAAGGCCAAATGAACCTTAGGGCCATCGGAAACATACAGAAGTGCTTCATCAGAGGATCTCAGTGAAGGTCTAAAGGAAATTTGAGATGACTGTTGAAATATACTCGGAGTCGAGTGTGGATTTCATGCTCTTTATTCAGCTCATAGTAGTGAGGAATGAATGTTTCCCCAAAATATCTGCTTTATATACATTATTTACACAATGGGCCACACGTGATTGGCTAATTCCGGGATTCAGCTATAGGTCAATCAGGTTGCGGATTCACTTCCATCTGGAGCTGGATTGAGTGGCTCCTGTGGACCAATCATACTGCTGCATTGTTCTAGGACCAATCAGACTGCTGCATTTCGGATCCTATTCAACTCAGTACATAACATCTGTGTATCTGGGACAGTAAGAATTGGGATTAAGGGTGAGCTGAGCCGTTAGTTCCATTGCATTATCATCTCTCCAATGCTCAACTATGAGTCCACTCCCTCCTGTTGTGTGGGATCCTTCCCATTGCATGCATATATATATATTATACAATTTGAATTCATTCTATCAAAAGTCACATCAGCACAAGGATTTCTACTTGCCCAATAGGACTTCTCCACCTGTCCTCCATCCTGCATGCCCAACACCCTCTGAAAATCTGCTCCAGGGGGTTGGGGTGGGGGCCCAAGAACAGTTTTACGAGATGCACAGGGAGAAGAGGGGGAGAACATTCCATTCTGCAAGCAGAAATCCATGGCAGGTGGATGCCAACCAAGATGGAAAGATAGCCATAGTGCTACACTGGATTCTACACACACTGTCCCATTCATCACCCATTAAAATATCCTTCTTCTTTTTTACATGAAATATCTAGGGGTCGGGGGGGAGGTCTGTTTTTACACTTTCTGCATACTGAAAATGTATTGGGAAACCTGGAGTAATGTGTAGTCCATCTGAGTGCTGCATCCCAATCCATGAGCAAGCTTCAGAATGGCAGATCAGGTCTATCCATTGTGAAAAGCAGACTGAACTAATTCCATCCCTAGTCGAGATGCTGGCGTGGGAGGGAAGGTGAAGCACACGGCAATGTTCTAAAATGAATAAACCGACTGCTGAGGGAACATTCAGAGTTACATAAAATGCTGCAATAAGGGGACCGCTAGGGCGAGAAAGATGTCTGTTATAGACAATTCATGGAAAAGGCTGGCATTGCTTTGACCTGAATCTAGAAGACGGTCTTTAAAAAGAAAATAGCATATCAAAATGCTATATAACTCCAGAGTACAGGAAATGGGTAAGGATGAGTAAGTATAGGATAAACACCAAAGCTGGAGAGCAGCACAGGCAGGAGAAACGAAGCCGTTAAGTATAAAACAAAGAACAAGACCTCATTTGGGGAAGGGGAAGATAGTGATCAGGCCTGCAGTAACCAGATATTTTCTGGTGAAAGAGGGCAGGGAATAACTGCAAAAGAGTCAGAACCTGAATCCAGAAGGGATGCTATGTTTAAAGGGATTTTATTGCATTGAGCTGTGCTAAGATAAAAATTACTTTAGGGGCAAAGGAAGCTGCCATATACCAAGTCAGACCACAGGGCCATCTAGCTCTTTACTGTCTACATCAGGGTGGGCAACAGGATCCAGCCAATGGGATGGATCCTTACCACACTGATCACCACTCCCATGGGCCATTTTGTCAAGCAGCCCAATAGTCAATCTTTCGCAGGTGCAGCTTCAGCGCCACCTACAGAGGGCAATCCTTTGCACCACCATCTTCAGTTCAAGCAAAGGAACACCCAGGATTGCATCACAGTTCCTCAAATTCCTCCCATCATGACCTATCCCAAAGGCCTCATTGTTATGGCAACCCCTTGTGCCTACCTGTGCTGCCATGGCTCCCAGCCTGCTCCCTGCCAGGGGAACAGACAATTCTATGCTGCTGGGGTTTACAGCCTTTCCACCTGACCCTCACACCACCTGACAGTCCCACATCTGTCATTGGACCTGACCCAACCCAAGACGATGCAGGGCTGTCACCACCCAACTGAGTCACAGCCTGAGCTCCTCCTGAAACAGTCTGATTTGGTTCAGCATCCAGCCAAATTCGATGCAAAACCCCTACAAAATATGTGCAATTAAAATGCACACTTTCATGCATTTGTTAATCAAAATCTTCAGACAGTGGGTTGGATTGCACACTTGTGAAGGTAAAGGTAAAGGGACCCCTGACCATTAGGTCCAGTCGTGACTGACTCTGGGGTTGTGGCGCTCATCTCGCTTTATTGGCCGAGGGAGCCGGCGTACAGCTTCCGGGTCATGTGGCCAGCACAACTAAGCTGCTTCTGGCGAACCAGAGCAGCGCACGGAAATGCCATTTACCTTCCCGCCTGACTGGTACCTATTTATCTACTTGCACTTTGACGTGCTTTCGAACTGCTAGGTTGGCAGGAGCAGGGACCGAGCAACGGGAGCTCACTTGTGAAACTGACATGTAAATATGCTGATCCATACACCCAAAACGTGTTTGTTTTTTGGCCTATGATCACTTTGTTGTTGTTTAGTCATTTAGTTGTGTCCGACTCTTCGTGACCCCATGGACCAGAGCACGCCAGGCACTCCTGTCTTCCACTGCCTCCCGCAATTTTGTCAGATTCATGTTGGTAGCTTCTATAACACTGTCCAACCATACCCAGCAATAACTCTCACGGGGGAAAAGATGCACAGAATTGTTGTGAAAACTAACCTCTACTTTTCATGAACAATGTACCTTTCTATTGCTTTCTTATACAGTGGTACCTCGGGTTACAGACGATTCAGGTTACAGACTCCGCTAACCCAGAAATAGTACCTCAGGTTAAGAACTTTGCTTCAGGATGAGAACAGAAATCATGTGGCGGCGGCACGGCAGCAGCGGGAGGCCCCATTAGCTAAAGTGGTGCCTCCGGATAAGAACAGTTTCAGGTTAAGAATGGACCTCCAGAAGGTATTAAGTTCTTAACCCATGGTACCACTGTAAATGATTTTGCCCTCCTTTTCCTATCACTGCACTTTCATCTTACAGAAGTAATAGAAGGACTGCGACTAACAACAGGGAAACTGACCCTTCAGTCAGGAGATGACATTATAGAGAGAGCAGAAATTGATACTCTTTTCCATGCTCCATTGACTACTTTTTTCTGAAGCAGTGAGAGAATTGCACAGCAAGTTAACTTCAAAGGCCCATGAGGGACAGGTGACAATGAACTGTCCAGGGAAACTTGAACTTTTCCAGTGCTGTCCGCCTACGAATTCACTGGATATGTGCTCGGTTCTCTGAAAGCAGGCCTGTATTTGCATACGGACAATGGAATTGAAACTGTATCTAATTCTCAAAGCATTACGCGCCCTGAATCCTTAAATGGGCTCAGTGCATAGGCTGCATCTTTTCAAGTACATTTACACCTGCAATTAACTGTGTCTACATTTTTGCAACTACAATTAACTTGAAGCCACAAATGACAGGATTTAGCTACCTCACTGCGCCATTTACAGATGCAACCAGATAGCTAATTCCTATAATTTGCATCTGTAATTAACTGGCGGAGGTACAATTCCTAGTGGGAACGTAGCGCTGCCATTGTAAGCAACAGATCTCTTTCAGCATCAAAGGGGAACAGCTCCGAGATGCAATCATTCTGTCAGTCTCAGGGATTGGGCTGTTTGCATCGCATCAATGCCTTCCCATGGGCAGGTGTCTGTGTTTTAAGGATTAAGCCAATGGAAAGCACAAGTAGCATAACTTAGCAGTGCAATGACTGCTGCCTAATTTCCCAGGTGTTCCTTTAAAAAAAAAAGATGTACAAACCAAACTCCACCCATCTATGGGTTCAGAAAATGGGAAGTGGCCCAGACAAAACCCATCTTCCTGCAAGGGCCTTTGAACATAGGTGGGTATATATTCACAAGCAAGGCATCAGAGTGCATTTCACTCAGCCACAGACAGGCAGTGCTGTGATGAGTTGGTGGTCTGTCAGGCACATGGGGCAGGGAAGGAGAGGAGGGGAGGGGAGAGATGGAGATGTTGGAGATGCAGGCCTAGGAGTGATCTGGAAGATGGAGAAGTGGGTAGCTAGGCAACCCAGGTGAGTGGTCCAGGCAAGGTAAGGAGGAGAAAACCAAAGGACAGACAAGCTTTGGAAGCATGGCAATCTCTCCTCTCCTCCCTTATAGTATTTTTTAAATGATTTTTTTCTATATAACCCAAATAATGAAATAGAAATTCATGAGCCCTGGTTTGGTTTAGTTTGTATGTTTTTTGTCTAAAGTGTGGCAAGTTCTGAGGAGGACACACATATGTTTCTTTTGCTTTTGACTGAGGCTTATATATGAGCAGAGGTTCTGTCTTGGTCATAAGCCCCACCATCACTGAAGGCGCCTTTTAAGTTAAAGGTGATTTAAAATATTGTTATATGTTTGACATAAACACACTTCATGAACCCATTGGCCTATCACTGACTGGCAGTGGCATTCCAGGGTTCCAGAAAGGGGTCCTCCCCAGGCCTACCGGAGATGCCAGGGACTGAACATGGAACAGATAGATGGTCTACTACTGTTTTACTGTTTTACAGGAGTAATGGGAGGGAGGGGATTCAGACACTGATCACTGGCAAAAAAAAATTGGGACAAACACACAAAATGTACAAAGGGCTAGAATCCTGACACACAAAGAATGGAAAGGCATCTTGAGGTCAGAAGCAAGTCCACAAAGTGAGGGATTGATTTTATACTATAAAACAGAATTTCTCTTTAAGGGGAACATCTTTAAGCATACAAGATTACAGCAATGTGTTCCTTTACCACGATGAACTTTTCTCACAGTGCCACAGTTGACTCTTAGTTTTTTGATCCCTTCCTTTGTTTGGAGATGGAGGGGAGGGGGATTCAAAAGTGTAAGGTGCACGATCAATAAGGAAGAAGCCCATCTCGGCTTTGATCCAATATGTCAGCCTCCGATTGGCTTTTGAAATGCAAATTGACTCTTTTAAGACCTTTAATCTCCCTTTAATTCTTGGCAGGGGGAATGTCTGACTCTCAAGAAGCTCTGGGATGAGCCAGAAAAAGGGTTGAAGGATGGCCCCCAAAATATATATAAAAAAGGAAAATACCCAGTGCCATACTGTAAGAATAAAGGGACATAGGGAAGTAATCTCTTCCCTGTGCAGGATTGCAGTTGGTTTGAGCGTGGTACTGATCATGACAATGTCGCAGGTTCAATCCCCTTAAGGGACAGCTGCATATTCCTGCATTTTTGGGGGTTGGACTAGATGACCCTCAGGGTCCCTTTCAACTCTACAATTCTATGATTCTATGAAAGATAGAATTACAAGCCTCTGCTTCAATTTTCTGAGGAGGGTGCCAGGGCAGCTGCCAGTACCTGATTAAACAAGAGTGCCTATGTGGTGTAGTGGTCAAGGTGTTCGACTAGAACCTGGAAGGCCAGGCCTCCCTTCTCAACTGTGAAGCTCATTGTGTGACCTTGGGCCCATGACTCTGTGTCTCTCTCTCTCAGGCTAACCTACCTCACAGGGTTGATGTGAGGATTACATGGGGACGGGAGAGGGCCATGTATGTCACCTTGAACTTCTTGAAGGAAAGGTGGGATATAAATGCCATAAATAAATTAAAAGAAAATATTGTAAAAGTACCTTGTGGATTTTTGAGTGCAGACTCCGAGGTTGATCAGATCTGAATCCTCATATTAATCAGGATCATGTGAGTCCATTTTGTCGAATCCATTCCACCAAATTCTTCAAGCATCGCTTGTTAGCACCCTCTGTATCACTGAGGCCGAGAAGGCTGAGAGCACACTGGGTTATTTTTATATGTCAACTTGCAATGAGTTTTATAGGGGATGTTACAGCTCATTTCTGCCCAGGCAACCCAGTACTGAAGATGTATGATCTCTGAAAGTAGCAATGTTGGGTGTCTAATAGAGATTTACTCACTCCTTCTGCTTAGTGGGGATAACGATATGAAAAGTTCTCATCTGCCTGAGTGCATATCCCAATTGCTGAGACAGATTATGCCTTCCACCACCACCCTCTGCAAAAGAAAAGAAACAAGAAGAAAAATGATGCTCAGCATCCCAGATATATGGTTGGAGTGAGAGGACAGAACAGGGGGGATGAATACTGTCCTGTGAATGCTTAGCATTACACACTTTGAGAATACCTTCACCTTCAGTACAAATGCTAATGAAAGTTTCCACCACAAATTAAGAACATTATTCTCCCAAGCCTCTGGTTTAAGGCAGTACCCCTTGCTTGGCTGATGTAACTGTGTCGTTACTATAATGTTTGATTCGTATATGACGTTGCCTTTAAATGAAATATTGTTTCTGTGGGAGATTGCAATCAAACATAACTAGCACTAGGTAGTGCATGAAGTGGTTAAGACCATAGAGCTGGATTCCTAGTCTCAGCTAGGTCATGCCCCCTCTTCTCCGATGATGGAGGAAGTGAAGCTTTCCCTTCCTGCTCTTCCCTCTTTCCCCATGCCATGTAACCGACCAAGCCTAGACTGTGTGTTTGAAGCTCTCTTTCTTACATCGTCTGTCCAAGTGTATTCTGTCTGTGCTCTCCTGGCTGCTGCTAGGATAAGGCATAAATCTAACCTTTGCGACATTTTCTAAGTAAAGCGTTTTAAAACTTAATTACCAATATGTGGTTTATTCATTGCAAGTGGGGTAGAAAGAGAGGAGTGCTATTTGCAAGCAGGATAAAAGGGTTGGTGGCAGAAGTAATTGTTTCATTTCATGTATTGCACATGGCATAAATGCATGTACATTTCCTCATACTTGCAAGTTTTGTGTCCTTTCAAAAAAGTAACTTTCTATTTTACAGTTTAGCATTGTTTTTTATTTTGAATCAGATATGGGAGACACACACACCATAATCTCTTCAGTGCTTAGGGTCTCTAAAGGTCTTAATCCAGTGCCAGCTGCTACTATCCATCAAAGAAGCTGGGAGGTTATAGAGGAAGGGTTAGCTCCTCACTGGAAAGAGATAACAATACATTTTCCCTCATGCTGTTTTCTTTCCTCCATCTCTGCTCTTCCTTGTCTGCCTTCACTCCGTCCCCTGCTAGATTTTTATCACTGAGCCCGTCACTCACTATTTATTGCTTCCGTTTTCCTTTCTCTAATACTCTCATTGGGGATGCTACTGAAACACTCCTCACCTGAATTGCTCCCTAGATGATGGAGTTCCAAGATACATGGTTTTGTTCCTAAAGAGGATCTGATACATTAGGAAACCCCTCTTAAAATGTTATCTACACAAACCAAAATGCAGCATTTCTTCAAAAATTGCAGTTCTACAATTTTTGTGATGAGTTTGTCCAACCAAACCATGTTTTCTTCCTCCTCCTCTTCTTCTTCTTCTTCTTCTTCTTCTTCGAATCATAGAGTTGGAAGAGACCACAAGGGCCATCGAGTCCAACCCCCTGCCAAGCAGGAAACACCATCAGAGCACTCCTGACATATGACTGTCAAGCCTCTGCTTAAAGACCTCCAAAGAAGGAGACTCCACCACACTCCTTGGCAGCAAATTCCACTGTCGAACAGCTCTTACTGTCAGGAAGTTCTTCCTAATGTTTAGGTGGAATCTTCTTTCTTGTAGTTTAGATCCATTGCTCCGTGTCCGCTTCTCTGGAGCAGCAGAAAACAACCTTTCTCCCTCCTCTATGTGACATCCTTTTATATATTTGAACATGGCTATCATATCACCCCTTAACCTCGTCTTCTCCAGGCTAAACATGCCCAGCTCCCTTAGCCGTTCTTCATAAGGCATCGTTTCCAGGCCTTTGACCATTTTGGTTGCCCTCCTCTGGACATGTTCCAGTTTGTCAGTGTCCTTCTTGAACTGTGGTGCCCAGAACTGGACACAGTACTCCAGGTGAGGTCTGACCAGAGCAGAATACAGTGGCACTATTACTTCCCTTGATCTAGATGCTATACTCCTATTGATGCAGCCCAGAATTGCATTGGCTTTTTTAGCTGCCGCGTCACACTGTTGGCTCATGTCAAGTTTGTGGTCAACCAAGACTCCTAGATCCTTTTCACATGTACTGCTCTCAAGTCAGGTGTCACCCATCTTGTATTTGTGCCTCTCATTTTTTTTTGCCCAAGTGCAATACTTTACATTTCTCCCTGTTAAAATTCATCTTGTTTGTTTTGGCCCAGTTCTCTAATCTGTCAAGGTCGTTTTGAAGTGTGATCCCGTCCTCTAGGGTGTTAGCCACCCCTCCCAGTTTGGTGTCATCTGCAAATTTCTTCTTCTTCTTCTTCTTCTTCTTCTTCTTCTCCTCCTCCTCCTCCTCCTCCTCCTCCTCCTCCTCCTCCTCCTCCTTCTTCTTCTTCTTCTTCACATTTCTATCATACCCTTTCAGCAGGGAGGCAAAGAGGAAAGCAGGAAAACAATCCAATTAACAGGATTTAAAGGCTTTCCTTCTTTCTTTTCTTTCTACCTTTATTACTTATTACAGATAGAGACCATCTTAAAACAGCCATATAAGATATATAGTAACAGAAATTTTCATTGGAGTGTCTTCCTGCTGAACCGTACTATTCACAACTCTAAGAGATACTACTGAAAGACACTCAGCCACCCTTGCAGTTACCTCCAGGTTAATATCAGACAGGTAGAATCTGATATTTTCATTGTGCCATGATGTTAAACTACCCCAAAAGGGGGATAACACACATTTACGTAGCTGGTTGTACAGTGTACAGTAGAAAATAATGTGTTCTACAGTGTCCAGCACATTCAAATAACATCCGCAATGTCTATCATTTCTAGGGATGTTTAAATATCTGCTCTTAACAAAAGCTGAGGGGCAAACGTTCAGCCGGGCTAACATAAATGCCCTAGATTGGGATGGAATTATAAACTTTGAGATATAAGTGATCCTGTTACCAGTTGTATTTAAACCACAGAACTTGGGGGAGCAGATTTTATTTACAGCTGGCTCGCTGTTTTGCTTTTCAATATCCCTTACTCTATTTCGGATATTGTGATAAATATATTGCTCTTGTTGATCTTAATACAAAATTTATATTCTTTTAACATCTCCCAAATCAAACTCAATATCAAAGGTCACCTCTCCTCTGATATTCCTAACACAAAAGGTATAAAATAAGGGTGTATTCTTGCTCCTTTTCTCTTTAATTTAATCAGATCTTCCAGAGCACATCCAAAAAATAGAATCGCATGCCCCCAAAATCAACCAAAACCCGGTCCCACTTTTACTGTATGCAGATGATGCAACCCTATTATCACTGACGAGGATAGGTTTGGATCCTATTTTACTCTTCCCGTATATCCCTTCCCGGCTCTTGCCACCAGGTGCAGTGAGTTACCAAGCAGCCTCACCTGTGCGGCCACGCCTTGCCTCTCCAGAACAAACTTAGGAAGGCCCCAGTCCTGCAAAGCCCTACTGGTCACAGGGCCTGGCTCCTGCACACACTCCTGACAACAGCTCAGCCAGCATCACAATGGGAACTTCATCCATCGTTGAAGTTCAACTGCAGAACTTCTAGGTTGAATTGGGAGGTAAGACAAGCAGCCAAATTAGCAACAGAGGCCTCTGATCAATAGATGTTTCTCACCACATCCTCAAAGGCACAGTGCAGAAAGCAGCACAGATTTGTCTTTTAAGAAATGATACATATAGGGAGTGTCGGGTCTTTAGACTCCAGCTTTTGTACCAGTAGCTTTCGAAAATCCTGACACAATAGATTTATGCTGCACCTCTCCTTTTACGTTCCCCTATGCGAAACTGATATATCTTTCTTGCTCTTTTCTCAGGCTAGTAAAGAGCTATGAATCCCAGAAATTCATGAACTCTTGTGAAGTTATAGCTCTTAAAAAAAAGAAAAAATCATTTGCAGTTTGAGAAATGGGTCCGTGTATATCTAAACCTTGGGCAATTTTATGAGGCTATTATACTGCAGGTCTGAATTGTATTGCTATATATCTGCCTATAATTACTTGCTAAGTCTTGTTCCTATATCAACAGTTTGAAAATGTGCAAGCCATGGGGGGAGGAGAAAAATTATTATTATTATTATTATTATTATTATTATTATTATTATTATTAATGTTGCACTCAGAGAAGTGAGGCAAATTAGTTCTGTTACTGATTTTTGAACCACCAAACTATGAAATCGTTATTGCTTTGCTCTAAATAAATTATTACTTGAAGGAATAAGCGATTGAACCTGAGATTGTTGGTTTGCAAAACATATGCTCTACCACTGAGGTATAGCCTCTTCCAAGCACCAACTTAAAATGTGGAGGTTTCCTTGGACAATTGTGGGTTATAACTGTCAGCTAGGGTTCATCGAGAAGTAGCTAAGTATCTAGTCTTCAACTTAATAAAGCTGATCGTATTTACTGTTTTAGCTGCACTCTCAATTTAGTGTATTCCTGGGGTGCTTTAAATTGAATCTGACAGTATACCTTGCTTCAAGATGGTTATGAAGAAGGATTGATGGCCACATCAATATTTTAAATAAATAAATATTGGCTAGCTGATCAGGACAGCTGAACTTGCTGCTTGCTCTGCCTAACTCCAACAGAGAGCTAATGCTGAAATGTTGCTTCAGTTGAAAATTTGGTAAAGGATTAAATAAAATAGTGACACTTTTTGAGCATGCCTTCCAATCAAGAAACATAAACAAGAGAATGAAGGCAAAAATAAAGTAATCTGGAATATATTGCTGGAACCTGAGGGGACTTGGAGAAGCAAGAAGCTTAAGGAACTGCCACCATCCAGCTCCCCTGTTGGTCTCTCCTTCCCCACATCCATCACCATAGGGATGTCTGAAGGGTCTTGTGGTCAGACCTCACCTGGAATACTGTATCCAGTTTTGTTGTTGTTTAGTTGTTTAGTCGTGTCCGACTCTTCGTGACCCCATGGACCAGAGCACGCCAGGCACTCCTGTCTTCCACTGCCTCCCGCAGTTTGGTCAAGCTCATGCTTGTAGCTTCGAGAACACTGCCCAGTTTAGGGAGTCACAATTTAAAGAAACTGACAAGCTGGGACACATGCAGAGGAGGGTGACCAATATAATAAAGGGCCTGGAAGCCAAGTGTTAAGGGTAATGTTTAGCCGGAGAAGTGAAGACTGATAGGTAATATGGTAGACATTTTCAAGTATCTGAAGGGCTGTCCCATGGATGCTGGAGCAAGCTTGTTTTCTGCTACTTCATAGGGTAGGACCCCAAACAATGGATTCAAGTGACAAGAAAGGAGATGCCTACTAAACATTAGGAAGAACCTTCGGGCAGTAAGAGCTGTTTGCAAGTGGAATGGGCTTCCTCGGAAGGTGGTGCATTCTCCTTCATTGGAGGTTTCTAAGCAGAGGTTGGATAGCAACCTGTCCTGGATGCTTTAGTTGAGATTCCTGCAAGGCAAAGGACTGATGACCCTCGAGATCCCTTCGAACTCTGCAATACTGTGTATATATGGATCTAATTCTTCATAAGGTCTTCATAAGTTGAATGTTGGAAGATTCAGGACACATTAAAGTAAGCATGTCTTTTATGTACTGGTACTAGAAATGTGTTTCTAAATGTATTTTAAATATGTATTTAAACAGACGTTTATTAGAAGAGATTTCATCTTCAAATAAGCATTTCTAAATGTGTTATTTTTTCCCCCTCACACACTTTCAAAAGTGTTTTGATATATTTTTGAACAGGGGACTATGTTGGAACAGTCAGGAAGTGCAGAAGCTATTAGATTAATAAGTTGTGATCCTCATTTCATATCAGAATCCACAAAGTTCAAGTCCCTGGGACTGGTTTAGCAGAGGATGCACTCCCATCAATCCCAAATCCTCTGCCTGTCCTGTGAGGCTTTATAGAGAGATGAAGCCACACCACACCTGCAGTCTTGCTGCACACAGCAACTTGACTGGAAGGTGAGCAGCTAAGATGCTGTGTCACCCTAAAGCTGGCACCATGTTCAGGCCCAGCTTGGGCTTGGTGGCATCATATACAGTTGATTTGGGACGAGTTCAACCCCACCCTATCTGGTCCCAGAGCCAACTTCTTCTTGCTCTTCGACCCCACAGCGTCCCATTCCACTTCGGCACCTGAGGCCAAATGGCAAGGTGCCTGCTGTTGGGGCTGCCCCACTGAAGCCTTGCTTACCGGTCTTGTGCAGCTTCAGATTTGGGTGTGGATTTTGGATTTTGGTGGTGGGGCTCCACCCTCCACGCCATGGGAGAAGCAGCAGCAGCTTTCATGTTCTTGTGAGATCTGGCCAGAACCCAGAAGCTTCTCCTCTCTTCTCTGGAGGCTGGGGTAGGGGTGGGACAGCACCCCACCCCAGCCATTGGAGAAAGGGCTGCAAGATATCATGCAGAGCCCCATGAGATCTCACAAGATCTCCACAACATCTTGTGCAATTTTAGTGAGATCTCTCCATGAACTGGACCTGCTTCACTGCTGGCAGTGGAAGCAAAGGGGTGGTCGGGGTGCCAAAAGGAGCACTGTCTCATGGGCTTCTGCCACTCAAGACTGTCACCTCACCTTGCCTAATGGGCAGGCCGGCCCTGCTTCCACCCGTCCATATCTTCAGTACATGGAAGAGGTGCTCAGTGCCAATGGAGTGATACTGGCATCATTCTGGAGGCCAACAGGGTGGGAAGATAACTCCACTCAGTTCACAGGCATCCACCCTTGTCCAGGTCAAAAGGATATGGGGGTACATTTTTCAGATAGCATATTATATTGAAGTAGCTATCTTATATTTACTACATTAAAAGTATCACACTCTACAAATAGATTCTGGATTGTACCTACAATTATCTAAACTCGGTGGGTTTTCTGTTTGGAAATGTTGCATTTTCTCTGTGGTAACCTCAGCATTCTTTTGAACCTCAAACATCCATCCATACACGAGCCAGCTGCAGGAGGGCAATTTAAGCATCCTGGTGAGTCCCCGACGTTTTCACCGGATATGAAAAGCTCTTTACCTCGCATTCATCACTGAGAATAGAAGCTCCGACGCCTTTGATTTCAGTAAACAGTCATTTATTAAACACACGGGGGGGGGGGGGGGAGAGAGACAGACAGTCAAAAGGAGAGCTCAGCAAAAATATATATAAAAAAGTCAGTGTTGGGAAGCTGCGTCAGTCAATCACTTCCTTGAATTTCTCATCATCCACATAACACAGCCTTTTCAACACTTCAAAAGGTAAAGTGCTGATGTAAGGAAGATATAAAGTCATTTACGAGATAAGGGTGTACATTAATGTAGCTAAACAGGAAGATGTGTCATGATAGATAATTCCGTGGCTCTGAATTTACATTCCCACTTATCACCTTGAAATGCATTATTCATGAGGACATGCTCCCCCCCCCACCTCCGCCACTAAATAAAGATCAGGGAAGTGCAAACATCCAGATCCCAGGTGCTAAGCAGCTTTCAATGAGAGGACATACTCAATATCATTTAGCACAGGGTAGTTATTCCTTACAACGCATTCACTCTCCTTGGGTACACAAAATTAGAGGCTGAGCGTGCTCTTCAATCTGAGTGGTGAGAGCAGCGGAAGAGTCCTGTTGGGTCAAACCAGACTTGGTCAACACGGTGTCCTCTAAACGTTGCTGGATTACATCTCCCACCCTCACTGACTAGGAGAACATTGATCCAGTTCTCATTTAAAGGCTAACGTACCTAATTTGAACCTTCAAAACAATATGTGAACTGAAAGACACCCATTCCTTGAAATTTGCAATTTTCCAAATTTTGCAATGCGGAAAAGTGATATGCACATACTAGGGTATAATGTGCATAAAATGCATATATTGGTGGAAATAGTGTGCAAAAAATGCACTCTCTTGGGATCAGTTGCTTTGCAAATGTAAGTACCTTAGGCAAAATGGCATACAAAAAAAATGTAAATAGTAGGATAAATTTGCACAACGATGCTGATTAATTTTCATAAAACCCTTTTTTAAAAAAACTGATATTGAAATGTGAAGAACTGAACTTAAGAATTAAGTAATGTGAAACCCAAAGTGACAGATCTGTACATTCTTATCCCAGAGCATCGGTTGGCAATGCTGATGGGATTTGAAGTCCAGCAGCATTTGGAGAACACAGTGTTGGCTACCCTTGATCTAGTGCATCACACCCATAGGTGCCAGCACCCTGGGGCCCTGGGTGCCCACGCACCTGCAAAATTCCCCTTGAAGGGTACCCAGATGGTCCCCAGGGGCACAGGAAGACAGTGGCATCTCAGTGGCATACTGCTTCTGAATCTAGAGGTTACACTTGGGGGGGGGGAGGCAATCAAAATATTCATGGAGCTGGAAGCAATGCCCCTGTAAGCAAACAGCACAATTGCACTGAGGGTGAACACTGACATGTGATTTTTAAAATGGAATGGTTTAATAGTTTGGTTTGGTTGGTGTTTTTGTTAACCACCCTGGATTCTTAACAAAGAAATTATAACCCTGAAGTACAGGGTTCCTGTTGGTGACTTGTAGAAGTCTCTTGGCAGTTCACCACCACTCAACCAGTGTGATGTATCAGCAGAGTAAGTGGAGTCCCAGCAGAGTCTTCATAGATTTCCTGCTCCTGCTCCTGCTCTCTGTGTTTAACCTCTTCATTATTTTTTTCTCTTCAGTGCTCCATCCCCCACTATTTGGTTTCCCCATTCAGTTTTGGAGGCTTTTTTGTTGTTTGTTTCCTTATCTACAACCTCTTTAGATTCCGTATTGTCCTTTGCTTTGCTGAGTCCAGTCACAGTAGCCTCAGAATCCCTCCCCTTCTAGGCTTTTGCTCAAGCTTTTTAAACCATTAGTCTTTAGCTCTCAGTGGGGGGTTAGGCAGTTTGTCACACACCCCCACCCCCACTAGCAATCGTCTAACAATCGGCTATTGTTCACACGACTTCTTTGCCTGCAGTTAGATGGAAAGGCGTAGAAGAAATCCACATTCTCTTGTCAGGAGCCAATTGCAGCAGCAAAATTAAAGCCCATGAAGACCAACAACAACAACAACAACAACAACATTGTAGTTAGCTCTGCTTCTGTTCAGGTTTTGGTTCTCCCTCGGTGGCAGCACCTGCCACTTTCAACTCAGATATGACAGTTCTTCCCAGTTTGCCAGCCTCTCCTGGCCCCTTGGCTAGGGAAGTTCTACTTAGAACATCTCAGAGCCAGATCTGATGTGTCCATGACACCCCTCTTTCTGACATTATTCCAGCTACGGGGAATGGCTCTGCCCCTGATTTGGCTGAGGAGCTCTCAAAAACACAGGAGGGCACAAAATCATAGAATCATAGATTTGTGGAGTTGGAAGGGACCCTTCGGATCACCTAGTCCAGGGATGTCCAACAGGTCGGTCCCGATCTACTGGTTGATCCCTGTGAGGTTTTGGCCTCCTTCTGGCCCCGTCCCCTTGCCCCGCCTCACCCTCCATTGTTGGAGAACAGAAGATGGAGTTTACAAACCAAGGCTATTTCCCCCCCCAGCGATCCTTCGGTGAGTTGCTGTTTCTCTTTGACCCCAAAATAATGCAGAAACTTTGCGCCCCCTCCCACAAAAAGCTAAGCAACTTATGGCTCCTGAATCTCCTAAAAACAGGGCTTTCTCCCTCCCTAAACAAAGCTCAACAACTTTGACCTGAACCCCTAAAAAAACGGGGTTAGATTACTGCCAGTTTTTAATTCTGTGAGTAGAACTTCTCTTGGAAGTTGGCCACCCCTGATCTAGTCCAAACCCTCTGCAATGCAGGAATTTGCAGTTGTCCTGTATAGGGATCAAACCTGGAATCTTGGCATTATCAGCACCATGCTCTAGCCACCTGAGCTATCCAGGCAGGGTATCTTTCCCGGGTGAAGAAGAGCAAGCAGTTCCCACCTAATCAAAAAGTGATGACTAGGAATGTGTGAATTATTTGTGAGCTCACCAGGCATTTGGATGTTATGTGAAGTTGTAGATTTTTCCTGTTAGTGGTATGATTCAACAGAAGGCATTTTCATATGTTCACCTGAGCGTCATACAGCAGAGCGAAGTCCAAAAGAATGCCTAAGCTGCAGGCCCCAACTACTGACCCTAGATGGCTCACATGCAGACCCACCCAATTCCATTATACTGACCACAGGAGATATCACTCATTCACTTGTAGATGTTTAAAATGTCACTGCGACCAAAAGGAACATAAGATCTGGCTCCATAGAGGTCACTGGAGAAGGTAAGTCTGTTCCCATGGTACTGTTCCATGACCTTTCTTCAAGCAATAAATCATGCATGCAGTTTGATGTTTTAGGGTTGGGGCTGGGGGGCAGCAGTAGCATTGATTAGGGAGAAAAGAGCCAATTAAGGTGTGTTTTTTTATGATGCAAAATCCATTTGAAATATGACTGCAGTGGAGACTGATGTACTGATGAAATTTGCTATTGACTCCTTCCCCCCCCCCCCCAGCAACGTGGGGGAAGAGAGATCAGAGGCAAGTCAGGGAGAAATATTGGTCAGCAATAAAAGTCGACTTGATGGAAGGTTAGAACACAGGTTACATGAAAGGGGAGTCCTTTTTTTATAAGGTTATAAAGGCTTTTATTATGGATTTACATTAGAAAATGACAGGGCAATTAGAGTCTTGGGCTGTCACAGAATAACATCTCAGCAAAAAAAAGAAAAAAAAGAGATGCAATAGATCAGGCTTTACCTTAAAGAAAAACTATCAAATATGCCTTATTCTCGCCAAGGTGGTAGAGCTGTGTCCTGAATATACCATTTCAGATGGCAGAGGAAAGTTTTCATGATTGAATGTTCCAATCATGCAAAAACATTACCTTCTCCCTAACATGCTACCTTTCTACATGCATGGGTTTTTGTTTTGTTTGGGTTTTTTTTCCTAAGAAAAATTGATATTTCCCACCAGAATTTGATCTGAATTGATTTTAGAATGTATTTCAATTAATTGACTGTGATTTTATGTAAATTGTGCTATTTTTATTGTTGTTAGCCGCTCTGAGCCCGGCTTTGGCTGTGGAGGGCAGGATATAAATAACATTATTATTATTATTATTACTACTACTACTACTACTCAGTCTCCTTTGATCTCTGCTCCTTTGTACAAACCCATGCAAATCCACTCAGAAACCAAGCATGCCACTGAAAGGCCAGCCATTCTTCTCGACATGCTATTTTTCTAGATGCAAGGATTCTCTTTCTTTCTTTTTGAGGACCCTTCATGGGAGTGTCCACCTGCAATCTGTAGCCCAGAACCTCTTTGTGTAGAACTAGACTTCAATTGACAGAGAGAAGTTGAACATTCTGATGGGCTAACAGTGATCAGGGGTCAAAAAGCTGTTAATGTAAATGTTTAATTAGGGCTTTTCACTTGTCCCGTGTCTTGAAAGCACAGGTCCAAGTGCTTTCCCCCTTGCCCTGCTCCTTTCCCAGGGAAAACCCACTCTTTAGCTCCAAATTGGAACAAACAGCAATCCACGAAAAACTTGATTGCCATTTGCTCCAACTGAGTGTTAAAGAACGGTTTTTCCTGGGGGAAATCAGTGGGACAACAGGAAGTGTGGGCAGCGGTGAACGAAGGCGTCGTGACACCCGGGGCGGCAAACCACTATGTACGTGCATGTGCAGCATCACTACGTACAGTGCATGTGCCATACGTAACAACGCCGCACATGTGCTGTACATAGCTGTTTGCCCGCTGTAGTGGCAACGGAGGGATCTCACCATGGTGCATACGGCGCTGGGGTGGCACCACCGGCAAACCGCTATGTACAGCGCATGTGCGGCATTGTTACATACAGCGCATGCATGTGATGCCACACATGCACTGTACATAGTGGTTTGCCACTGGTGCCGGGATCCTCTGCTCACGGCTGCAGCTGCAAACAGAGGATCCTCCACATGCGGCTGTGGCGGCGCGATGGCTGCTCGCGCTGCCAAGAGCTCCCATGGGGTGCCTTCTTGTCACCCCCCCAGACATGGTGCCCGGGGCGCATCGCCCCCGCCCCCCCATTGCGATGCCACTGAGTGTGGGTAAGCTCTTAGTGATTCTTCAAATGGACAAAAAAAGGGTGCCCAAATGCAGGCTATGCCATCCTCTCGTGACTGATCCTACATATTAAACACAACACTTGCACTTCTGTAGCCAGCTTCTACCTAGGCTCAGCATCCTGTGTGAAGAAGCCTACTGCATTTCTTTTAAGCGCTTTGCCAGGAGTCAGCAGTAGTGCAGATCTGATAGCTAGCGCAGATTCACAAACTCGCTTGCATCATTCCCAGTTTGAAAACCCTAATAACACTCGTGGGATCATTCCATGGCTAAGAATGCCACCAGTTTGTTTTTATTTTCCACAAGACGCAGACAATTAAATCTCTCCCATGGAGCAGGATCCTCTGGTACCCCCCCCCCCCCAATTTATGCCTCATTTCACTCTAAGGTTCAATAAAACAGCAAGCAAGCACACTGGATATAGCAAAGCCTGTTCCTTCTGTTGTGATTTATAAGGCAGAGAATCAACCATCCCCCCCAGCATACGATGTTCAGATAACATGTTGTCACTCCTTTTGTTTAGGGCTCTTTTCCCTCTTTGTCCCTTGGTTGCCACTATAAATCAGGAAGAGTTACAAACATCCTTTATTTGCAGCATCTGTTTCGAACCAACATTAATCATTGTCCAAGTACCTGAGAATAACCATTCATTCTAGCTCTATTATTTCTAGCATACACAATGGAGAGACATCTCCATCCTGGTTAATTCCAGTGCTTACCGTTCTTAACGATTGACTGCCGCATTCTACCCCTGCTCAATAAATGGATCCATGTGCCTGAAAGCCATAAAAGATTATGGTGATCATGGGGTTTGATCTCTCAGATGTGCTCCAGCGCCTTGTTTCTGATCACTCTTTATGCCTCCAAACCCAAGAATGTAGGGTGCTGCCTTATGCAGAGTCAGACCCACTGACCCAGCTAGCTCAGCACTGCACGCACTAACTCACGGCAGCTCTCCAAGGTTTGAGGTTGGAGTCCATCCCAGTCCTATTTGGAGAAGCCAAGGATTGAACCTGGGACCTTCAGGATGTTGGGTGACCTCAAAGACAACCAGCTCTCCCAAAGTACATACAGATAACTCTCAGGCAAATAGCCGTTCCAGGAGTGGTTTCAGGGCCCTGATTCAAATCAGTCCATACTGCAGCTGTGAGTACTAATTTAAAAGAAGTAAGATGGCAAGAGCAGGACTGGACCTACCATTGGGCCAAGTGAAGCAACTACTCTAGCTGGTAAATGCTGAGATCAAAACACCACCGAACACTTGGTCACGTAAATGCAAAACTAAACAACACACACAATGTGACAGGCTGCGTGTAACTATATAAATTCTTTTTTTAAATTCTTTTTTAAATACGATTCAACATATATCAAAATATGTGGTTCTGTAAACCGACTTATCATATAAACAAAACATATTATAAGAAATTAGAGTTCAACAAATTGACCAGGAGATACAATCTATTTAGTTCTTATGTTAGCAATATCTATCCTTATATCAATCTTGTAATGTTCCACATGAAGATGCTTTTAAGAATTCTGGCGTTCCTTGTATGCAGGTTTCAGACGAAAGACTTAGAAGAATGGCACATGCAGAAAAGAAGACAAGGATTCCAGGATAATTCTTGTTTTGCCCAACCGGGCTTCATCAGCCGGGCATACACTGGATTATATAAACGAACATAATGTGATATAGTTTTATACAAAGACAGGTAACATAACTCACATACAAAATACAAAATAATAACTCTACATACCGTATACTTGTATATCAAGAACATGGAACGTGGAACATAATGGATTCAGTTATAACAACCATTAACCTGATGTTTTATTTGGTAAATGCTGAGAGGTAAGAATCATCCTACAGAAGCCTTGGATTCACCACTGGGCTACAGCCCTTCTCTAAGCTGCTAGGCAGGGCTGTCCCAAGACATTTTGGCACCTGAGGTGAACCCCAAAATGGTACTCCCCGTTCCTGCCAAGGGAGAAAAAATGGAGGCGGGCTGATAAATGGGCCATTGCCATCCAGAACTCTTCCTGACGGCTGTTATTTCTTTCCCCAACACCATCTGGAGTAATGCTGCCAGAACCTCTGGAAGGGGAGAAAATGCAACCACTAGTTTGAAATTGAGAAACCAGTTTATTTATGGTTCTTCCTGCATCAGGCCAATGGCCCATCTAGTCCAGCTTCCTCTTCTTGCAGTGGCCAATCAAATGCCTATCGGAAACCCAGAAGCAGGACCCAAGCGCAAGAGCGCTCTCCTCTCCTGTGGCTTCCAGCAACAAGCATTCAGAAGCATTACTGCCTCTGACTGTGGAGGCACAGCCATCATGGCTAGTAGGTATTGCTGGGCTTGTTGTCCACGAATTTGTCCAACGCTCTTCTCAAGTCATCCACGTTGGTGGCCATCACTATCTCTTGGAGTGAATGCCATAGTTTTTGCTGCATGAAGAAGCTCTCTGAAATCGTCCAACATTTGGGTTTATTGGATGTCTACAAGTTCTAGCATTCTCTATCCACTTCTTCCATGCTATGCAAAATTTCAGGAAGTTCCATCATGCCACCTCTTGCACACCTTTTCTCTAAACTGGAAATTCCCAAATGCTGCAACCATTCTTCATGGTCTGTGTCCGTGTGTGTGTGTGTATGTTTGTGTGTCACTCCATGCCCTTGATCATTTTGGCGACCCTTCTCTGAACCTTTTCCAACTCCACAATGTCATTTCCGAGGTGAGGCGACCACAATTGTACACAGTATTCCAAATGTGGTCGTGCTACAGATTTGTGTAACGGCACTATGATATTGACAGTTTTATTTTCAGTTCTTTTTCTAATGATCGCTGGCATGGAATGTGTCTTCCTCACATCTTCCAAGCACTGGGGTGACATCTGTCAGTTCTGCGTGTGTTCATTTCTAAGTCTATTACATCCTGCCTTGGGGTTAAAATTCATTTCTTCTTCTTTTTTAAACACACAAAAAATTGTACAAATATACAGTGGTACCTCAGGTTAAGTACTTAATTCATTCCAGAGGTCCATACTTAACCTGAAACTGTTCTTAACCTGAAGCACCACTTTAGCTAATGGGGCCTCCTGCTGCCACCGCCGCGCCGCCAGAGCACGATTTCTGTTCTCATCCTGAAGCAAAGTTCTTAACCTGAAGCACTATTTCTGGGTTAGCGGAGTCTGTAACCTGAAGCATATGTAACCTGAAGCGTATGTAACCCGAGGTACCACTGTAAGCATCTATTTTATTTCAATATATACATTTCTAAGCACAGTTTATATATTTATTCAAAAGCTTTTCTACGCTGCTAGACGTGTTGCTTATCTCTGAACAGTGTGGTACAGTATAAAACAGTAAAAATATCAGTAAAACAAAAATATAACACAAACCACTAAAACAATAGTATAAATGCATGCATATTTATGGAGTTAAGGAATTCAAACAAGTAAGAGCAGGGTTCAAATTATGGGTCAGGGAAAGCCTAGGCAAAAAGTGAAGCTTTTCACAAGACTGATAGTTGCTTCTTCATGTATGGTAGAGGGAAAGGCATTCTGTAACATAGGAGCAATAGTGGACAATGCCAGTTTTTGAGACAGTGTCTTAAGTGACCTCACAGGTCTATACAAATGATCTAAGTAACCTTGCAGGTCCATACAGGGACAGGGGGCCTTTTAGGCAGCCTAGTCTCAATCTGTTCAGGGTTTTGTATGTTAACATCAAAATCTTGAACTGATTGGCAGTCAATGCAGTTTTATCAGCAGAGGTGTCTTTCTTCTTCTTCTTTGGCGATCACTTGTAGCCGAGTAAGATTGTCTTCCCTAAACACAGTTTTAACAATGAATCCGTAAGTGACTGTGGAGGCCAACTCTGGATCCACATGTCCTTCCACAGTGGGGACATTGGTTTCTGGGCAGGAGTTGATCATGGTGTGGATTTGCCAAGCTTGCCTTCCTCTTAGTACGTTTCTCCCTTGCATCCTGAGTTCAAGTGTCATGACACCTTTGGTAAAGGCTGTTCTCCAACTGGAGTGCTCCTGCCTGCAGCATTCTACACCAGCTGCAGCTTCCAGACCAATCCCAAGGGAAGCCCCCATGTAGAGCCCATTACAGTCCAATCACAAGGCTACCAATGAATGAGTCATGCATGAATCACCCCCACAAATGTATTCTAACACATTTTTGAGCCAACAACTGTATTTCAAAATTCAGAAAGGTGTAAAATCAGAGGCCTAATTAAATTCTGATCCATGCATTAGTCTGAGAAGTGCAAATTAGGATGGTGTGCTTAAAAATGCAGACCAAATGCAATTCTCCTCCAACCTTAAAGTAAGGAGCTCGTGAAAGCAGCTCAGTTCACTCCCATTCTGCAACTTCCCAGGAAATAAGGTCATACTTTCCATTTGGCAGATGATTGGGTAAGGCTCAAGGCTATTGATTGAGCGGGAATTTGAACCCTATCTTCTCATATCTAAAGGCCATTACTTCTCTCACTGAGGTTTTAGAGAACGGTGCCGCTATTTTGACAACCAAGTAGAAACAACAGTCACGCAACAGTCCTTGATTCGCAATTCCTGCCATAATATTTTGACTCCCTCTTCTTAGATTAGACTGTGACTTGTCAGTTCAAGTAGCAACATGGCAGTTATTGTTACTATTTTAATGAGGAGAAGAGGACAATAACAAACTAGACAATTGCGGGGAATCAGATCTGGATCAGTAAATGGAATGGAACAGGCTATGTCTCTACCTAAATTTATACCTCTCCCTAGCTGCTGCCTTTGTATCTTCCTACAGGCAGATGGGCAGAGCAGAAAAGTGACATGTACCTCCACAGTGGCTTCTGATCTCCACAATCTATGTACTTTAGCACTGCATATCTTATTGTGCAGTGATTGCACATGCATTCGCTTGAATAGGGCCAGTGGTCATTTTCTCTGTGGTTCTTTGGACCCAACCCATAGTTAGCAAATGGGTTTCCAACTCAGTGTGGTTTTTCCACACTTTTCCACACACATCCTCCAAATGGGGCTGTTTAGAACTTCCTACGAACTAAGTTTCTGCTCATCCATGCCCTTGCCAGCTCTGTCACTCTCCAAACAGTCACTTGTCTCCTTTCCGTAACAAGCTGCCGCAAAGCAGCGGGGTCATGAAGAGGACCTAGGAAATGTCCCCCTAGGGGAGAGTGAGTGGATGGGTTTTACTTCATAGCATGAAGCCGGGAAAGCATGCATTTATCATTCTGAATGCAACTGTCTCATAATTGAGAACAGGGGACAGGATCTGCCAAGGCTCATCACAGTCTAGGCTAGCTTTGAGCACTCACCCCAGTTGCTTTGAACCACAACGCAACCGCCCATGATTTACACTCCTGCTGTGGCATCGCATCCTCCTTTGTGGAAGGAGAGGTCATGCCCTCTACTTTGGGTTAGTTACGATTAGAAAATTGAAGTCATTCGAACTGCAATGATACATCTTCATATAGCAATGCCTGGAAAGTGTTTGAGCTGCACTTCTTCTTCTTTGGCTATTAGTTCTTTTGAGACATTTCTAAAAAAGAAAGAAATTACTCTATCAAGGGGATGACTAAATCCTATTACCAAAATAGATAGCCCCTCCAGAGTCAGCTCTGGAAGCTTGTGGAAATAATTAGGTTTAAAGTGGGGCTAACATAAATTGTGCCTTTTAGAACTTATCAAAATCCAGTCTGGCAAGTACTGGATTTGAAAATTCAGGCCTTTTGATAAATATTTGAACTTGTATTTTAGACCCCTTGAGAGCATCAGCCAAAAATTGAATGATTCCACTGAACTTTAAGAGCAATTAATTTTTAATTTAAAGTTCATGAATTTGTAATATGTTGACTCCCATTTTATCTGTTCCCGGTTTGTAAATTGTCAATATGTGATGTAAGTTCCCCAAAGACTTAAACAAGAGCTACAGCGAGGCATGTCATTCGGTGTAATGAGTGAATCCACGAGGATAGATAGATACAGATTGAAAATTGACAACAAACATATAGAAATCTCTGAATGTCCCAAAAGGATATCCCACAACTGGAAGGGAGCATAAGAAGAACCCTGTTGGATCAAGTCCAATGTCCATATAATCCAGTATCCTGTTCTTACAGTGACCCACCAGATGCCTATGGGGAGCTCAAAGGGAGGACCTGAGTTCAACAGCAACCAAGTCTAGACACTTAGAATCATCCGCATCTTGGCAACCAAGTCTAGACACTTAGAATCATCCCCATCACTCCATCATTTCTATGCAGACTCAACAGAGAAAGCAGGCTTGCCTGCACGCTATTTTTCATAAAAGGATATGCTCTCTCAAATAGGGTGATTGCAACTGCATACACAGTGATCTGCTGATCAAGACAAGGGATGGGGATGACCCTTCAGGTGTTGTTTGATCCCAACTCCCAACAGCCCAGCCAGCACTGCCCATGGTCAAGGATGACAGGAGTTGGTGCCCAATAGTATCTGCAGAGACACAGGTCTCCCATCCCTGATCAAGGCAGTCATGCATCTGAAGAAGATGATTGAAATACAACATAGGAACATTCACAACATGCATATACTAGTGCCCAGATAAGAGGTCTTAGCAAGTTCACTATGCTGTGAACTTCTGGCAATGGGAACAGGCGGCTCTGTGCATTTGTGCTCCTTGTGGTGAGCTACAGAAGCCTGCCGAGTGGAGGGAAAGGGGTGACTTTGCCACCCGAGTGTCAGGAGTTGTGAGAGATAGAAGCAGAAATCTTTCCAGTGAGCCTTGTTTAGCAAGACACGTGGGATTTTGGTTCAATGGTTTTCATGAGCTATGATGCTCCTTTAAGTTCCAGAGCAGCAGCACCAAGCAGCATAAGCCTGACAGGGATGGGTGACTCTGTCAATTTCATTTTCTCCTTTATCCTGTCTTAAGCTCAGCTCACCACATTTCCACATCATTCAGCCAGCAGTGTCCTCTTTACCAAGGGCATCAGCCAGGGCTCAGCTCCGACACCCTGGTTCACTTTGCCTAGACAACCCTCTAGTTACTTCTCAAATGGCTAAGTTATTTATGTTGCTGGATTTTTGCTTAGCTCCTTAGAGGAAGGACTGTAGCTCAGTAGCAGATCATCTGCTTTTACACACAGAAGGCCCAAAGTTCAGTCTCTGACATCTTCAGGTTGATTTGGGAATGTTCCCTGCTGAACACCCAGCATAACTGGTGTGTGTGTGTGTGTGTGTGTGTGTGTGTGTGTGTGTGTGATGACCCCAACCTTGCTACATCCTTGCTTACGTCTCCTTCTCTGCAATGGACTTTCAAGGTAGCTGGCTTCAATAAACTCCTCTATTCCTTAGAGTTTTGCACACGTTTTACAATAAACTCTTCTGACAATTTCCTGCTTCTCTAACATCTTGATGATCTGCAGGACGCGCTGCCAAGTAAGCAAAATGCTAGATTATCCAGCCCCTGGAAGATACTAATTTAATACTTCAGCATATGGCTATGGCATGTATCTCACAGGGAACCTCTGCTTAATGCCTTTATCCCAGCACGAACTGATTGGTCTGGTAAGAGGTAGGATGAAAAGTGAATGCAGACACAGCCCAGACCCCCAAGGGGGAATATAGAGCTATGTTGGAACTAAAATGCTTCAGTCTAGTCTGATGTCACACCTTTCTCTCCCTCTCTAGCTGCAGGAAGCCTTGGGTCTTGATGGCCGGAGAGGCGGAGGTTCAGGCCTGAGGTTCAGGAACAGAGCTGCAACCAGCTGGTGGTGTTGGGTCCTTGCACGAGGAAGCTGCCTCCACAGCTCGCTCACATGCCGGATGCCAGGAGAGGGGAGATGAAGCAGCCGCTGGCTCTCTGCTTTTTTGCTGCTTCTGTCTGTGGGTCAGGCCTGACCCAGGAGTGGAGCTGCAGCCAGCTGGTGGCTATGCCCTCCCTCTCTCTCACGGTCAGCCTAGGGGTGGCCCTAAGGAACCGCTGCCCCCCCCCCAGCCCTGAAGGCTGAGCCCAGGCACGGCTTCCCTTGATGAGGGAGCTGGTCATAGGGAGGCCTGGTTGCATACCCTAAAAAAAAAATGCGCAGGACCCTGATGAAGTGTGCTGAAATGGCAAAGTTAACTGGAAAACTAAGAGACAAGGAGAACAGAGATTTCAAGAAAGACTGGGAACCATTTATGTTGTACAGTGGTACCTCTGGTTAAGAACTTAATTCATTCCGGAGGTTCGTTCTTAACCTGAAACTGTTCTTAACCTGAGGTACCACTTTAGCTAATGGGGCCTCCTGCTGCCGCCGCGTGATTTCTGTTCTCATCCTGAAGCAAAGTTCTTAACCCGAGGTACTATTTCTGGGTTAGCGGAGTCTGTAACCTGAAGCGCCCGTAACCTGAAGCATCTGTAACCCGAGGTACCACTGTATTTACAGAAGCATTGTAAAGAAGTGGACTCACCAGCAGGGTTTGAGTAAACACTTACAATGAAGAAAATAAATATAAAAGCTAAGATGTAATAATGGGGAAAGATTAAAAGGTAAGATGTAATGTGGAAAAGATGATACAAAATCAATAAGGTTATAACCCCACCCTCCAGCCCCTGACACTACGCTACGCCACTGATACTGTCACTTACTTGCCTGGATGGAGGAAAAAGTAGTGTAGAAACAATATGAGAGGAGGTGTGCTGGGGAAACTTCCTGCAAATACTTACAATGGTATGGGCTAATGAGAGGTGGCTCCTCATACTAACTTTCTTCTCAGAAGTAAAGCTTACATTCATTGGTTAATAATAATAATAATAATAATAATAATAATAATAATAAAAAAATAATTTATTATTTATACCCCACCCTTCTGGCTGGGTTTCCCCTGCCACTCTGGGCAGCTCTCAACAGAATATTAAAAACAAAACAAAACATCAAAAATTAAAAACTTCCCGATACAGAGCCTTCAGAAGTCTTCCAAAAGTCAGATAGTTGTTTATTTCTTTGACATCTGATGGGAGGGCGTTCCACAGGGAGGGCGCCACTACCGAAAAGGCCCTCTGCCTGGTTCCCTGTAACCTCACAGTGATGAAACTGCCAGAAAGCCCTCAGAGCTGGACCTCAGTGTCCGGGCTGATGATGATGTGCATTCAGGCACACCCAGAACTGGGATGTGACTCCCCCCCCCCCCCCGAAAGTGGTCCAAAAGGGAATGCAAGCCCTCAGACTGAAAAGTTGCTGCTGCTGCTGTTTTTGAAACCACCCCTTTTCTAGATCTTTTTTCTTTGGTGTATACCTCTATCCTGATGTACTGAGGATCCAATTTAAATTGGATTTGCAAGCTCTGGCCTCCCAAATCCCACACCAGATTCCACAATATAGTAAAAATTCTATCAGATCCTATGAACCAGCATCACTTGGGATAGAAGCAGGGTCCAGAAAGAGAAAATTGGAGGTGTGTGTGTGAATGGTTGCTGAATGAGCAAACTCCCAACAGCATCTCCACCAACATCCTTGGAAGCCCTGTCAGGACTAACAGCTCAGCGATTCTTTACAGCAACTCTACACCATAATAGATGTTGTGGGATTTGTACCCTTATTATGAAAAGCTGCTTATAAACAGCCGTTCCTTTAATAATCTTTGCTGCAAATGCGGTCTATTTACAGTCATCTGCATATATTTGCATGTCTGCCATTAATACTGAGTTAGACATGCTCTGATTACATTACACTGCTAAATCCAGCCTTAATCTGAAAGCCTTGGGATTCGATAACATGATTTTGGGTAATATGTGCGTGCGTTAACATTGGTGACAACAGTCCTCCTAACACAGTTTTAACAAGCAGGCTCTGTCCTTTGAAAAGAGAAGTCTCTTTGTTCGCTGCAGGTACCTGCTAGGAGGGTTTCCTTCTGAATAGCGATGTGACAAGCCTTCCCCTGCAATCCTTCACTCTTTAACAATGCTTTGAAGGCCTAGTAGCTCGAGCATTTGAATATATTTAGGCACGAAGAGTCAAGTGGAAATATGACGGCCAAGTGGCATCAGAGTGGAAGGCAAGCAAAATTGACTGGCTGATTGGTTGGTTTTTATTTAAATGCATTTTTAAAGGCATATATATATGGTATATAGTATAAAATATGAAAAATGAAACAATATAATTAGAACAGAGGTACAACAGCATAAATTATGGTACTGGGGGAGACTCTTGAGAGTCGCATGGACTGCAAGAAGATCAAACCTATCCATTCTGAAGGAAATCAGCCCTGAGTGCTCACTGGTAGGACAGATCCTGAAGCTGAAGCTCCAATACTTTGGCCACCTCATGAGAAGAGAAGACTCCCTGGAAAAGACCCTGATGTTGGGAAAGATGGAGGGCAGAAGGAGAAGGGGACGACAGAGGACGAGATGGTTGGACAGTGTTCTCGAAGCTACGAACATGAGCTTGACCGAACTGTGGGAGGCAGTGGAAGACAGAAGTGCCTGGCGTGCTCTGGTCCATGGGGTCACGAAGAGTCGGACACGACTAAATGACTAAACAACAACAACACCCTGCTCTCCATGAAACCTACTCAGACATGTAAACTCAGCACGTAATTATGACAAATGATTTTAGTAGGTACAGTCGTACCTTGGAAGTCGAACAGAATCCGTTCCGGAAGTCCGTTCGACTTCCCAAATGTTTGGAAACCAAAGCGCGGCTTCCGATTGGCTGCAGGAAGCTCCTGCAGCCAATTGGAAGCCACAGAAGCCCGTCGGACATTTGGCTTCCAAAAACAGTTCGCAAACTGGAACAGTCTTTGCGGCATTCAGGAGCCAAAATGTTCGACTCGCAACCAAGCTAGGACTGTATACGTGTTTTAAAAGTACTGATTATATTATCACTTTTTTTTAATGTTCGGTTTGTAATTGACATTTTCAATGAATGTTTTAGACAGTCTGCTGCAAGCCACATAGAGGTATTTTGTTTTAGTAAGTGGTATATACATTTCATTAAATAACTAAATATATATATATATAAATAAGCAGCAGGAATATGGCCCGGTCATATGGGCCAGCTAAAACCTTGGCAAAAAGATGCCGTGTTACTATGATGTTACTATGGTCAAGGGGAAAGCAGGTTTTGAAAAAGGGATATGAATGAAAAGAGGTGGAACCGTGCAGGTGTTCTAGGATGCAGTTCAAGACATAAGGGGAAATACGGAAAAAGAGAAGAGGGAGCAGGAACACTTTGGGTAGTTAAAGGTGGTGGAGCTGAAGAGTCCATTCTTATGCTTCTAATTCTATATTCACTTACCACTAGAAGGGACTTCATCTCCCATCTGAGTTCGACCCAGAATTCATTCACCACTCTGGAAGGTAGCAGACTGGCTTAGTAGGCACAAGCTAGGCTAGCTTACATGGCTCAGGGAGGGGTGGCATCATCTAGTACCTGCCTTCTGAGGTAGATGCCTTACTCTGTGATAGGAGCATCAGTTTGGAGGCTAGCTCATTTATGTGCTCTGAAACTGGAAGAGGAAATGCGGTCTGGATATGCCCTTTGCAGGTATTCTAGCAGAATAGGGAAACTTTTTTCTGCATACCAGTAGAGGGTAAGACCAGAACCAAAAGTGAGAGAACCAGAGCCAATGGTCATTTCTCTCTCTGCACCACCAACCCTTCTCTCCACCTCTCTCTCTCTCTCTCTCTCTCTCTCTCTCTCTCTCTCTCTTCCTCCCACCCCTTCTCTCTCTCTATCTTTCTCTCTCTCCCACATACACTCTTTCTTCCTCTTTACTACCTGCAGGAAACTAGGCCACATTCTACACACACACCTCAAACTGCAGAGTCCTGCAAGCTAATGATCCACAACCACCTCCTTACACACATGGTGAAAAGGCCATCAGGTAAGTTTAGGCTTTGAATATTTCTCATTGTCAGCAATGGGCTGTATCTAATGATAATCATACTCAGAGCAGACCCATTGAAATCAATGGGCATGGCTAATTCAGAGCCATTAATTCCAATGGATCTACTCTGAGTAAATGCTAGAAACAATCAAATGTGTTTTGTGCCATAAAAAATGAATGAATACCTTGTGTACACACACACACACACACACAGAGAGAGAGAGAGAGAGAGAGAGAGAGAGAGAGAGAGAGTTAATACAGGAAATAAAAGGTCACCATACAATCATTTGCAGAAAGCTCTCCCCCACATTGTGCTGTCAAACAGCCAGAATTCATTGCTGCCTCTTCCCACATCCATGACATTATTGCCCATTTGGCACTAATCTGTCATCTGAGATTAGCTTGGATTTCACCTGTCATGGGAAATGTGAGTGTTGGGCATACAAAAGCACTGCAACAACCAATTTTGGCCTGCAGCCCCAGATGACCATCTCTAATCGATATACTGAGACATTGCCCAGTTCAGAGGCCCCAGACATCCCCTGTGCATTTATTTCTACCTTCTCTTTCTTTCCCGCCTCAGTTTCTCAGAGTCGCTCCTCTACTCCTTTAACTTTGGCCTTTTCAGATCTCAAGTCCTGAGAGAGCCTCAGAGCTTTATTTTTCCAAGTTCGGCTTTTGAACAGGCTGCATTTCTAACCATTTCATCGGCCCTGAACTCTTGTTTTCATGAATGCTGTGCTGAAAATTTTCTCTCTTGCTCGCTCTCTCTCTCTCTCTCTCTCTCTCTCTCTGTGTGTGTGTGTGTATTGAGGGGGGTGTAAATTGAGTGGCTAACGTGCCCAGACCTCATGGAGAATATGAACATAATCTGTCCATGAAGAGCACATTTCCTAGCCAATATACATAATCTCCAACATGCCTAGGGAAATGTACATATTTTGTGTGTGTGTGTGTTTTAATGTATTTTTATTAAAGATTTTCTTGATTTACAAAAGTATTTGCAATGTCTCTCTCTCTTATTCCCCCCCATGTAACATTTTTTACCAATCGGTTTCATTTGTCGAGACATTAGGAAGAAAAGGGGGAAACAGGAGGGGGGGGAGATGAGTAGGGATGGTGTGGGGTGGTGATGTTTCGATTTTACTTAATATATGTGGGGTTTTGTGTCCGCGTTGCTTGTGCAGGTTCTCTGCTGTTCACTTGTGTTCCTTTGGTGGTGAGAGAGCTTGGGGTTGGCCTAGGGTGTGGTTGTTCATTTGTGGTTGGCTGTGGTGGTCTTTGTTTTCATGTGTGAGTGGGGTGGGTAGGTGCTTTGGATCAGGATAGCCATATTGATTTGTATGCTGTTGGTGGATTTTTGTCATTGTCTTGTTGGGTTCTGGGATTCCACGTATAGCTCTGGTGGCAGTGACCCGGTAGTGCTTTATTCAGCTAAGCAGAATCAACAATGGAAATCTACATATATTGACTGAATTGTGTACTTTCTCCAGTATAATCACCTGCCAATGTGCACAAATCTCTCTTCATTAATAGATTATGTGCACATTCTGCATGAGGCCTTGGGAATGTGCACAATGGCTGGCTGCTATGCACATGAACTGCTCAATTTACATATAGAGAATAAAAATAAATTGTTTTTGGAAATTATCAAAGGGGGAGTGGATGACTCTCTCATGTGTGGGGTGCAGGGCCACAATTGATGTGGCTGAGGAACGTTTAGAATATTCTTTTCTGCATTCTTCAAATCATCTCCCTGATGGTCTGAACTCTGCAACGTAATTAAAGCCCAGGGGAAGATGTCGGGGTGGGTGTCTGGGGGAGGCTGCAGGGTGCTAGACAAATGTACGATGAAGAGGAGGGGACACATTATTGGCCATCTTGCACTGACAAGGTAAACTCACACCTCCACACTCACGGAAATTCTAAAGGCATTCAAAAATCACCCTGAGATTGAGGCAGGAATAAACAGCCTCTTACATAGGGCAAGAAAGCTATCAAGAAAATAAGGGGCAGATTTTGCCACAGCACTAGTTCTTAGGGATCAAAATGCCTGAAGAAATTGGAAGACTTGCCTAGTGCTAACCCAAGCAGGATTATTAATTGCTGGAAGAGGACCAATAAAAAGAATGTATTTATTAGTAGTAAGGTAAAGGTAAAGGGACCCCTGACCATTAGGTCCAGTCGTGGCCGACTCTGGGGTTGTGGTGCTCATCTCGCTTTATTGGCCAAGGGAGGCGGTGTACAGCTTCCGGGTCATGTGGCCAGCATGACTAAGCCGCTTCTGGCAAATCAGAGCAGCGCACGGAAATGCTGTTTACGTTCCCACAGGAGCGGTGCCTATTTATCTACTTGCACTTTGACGTGCTTTCGAACTGCTAGGTTGGCAGGAGCAGGGACCGAGCAATGGGAGCTCACCCCGTCGCGGCGATTCAAACCACCAACCTTCTGATGGGCAAGTCCTAGGCTCTGTGGTTTAACCCACAGTGCCACCCACGTCCCTTATTAGTATTGTAGTAGAACTACATAATCTGTTTTTTGAGACATATCCTCACAAAGCTGCTAGCAAATATGATTGAAAGCAATGTAAATTGCAACAAAGGGTATTTTTAATATCCATTCAATGGCAATGGCTCGGCCTAAAACCAGAATAAAAATAACACAGTAGTCAAGCGGCCTCCCCCACCCCCACAGCCAGTGGCGTAGCATGGGTTGTCAGCACCCGGGGCAAGGCAAGTAATTTGCGCCCCCTAACCCGTGGATTTGCGCCCCCTAACCCTAACCCCCAGATGTTGTGCCCGGTGCGGCTGGCCCCCCCTGCACCCCCCATGCTACGCCACTGCCCACAGCATACAAACTCCGATTTATAACCTCATTTACATTAAGATGGGCCACTGGTCTGTGGCCCATCTAGTTCAGCATTAGGTTATCACAGTGGCCAACCAGATGCCTGTGGGAAGCCTGGAAGCTGGTTAAAGTTAAAAAGTTAAAGGACCCCTGGGTGATTAAGTCCAGTCAAAGGCGACTATGGGGTTGCGGCACTCATCTCGCTTTTCAGGCCAAGGGAGACGGTGTTTATCCACAGACAGCTTTCTGGGTCATTTGGCCAGCGTGACTAAACCACTTTTGGCACAACGGGACACCGTGACGAGTGCCAGAGCGCCCGGAAATGCTGTTTACCTTCCTGCCGCAGTGGTACCTATTTATCTACTTGCACTGGTGTGCTTTCAAACTGCTAGGTTGGCAGGAGCTGGGACAGAGCAATAGGAGCTCAACCCATCACTTGGATTCAAACCGCTGACCTTCCATTCAGAAGCTGAACCCGAGCACAACAGCACTCTGGCCACTTGTGGTTCCCAGCAACAGGCATTCAGAGGCGGACCACCTCTCACAGTGCAAGTAGAATATGGCCATAATGGCTAGCAGCCGTTGATAGACCTGTTCTCCACGAATTTATCTAATCCTCATTTGCAGCTGTCTAACTTGGTAGCCTAACTTGTGGGAGCATATTCCATCATTTAATTATGCATTGTGTGGAGTACTTTATTTTGTCTGTCTTGAACCTTCCAGCATTCGGTTTCATTGGGTGTCCCTAAGTTCAAGTGTCATGAGGGAGGGAGAAAAGTTTTTTGCTATCCATTTCATCTGTGCCATGCATAATTTCATACACCTCTATCATGTCTCCTCGCCTTTTCTGCAGAATAAAAAATAGCCATCAAAGGTCACAGAGAGATGGTGGTGATTGATGATTGATGATGATGGTTTTTATGCTGCCAGTCTCCCCAAAGGAGCCCAGGGCAACATAGAACAAAATAGTATCACAATAAAATATCACAAAACAACCAAAGAAGTACAGCAGGTGACGAAAAACAAAATCATAGCAGAAGGGCATCGTTCTCCAAAGGCCTATGTACACAGATACCTCTTCAAAAGGTGCCAACATGTTGAGCAGGGGAGAGATTGATGGATCTCGACAGGGAGGGGATTCCATAACCAAGGGGCTGGCACAGAGGAGATGGGTCTTTGATGCTCTTTCAAAAACAAAATGCCTACCAGATCTCAGCAGGATATCATTGACCTAGAAATCCTACTATTTTTAATGTGTGCTAATAGAAATCCCATAGGTAGCCCCCTGTTTATAACCTTCCTTCTTCCTGGTAGGACTCCAAGCAAGCATTCTAATCTCACACCAGCCTGAAGCTTGCTGGAACAACAGTAGGAAAATTTGGCCATGAATGCTATGTCAAGACCAGCATATATGTGATTCATATTAAACCAAGATTTCTGTTCTTGTCAAGGCTCTAGCAAGTGTTCGGAGAATCACAATCCCTCCCCCGGCGGTAGTCAAAAGGCAGATAACCGAAAGAATTCTTACCACGTAATTATTCAGTATTCACAGAGAGGGACAAAAGAATGCAGTCCCTACAATAATACTGTTGCTCCAACTGAGCTCCTGACAGTTTTATCCCCATCCCACAAGTCATCAAAGTCCATATATGAGGGCAGCCAATGTGGTGCACCAACTCCCATCAGCCCCAGCCAGCATGGGCAACAGTAAGGGATGATGGGAGCTAGAGTTCAGCAAGATCTGAAAGGCCACAAGTTCCTAGGGATGGAGGACAAATTCTCTTCTGTTTAGTGGAACACAACCATTCTTCAAAATTCATAGTGTTAAGAATTTTGTAATGCAGTTTGCCAACCAAATAATGTTTACAAAAATACGTATATCAGAGGAAAGTGTGCATTAAAGTGGATCAAAGCGAGAGAGAAAATACAAAAATGTATTGGGAGAAATTGCCTGCCAAAACATTTTTTTAAAAAAAATAAATGGTACAATGTTCAGATTAAGGGAAATAATAGTATTGTTCTATTCTGCCATACTCAGACCCCACCTGATGTCCTGTGTCCAGTTCTGGGCACCACAGTTTAAGAAAGATATTGACAAGCTGGAATATGTGCAGGGGAGGGTGACAAAGATGATAAGGTGTCAGGAAACCAAGCCTTATGAGGAACAGTTGAGGGAGTTGGGTACCTAGAGAAGAAAAGACTGAAAAGTGATATGATAGCCATTTTCAAATATGTGAAGGGATGTCACATGGAAGATGAAACGAGCTTGTTTTCTGCTTATCCAGAGAGTAGGACCCAAACCAATGGATTCAAGTTACAAGAAAGGAGATTTCGACTAAACATTAGGAAGAACTTTCTGACAGTAAGAGCTGTTCAACAGTGGAATGGACTTCCTCAGAAGGTGGGGGAGACTTCTTCACTGGTGGTTGTTAAACAGAAGTGTGATTGACATTTGCCAGGGATTATTTAGATATGATTGAGGCATTGCAGGGGGTTTGGGTAGATGACCCCTGAGGACCTTTCCAAACCTACAATTCTATGATTCTATTTTGCAAGGCCTGGGGCAAGCAAAATTGAGCTGCCCTAAACCTCTCTGCCCACCAGCACTTTCCAACTCACCGTGTTAGTACAGTGGTACCTCAGGTTAAGTACTTAATTTGTTTCGGAGGTCCATACTTAACCTGAAACTGTTCTTAACCTGAAGCACCACGTTAGCTAATGGGGCCTCCCGCTGCTACCGCACCGCCAGAGCACGATTTCTGTTCTCATCCTGAAGCAAAGTTCTTAACCTGAAGCACTATTTCTGGGTTAGCGGAGTCTGTAACCTGATTGGGCGTATGTAACCTGAAGCGTATGTAACCTGAGGTACCACTGTACCTGAATTAGTTTAGCATACCTGTGTGTTCGTGTGGAGCCATTCCACTTCCACTGAGCTGTAGTGCAGATCTTTTCCCAAGGAGAGAGGTGAAATGCAATATTTACTTTGCTAAGTGCAGCAAGTGAGAAGCACTCCACTGTGAAATAAATAACAGGGGATATTAAAATTCAATATGTAAAAGTAATGGAGTAATGGAAGATGTACTGCATTGTGTGCAGCATGTTTAACAAGGGCATGAATATTCTCAGTGGTAAATAACATGTTTGGCAATCTCGTTCTCTGGGCAAAGGAACAGAGGGTCAAAGTGCCAGGGGATGGCAGTTTTTCCCCCCGAAAAAAGAAAACACACACACACATCCAACCATGTTTTCTTAAATGCAGGATAAATCAGAAAGGTGACTGCATGGATAACTGTTGAAACAAGAACAGAGCTCTGTGCCACCTTAAATTCATGGTGGAAAGTTTCCATCACGATGAAATGGTTAGTCAAAGCTGCCAAAGGAGACTCTTTTGTTGTCAATAAATCAGGAGTCGGGAACATAAAAGGTTAATGCTCCATGTACAATCTGGCAAGGCTCCTACCTTCTTCATGCATACCCAAGGAACCTTGTGCTGCTCCTGCATGATAGCATATGGTGCAGGTCTAACTGTGTCTACTCAGAAGTAAGCCCTGTTGAAATCAGTGATGCTTACTCCCAAGTAAGCGAAGTTAGAATAGAAGCCTTATTTATTATGAACATGATTCACCCATAGTTCCCTTCCTCCTTCACTCCCATGGGAGAGGTGAACCCCCCATGCTTACATCTCTTCCACTGAAATCAATTGGACTTTAAAGTGTTTCATCATATCCACCATACTTGCAGAATGAGGTGGTAGAGTGCTGTTGAGGTCGTAAAGACTGGACCACTTACAACCGCTTCCAGACAGCCACTGAGAATTTATATCGAAGGGAGTCAATGTGGTGCCTTCCAGCTGCTGTTGGAAGCCAACTTCCATCATCTTTGATGAGAGCTGAACAACATCTAGAGAGTCACCAGTTCTCCCCCACCAGGGTTAAGCCTGACTACCCCACCATGGCCCCTCCTCTTGAGTAGAACTGATGTGGACTGCTTTGTGCTGTTGCTGCTCTTGAGGATATGGGTCCAGTTGGGGTACGTTAGGTCATTCTGCAGGTTCTCTAGGTGTGATGTTAAAGTTCTATGGGATGCCCAGTCTTTCTCTAGTCCTGGTTCATGGTGTGGCCCTCCTCTGATGGGGAGCCCTCATCCAATTCCAGCTTTGCCAGGTCTTGGCAGCAACGTCATCTTCTAACAGACCTGGAATGAGAAGGAAACTGTGTTAAGGCAAAATCAGGCTCTAAAATCAGTTTGGTACACCCATAGTCATGCAAAATGCAAACGTTTATAATTGATGACAACTGTCAAAAGAACTGATTTCTGGGTGTATAGCATTTATCATAGTTTGGGGTTTTTAAATTAAGGTCTGATGTCTTTGCAAACCAGAGGTCCTGATTCAACCATAGTACTGTTTTGATTCAGACAGACTTTTTCCATAGCTGGCATTGTCCTGAGGATCTGACTAGATCAATGCTAATGGCTCTGAGTGAATTTAAATTGATACCAAAAAATAGCGTTAACCTTTCCGACTATTCAGCATTTAAAAGCAATCAGTAAGGAAACATTTACAATGTTAGTGGTTTATGTTTTCTTGAGGAAATTCTACCCTGCAAGTTAATCAGATAAATCAAAGGAGAAACAATGCAGCAGAGACTGTGAACCTCACATCTGCTCCACAGTTTTATTATTTTTCAATAGGTTTATGGGTTTGCCTTGTAAATCTTAAGTTTTAGTGGTGGGACTTTGCACGTTCAATATTTGTGATGCTGTATTGAGTTTCACAGTAGTAAGTGAAAATCTTGACCGACATATTTGAGTACTTCCAGCATGATTTTCTTGTGTATGAGATGGTTGTAACTTTCTACTACCTAACCTTGCACCAGCACAGGGATGATGAACCTATGACCTTCCATACATTATTGACCTACAGTTCCCATCATACTAGATTGTTGACTATGCTGCATGGGGCTGATGGGAGTTGGAGTCCAACAACATCTGGAGGACCACAGGTTCCCCATCCCTGCACTAGTGCATCCACAACTGTGATCTTGAACAGATAAAAGCGAGGTCCTCAGAACCAACCACCACATATTTCCTTGCCTGATGCCAAAAAACACACAACAGGAACAGCCAAAGGGGCACTGGGGAGTCTGCATCCAAGGTAGATGAGATAAGGAAAGGCATACGACACATCCCCACCTTACATTTAAAACACCATTAATTTACTATTAAATCGCTTTAATAGACATGCCCCACCCGAAAAGGAAGAGGAAGAGGAAGAGGAAGAGGAAGAGGAAGAAGAAGAAGAGATTTCTTCACCTCGCAGGGGGTCGACCTGGCTTGTGTGACGGAGACCTGGGTGCGCGAAGGGGTAACTGTTACCTTACGAGAGATGGTGCCCCCGGGTTTCTCCGTCCTCCACCAGTCACGGACTGTGGGCCGGGGGGGAGGGGTGGCAGTATTAATCCGGGAAGATTGTTCTTTCAGGGCTCTACCTTCGCCATCGATCCCCGGCATTGAATGTGTTGGCCTAGTGTGGGGCTCCGAGGAGAGCTTGGCTGTCTGGCTGGTGTACCGGCCACCTAGCGCACCATCAGCCACCCTGTCAGGCCTGCTGGAGGCAGTGGCCGGCTGGGCCTTGGAGTTCCCTAACCTATTGGTATTGGGAGACTTCAACTTCCACGCTGATGCCACTCCCTCCTCACAGGCTCTGGACCTGGTGTCTTCCATGGCGACACTAGGGCTCTCCCAGTTTGTTTCGGGCCCCACACATCAAGCAGGCCACACGCTGGATTTGATCTTTGGCGCCGGTATAGATGTGATCATGTCTCCTTCGATGAAGGTGCCATGGTCTGATCACTACGCTCTGAAAGCCAGGATTGACTTTCCACCCCCACCCTGCTTAGGTGGCGAGCCGATTTGGGCTCGCCCGCAGAGGCTGATGGACCCTGATAGATTCCGTCAAGCCTTGCGGGACCTTGCTCCCCCTGGCGACTCATTGACTGAGCTTGTTGAGGGCTGGAATACCCAGCTCCTGGCAGCCATCGATGAGATCGCACCTAAGCGCCCTCTGCGACCCCGCAGAAACCGGGCTCCCTGGTTTACCGAGGAGCTTCGGAAAATGAAGCGGGACCTCAGACGGCTAGAGCGAGTATGGCGGGGTGCCCGTGACGGAGCCTCAAGAACATCTTATAGGGTTTTTATGAAAACCTATGAGATGGCAGTGAAGGCCGCTAAGAAGTCTTACTTCTCGGCCTCCATTGCATCCGCTAGCTCTCGCCCGGCGCAATTATTTAGTATAATTCGGTCTTTAACGTCCCTTGAAGGACAGCCAAATTTAAATAACAATCTGACACACAGCTGTGAGGCATTTGTGAGCTTTTTTGCGGAAAAGGTCCTGTTGCTCCGCCATGACCTCCCTGCCAATTTGGACACAATAAAGGAACTGGAGGCCCCTCGACTGTCCTCAGGTCCAGTATTGGACCACTTTGACCGGATATCTCCAGCCGATGTGGACAGATTCCTCCAAGCTGGAAAGCCCACCACCTGTCCTCTTGACCCGTGCCCGTCATGGCTGATTAGAGCGTGTCCAGACGAGGTGCGGGCCCCCCTGGGGGATATTATCAATTTGTCCCTTGGCACCGGGACATTCCCAGGGGAACTGAAGGAGGCAGTGGTGCGTCCGCTCTTAAAGAAAACATCATTAGATCCCTCAGATCTATCCAATTACCGCCCGGTCTCGAATCTTCCATTCCTGGGTAAGGTGATTGAGAGAGCGGTTGCTGAACAGCTTGGTAGGTTTCTGGATGAAACATCTGCTTTGGATCCATTCCAGTCCGGCTTCCGCGCTGGTCATGGGACCGAGACGGCTCTGGTCGCCCTAACAGATGATCTCCGCAGGCAGCTGGATCGAGGTGGGTCGGGGCTGCTGATTCTTCTAGATCTGTCAGCAGCCTTTGACATGGTCGATCACGAACTCCTGGACCACCGCCTTGCCGACGTGGGGATCCAGGGCACAGTCCTTCAATGGCTGCGCTCGTTTCTCTCTGGTCGGGGACAGAGGGTGGCGCTTGGGGGGGAATTGTCATCGCGCCACTCCTTGGTGTGTGGAGTGCCTCAGGGTGCGATTCTCTCTCCGATGCTTTTTAACATCTTTATGCGCCCCCTCGCCCAGCTTGTCCGGAGTTTTGGGCTGGGTTGCCATCAGTATGCTGATGACACCCAACTCTATCTGTTGATGGATGGCCATCCTGACTCGGCCCCAGACACACTGACCAGATGTCTGGAAGCTGTGGCTGGATGGTTACGTGGGAGCCGGTTGAAGTTAAATCCTTCGAAGACAGAGGTCCTCTGGCTGGGTCGGGACGATATGGGATTGAGGGGGCAACTCCCATCTCTTGCGGGGGTGCAATTAGTGCCAGCACCGTCCGTTAAGAGTTTGGGTGTAATCTTCGATACCTCCCTTTCTATGGAGGCGCAGATTACAGCTATAACAAAGGCGGCATTTTTCATCTCCGCCAAGCTAAGCAGTTGGCCCCTTATCTCTCTCGCCCTGACCTAGCCACTGTGATCCATGCGACGGTCACCTCCAGACTGGATTATTGTAACTCGCTCTACGTGGGGCTGCCCTTGAGACTGACCCAGAAACTCCAGCGGGTGCAGAATGCCGCGGCGAGACTCCTTATGGGGTCTTCGCTGCGAGATCACATTCATCCGGTACTATACCAGCTGCACTGGCTCCCGGTGGAGTACAGGATCAGGTTTAAGGTGCTGGTTTTAACCTTTAAAGCCCTATACGGCCTAGGACCCTCGTACCTACGGGACCGCCTCTCCTGGTATGCCCCACAGAGAAACCTACGGTCTGCAAATAATAACATCCTCAAGGTCCCAGGCCTCAGAGAGGTTAGGCTGGCCTCAACTAGAGCCAGGGCCTTCTCGGCTGCGGCTCCAATCTGGTGGAATGCTCTGTCACAAGAGACTAGGGCCCTGCGGGACTTGACATCTTTCCGCAGGGCCTGCAAGACAGAGTTGTTCCACCAGGCCTTTGATCAGGGCGCAGCCTGACTCCCTCCTCTGGCAACCTGCACAGAACTTTGCTTAATTGGTTGCCATCAATTTGATTTAATTAATTTTTATAATGAAATATTTTTAGATTGTGTGATTATTTGATTTTTTGATTATTTGATTGTTGTTAGCCGCCCTGAGCCCGGCTTCGGCTGGGGAGGGCGGGATATAAATAAAATTTATTATTATTATTATTATTAAGAAGAAGAAGAAGAAGAAGAAGGGGCAGCATTCTTTTGGTGTGCTGAAAGTTCTTAGGAGACCTCTATTCCCCCCAAAACTTCAATTCCAAGCATGTTTTAATAATCAATCCCTCTCCCCAGGGAACTCTGGGAAGTGTAACTCAGGGGGAAGCGGAATAAGGATCTTCTAACAACTCTCAGCAATCTGCGGTTACCATAATTCTTCTCAGAAAGCCATGATTATTAAAGTGGTTGTTCCAACATATCTAGAAAAAGGAGGGCTGCTTTCCTCCCCTTGAACAAAGTGCCTGTTTTGCCTTCATGGTTATCTCTGCAGCAAGTGAAAAAACACCCATGATCTTAGTTTAATTAGATAATAATAATAATTTTATGCAATTCAAATGTCCTAGCCCAGTAAATCCCCCTTCTGAAGTTGGCAGATGCAAATTAAATCCTGTGTGCTGGAGTATGATTTGGCTTTGAACACTCTGAAAAGCCCTCCGTGATTCAGGCGGTGGAGGGGAATTAGTCTTTAAGCTGCATCTGTAGAGTTTCTTCTCCCTTAATTTATTTATGGGGAATGCTATTGGGGCAATGTTTGGAATCGGACAAAACTGCCAAGTGACAAAAATGATTGAGAGACAAGGTGTTTAACTGCTAATAGCCTTAAGTCCCTGATAACAGAGGGCCAAGCTTCCTTGAAACAGTAATAGACAACAGGCCATCTGTCACAATTTGTCCCACACCATGTTTGAAAAGCATCAACCAGTATCAGAATCGCTCAAATCGTTATTTATACCATCATGCAAAGAGGACTGGAGGAGATATTCAGTTCAACTTCACGTTTAAAGGTGATCCTACCAAATAAACATTTTCAAAAAAAATAATATCATCGCCACCATCAGTTTGACAGAGAACGACAATGGATAACTTAATTAAATGGGGATTTTCAAAAGACGTTCTCTGTCCTTCCTTCACAATACTTTAACTGCCTTGAACCACAAACCTCCCGATACAAGCACTTAGCCTAGCTGAGCAGATTTACCAAAATTATGATTATCCCAAGTTGGTCTGATTTGCTAGAAGCGAGCGGCAAAAGGCCCTTGAAGTCTAACTGGGAGGAATTTGCCCCACTAAAGGGAAATATGCTGAGATGCTGTATTGAATTATGCTGCATTTATAATAGAATTTCATTCTGTTATTTAAACACATCTGAGACAGAATTATCCACTGAGAGGAAGAGGGCTCCCCCCCTCCTTTCTTTTGAAGTCAGATTGTAATGAGCGCAGGTTTCTTACAGGGCGAGGCATATGGCAAGTTCCTTCATTGAAGCAGAAAGGCAAGGAGGTGAAGGGGCTTTCTGAGCTTTTCTAAATACTGGTCTGTGAAAATCAGCAATCAGATTAAGGGTGCAACCCTTTATCCAGTTCCCAGCAGGAAACCTCATTGAGCTCAATGGAGTGTCTGAGTAGATATACACAGGATTGTGCTGAACAGAATTTCTGGTCTATTTCTAGGAGGCGAGTCAAAAAGCACCCACCACGGAGATCAGAGGTGTACCTAGAGTCCTTTGTGCTCTTGGCAAGGTGTTGGATCGCCTGCCCACCCCCAGAAAATCATTTTACTGCAATAGCCACATTAGAAATTGCTACATGACCCAAGTACTTGAAGCATCCAGAATGAGGTTGAGGCAAGGAGGAAGAGCAAAATAATTCACATGTCTCACAGTGGTGCAAGAAGAACAGAAAGCTTCTGTTGCATTTGATCTTGCTGCAACAGCGGCAGTGTGTCGCTGCACATAAGTACATCATATGCTCCATAGTCTGATACAGTAAGAGATTTTGGTAGGGGGCTCCCAGGCTTCCCCGGTAGGAGCCGCTTTTGCCAAACCCTAGGTACACCTCTGCCTATGGTATCATAGTCTTATTTGCTCTTTATTTTAGGATGATTTGGATGTAAAGGTGTGAAAATTTCAGGCCTGGGTAACAAATGTTGCTCTCTAGGTCTCTCAGTCTGCCCTTCCAGACTCTCCTAAGGCCTCCAATTTTATTTTATTTTTAAAATAATTTTTATCAAGTTTTCCATTTAACAATCCAATCATATCACATTAATTATTCTAAATTATACCAATACATATCATAAAGTCCAAATATTTTGCCAAATTATAAATTTTTGTTGGGGGTTCCCATGCTTCGAGTTCAGTAAGGGTCCAGTCATTTCATATTTCTGCTGCTTTTAGTGTTCACCAATCCCATCTTTCGATCTTCTTGTTGTTATCCTTTTTCTTCTTAATAGCCTCTGAGATGTTTCCACAGGCGAGTTAAAGTAAACATTATTATGCTTCTGTGTGAACTTTGTAAGGCTCTCCCTTTTTAAAGCTGGTAAGTCTTTTGTTTGCAATAAATCTTCACACGCTGATCCAAAAGTCCTGCTCGGGCGGCAGGCGCCATCTTTCTCAGTTCCGATGAAATAAAATCTAAGCGTCTGCTCATTCATTTTCCCAGACAAGTTCACCATAAATCAGTCTTTCCAGGGAAGATTTGCCATCGAACTTAGAATGCAAACATGATAACAGAGCAACGTCTTGCCTCCCCCTCTGACTATTAATCAAGGCCTCCAAATTTTGCAGTGCAGTTCTCCAGCCAAAAAATATGTACAAACATGCATATATTAGGGTAGAGTTGTGCATACAAATGCATACATTAGTGAAAATAACCGACGAGCATGTATTAGGGAGTACTGCTTTGTAAAAATAAAAAAAACATATTCAGTAAAATTGCATACAAAAATCTGCACATCAGAAGAAATCTGTGATAAAAGGCTGATTAATTTTCATGAAGTTTTTTTTTTTAAAAAAAGAAGAATCACGAACTGATGTGGAAATGTGGAAAACTGAATTTAAGACTGGGGAAATCAGAAACAGAAACTGAGTTATGCAACCATCCCTAATTCCAGGTCACCCAGCCTTATTTGATCTTTAGCTTGCCTAGGAGGCATCTAGGATTGTTTTGTCTCTCTCCACACTCCACACTCCCTCCCAGCGTTAACAAAAGGATATTGCCATTTGGGCCATAGGTTGGACTTGTCTCCCTGAGACGCTACTCGATTTTATGCATTAAATTACACACTTTACAGATTTCAATCTCTCCCTGTCACTTTCTCTCTCTCTTCTTCAGTATATATCATTCTCAGAGGGGGTTTTGTGGAAGGAGGAGGGAGCAGTCATCCAAATTTCATCATACATCCAATGATGAAACACATCTGTGTTCTTGGGTGGAAGGTCACCTAGAAAGATCTCATTCATCAAAGTGTTCCCCATCGTGAATCAAGGGGGGGTGAGAAGGTCACCTGACTGAAGTACAGGCACTGATGGGTAGCAAAGCATGCACTTGTCACAAATTAGTGCCAGGAATACTTGTGTAATTAATCAAAATTATATCTAGTTCTCCTTGGAGTTAGTTTATATACTACCCCCACTCTGCAAAAAAATAATAATCAATAACTAGGAGGGGGGGAATGGGCTTGAAGCAATACTTGGCCAAGCTCCCTAGGAAAATAAAATTTATGACAGCATAAAAAAACAAATTTAGCCTCTGGAGTAATGGTCGCTTCATCCATATGATATTGGCAAATTATATTTACCATGCATCCTAATACAAAGCCATTAATATCTCATGTACCTGCTCAGCCATGTCGTATTAGATATTAGCCAGGATGAAGCATCCATCCATTGACTCTTGAGTTGAAACCAGCTTGCTTAAGCAAACATTTTCCTTAATGCATCCCACATTTCAATTTGGTGACTTGCTTAGAAATTATTGCGAAGAATACAGAAGGAGGCAGAAAGATGGTTCATATGTTATAACCAATAATTAGGGATGAGCTGCAGTTTGCTGAAGCTTCCCTTTGCTTCTGTTCATTTGCATCCTTTCCCCACCTGATGTTGCTGAAGCTGGAGCTTCGGAAGTACATTTTAAATGGGAGCCAGTTCTAGTTCAACAGGTCTGAAAAGGAACTGGTACCAGTTCACTTTCATCTCTTAAAAAAACCCCAGCAATAGCAACTTGTTTGCTTCATGTACAGTTTCATACCCTCCAACATTTCACTGATGAAAATAGGGACACCCTATTCGATAATAAAAAAAAAAAATTATATCCTGCCCATCTGACTGGGTTGCCTGAGCCACTCTGGCTGGCTGCCAACATGTATAACAAAACATAAAACATTTAAAACTTCTTTATACAGGGCTGCTTTCAGAGGTCTTCTAAAGACTGTATAGTTAGTTATCTCCTTGGCTCGGGGGTTGCACACCTCCATATCCTCCAACATTTCTCTGATGAAAATAGGGACATCCTAAGGGAAAGAAGGACATTCTGGGATCAAAACAGAAACTGGGGCGGCTTCTGTAAATCCAGGACTGTACTTGGAAAATAGGGACACTTGGAAGGTTTGCAATTTGCAGTTCAAGCCAAGTTCATTCAAATGATCCAGCATTCAGTATGTGACAAGATGATTGCTGAAATACACAATATACTTAAGAAGACAAAGGCCATCTCAGAACCATACATTTAAAGCACCATTATACCATACTAACAGTGATGGCTGTTAGAATTGACAGAAGTAACATTGCTGCCACCGCCACCATAAGAACTAGGGCTGTGCACTGGATTTAGCCGAGTCCCGAACCAAATTGGGCTGCTTTGGGGGTGGGATCTGGGTCTTGGCTGAGTTGGGTTGAGTCAGCCTCAACTTGCTGTGCATCAGGTCAGATGATCCAGAGTAATCTGGGGATGTAAAAGGATGGAATGTTAGGCGCAAAGAATAAATTGTGCAAAGGAGGGACCAAACTGGCAGCTGAATTTTTGCAGAAGGTAGGGGTGGATACTCATCCTGCTGGCCCTCTCCTCCTTAAGGATTGAATCCCGTTGCTTACCAGCTGGTAAGTAAGAAGATTAGATCCTCCTATGCAGCAATTGCTGCTCCTTTTCAAGAAGAACTCCACGTGGTCAAACCTGCTTGCTCTCAGTCAGGAAGTGGGGAGACAGGGATGAAATGTCTCCTCCTTCCATCCCAACCATATGCTAAAATAGTGTTTTAAAACCCCTTCATCCAACCCCTGAATTGCTGTACTGATGGACGTGTCATGGTCCAGGTTACAGGCAGTCGGAGTCCCTGCTTGGTACGTCAGGACAGGGGTAAAGGTTGGGAAGTAGGAATCAGCAGTCCAGGGGTCAGGAAGCCAATAGTCCACAAGTCAGGAAACCAGGAGTCAAGAAGCCAAGGGTCCAAGGGTCAGGAAACCAAGAAGCTGAAGCACAGCTAGGTGGGTAGCGTGTTGCTGTGGCAAAGAGTCAGAGGGAAATGCTGGTCTTATATACCCTTGCCACCAGGTGCTACAAGTCTTCTGTTAAGCCTCACCTGTGCAGCCACACCTTGCCCTTCCAGGCCAAACTCAGAAAGGCCCCAGTCCTGCGAGGCCCTACCAGTCACAGGGCCTGGCTCCTGCACGCACTCCTGACAAGATGCGAGCTGGGTGATCCTTGGGATAGCAGTGGACAAGATTGACCTGATCCAAGAGCTACAGATCAGGGCCATGGGGTGGCTAATGGGGCTGTGCATAGTCCTAATAAGAATGTAATAACCTTGTTGGATCAGGCCAGTGGTCCATCCAGTCCAGCATCCTGTTCTTGCAGTAGCCAACCAGATGCCCATGGGAGGCTCACAAGCAGGACCTGAGTGCAGGACCAACTCTCCCCTCCTGTGGTTTACAACAGCTTGCACTCAGAAGCATTACTACCTTCCAACAGTGGAGGTAAAACATAGCAACTGGAAGGGATGGTCTAAAACAGTGGTTCTCAACCTTTGGGTCCCCAGATGTTGTTGGACTACAACTCCCATCATCCCTGAGCTCTGGCCTTGCTAGCTAGGGGTGATGGGAGTTGCGGTTCAACAACATCTGGGGACCCACAGGTTGAGAAAGACTGGTCTAAAATGACTGCTGCTACATTTTTTCCTAACAAATGTTGTCTCACGATGCTATGGCCTCTAATGAAAAGTTCCCACACCCAGGCATGACCTTTGGTGAGTTTTTACCCTTTTTAAAAAAAATCCCAATCAGGCAGGCAGTGTCTCTCCTCAAGACCCTCACAGCAGACCTAACAAAGCTAAGGCAATTGGAGAAATTTTGGAGATGAGTGACTGTTTCTGAAACAAAGGATTGGACATTCCTGAACTTTCATAACTCTTTTCAGAAAGAGTTTTTCACTGGAGTTTTTGCAGCAGCAGAATGAAACAGATGTATCCAACAGACACAGGCTTTGTTATCTGTAGACTATTTCTTTCAGGAATCTCTGCAGTAATTAATTTTTCTGTTATCATCAATGTCATTTTCATTTTCAAGAGTAAATGGGGAGAAGAGAGAGGGGGGAGGGAAGGAGAGAGAGAGAGAAAGAGAGAGACCACAGCATTTCTTGGAAGCTTGCTCCATCAGAGGGCTGCTTCAAATGAAGAAGTCATTGGAGACCAGCTCCCTCCATTCCACTTCACTTCCTGCACATTCGCTAGTGAAAACTGTTCATCCTATTGTTCCATTACAGGGTGATGGGGGAGGGGGAGAGAGAGAATTAACAATGAGATTTCTTTCCCCCTCTCCCACGAAAGCACATAATAGAGAGAGAGAGAGAGAGAGAGAGAGAGAGAGAAAGCATTTACCTGTTACAACAGAAATGGATGGATAAATAAGAAAAGCACATGGGGCATTTAGGATGACATGCAATTACAGGATTAAAAATTCATACATTTGATGGGAAAGAGGCTTGAAATCACCGAGCCATTAACCACTTTGAATGAAAGGGGAACTTATCTGTTCTCTCGACCAAAACGTTTGGAGCTGCAGATAGGCCCCGCTATCTCTCCACCTCCCCACTCACGGATGCTTTCATTTGTGCACAGACTCAATCCCTGTGTGTTTCAGTTGCTAGAGAAGTTTTGTAATTTTCAGTAGCCCAGGGGGACTTTTTTTTCCTATCTGCACTTCAAACTGATCCAAAATATACCAGCTAGATTGCTGGCAAAGACTCCATCCTCTAATAACTTGATTGCCAGTCCATTTCCAGGCCCAGTTTAAGGGACTCACGTTAGTGTTTAAGGCCCTAAATGACTTTTAAGGCCCTAAAAGACCACCTTCTTCTGGGCCTCTTGAGTGTCCAGAGCAGCAGAGGGGGGCATTTGGGTAGTTCCACCACCCTCAGAAACTCGTGTGTCTGTGTATGGTCCAGGAGAGGTCATTCTCAGGGACAGCCCCTAAGTTGTGGGACTCCCTCTGGACAGAGGTGAGCCTGGCACCTTCACCATTCAGTTTTCGTCATATGCCGAAGATGCACTGCTTTTTCATGGCTTTTGACACTAGAAATGTATATTTTTTAGGATCCATCCCATTCATGTGATTGTCATTTGTTTTAAAATGGTTTTAACGTTGTGTTTTAAATTAGGGTGAAGGATGAGTAATCAATCAAATTAGTAATAGTAATAATATAGACATGGGTGCTACAAAAAAAAAAAAGGGTTATTACACTAGGGGTGGCCAACTCCCAAGAGACTATGATCTACTCACAGAGTTAAAGACTGGCAGTGATCTACCCCTCAAAGTTGTTGAGCTTTTATTTAGGGAGGAAAGCCCTGTTTATGGGGGGGGGGGAGTCAAATTTGTTGAGCTTCTTTGGGGGGAGCCACAAAGCTACAGTGATCTACCACAGGCATCCACTGATCTACCGGTAGATCATGATCTACCTGTTGGACGTGCCTGGTAGAACCACCATCCATCAAACTAAAAAGTGGCAGGTTCCTCTCCCTTTTTAATTTACATCCCCTTTTAGAATTGCTTTAGGGTTTCACCTGAAAGTGCTATTTTGGGTGTTGCTCTTACACATGATTTAGGGGTGGAATGTGGCCCCATTACCCAATGGTCTTATTGCACCTCAATGTATGGATTGGGTTTTGGGTTCCAACGACCTTCCATGTAGCCCTGGAACCTCAGGGGCCTCAAAGAAACAAATGATATAATAACAATGATAAGTAATGATAAGGGAGAAGATGATGTTTTGGGGAAGACGTACATTGCAACACCGATCTGCAGGAGTGGCAACAGAATTGGTTTCTCTTCATCGGGAGTGGGGAACCTCAGGCTGGGTGCTAAACATGGTCCTCCAGAAAGAAATTCATCCTGGCCCTCAGGATGGTCTGCAAGCCATGCCCATTGCTAACCCTACTCTACTTATTCCTCAAGTGTTATTGCCTAACCTGAACGTGTCCTTGAACTGTGACAGTGCTTCCTGATAGTCCAAATGGTGGCTGGAGAGATGAGTGGGTGTTTAGCATGGCTGAAACAGCCCACTGTACAAAGTGAAGAGGAATAGTAGGAGACATTCAATTCAGCTCTCATTTAAAGGTGAATCTACCCAATTTGCATCCCCAGAACAAAAAGGAAACCAAAATACAGCCATTCTTCAAGATTGGAAATTCTATGAATTTTGTAGTAGTAGTGTGTATAAAAGTGCATACACTAAGACAAAGTGTACATGGGTGAAAACAGTGCTCATTCTCTTAGGCAGAATTGTACACAGATGTGTATGTTAGGAGAAAGTTGCACTGAAGCATTGTCTAGTTTTCAATACTATGATTTTTTGAAATGCAAACTGATGTGGAAGCACAGAGAACTGAAATGAGAAACTGATAGGTACTGAAATTGACCGATTTGCCCATCCCTAGGTCATAGCCGCTGGGATGCAGGTGGCGCTGTGGGTTAAACCACAGAGCCTAGGACTTGCTGATCAGAAGGTCGGCGGTTCGAATCCCCGTGATGGGGTGAGCACCCGTTGCTCGGTCCCTGCTGCCAACCTAGCAGTTGGAAAGCACGTCAAAGTGCAAGTAGATAGATAGGTACCATTCCGGTGGGAAGGTAAATGGCATTTCTGTGCACTGCTCTGGTTCGCCAGAAGCAGCTTAGTCATGCTGGCCACATGACCTGGAAGCTGTACGTCAGCTCCCTTGGCCAATAAAGCAAAATGAGTGCCGCAACCCCAGAGTCGGTCACAACTGGACCTAATGGTCAGGGGTCCCTTTACATTTACCTTTAGGTCAAAGCCAGGTGTGTCTCCATTGCTCTGCTCACCTTTACCTCTAGCATTCAGCCTAGGATAGTTCCCCAGGAAAGAATACAGACCTTGAGGTGAAAAGGTTCCCCACCCTTTGAGATATAATTATTCATGGAGGGTAGTTGGGGAGAAAACCTAGCCTCCACCACAAGACACAAAACAACAACAGGCATGCCTTACACTTCATCCCATCACACCACAAAGTCATTATCTAAAGGTCACAACATGACATATATCTGAATGCATTTTGGAAACTTGCTTAGAGAAGTGGCCAGATAATCAGTGCACACGTACCCCAGTATTAAGATAGAGGTAGTCAGGCACAGGCAAACCTCCTTCTCTGTCCTTTGTTCTTGCCCATCATCTGGAGTTTTACATTTGCTACAAAGTGAGGATAACTCTGATGGATGTGTCTCGCCTCGATGCTTCTTGTTATTTTTAATTGTCTTCTATTAAATTTCTATGCCACCCTTCATCCAAGGATCACGGGGTGGTTTACAATGTAAAAACACGAAACTACATAACATAGTAACAAAAACATTACCCTTGCCACACAAAGAGCTTAAACAGCCATAGATTGCTTATTTAGCCAAAGGCCTGAGAGAACAGGAATGGTTTTGTCCAACACCTAAACATAAAAGGCCAGTTCTTGTGTTGCTGCACTCCAGACCTCTCATGGAAGGAAGCACATGAAGAAGGGCCTGAGATGATGATTTCAGGGTCTCAGATCAAATTGTCTATCCCCTTGTTCATTTTGGTTGCCATTTGTAACTCTACAATATCTTATTTGATGTGAAGTACCATACCCTTCTGAGGTGTGGTGGCCACACTAACTAGCAGTGACTGTCCAGGATTATAGACAGGGTTCTCTCTGAGTCCTACCTGGAGATGCCAAGAATTGAATCTGGAACCTTTTGCATGCAAAAGGAGATTGGAGATCAACACCATGTGCTAATCTATAATTAAGGAAATTGATGCTGTCTATATAATTCTGTGCTGGAGGCAGAAAATTTTGAATGTCCCAAAAAATCCCCCAGATCCCCCTGAATTTTTCCACTTGTGAATGAGGCAGCAAAATTGTGTGGTTGTGTGGGGGATTTGTCTGAGCCTCAGTAGAATCATCGTAAGAAGGGACGCCCAATTCTCCTCTGTTGGTAATATCACTACAAGAGCAGCCAGGTAAGTACCGAAAATCCATCTCTCTCTAACGAAGTGCTTAGAGCACGTGTTGGAACTCCAAAGAAATTAATTGGATTTAAAGATGCACGAAATGTGGAACAAGCGACTGGAGTGTTTTACCAAATGTGCTACGACTGTAGTGAGCCTCAACCTAAATCCAATTTTCCTTGGCAAAATTTAACATTCAAACCCATTAAATAGCCTTTGTGTTCTATGTCAGCTAGGAATAATGAAAGGCACTGGGTTACCCCACTTTTTAAAAATTACTCCCTGTTTTGACATTTTCTCTTTAAAATACAAACATGGATGGTCTCCATCAGTCAATGTGCCAGATAAGAAGGAAAATCAAGTTTGTGTTCTGCCCGAAGGCATTTCAAAGTCTAATATTTAAGTATCTATTAGGAGATTGTACTGTTGTCTGGAGAGTGCTCTGCAGATGGAATAAAAATAAATGGCAAGAACATTCAGCTGAGAGTCAAATCTCCTTAAATAAGGGCCCACCACATCTCTTCACCTGGCCCACAGCATGGTTTGGGGGCAAGCCATGTACACCCATCCTGTACCTAATGTCCTACATGATGTCAGGTAAGGGCAGGGCTTCAAAGGAACAATGGGAAGCTTAAAGTGAGCTCCCAAAAGTTTCTTTGTTGGTGCAAGGCACACTCCCTCTGCCCAGCTGATGGGTGGTGGGAGCGCACCTTGTTCCAGGAAGGGGAACGTGTTTCCATTGAAACTGTTATAAAAATGGAGGGGGAAATCTCCATTTTAATAGCAGTTTCAGCCCTCCCAGTGCTGCTTTTTGAACCTCCACATTTTTGGTTTAAAGAATAGTGAGAAGAGAAAAAGCTCTGCGTTGCACTTTGCAGTCAGAGCAATTGGGACGTCAAAGCACAGTGTCACCTGATGTCATAATGACATCTAGTGATTGACAGGTGGGCAGCTCTCCTCTCCTGCTTTGATGATGATGATGATGTGTTGAATTTATATGCTGCCCTATACCCGGAGGTCTCAGGGCATTTCACAGAAAAGATCAACATAAAAACCACAATATATATAATCAAAATAAAACAACCACCCAATAACACACACCCCTCAATAAAAGAACCACATTTTAAAAGGGATGTCAATCAGATCAACCAAAAGCCTGGTTAAAAAGGAACGTTTTTGCCTGGTGCCTAAAGATGTATAATGAAGGTGCCAGGCAAACTTCCATGGGGAGAGCATTCCACAGAGGGGGAGCCACAGCAGAAAAGGCCCATTCTCATGTTGCCACCCTCTGAACCTCTCATTGGAGGAGGAGGCACACAAAGGAGGGCCTCAGAAGATGATCTCAGAGTCCAGGTAAGAGGCCGTCCTTGAGGTTTTGCACTCCTGAGCTGTTTAAGGCTTTAAAGGTCAAAACCAACACTTTGAATAGGACCCCGAAACTCATTGGTAGCCAGTGCAATTAGACCAGGATCAGTATAATATGCTCAAACTGTCTTGCTCCAGTGAGCAACCTGGCCACTGAATTCTGCACTGGCTGAAGTTTCTGAACCATCTTCAGAGGCAGCCCTACATATAACACATTCCAGTAATCTAACGTTGAGGTTACCAGAGCATAGACAACAGTAGTTAGGCTATCCTTGTCCAGATAGAGGCATAGCTGGGCCACCAGCTGAAGCTGAAGGAAGGCACTCCAGGTCACTGAGGCCATCTGAGCCTTGAGTGACAGCAAAGGATCCAGGAGTACCCCCAAGCTATGAACCTGCTCCTTCAGAGGATTTGAAACTCCATCAAGAACAGGTCACCTCCCAGCCATCTGGTCTAGGGAACCACCCACTAACAGTGCCTCTGTCTTATCTGGATTGAGCTTCAGTTCATTGGCTCTCATCCAGTCCATTACCGAGGCAAGATTCCCAGCAACTGGTATTCAGAAGCATTACTGCCTCCCCATGCCACTGATCTCCCTATCCTCCATTAATTTCTCCAATCCTGTTTTAAAGCAATCCAGGTTGGTGACTTGAGCACCTATCATGCTGGTGACTTCAGCGGGATAGATATTTTCAACTCCAGTTTCCATCTTGTTCAACATTAGAGAATGAAGGAGAGGAGGATTAAACTTTGTTGTTGAGGATTTTGGCCATTTGAATCTTTGCTCTCTGTCTTCTCTCTGCTCTCTGGAGGAAACAGTGGAGGAAGGGTGGCTCGATCCAATTTTCTTGAAAGAGATACAATTATGGTCTAGGGAGTTAGTTTTGGGAGCACTCCTGTAAATGAAAAGTGGTCCTAGCAGGAAGTGGCCCTAGAAGGCTGTCACAGTCTTCTTGCAAATGACTCCAGTCGGGAATAGAAATCTCATCTCCTTAATCAACCCTTTTGCCCTGCTCTGAAGATATATAAATTTCATTTTGCTCAGACAACACTCGTCTGCAATGCTCATATTGACATTCACTTTCAAAGGCCTCCATCTCTAGTGACGTGCCTAAAGGAAAATCATAGGTTGATATATAGTTGTTGCATATATATATATATATATATACCATCTGTGATGTGTTATGTAGCAAGCTGAGGGAGGGACCTCTCAGAGGTGGCACCACAATTATAGAACTCACTCCCCTCTGAGATATAACTGGTACCAACTCTTACAAAGCCTTAGGAGATAGCTGAAGAGCTACCTTTCCATTCAGTCACGGCAATGAAGAGTGGGTAATTAGTATGTTAAATAAGGAAATAAAATTAATAATGATCTGTGGACATATTCAGAAAACAAAACCATAATTTTCCATGGTGCTTCCAGACTCTCCCTATTATCGAGAGAGATTCAATCGCATGTCAGCAAATTCAGGTTGAACAAGTACAGTTGATTGGGACATCTTCCTCGACAATCTCCTGCAAATCAGACTTTTTGTGATAAGAGTCCTGATGGGTGGAAAATGTGGGATAAGCTTTGCTTGACACACTACCATCTAATCTCCCCAAAACACAGATCAGGATAAATACTCAATAAAGACCTAGTATCATCTAACCTCCTCGCAAAGTTTGTACAATCAAATCAGAAGGAATGCTCAACAAACAGGTCATCTGGAAACAACCCTAGAGTGGAATTCCAGGCACGTCTCAGGACCTTTTCGGTCAAAACTCAATCAGCTCCCTTTATTTCTCTCCTTTCTCTATTCCCCGCATAAAGCCACTGGCCGTCTCATGACCTTGTGATGTGATAGTTATATTTAACGTGGATAAATAAATATGATTGACTTTCCCTTCATGTTATACATTGAGCTACCATTTGTCGTGTTCTCCTTTCATGCATGGGACTCTCCAATTCTATTTCAGCTGATGGAAATCCCATTATTTAACCCCAGCCACCAGCTTCGCTCTCTCTTTTTAGCAGCTCAGGCTACAGAGATCTGAGATTTCTAAATCTGTGTGGTGGGTTTTGGGGATCTTTTTGTTCCTGCAGCAATAGGGCACCTGAACACTTCCCCCACCCACCGCCAGCCTCCTTCCTTTTAGTGAACACTCTTCAGTGTGGCTGCATCGAGGTGAATATTAAATCTTGCGTTATTATTGCCGAGGGCGACATTACATGAGAATTATATGGCACAAATTGGGTGCTGGAGTATAATCCATTTGACATTGGGAACACTTTCTTGGTAAAACGCACTTGTCAGAACATGCATTCATGGTCGGATGTTTTGCTTTCATGCTCCTGTGAAATATTTGTGCAGTTTCATAAAGAAATAATCTCCTTGTGCAGAGAGAAAAATGCAAGGGCTACAACAGATTTCTGCCCAGTGTTCCTCTTCTACCACCAGGCTTGAGTGGAAGATGACTTTTGTGGCAGTTTTGGGGGAGGAAGGCATGGCAACAGTGGCGTAGGGATAACATAATTCTACTCATAAATCAACATCCAATGGAGTTGCCATGAGCCCAGCCCAGCCCTTCTGCAGCCTCCTGTAAACTGCCTTGATATTCATTTGAAACGAAAGGTGATTTTCAAATAATTGCAATTTATCCGTGTATTTGTGGTGTAAACAGAGGCACATTTTGGCCAACCTTCAGAGAGAAAGCTGCCTGTAAGAAAGCTTTTAAAGATGTTTTAAATGGGGGGTAGGGGAAAGAAATCTGGAGCCTGGTGAAAAAGTTAAAAATTTAACAGCCCTGGAATTATCTCTAACAATATTCGTGCTGGTTAGGGCATGTCAGCTTAGGCTGTAACACTTAATTTTTGCAAATTTCTTCCACTAGAGGTCTTAAAAATATGTTTTTGGGTGTGAGGAATTCAAATATGCTGTTATTTTTGTGATTGGACAACATTCAACTTGGTAAATCTATGTTTTGATTAAAAAGCACATAAACTGATCTTGGAAAACCAAAGAATTTTAACTTTACCTTCAGAAAAGGTCAGGTAGAGATGATAGATAGATAGATAGATAGATAGATAGATAGATAGATGATAGATAGATAGATAGATAGATAGATAGATATAGATAGATATAGATAGATAGATATAGATGATAGATAGATAGAGAGAGAGATGATAGATAGATAGATAGATATAGATGATAGATAGATAGATAGAGAGATGATAGATAGATGATAGATAGATAGATAGATAGATAGATAGATAGATAGATAGATGATAGATAGATGATGATAGATAGATATGATAGATAGATGATAGATAGATAAAATAGATAGATAAAATAAAATAAAATAACTGCAAGTACTTGGCAATCATTTTCAATGATTTCTATACAATTTTACACACGTCTTACTTACCAAGCCAAACTAAATTATATTAATTTAACCAAAAAATGTTTTTAATTCCCAAGTGACATTGAGACTTTTTATCACACCACATTTTTGGAATCTGAAAGTTGAAAAATTCAACACACCCTAACGCCGGTGTCATCCACCATTGTTCAGCAAAACTGTCCAAATGTCCAAACACATCTCAAATATTCAAGGTGCTTCTTCAGATCTGATTAGTTGATTTGTGAATGATTTCTGACTTATGAATGAAGAGTTCAATAACATAAGTTGGCTTTGATGTTTCATGAATAGATTTCTCTTCCCTGGTACCTGCTCCTTTGCATTGTACGCTCTATTCTTTAATAACTACTTGATATTCAGATCTACAGTAACACCAACAATGCGGTGATATTTCTACAGGATTCTTTTTTTTTAAAAAAATGAAGCCTCCTATTGAAATTAAGATATTGCTAGATTAAAATTGTCAGCATTGCCGTAGATATTACAAAGGGAAATTAAATTGGAAAATGAATCGTCTCTGCATGTAATGAGAGCTAGCTACACACTAGTGAGGATTGAGTGCTGAAATCTTCCCTCCATCAGCAGCCCCCTCTAACAGCTGGATGCTTTTGCACTCAGGTCCTGCTTATGGGTTAAACATAGGCATCTGGTTGGCCATTGTGACAACAGGTTGCTAGATTAAATGGCCTTTTGGCCTGCTTCAGCAGAGCTATTCTTATGTTTTAATATTCTTAGAGATGATTCTAGATCAAGTGAGAATGGAAACCTATTTGCTTTTCTTAAAAAATAAAATGCAGTGGTACCTCGGGTTAAGAACTTAATTCATTCCAGAGGTCCATTCTTAACCTGAAACTGATCTTAACCTGAGGTACCACTTTAGCTAATGGGGCCTCCCACTGCCGTCGAGCCGCCAATGCACAATTTCTGTTCTCATCCAGAGGTAAAGTTCTTAACCCAAGGTGCTACTTCCGGGTTAGCGGAGTCTGCAACCTGAAGCATTTGTAACCCGAAGCGTTTGTAACCCGAGGTTCCACTATGTTGAGTTTCAGAACAAACTCCCCAAAACATACAAAATAAAACCATACTGTGTCGATAACTCAAAAAACACCAGTCCTTCTTTCCCCCGGCTTCCACGGACCTGACCCTCCACCCTGTTCTCAGAAAGCTTTTTGCCATTAGCTACAACCAAAGCATATTCATACAACTTGGTTGCAGCAGAAATGGCAGAGTGGCCAGGTTGCCCCCAAGACTGAAGGGGCCTGGTGTGTGTTGCGTAAGTGTGGTGTCAGATGTGTGCGTTGTCACGTCGGCTGGAGGAGGCCAAGCACTCTGGAGGAGTCGTCCATTGAAGCTGCAATGCCTGTCGTGCGATGCGCACGACATCTCACACACATGACACGTGCAGTGCCCCTCAACATTGAGGGGGCCCGCCCCCTTCCAACAAATATTGGAACACCCCCCTTACTGGCCCTGCTTCACATCCTGTTTTTGAATGGAATGCAGTGGTGCCTGGGGCCCATTTGGACTGGTAGGGCAGAAGGCGGGGAGACCATCAATACGGGGAAACCAGAGATGGTGGCCGGCAGAGGCAACTAGTTTTTATCGCCTATCTTTCTCCATGCTGAACTCTACAAAGACAACACTGAGACTAAGAAGGAGGAAGCTGACAGGCAGTGTCACCCACCGGACTGGATGTAATGCACTTTTCCGTGTATAAGACAAGGGTTTTTTACTCAAAAAAAAAGTTAAAAATTGGGGGAAAGGTGTCTTATACATGGATAGTGCAGAGGGGGGGCGGGCGAGTGGTTGCAGTCGCAAGCAGGATCTTGCTGTTGGGTGGATGAATGCTGTCTGCTGCAAGGGCTGCTTTGTATTGGCTGCTGCTTCAGCAATTTTGTGTGTGTCGTGATAGTTAGCGCCTGTCAGTTGGGTGAGTGATTTTCGGCATCCCCCCCCCCCAAAAAAAATTGTTCAACAACTGTGGGGATTCCCCCCCCCCGCAAAAAAGTTCAACAAAACTGGTCAATCCTCCCCCCAAAAATCTCAACAACTTTTGGCAATCTTCCCCCATTTTCTTTAATTCTTAAATTTCTGATAATGCCCTTTGCTTGTCCAGATAGGGAATACAAAGGGGTGTGTGACTGTGTGCAGAAACTAACCACTGCACAATTGTAAAAATGGCATTATTTGCACCACCACTTTTGTCTCTGACTCCACCTCCCATTGGCATGGAACTCTTGGGAGGTTGTCCACAATGGAGTGTGTCTTCAAGCTGGGCAGTGATGGTGCAGGAACCTCATCTCTGTCTCTTCTGACCAGCTCTTCAGAAATGAGCTTGTATTCCTCTCTGCTTAGTCCCACCCTGAAATATGTAATGGCTATATTAATAGAATTCTAAACAAATGAAATGGAGGGCCGGCAGCGGTTTCTCATGTGAGCAGCCAGAACATAACTCTTGCTTGAATGTAATGCAGATCCACTGATGGGAGCTAATTCTGTTGTTCATTGAGTTCCGCTAACAGAAGAATCAATCCTGTGATGCAACTCCAGAAATCTGTATCCCGGAAGAGCATAGCAACAAAGTGTTGCCAAGTTCCCACAGTAATCATTCAACCTCACTTCCCCCAGTCAACGCGGATTGGTATCCAATAACACGCTGTTTCAAAGACCTCCTGAATGAATCAACAGTGTAATGTGATGCCATTGTTTATCCTCCTATCTATACATCTAAAAGAAAATAGGGAGCAAGTTAATAATCAGGAATCAAGTGAATAATAAGGAGGCAAATGAATAATAAGGATGCGTTCTACGTAAGGCTGCCTCTGAAGACAGTACGGAAACTTCAGCTAGTGCAGAATTCAGTGGCCAGGTTGCTCGCTGGAGCAAGACAGTTTGAGCATATTACACCGATTCTGGTCCGAATGCACTGGCTACCAGTTAGGTTCCAGGCTCAATTCAAGGTGCTGGTTTTGATGTATAAAGCCTTAAACGGCTCAGGACCACAATACCTCAAGGACTGCCTCTTTCCATATGAATCTACCTGGACCCTGAGGTCATCTTCTGAGGCCCTCCTTCATGTGCTTCCTCCTCCATTGAGAGGTTTGGAGGGTGGCAACATGAGAATGGGCCTTCTCTGTAGTGGTTCCTCATCTGTGGAATGCTCTCCCCAGGGAAGTCCACCTGGCACCTTCATCATACACCTTTAGGCACCAAAAATGTTCCTTTTTAACCAGGCCTTTGGTTGATCTGTTTGGCATCCTATACCCTTTTAAAAGGGACGCGGGTGGCGCTGTGGGTTAAACCACTGAGCCTAGGACTTACCGATCAGAAGGTCGGCAGTTCGAATCGCCGCGACGGGGTGAGCTCCCGTTGCTCGGTCCCTGCTCCTGCCAACCTCGCAGTTCGAAAGCATGTCAAAGTGCAAGTGGATAAATAGGTACTGCTCCAGTGGGAAGGCAAACGGCTTTTCCATGCGCTGCTCTGTTTCGCCAGAAGCGGCTTAGTCATGCTGGCCACATGACCCGGAAGCTGTATGCCTGCTCCCTTGGCCAGTAAAGCAAGATGAGCGCCACAACCCCAGAGTCGGTCACAACTGGACCTAATGGTCAGGGTTACCTTTACCTTTACCCTTTTAAAATGTGGCTCTTTTCGGGGGGGGGGGTGTTATTGGGTTGTTGTTTTTATTCTGATTATATATGTTGTGATATTTTCCATGAACTGCCATGAAACCTCCAGGTATAAGGCAGTACAGTGGTACCTCGGGTTAAGAACTTAATTCGTTCCGGAGGTCAGTTCTTAACCTGAAACTGTTCTTAACCTGAGGTACCACCTTAGCTATTGGGGCCTCCCGCTGCCGCCGCTGCCACCACAATTTCTGTTCTCATCCTGAAGCAAAGTTCTTAACCCAAGGTACTATTTTTGGGTTAGCAGAGTCTGTAACCTGAAGCGTCTGTAACCAGAGGTACCACTGTATATAAACTCAGTGAAGAAGAAGAGCAGCTTTCCCTCCCAGGAAGCAGGAAGCAACAGAGACACTTGGAGTTGGGGATGGGGGGAGGAATGTCACCCTGCCTGTGCTGCCCCACCACCTGCTACTGCCTACCTGACCCAGTGGGCATCAGCCACCACTGTCTATGAGTATGATCACCATAAGGTCAGACATTCACTTTTACACTGCTGTTTTTAACCTGGAACCTTCTCTGTTAGCTATGGGCTCTCACCGATGTTCCTATTATGGTCTCTCCCAAACATTCCTCATAATAGATGCCAGGCAGCTCAAGTTTCATGATAAATATTATAGATTGTTCCCTCTGTGTCCACAGATTTGCAGATCTCTTTGACCCAGTTAAAATGTGTTGCAAATCGCAAAAAGATAGCATTCGTTTTACACAGGGGGTTAAATTTAGTCCTCGAGTCCACTCTGCTTACTATCTTTTAAAGTAAGTGTGCAGATAATTACATTTCTCATGCTTTTGTTACACCTCAGTAAATATTGTCTATAAAAATCAATTGGCATTTACTGTACTTAATGTATCATAATGATTCTTATAAATCTAAATTATCCTTATAAATCTAAATTAAATGCCTAGGTTTAAATGTATTTAAGACATTTAATTAATAAAGTGTTACCAAATAACCATTACTAATCTGTTTACTTCAAGCCTGATTTCCATTTCCAAAGGATTTATTTCTTGGCTACACATGTGAGAGGGATGCAAGGAGAACGTGATAGGGTTTTTTATTATTATTTTTAAAAACAGCTTCTGCAGGTATTATCAATGCACACTAGAAAAAAAAGATCTTTTTCCAACCAGTCAGTTTCCCCCCCCCCCCTCAGGAACATGCTCCCTGAACATGACTAGAATCATGGGGTTGCAGCCAATGCTAATCTTACTCAGGGTAGAACCATTGAAAATAATGGACACGACTAATGTAGAATTTTCCACATGTTGCCTGCAATGAAATCCCTTTAACTAGAGATGTTGGGGAGTGAACCTGAGACCTTCTGCATGCAAGGGAGATGTGATTGCATTGAACTATGTTTGTCTTAGGGCAAGGGTGCACAACCTGTGGTCATCCATATGCTTCTGGACTACAACTCCTATCAGCCCCAAACAGCATAGCCAGTGATAAGGGATGATGGGAGTTGTATACTGGTGATAAGTAGCTCAGGGCGGCTCATGATAGTGCTGGCTCTGATTTTGCTCTTAAGACATCACTTACAAGGTTCTGAATCTGTAATAAAGGACTTCCTGTTGATGTGCAGAGTCTACCATTTACATCCACACCATACAATAATGACCGCTCCCCACATAAAACGGGGGGTGCCCTTTGCATGGACGCGCGCAGCCCTTGGATCTGGAGCGGCTCCATCAGCATAGGCTTGGCTTCACCTTCCCTCAGGTGGGATACCTGGAGGTCTCCGCCCACCTCAGTCAGCTATCCAATCCCACCTGGGGGAAGCGTTGCAAGGAGACCAGGCCAGGTAGGGGAGGGACTACCTGCCCACACAATCGAGGGAGGATCTTACCTGGGAATCCTCACTTACCACTTTTAACTTCCTGGAGACTGTGTTTTGTTGAGGGTGCTGGGAATTGTAGCTCTTTGAGGTGTCTCCTGATAACTCTCAGCACCCTCAATAAACTACAGTTCTCAGGATTTTCTTGGGGAAGCTGTGACTTTGAACAATGGTATAAGAACACTTTAAATATATCGTGTGGGTGTGACCCCACTCTAAGCTGCAGGCACCACAACTCAGCTGAAGCTGTGGTTAGGATCAGAATTTTAAAAAGATGGTTTGGATTTGCCTATGTTTATTTTAAAGTGTACACACACACGCATGCACACGCATATGCACAGGTCAGTAAAAACCCAAACAAAACTGGTATTTAATGTAATGAGGCTTGTCCAGATAAAGTTATTTAGAAATTTGCAGCTTCCATGAAATTGCATGCATGGAATAGCACTCCAAGTCATGTGGAATTCTGATAATTTATGCTCCTACGCTTACCGCAACCTCAATTAAAAACATTTGTGCAGGTTGTTGACTGCACCTTGGACTTGGTTATATCAAGTGTGGGGGTAACCTCACAATATCAATAAATAGAGAGCTCTGAGCAGGTCTGTACAGGGCCCCTTAAGCTAGTAAGTGGCTCATTTCTTGTGAAATGTACTAGAGAAGCTCAAACGTTCGATGAAATTAATCTCTTAACTGCAGAATTCACTTGCTCAGTTGAGTTTCATATGATGAATATAGTTCAGTGTGTGAGAACATATGTTGCAGGTCCCAGATTCAATCCTTGCCTTCTTTGAGGGTGGCAATTGAGAAACAGGTAACAGATTTGGGGCAGGGGGCGGGAATAACTCTGTCTGAAACTCTGGAGTTTCTGTCAGTCAGAATAGGCCATCCCAGGCTTGTACACTCCTAATAAATTGCAAAGCAGTGTGGAAATGTGGAAAACAGACCTTCAGATTGGGAAAAAATGAGAATGCGAGGGAAACTGAAATTGAAATTTCCACCCATCCCAAGTTAAAGTTGGGTCTGGTTTTTGTCTGCTACGAAGTAATAAAAGTAATTTGTGGGAGAGTTATAAAAATGATATTGCCAGTTGCTCTGAAATCTACAAATGACATGAATTACTGAGGATACATATTGTAGCAGGATGACACACTGAGATGGCAATTGCTCAGTTGAGTTCACTGTAAAGAACAGAGAAGGGATAGTGAATCTATTTCCATTCTGAGTAACTTGTGTGTGTAAATGTGTGTTTGTATGCTACCTATAATTTCATTTTATTGTGTTTCCACATTTATTTATGTCATAAAATTTATACACAGCTTGTTTGAGGGGGAAATTCCTTCAAAGTGGTTTACAAAGAGAATAAGACAATGAAACCATTAAAACCAGTTTAACCAACTATGTAAAATGTTCAAAACTGGCATTTTCCTGGCACTTCTTATTCCTCTCCAAACTTCCTCTCAAAATATTTAAATGTATAGTTTCAATATTAATATAAATTGATATAATAATGTGAAGTGGAAGAAGTATTTAAAAACATTTTAAATTGCATATTTTGAAAAGTTTAAAATGCTGAAAACAGCTTCACCATATTCAGAGAAATGGAAAATCCAGCAGATAACTGGTTCATAAATAAGTCCAAAAGGTGTGACTCAGGTCACTTCATATCACAACGATCAAATTTCCCAAACAACCCCAGTTTTTAAGCTAATTGGCCCAAGAACAGGCTCTCAGTTGGGGGTGGAGAATCCGTGAATTTTGGTTTCTCTGTTTCCCACTGAGAAGGTGAGTTCTCAATATTTCCACATGTTTGTGATTTGTTTTTTAAAGCTGCTCATGAAAATTCACCAGCATTTTAGTGTGAATTCATCCTAACAGACACATTTTTGTATGCAATTTTACCTTATGCATTTTCAAAAGCAATTAAGCCTTATATAATGCATTTTTGCATGCCATTTTCAAAAATATATAATTCCTTTACCCTAGTATATACTTCTTCTTCTTTACACATTACTGTGTAATGCTGCAAGGGATCCCAAATTACAAAATTCAGAGAAGTGCATCCTTTTTTGAAAAATGGCTGTGTTTCAGGGTTGTTCTTAAAAAGTGTGAATTAGGTAAGGTTGTCTATGAATGAAAGCAGAATTAGATTTCTTCCCCAACCCTACTTTGTGTGTGAACTGGCTCTGGACTTGTAAGTCAGGCCCTGGACATTCCTCCTCCAGGAAAATATGGACCTGCATATACTCATTACTGAGGGCTGATTGTTCACTATCAGCTAGGATATGCCTAGGGCTACCTCCCACCCAGTTCTGCAAATGTTTGGATCTGTGTAGTAAGGGCCAATGAGATGATTTCCTCCCTGCCCCAGGATGATCTTCTCAAGCTGAGGAGACATGTTAGCTTCTCCCACGTGGTTCTCGACTACATGTTACACAATCACAGAAGGAAACAGCTATGTGGAAGTCTCTCTCATGCGACTGAAAGTGATATATGAATTGCTTTTAAGCTAACACTACTGGTATATAACACTGTGTGAGTTCTGGCAAAGCATGTAATCCATTTTCATCAGTGCTCCACAGACTTAGTGGCTTTGGGGTAATCAGTATATCATTGGCTGTCTAATCCACTTAAAGCATATTAACCACATCAAGTTTTAATCATTGCTGCCTTGCCTGCTGCTGGTGAAAAGGGATTTGCAAGTGTCTGATGAGGAAGGGCTTCCATAAAGTCCAAAGTTTCAATCATGTCTTCATTTCTGATCGTGTGGGTATTTGCGATAGCTGTGCTGTTAAGTTTCAGCAATGGACAGCATTGGCGTACTTCATGTGGCTGTGGCTCTGGAAGTATTCCAAGGGACTGGAGGAGATTTATAATTATTTAGACTTAAGACCACATAACACCAGTCTTGAAAGACCTACACTGGCTCCCAGTACATTTCCAAGCACAATTCAAAGTGTTGGTGCTGACCTTTACAGCCCTAAACAGCCTTGGTCCAGTATACCTGAAGGAGCATCTCCACCCCCATCGTTCAGCCAAGACACTGAGGTCCAGTGCCAAGGGTCTTCTGGTGGTGCCCTCGCTGCGAGAAGCCAAGTTACAGGGAACCAGGCAGAGGGCCTTCTCGGTAGTGGCACCTGCCCTGTGGAACACCCTCCCACCAGATGTCAAAGAGAAAAACAACCACCAGACTTTTAGAAGACATCCGAAGGCAGCCCTGTTTAGGGAAGCTTTTAATGTTTAATTGATGGTTGTATTTTAATATTCTGTTGAAAGCCACACAGAGTGGCTGGGGAAACCCAGCCAGATGGGCAGGGTATAAAATATAAATTATTATTAAGATAAAGTGGCCCTAAGTGTTCACCTGCTTTGATTTTGGATTTCTGATTGGCCCCAACTGACCATTGCTTGGCACCATTTTTTTTTTAAACTGAGCCTTCTTCCTGAGAATAACAAACCCACCCAATTGTGAATCATGTAGTGAGAGCAATTTGTGACACTATCCAACCCAGAGGTGGGGATCCTCCAGCCTGAAGGCCCAGCAGACCTCTTCCATTTGATCTGTGAGGCTGCTTTGGCCTAGCCACACTCACCTGCCCTACACCTGATCCTAAACTTCATTGAGCCCATCCAGACTGCTCTCGGGTGGGTTAAGGCAGGCCTGGATCAGGTTGGGTCAACTGAGAGTGATCCAGAACTGTCAAAAGTGTGGGGGATATTAAGCATACAGTTAGGTGGTGAGGAGGCATGAGAACTAAACATTGTGTGCAAGACTGTACCATTTCCTTCTTTCCTCCATTTCTCCTTACTACTCATCGCTAGGACTGTGCCAGGTCCCCAGTTCAGTTGAAGGCCTGAGTCAGGATTGGGCTCAGATCAAGATTGTCAAATCGTGCCCTGAATCAGATCTGAGAGATCCAGGGACAGCCTGTCCCATTCCATTGGCTGAGGCAAAACGGGAATGTGAGACCCAACTTCCAATGCCCCTCTCAGCAGCAGCAGAGGGTGGGAGGCCATGGGGCACTGCCCCACAGGATTTCACTGCCTGAGGTGTCTGCTTCAGTCCACCTCATGGGCAGCCTGGCCCTGGGGAGGGTCTTGCAGAGCCCTAACAAGAAAAATGTCTTGGGTGGGGGGTGAGGAGATGAGGACGAACCATGAAGGAATGCAGCTGCAAAAAGGATGGCAGAAACCAGGGGTGGGATGTGCTGCTTTAAAATGCTGCAAGGCGTCCTCAAACTCGGGTGGCGGAGAAATCCAAATAAATAAGCCAATCTCACTTTTAAGGCCAGCTTGATTAGTACAGAAGAGCTGCATTTCAAAAAATAAGAATGAGACCATCACTTACCCAATTTTTCAGCTTCCCAGCATGCTGCCCTACTGAAACAATTTGACAAGCTGATACACTGCACTTATAAATGTTACAAGCCTCTATTATTTATTTCTCAGGCACAGAATTACCACATGTTGTTCTTCCTCTCCCCACGCCTCGCCCCCCCCTTCTTGCCTGATCCAGCTTCTGAAACCACTTAAAATGCTTTCGATCAAAGATGTGCAGGGCTGCTGACAGACTGCAGACAAGACGATGCTTGCCAAAGATGCCATTAATTATCAGACTTTTAAGCAGCCCTGAAAGCATGTGCGCGCGCACACACACACACACACACACACGATTTTGATTTAATGTCTAAATAAGCTCATTTGCAATAGTAAAGAGGTGTTCCCCATCCTGTTAATTGAAGAGCAACATGTTTAAGCTTTTCTTGTACAAGTAATCTGGTTGTGGAAGTTGCATGAATTGGGAATGAATAACAGAAAAAATAGACGGTGGTGTCATCAAAGCCTGTAGGACATCAGTTGAGCTGCTGAGATCCCAGCAGCTGTCTTTCTCTGCTCTTTTCTCTTTCTTCCATACATATTTTTTCAAACAGACACACACATATGGAAATAAATTTATAAATAAGTGCAACAAAATTGATTTGCATCTCCCCGCTCTCGATAATGAGTTAGTAGCATATATGCAGGAGGTCCCCATGTTCAACCCCTGGATGTTCAGGCAGGGCTGAGAAAGACACCTGCCTGAAACCCTGGAGCGCTGCTGCCAGTCATGTTGACAATACAGAGTTAGATGGACCAATGGGACTGACTCAGTATAAGACAGCTTCCTGTCTTCCTATGTAGGGATGTGGGGGAGAATTGCGGCTTGTATTTTAATTTTTTTTAAAAAAATAATATTTATTAATTTTCAACTGTTTAAACACAACAAAACAGAAAGACAAAAAAAGAAAGAACAAAAAAAGAAAGAAAAGAAAAACATAAAACGAACAAAGCAAGACACCAACCATTTCAAACACAAAACAATTTCAATGTCTTATCTTTCATTCCCTTATTTCCACGACCTCCTCACACCTCCCTTTTTGTTTTCCACGTCTATTAATTATTTCAGCAATTCCTTTCCATCTTCCTCTGTTTTCTATCCTATAATTATCTTAACATATTCTAGCCTTTTCCCCCCTTTAATACACTGTTAATCTATTTATACTTGATTCCTTATAGCATTTCTGCTAAAGCCATATAACTTCATTCCAACATTTTTCTAGCATTCATTATTTTTACAGTATTTCTATAAATAGTCTTAAACTTTTTCCAGTCATCTTCCACCAACTCTTCTCCCTGGTCTCGGATTTCTGCCAGTCGTTTCCGCCAATTCCATATAGTCCAACAACTTCATCTGCCATTCTTCCCGAATGGATAAATCTTGTGTCTTCCAGTACTTCACAATGAGTATTCTTGCTGCTATTGTTGCATACATGAAACAAATTCAATCCTTCTTTAACACCAATTGGCCGACCATGCCCAGGAGAAAGGCCTCTGGTTTCTTCGAAAGGGTATATTTAACTACCTTTTTCATTTCGTTATGAATCATCTCCCAGAGTGTCTTAATCCTTGGGCATGTCCACCAAAGGTGAACTCTAATCCTCAAATTCGTCTGTTTTTCTTTAAGTACAGTCATAGCAAGCGTCAACTTATGTTCATCAAATTGCCTCTGTAGGGCTGGGGCTCTCTTTCTCTTTCTCTGCAGTTGTGTTACTTTACCTTCAGCAGCAACAACTTTTTCCCTGACTTCCTCCACACTTTGCCATATCAAAATAGGTTCTTGTATCAATTTCTGGGTGGTTTCTGTATTGGTATTATTTATACTTTCTGTGTTTAAGTTAGTTTTAGTAATTGAAACATCCACTTTCGCATTTATCATGTCCATTTTCCTGTGAAGCTGATCAAATGAGTCATTTATCTTATATAATGCAGCCACTAAAGCCTCTTCTGTCGACATTCTCCTGGATTATTACCAAGTCCTCCCAGACCTTAATGTTTTGTCAGCAGTTGACTGGTCTGTTTTTCCTCTTCCATTTACCATAACACTTAAAAGATTCAAGGTCAGTCCCAGAGTCTCATGGTTTTTAACTTGCAGCTGGAAATTCCCCTAGCCCAGCTCTTGTAAAACAACCGGTTTCAAAGGCTTCCACTAGGGGGAAACAGTTTCTATTTGTAATAGTCAATAGTATCCTCTTTTAAACAATCCAAAGTTAGTTTCAAATTAGTTTCAATTTTCAGTTACTTTTACTCCTTTTTAAAGCAGCCGGAGACAGTAGAAACAATGTATTTCACTTATTTAACTAGCTGTCAATGAACGTTCTAAGCGCTGTCAATGAACATTCCAAAAGACGTCAGTCCTGCTAGCAGCCCGTTTCCAGGGTCAGAGCGGCGGTGTTTTAAGTCTCTTCGCTCTCTCCCGCAGGCATACCCAATCTGCAACTTCCCCCTCTCTTCTCCTGCCTCCAAGAGAGGGTTTAATGTTCTTTACCATTGGAAATTTGATCTTTTACAAAAGACCTTCCAGGACTCCAGCTTGCAACTTCATTGCCTCAGTCTATTTACAAAAGGGGAAGGCGGACTTCCTGTTTTGAACCTCCCCGTTACGGTACCAAATTAAACATTTAGAAATCCAAATCTTCCGCTTCAGTTCTACTCACGGGTAATTACTTTAAAGTCAAATTGTCCACAGGAAAAGGTCAGCGCTCTCCGGCAACAGCTATGCGGCTTCGCTCCATGGAAGAAGCAGACGATTCGATGCACCACGCCGCTCACCCCACGTTGCTCCAGAGCCCCAAAAACCGGGGTTCCCCGTGAGTGGGGGAGGCGCAAAAGGTGCCCGCCGAATCCCACATTCACAGGCTTCTCCCGCCTGTGATTTTAACGGGTCTCCGCCTTCGCTGTGGCGGCCTGACCCAGATTCCCACGGTCAGAGGAATTCCGCCATTGCCGGAAGCGCCTCCCCGGAAGTCTCACGGCTTGTATTTTAATAGGAGCCTACTTGATTTTCATGTCCTGAAACAATATGCAAATTGAAACACTGCTATCAAGTGGTACCTCGGTTTATAAACTTAATCTGTTCCATAAGTCCATTCTTAAACTGAAACCGTTCTTAAACTGAGGCGTGCTTTCCCTAATGAGGCCTCCCACCCCTGGTGCCCTTCCACCATTCGGATTCCGTTCTTAGACTGAGGTAAAGTTCGCAAACCAGGTTGAGGGTGCAATGAGATTAAGGGCCACTATCTGAATGGTAATCTTGGTCATTTGATTGCCCTTTTTACCCATTTCTGTCTTTTTATTTGTATATATTGTTGGTTTTATGTTGCTATGGCCGTTGGCTAATGCAAATAAAGTAATGTGCAATGTGAGTAGGGGGGGGAAACCACTCAGCGATTGTGTTGTTGTTTAGTCATTTAGTCGTGACACCTGGCTTGAGAGCAGTACATGCGAAAAGGATCTAGGAGTCTTGGTTGACCACAAACTTGACATGAGCCAACAGTGTGACGCGGCAGCTAAAAAAGCCAATGCAATTCTGGGCTGCATCAATAGGAGTATATCATCTAGATCAAGGGAAGTAATAGTGCCACTGTATTCTGCTCTGGTCAGACCTCACCTGGAGTACTGTGTCCAGTTCTAGGCACCACAGTTCAAGGAGGACACTGACAAACTGGAACGTGTCCAGAGGAGGGCAACCAAAATGGTCAAAGGCCTGGAAACGATGCCTTATGAGGAACGGCTAAGGGAGCTGGGCATGTTTAGCCTGGAGAAGAGGAGGTTAAGGGGTGATATGATAGCCATGTTCAAATATATAAAAGGATGTCACATAGAGGAGGGAGAAAGGTTGTTTTCTGCTGCTCCGGAGAAGCGGACACGGAGCAATGGATCCAAACTACAAGAAAGAAGATTCCACCTAAACATTAGGAAGAACTTCCTGACAGTAAGAGCTGTTCGACAGTGGAATTTGCTGCCAAGGAGTGTGGTGGAGTCTCCTTCTTTGGAGGTCTTTAGGCAGAGGCTTGACAACCATATGTCAGGAGTGCTCTGATGGTGTTTCCTGCTTGGCAGGGGGTTGGACTCGATGGCCCTTGTGGTCTCTTCCAACTCTATGATTCTATGATTCTATGACTCTTCGTGAACCCATGGACCAGAGCACGCCAGGCACTCCTGTCTTCCACTGCCTCCTGCAGTTTGGTCAAAGTCATGCTGGTAGCTTCGAGAACACTGTCCAACTATCTCATCCTCTGTCGTCCCCTTCTCCTTGTGCCCTCCATCTTTCCCAACATCAGGGTCTTTTCCAGGGAATCTTCTCTTCTCATGAGGTGGCCAAAGTATTGGAGTCTCAGCTTCAGGATCTGTCCTTCCAGTGAGCACTCAGGGCTGACTTCCTTAAGAATGGATAGGTTTGTTCTTCTTGCAGTCCATGGGACTCTCAAGAGTCTCCTCCAGCACCATAATTCAAAAGCATCAATTCTTTGGTGATCAGCCTTCTTTATGGTCCAGCTCTCACTTCCATACATCACTACTGGGAAAACCATAGCTTTTACTATACGGACCTTTGTTGGCACTCAGAGATTAGGAAACCCTGAATCAAAGGAAATAGTGGCTAGAAAGCTCAGTCTATGCTGTTCAGTGGTTATACCCAGAAGCAAAGAATGCAGGGAAGGGGGAAATAAATAATATTCTGAGTGTTTATCATCATTCAAAGCTTCAGTGTCACTGCTAACCTCACTTCCCCAACCATCAAGAGAGGGGAGATGCAAATCATATTTTTGTTGCCCCCTACTTATATATTGTTTCTGTTCCTTTTTTTAAAAAAAAAATCTCTACAAAATATTAGTGTCCGCTCTCTCCCCTCCGCTTCTCCCAAGATAGACAGTAAAGAAACACAGCACATATGCAATTATTAGTGTTTGGAAAACTTGGGAACAAAGTAAACTTCTCCTCCTTCTTTTTTCTCATAGGGGCTCAGTCGGGGGGCTAAAGAGAGAGAGGGGGAAGCTCTTTCCCCAAAGCTCTCTTTGCTATCTGCACCGCAGGATCTGAAGACTTCAAACACAGTAACTTATATCAAAAACTCCAATCCGCAATTTATGCTGCCGGCATAAAGCCAATCCAATTTCAGTGAGGTGGCTTCTTTGAGGATTTGGCTGAAAAATCATAAAGAAAAACCCCACCACACAACAAAGTGAAATAATGAGCTATCCTCGGTGGGTCGAAGCAAGGCGTAGCCTCAGTAAAGTCAATAGTTTGGCATCAGTTCAGTCTCACGAAGGACATGATCCCATGGAAGATGGGTAGACAGCAGGATGGAATGGATGTCAGCTGTGACAGAGGCACCTTCAAGTAGTAGGGAGAGATCTGGCTGGGAATATATATATATATATATATATATATATATATATATATATATACTGAGGAGGAATGGAGAGTGGCAGACAATTCAATGGTTATTTATTTATTACATTTCTATCCCACCTTCCGAGGTGGTATACATGGTCCTCCTTCTCCTCACAACAACCCTGTGAGCTTGAATATGGCCCTTCAGGCCTCTCTACCTGGCCTTCAGGACTCACCTAGAATGTGCCTCCCTCTGTGGTTGTGCCTGGCTGGAATGGGTCCCTGAACCCCCATTTGTGTGTGCAGGGGTGCCAACTGGAATATAATATTGGCGGCCCCACATGACGTGGTGCACACACACCTTTTCAGTGGCAATGCCCATCATCTTTGGGGGGCAGCGGCCCCCTCAAATATTTTATGGGAGGGAGAAGACCCCTTGGCCCTCAGGAGTTGGCTCCTGTGTGTGTGTGTTGGTGGTGTGGAAGTGTCTGTGATGGCCTGGGACATGGGCTCGGATTCGGAACCAGAGGAGTCTCAGTCTGCACTGGATCCTTTGCCTCAGGCATCATCTGAACCAAGTCTGGGGCCTGATCCTGAAGAGTCCCAGTCTGCACAGGTTCCCCTGCAACAAACACCAGCTGGGCCGAGTCAGGGGCCTGAGCCTGCCCTGGCTCCAGATGCAGGGATTACCTTGTTGCCTTCACCTGGGCCATCACTTACAGCTGCTCCACTACCGGTTGGGTCACGGGGGACTGAGGCGGCCTATGGGTCTAGTAACCCACCGACGTTTCCCAAGCTGCAGAGACTAAGGGCTGAGAGAAGGAGGGACCTGAGTACTTGCAGGAGGAGTGCTCACCTTCGGGTGAAACAGGGAGGTGAGTCGCTGGGGGATCAGGACTGGCCATTACCCCAACAAAGATAAAAGGCTGTCGGACCCTGCCCCAGGTTGCGGGAGCAACATTGCTGTTTGCCAGTTCCTGTACCTGTCCTTGCCTGGTTTCCTGCCTTGGCCATGTCAGACTGACTCCTAGCAGAACCTTTGGATTCTGGACCAGTCCTGGACCGTGTTTCATGGGTTACCCCTGGGCCCAGCACAGTGTCTGGCTTTTGCATAGCTGAAACATAGCCTACACTATAAAGGCAAGAGCTGTGGCCTTTGCATAGCTGAAACATAGCCTACACTATAAAGGCAAGAGCTGTGGCCATTTTTGCCTCGAGCCCCACCACTACCGGCATACTCCCCACCCCTGAAGGCTACCTGCCTTTTACCAGTTTTGTCTAGTTCACCAACTACAGCCACTCCTTGATAGGGATAGTCTGGCCACAAGGACTGTGGTCCTTGTGTTGGTAACCTCAAGGCTGGAATACACTCCTTGTGGGGCTGCCCTGGGGTCTGGTTCAGAAGCTCCAGCTAGTGCAGAATGCAGTGGCCAGACTACTGATGGGGGCATCTGCCCAGCAACCTGGGGCACCTTTGTTAAAGCATCTGTGCTGGCTGCCCATCTACTACTGAGCCAGGTTCAAGATCCCTGAATTCATTTACAAAGCCCTGAACAACTTAGGTCCAGGGTCCCTCAGTGTCGAGGCTGAAGTCAAGCGTAGGTCAGCAATAAAACAATAAATCACCTGAGGGCAGCGAAGTTAACTCTTTATCCAAGGAAGCAAACCACATTCGGGCCTGGTAATCTCAACAACTCTTCCCAATAGGCCTTGCCCCAATGAAGCAGTTGTGAGGACTGATGGCGCACCCATACCTTCCACCCACTCTCTAATGCTCCCATCCTGGTTCCTTCCCCAGTAGCCCAAGACCTTGCCTCTCGTTCTTCTACCCTCTTCATTTTTCTCTGTGTTCTGGGAGACTGGGGAAGGGAAGGGGAACTAGTCACAGCAGAAGGGGGAGACCCCCTAGATTCTTCCACGGCCTGCCTACACTCAGACTCTTGACCCCACTCCTCTCCAGCCTCTGTGTCTGCACTGCTCTCTTCCACAGCTTCTTCCTGCTCACTAAACCCTTTCCCTTTTCTGCTCCTGACACCTCCCAGTCTGCCCCCTCTTCTCCCTCTGACCACTCATGGTCTTCCCAGCACCATACCCCTGGCTCTCAGCCTTCTTCTCCTGGGTTCCCCAACTGCTGCCTCCCACCACTTGTCTGCATCCATCCACAGGAGCAAAGTCCAAGAGCCCTGAATACAGAGAGGGAAATGAGGAAGGGGCATAGCTTAGTGGCACAGTACCTGCTTGGGATACAGAATGTCCTGGGTTCAATCCCCAGCATCTGCAGGTAGGGCTCCTCTGCATCCAGCCAGTCCATGAAGCTCAGGGATTGCCTGAACCCTTATATCCCCATCCAATCAGTGAGATCATCTGCAGGAGTACTGTTGGTTGTTTCATGAGTTGGCAAGGCTCATTTGACAACAAGAAGAAACTGAGCTTTCAGGGTCGTTGGCCCTGTCCTGCGGAATACTATGCCGACAGAGATTCAGCAGGCTCCTTCTGCGCCAACTTTCAAATGCTTGCTGAAAAGATTTCTATTCTGCAGGGCCTATTTAGGCAATTAAGAATACAAACTTCCACAATGGTTAATTGGTTCTGTTTTTAACTCTTTTGTGGTCTTTGTATACATTTTTTTTGAAGTTTTATTGCTGTAAACAACTTTGGTTTTTACAACGACATAGTGGTATAAAGAAATAAAATAAAGAAGGGAATGCAGCCCTTAGTTTAAAAGAGGTTCGACACCCCTGATATATAGAATTGATATTCATGGAGGCAAATGGCGGGAGTTACATGAAATGTCTATACTGACAAGTTATCTTGGCTGTGAATGGAAGCAGGGGGCAGGCAGAGTACTAAAGGTTAAGGGTGCCTACTCTTTATGGAGTCAGCATTTCCACCAACCCAGTCTAATTGCCCTGATCTGTAATAAAAGTAAAAGTAACCCCACTACCTATTACTTTTAATTTACAACATGCTACCAAAGATGAAATTAACTTGTACTTAATTTTCAAAGGCGCCGTGGTTAGAATCCAATTCTTTCCACTTCTCCTTTCCCAGTGTTAGAAATGAGCTGTGTCTAACTATAGTAGAGGAAGTCAGAATGGGATGTTAGCTTTAATTGTTTGCTAATCATCTCAAGCCTGGGTATAATCCATGCTTGCCGCTGCATCTTAATGAGTTGGGAGCTAATTAACTTTGTTTATCCTTTAAATATTGAAAGTTCCTTGCACTTTATGCCATTATGCTCTTGAAACTTCTTCGGTTTGGTTTAGCGAATCAGAAGGCTTATTTTTAAAAAAGAACAAGGGTAAAAGAAAAGATACGGTAATCCAAGTTTGCTTTCCTTTCTGGCATGGTTCACCCATGGCCTTTCCCACCTTTCATTTAACATCAGTATCAATTATCTGCTTGGGGAGCTTGCTATGTCAGATCTGAACTCCATAAGGCAGAGGTGCGGGAGCGGTGGGCCCACAGATGTTGTACTCTAGCCCAAGCCTGCAAAGCCAATGGCTGATGATGTTTGGAGCTGTAGTCCAGCAACATCTGGAGGTCCACAGCTTTTTCTTCCTTGCCATAAAGGAACTGAGTGGATGCTTTCCCCTTCCCTGGCCCAAATGTAAGTGGTATTAGCTGTAGGCGAGCTCACAACAAGGCCCCTGTTGGGCCCTAGACCCTACGGTGAGCATTCACAGCAGTGATTATGGTCAACAGGTGCCATGGGAACTACTTCCGTGATTCCCAGGGCCCCTTGACACTGCTGCTGCTGATGTAAGGCAGACGGTGGGTGAGCGACAGTTCTTCTAGCTTCTTCAAGACCTTGCTGATTATATGACGGTTCGATCACAGAAGAAAGCAACTCATAAGCCTACTGCCCTATAAGTACTGTTGAAAAGACACAGACTGGCAGCCTACAGCTCACAGGCTGCATGTAACCCTTGGTCTCTCTCTCTGTGGGTTGCCAAATCCCTGTGAATCCCACATAACTTTCACCACTCCCCAGCCATCGCCTGGACATGGGTGAAAAAGAATCTGGCTACCAGCAAAGGCATATGATTATGTCTGCAGCCCAAATGCTACACAGATGGTACATCATACCCATTGCGAGGATGTGGTCACATAATTAGCTAGGGTAAACTTACTCTTCCAAACAAAGAGTAGACTGGGATGAGCATGCAGCAGAGGCATCCTTAGCAGCTCAACATAAGAACATAGAGCTCTGCTGGGTAAGACTAAAAGCCCATCTAGCCCACCATCCTCACACTGACCAACCAAACTTTCCCCATATGTGATTCCCAGAAGCTGATATTCAGAAGCACACTGCCTCAAACAGTAGAGAGATAACATCGCCATTGTGGATGGTAGCCACTGAAAACCTTAGCCATCATGAATGTGTCTTAAAATCTTGAAAGACCTACATTGGCTCCCAGTATGTTTCTGAGCACAATTCAAAGTGTTGGTGCTGACCTTTAAAGCGCTAAACAACCTTGGCCCAGGATACCTAAAGGAGCCTCTCCACCTCCATGGTTCAACCCAGACACCGAGAGCCTTCTGGCGGTTCCCTCACTGTGAGAAGCGAAGTTACAGGGAACCAGGCAGAACTTCTCAGTAGTGGCGCCCGCCCTGTGGAACGCCCTCCATCAGATGTCAAAGAAATAAACAACTATCTTACATTTAGAAGACATCTGAAGGCAGCCCTGTTTAGGGAAGTTTATAATGACTCATGTTTTTAATGTATTTTTAATCTTTTGTTGGAAGCTGCCCAGAGTGGTTGGGGAAGCCCAGCCAGATGGGGGGGGGGTATAAATAAATTATTATTATTATTATTATTATTATTATTATTATTATCATCATCATCATCATCATCCATGATGATGGCCATACATCACTAAATCCTGTGGTAGCAAACCTGACAGTTCAAACAGATAACATTAGATTGTGTCCCACATCTGTGGAAACCACAAGTTTGTTTTGGAGGTGTTCCCATTTTGTTTCTGTGCCGAAAGGAATGGGACCACCCAAGTTTGGCATGAGACGACATGGCAATATTATGGATTATGTATCACTTCGTTGACATTGTGCACTTTGGTGATAGTGGAATAAGACACTGGTGGGAGAAAACCAAATTCATTTAAAAACAGGCAGAAGCTAAATTTCTCCTTCCGTTCCAATTTCCATTTCAGTTGGTTTCTTATCATTTTCATAAGCTCTTGGCATCACTGTCTGTTCCTGTTATTAAAGAAAAACTGCACTCTATGTTTTCTATTCTGGGTAGTGGAAGGAACAGATTTGTTTGTTCTGCCAGGTTTTACAGGCTAATGGAAATCAACATAACATCCTAGTAAACATGATTTCCTGGAAATACAAGTCATTACATAAATTCATAGTCTGAAAAGACTGATACAGATTTAGGTAATTATTTGAAATGCATAAAAAAACACACCAACAGTAGTAGAAAGTTCCCTCTTATATACTTTTTGCAAATCTTGAGTTGGATTTGGAGATGCTTTAGTGGGAAATCTTCACTATCCAGAACTTCCTAGCATGTTACTCTTTCTGAATTCCAGTTCCTATAGGAAGATTTCTAAAATGTAATGGAGCATGCATAGGTTACAACAGTTTTTTTCTTGATTGGCATTTAGAGTGAGCAGGTGAATGTATTTTAATGTCAAAGATAAGCAACCTGAGGGCATTCTTGGGTTAAGGGCACCATCCAGTCTGCTTCCTGCTGCCCAGAAGCCTGCTGGGACAGTTGCCACTAGGTGACAGTTGAAGAAGAGCAGACCTGATGGAGCTGGCTTTTCTGCGGAGCTACTTCTAATCTCTCCTAGTAATGCTGCCAGCTGGAATAGCTGCTACAACTTTTGACGTGCATTGGTAAAGCACCAACCTAAGAAGGATCTTAATGCAATCGTATTATGATCATTGCAAAACTGGCAAAAGATTGCTAAATGTAAGAGAAGATGCAATGTGCACTTGTGCACTGAGGCGTTTCCAAAGTAAAGGAAGGATTGAACTCTGATTAATAAGAATACACACAGAAGCTTGAACCAGCAAGACTCTGGGAAGGGTGTGTATAATGATCTGTGCCTCCAGCCCCTGGCCCAGGTTGTTTTATTCACAAAAGAACTTTTACAGAGTGTTCATAAGAGCCAATCAGATTTCTTCTGAGCATTTCAACAAATCCCACGTGGGGAAAAGTTAAACTACCAAAATTAATTAAGCACACATATTTCTGGGGTAAACAAAGAACAGAACTACAAAGGAGTACATTTGGCAACCCCTGAGGTGATAAACAGGCAATATACATGATAAGAAGGATGACCAGGAGGACAGCGGTCATTATCACCTTCATGTGAGATCTGTTTCCTGGCCCTAAGATTAACATCCTAAGATTAACATATCAGAAAAGCTACATCAAAGAAACTTGCCCACTATCTTTATGGCCCAAGATGCCTACCTGGCGACAACTGGGCTGCGTACGTGACTTGTCAAGAAAGAGAAATGGACAGTAGAGGAAATGACCAGAGATGCAGAGGGTTGTGGGATTTGATCAGAAATTATTGTCAATGTATCAAACCCAGTCAACACAATGCATTCATCGTGGACACAATGGCTTGATGCATATTTTATAATTCCTCATAGTAATCCCACCTGACCCCACACTCTGGATATTTGCACTCCTACAGTGCACTATGAGTGCAGGGAGGAGTCAAGAATGAACTGGAGGCAGCAAAAGCTTGAACCCCTGAGGCCAGCTGTCATGTGTGATGTAGTTGAGATTCCTGCATAGCAAGTGGTTGTACTAGATGAATCTTGGGGTACCTTCCAACTCTGTGATTCTATGATTCTATGAAAAGCTTTGAGGGTGTACACAAAGTGATGGATAGAATGTGGAAATTATAACAAGAGCATTGGGATATTTTGAATGTCTTCATTCCACTTTGGAGACAGAGTTGGTAATCTGGAAGTCCAGAATCCAGACAGAAATCCATAGGGGTAAAATTCTGGAAACAACCCCTATATGCAAGATGCAGGCATGTCCTATCTTTAGTCACCTTACCAGAGCAAGTCCTGTGGAACTCTAGTTTGAATAACATTAAAATCCAATCAAGAATGGGGGAGATAATAGTTCCTATAAAATGGCTGTGCCGCAGAATCCCTCAGGCCAAAGTATTGGAAGATATTTACTTTCTCTTTGTAATCTCATCCCCACCCCTATTATTTTGCATCATTAAGCAGAGCTGAATCTAGTGGCATTGGTTTAATTATAGAGAGGGGAGGGAAACATCCCGTGGGTGTTATAGTTAGTTATTTTCCCATTTTAGTCACAGCAAATGAAATTAACAAAATGCACAGGATGTGTTATATCTAACAGGAGGAGAGAGACACTGAGAACATGGCTTGGCACTTAGGGTGGGCAAAACAGGTTGCAGAAAAGGGGCTCAAACTTTGTACAGCTTTCTTTTCATAAAAAGAAAGATGAATTTCCCCGAAGATGAATTTCGAATGGACAAATCAAGAAAGACAGATCTTGTTAACAATAACAATATATCTTGGTTTGTCCAGTTATGGTGCAGTTATGGTGCAACTGAAATACACAACAACAGCCACTCCTGATTCTGATGGAAGTGAGAGAAAGAGCTCCCCAAAGTGTCATACAAATGATGTATACAGTGTGGGAGATAGAATGGACCTTTGTGAGATTCCAAAACCCAAAAGTCAACCATCTCCTTTCTGGTTATGATGCTGCAAGTAGAGGCAGAACCACTCTAGTACATCCTCCAACTCCCAACTCTCCCCAGAGAGTCAGTATGATGTAGTGGTTGGAGTGTTGGAGTAGGGCCCGGCAGACCAGGGTTCAAATCCCCACTCAGCCACGAAACTCAGTGGGTGAACTGGGGTCAGTCACAGTTGCTCTGCCTAACTCTCCTCACAGTGCTGTTGCAAAGATAAAACGGGAAGGTTCTTGAGGTCCCTGGAGGAAAGATGGGATAGAAATGAGATAAATAAATAAAGGTGTGCACACCTTTACACGCATTCTACTTGGGCGCAACCCCATATACCATGGGTAGGCAAACTAAGGCCCAATCACCTTCTAAATCTGGCTCTCAGACGGTCATGTTTTTACATGAGTAGAATGTGTCCTTTTATTTAAAATGCATCTCTGGGTTATTTGTGGGCATAGGAATTCATTCACACACACACCCCGAAAATATAATCCAGCCCCCCACAAGGTCTGAGGGACAGTGGACTGGCCCCCTGCTGAAAAAGTTTGTTGACGCCTGCCATATACAAACAGTGCTGGGAAATAAATGAGTAGAATCATACCAGGAAATGGCGGGAGAGAGTCGGAGAGTCCTCATGGCGCACAAGGACACCCTCCCCGGAGCCCGAAGAGGGCATCAGTGAGGGTGGAGGAAGCCCCAAAGAGACCTGAGGTGCAGCCGGGCTTTGTTTAGACTACTTGGCCTCCCCGCCCAACAGCTGGTGTGTGGGGTAGTGCAGCAGCCTCTTTCCCACACGTCCTCCAGCCTCCACATGGCCCCAGACCTTCAACTCTAGTTGAAGAGAGAGTTGTGTAGGAGAGACAGCTGAAAAGCAGGGGGCAAACAGACATTTAGAGGCTTTTTAGAGGGTTCTCCCCACTTTATGTGATTTCACTTATGCGCACAGGGGCACGGGACATCATCATCGTCATCATTTTATTCGTATGCCACCTTTCCATAGTTAAAACAATGCTCAAACAATGCGGCTTCCAACATGACAAGATTTACAAAATTACCACATAACAAAAGTCATAAGCAATAAATAACCAAATGGAAAATGATTTCCACAAAATCATAAAATCTAAACCTAAGAATGAATATCAATCACAATTTAAAATGACATAAATAAAAAATAAAAGCAATTAAAAAAACAAAAACGGAGTCCTTTCTGCCCAGCAGCAACAGCAGCAGCAGTCCTTTGTGGAGCTTGTCAAGCTCCATAACCCCTGTGTAAGGGGGGGGGGGGTGCCTGAATATAAATAAAAAAAATCCTGGTCAATAGTGTGGTGTCCTCCTTTTTTCCTCTTCAGTTTTTACCTCTTTCTCCCCTTTCTAGTACATTGCCCTTTAATTATAATTATACTGTTGCTATTAGGGGTGATTTCTACACATCACTTTCCACTAACATTCCATTTTTTGTATGCAATCTTTTATATTTTTTTATATTAACGTAATTTCTAATGAATTGGTCAAGATAATTATGTGTGAGAGCATGTCTAATGTAATGAGCCATTTTTCTCTCCATTTATTTTTAACTTTTCATTATATAGCCACACCCCACAAAAAAAGCAGCAATGAGACAATGCCAAGATATCTGAACCACACTATGATATGAAAGCATTCCTCTGAGCTTTTTTTAACAAAAGAAAATAATATGTGAAAGCAAACAGCTTTCAATTCAAAGGGTAAATTTCCTTTCCCCATGGAATTCATGTGTTGTGTTCAGTGAATGTGGAGATCTGGAATGCCCAGATTTAGTATTGGGAAAATCCTGGAGACTTTCAAGTCTGCCCTGTGCTTAAGATGCAATTTTATCAAGGCCTGGGCAAGTTATTCTCCACAAAACCAAAAAACAAACAAACACAAAAACAAAATGAGAGGTTTTCAAAGACTTTTCTTTTGAAATGCCTTTGGTTTCTGTTGAAAGGTAATGCACAGGTTGTAGCCTATTTAGGATTTATTGTTGAAGTGGTTATATATTTGATAAATATTGTATTGCAATTAAAAATTCTGAGTATATATAGCTCTACATGAGCACAATTTCCCTTAACTCTATTTTTGGTTGCAAAGGTTTACTTGTTAAGTATCATTTGTGCCTTGGTGTCAAGGCAAGAGTCGAGAGCAAGTCAGCAGTAACTCACAAAGTGTTAATGAAGAGGATGGGGAAACCCAGCCAGATGGGTGGGGTATAAATATATTATTATTATTATTATTATTATTATTATTATTATTATTACTACTACTACTACTACTACAAATTTTATTATTTTGGTCACAGGCCAGTTCCAGCCCACATACAATATCAAGGAAGTCATAAAACACGATAGGGATACATTTGAATTTGCAATTAGGTATAATAGGGACAATATAGATATGTTGCTGTTTAGTCGTTTAGTCATGTCCAACTCTTTGTGACCCCATGGACCAGAGCACGCCAGGCACTCCTGTCTTCCACTGCCTCCCGCAGTTTGGTCAAACTCATGTTAGTCGCTTCGAGAACACTGTCCTCTGTTGTCCCCTTCTCCTTGTGCCCTCCATCTTTCCTAACATCAGGGTCTTTTCCAGGGAGTCTTCTCTTCTCATGAGGTGGCCAAAGTATTGGAGCCTCAGCTTCAGGATCTGTCCTTCCAGTGAGCACTCAGGGCTGATTTCCTTCAGAATGGATAGGTTTGATTTTCTTGCAATCCATGGGACTCTCAAGAGTCTCCTCCAGCACCATAATTCAAAAGCATCAATTCTTTGGCGATCAGCCTTCTTTATGGTCCAGCTCTCACTTCCATACATCACTACTGGGAAAACCATAGCTTTACTATGGTTACAGATATAGTAACAGTTAAAAAATATGTGTTAAAACTTAGTCACTAACATATAACCTAAAATTATCATTTAAGGCCTTAATCATTATGATAGCACAGCTTGTTCCCTAAGTTTTATGGCAATTGCACAGAATTTGGCTACCCTTAATGTGATCTCAGGATCCTTGTCCCCTACCAGGGATTATTATTATAACCCTTTATTCAAAGAAACAAAACAGCTCAGGCGGCCTAGTGTTCACAGCAACTCTTCCCGGAAGCAGACTGGCCACTGAGTCCTAGGGAGTGAAGGCACCTAAAACAGAAACCTCAGTTGCATCCCAGACATTGGAGTGCCCAACTGAGAAACAAGGACTTCTCAGGAGTAAAAGGATACTCATGAGTAAGCTACTCCACATGACTGGACCAAACCTCAGGCAACCCATATTCCCTGCAGCTGTGCTCTGGGTGGCAGTCTGAAGACTCAGGCTTAAAAACTTTCAGTTCAAGGTAGAGGGTGTTAGAATAATGTATTTGCACCAGTTTTCTGATTAGGAGTCCCTGGACCACCTGTTTTGGGGGCTGCCTCCTGCCCTGCCCTTTGTAGTTGGACTTTGGACAGCTGGAAGATAGTGTTTCTGGGACCACCCTGTTAACCTTTGGCAGCTCTGCCTGTATTTCCTGAGTGTCTCCCTGCCTGCCAAGCAAGTGGGTGGCAGCAATGATGAGGCAGAAGGACTGCAGCTGGCAAAAACTGTTGGGGTGTAGGCACATCCTGTTCTGTGGCTGCTCCCATATTGTACATTGGTTCCTGCTTCGTTATCTTTTTGCCAGCATGCTAAGACCTTCAGGCATTGCTGATCACTGGGCTACTGTCAGGGCAGACTGCATTTGCTGCTTTAAAGTGTGTTCTGGTGTATTTTATTTACTGTTTTTAACCAGGTACAAGGTAAAGGACCCCTGGATGGTTAAGTCCAGTCAAAGGCGACTATGGGGTTGCAGCGCTCATCTCGCTTTCAGGCCGAGGGAGCAGGCGTTTGTCCACAGACAGCTTTCCGGGTCATGTGGCCAGCATGACTAAACTGCTGAAGAATTGGATTTTTAAATGTTTAATCTGGCATCGAAACGGGGAGGTTCAATACAGGAAGTCCGCCTCCCTCTTTTGTGGATTAACTGAAGCAAGGAGACTGCAAGCTAAAGTCTTGGAAAGCCTTCTGTAAAGGACTAAATTTCCATCAGTAAAGAACTAAATCCCCCCTTTTTGGAGGCAGGAGAAGAGGGGGGGAAGTGGTGGACTGAATATGCCTGTAGGAGAGAGTTAAGAGAGTTAAAATACCGCCGCTCTGACCCTGGAAACGGGCTGCTAGCAGGATTGATGTTTTTTGGAATGTCCATTGACAGCGTTTAGAACGTTCACTGACAGGTAGCTAACCAAGAGAATACATTGTTTCTACTGTCTCCGGTTGTTTTTTTAAAAAAGGAGGAAAGTAACTGAAAATTGAAACTAACTTTGGATTATTGAAACTGTGTTTAAAAGAGGACATACTGACCGATACAAATACAACCTGTTTTCCCCTAGTGGAAACTTTTGAAATTGGTAACTTTATAGGAGCTGGGCTAGGGGAATTTCCAGCTGCAAGATAAAAAAGTGTGAGACTTTGGAATTGACCTTGAATCTCTTAAGTGTTATGGCAAACGGAAAGGAAAAAACAGACAGGATGTTGACAGAGGAGGCCTTAGTGGCTGCATTATTGAAAATAAAAGACTCGCTGGAACAACTCCACAAGAAAATAGATGCGATAAATGTGAAATTGGATGTTGCAAATATTGAAATTGATTTAAGTGTAGAAAGTTTAAATAACTTGGGACAAAAGGTGAATACCAATTCAGAAACCACCCAGAAACTGACACAGGAATCTACTCTGATACGGCAAACTGCAGATGAAGTCAGGGAAAAAACCCTTGCTGCTGAATCCAAAGTAATACAACTGGAGAGGAGAGTCCCATCCATACAAAGACAACTTGATGAACATAAGCTGACATTTGTTATGATTGAACTTAAAGAAGAACGGATGAATTTGAGGACCAGAGCCCTATCTGAATTGGAAAAGGAAAGCTTGACAGAGTTTCAGGAGGTGACAGGACTAACATTGGTTGAGAAAGAGAGGTATTTGGGGGTTAGTATGACCGCCAAAAATGTGAATCTGCTTAAGGATAACTGTGAAGGATGTTGGATTGAAGAGAAGGGGGATTTGGAAAGATGGACAAATCAGAAGTTGTTACTGTTGGGCCGAGTTATTGTGGTGGGGATGAGGGCTGCTGTGTTGCTGGGGATGTTGCTTTTGTTTCAAACATTGCAAGCTTTGGATGGGACGGAGGGTTTCAGGAGGTGGCAGAGGGATGCCCCTAGAGTTGTTTGGCAGGGCAGGAAGCCTTGAGTAAAACTTAAGATATTGATGGATGCCAAAGAAGGAGGTGGACCTGCCCTGCCAGACCTTTAAACTTCGTTGTGAACCATCTGCTTTTTGCTGGTTGAGAGAATGGTTGCTTTTTGAAAACACTGAAGTGTTGGACAATGGCAGATGAAGTTGATGGACTATATGGAATTGGCGGAAATGACTGGCAACATCCGAGACCAGGGTGAAGAGTCGGTGGAAGAAGATTGGAAAAAGTTTAAAGACTATTTATAGAAATATTGTAAAATTAAGGAATGTTAGAAAAATGTTGGAATGAAATTACATGGCTTTAGTAGAAATGTCATAAAGAATTAAGTATAAATAGATTAATAGAAAATTAAAGGAAAAGTATGGTAAGAATGTGTTAAGATAATTATAGAACAGAAAACAGAGTAAGATGGAAAGGAATTGCTGAAACAAATAATAGAAGTGGAATACAAAAAGGGAGGTGTGAGGAGGTCGCTGGAAATAAGTGAATGAAATATAAGATATTGAAAATGTTTGAGGTGTTTTTAAATTGTTTTTGTTTGTTTTTGTTTGTTTTGTTAGTCCATGTAGCGTTTTTGTATTGTATTTGTATTGTTTTTTCTCTTTTCTCTTTTTTCTTTTTTTGTTTGTTTGTTTGTAGTGTTGTGTTGGAAATGTTGAAAAAGTAATAAATATCATTAAAAAATAAATAAACTGCTTCTGGTGCAACGGAACACAGTGACGGAAACCAGAGCACACGGAAACACCGTTTACCTTCCCGCCAGAGCAGTACCTATTTATCTACTTGCACTGGTGTGCTTTTGAATTGCTAGGTTGGCAGAAGCTGGGACAGAGCAACGGGAGCTCACGCCGTCGCGAGGATTCAAACCGCCAACCTTCCAAGCAGCAAGCCCAAGAGAAGAAGAGGAGTTTGGATTTGATATCCCGCTTTATCACTACCTGAAAGAGTCTCAAAGTGGCTAACATTCTCCTTTCCCTTCCTCCCCCACAACAAATACTCTGTGAGGTGAGTGGGGCTGAGAGACTTCAAAGACGTGTGATTAGCTCAAGGTCACCCAGCAGCTGCATGTGGAGGAGCGGGAACGCGAACCCGGTTCACCAGATTACGAGTCTGCCACTCTTAACCACTACACCATACTGGCCCAGAGGCTCAGTGGTTTAGACCACAGCACCACCTTCATTCCCTTGTTTTTAACTATAAAGGTAAAGGTACCCCTGACCATTAGGTCCAGTCGTGACTGACTCTGGGGTTGCGGCGCTCATCTTGCTTTATTGGCCGAGGGAGCCGGCATACAGCTTCCAGGTCATGTGGCCAGCATGACTAAGCCGCTTCTGGCGAACCAGAGCAGTGCACAGAAATGCCGTTTACCTTCCCGCCAGAGTGGTACCTATTTATCTACTTGCACTTTGATGTGCTTTCGAACTGCTAGGTTGGCAGGAGCAGGGACTGAACAACGGGAGCTCACCCCGTCACAGGGATTCGAACCACTGACCTTCTGACCAGCAAGCCCTAGGCTCTGTGGTTTATCCCACAGCGCCATCCTTGTCCCTGAGACATAAATATATTTAGTAATAATAATAATATTGAGGGTGGCTTACCCCAGGTGCCCCCAAAATCTGGAGCTTGCACTGAGGAAGTTATGCAACTAAACTGATAAAGAAGACCCATTTTGGACAGAATGCAGGCAATATGGAAGAAGAGAGGTGACTTACATGCTTTTGGAGGCAGAGCTACCACCCGGCTGACCTGCTGTACATTCTCCTACACAAACTGAACTGAGTGATGTTTTGTTCTTTGCGCTTTAAGTCAATCACTGAGGAATGAGTACATGGGGAAAATATCTGAACAGTTTTGGGAAAGTGGATTGCTTTTCAGCCTGGAGGCCAAGCTCTGTGACACACACAGCAATATGTGTAATAATGTTACAGCTCACATGTACAAATAAACTGCTTTGAGAAGCGGGTGGCTAGGAGCAGAAAAGTGGCAAGGAAGCAGGGTTTAACTCTTTATCCATCAGCTGTTTTTCTCTCCCTCTCTCCGGCTGCAGCTTTCCTGAGGCAGCTTTTCTTTTAACAGCTAAAAGGAGTATCCAACTGAGGTACGCTAAAACACATCAGCAATGATGTAATTAATGCTTTTGTTCCCATTTCTGTAAAGCTGGGTATTGTAGTGCCTCATTAATATTTTTTGCAGGAGGTCTGTGGATATGACAGAAAACTCAGCATAAGTAAGAGCCAAACAGAAGGACCCTTAAATGCAAAGTCATTTCTTCTTGTCCTTCTTATCTTGCACTTTTTCATGTTGTGGCTTTGTGTTTAGTACACAACCTGGAAAACAGTTGGTAGCTCCCAGGTGACTTCGACACACCGTTGATCCCCTGCGTTTCTTGGCCAAGACACTTCTTTCTCTCACTTAACTCTCTGCATTCCAGAAAAGAAAGAAAGAAAGAAAAACCCTCCATTGAGATAATAATAAAGCAATTCATGGCTTCAAACAAATCAGAATATATTCAGATAGGTTGGTGTTAATTACCCCTTGTTAAAGTGCTAAATTGAGTGTGGCAGCTGCGAAAATAAAGCAATAGTTGGTTAAAAATACCTTGCTGTTTAATGTTCTGCTGCCAAAGTGAGAGAAATCCATTCCTTCAGGGCAGGCTTATTATTTGACAGGTTTCAGACATCTGCCCACTGCAGTGGTTCAGGGAAGGGGAGAAAAGAGACGGTCTAGTGCTATTAAGAAGGCTGATCGCCGAAGAATTGATGCTTTTGAATTACGGTGCTGGAGGAGACTCTTGAGAGTCCCATGGACTGCAAGAAGATCAAATGCATCCATTCTTAAGGAAATCAGCCCTGAGTGCTCACTGGAAGGACAGATCCTGAAGCTGAGGCTCCAATACTTTGGCCACCTCATGAGAAGAGAAGACTCCCTAGAAAAGACCCTGATGTTGGGAAAGATTGAGGGCACAAGGAGAAGGGGATGACAGAGGACGAGATGGTTGGACAGTGTTCTCGAAGCTACAAACATGAGTCTGACCAAACTGCGGGAGGCAGTGGAAGACAGGAGGGCCTGGCGTGCTCTGGTCCATGGGGTCACGAAGAATCGGACATGACTAAATGACTAAACAACAACAAAGTGCTATTAGGGGATGTGATGACCATGATGAGACATAGTAGGTGGGTGGGGTGAGTCAGCCCATGTCTCTGCTGCCTTAAAGCACTTTGGGTTGGGTGTTTTGACACTCATGTGTGCTATGCATACAGTTTCCCTTATGATGCTACCTGTTCTGTATGACCTTCAAGCTGTTGTTCCTCATCCAGCAACCTTCCTGTTTCATTCACCAAAGGCCAGGAGTACAGTTGCTTCCAGAACAACATGCTGTTTCTAAGGATACCGTTTGTTGTCAAAATCCATAGAAATGTACTTTAGGTCAGAGTGGGCAGTCTATTCCAGCCTGGGGAGCCACATTTCTGTCTGGCTAACCTCCTGGAACCACATGCAAGCGCTGAGCAGGGTTAGAGGCAAAAGTGGGTGCAACAATAGAGGTTTCTTGCTTAAAGATGGAAATGCCTGGGCCACAAAAAGGACTTCATCAAGTTGACAAAGAGTCTTTATTTATTTATTGAATTTATATACTGCCCTATACTTGAAGGTCTCAGGGCAGTTCACAGAAAAGATCACAATATATAAAATAAAAATAAAAACAATACCCCAATAACACCCTCCCCCAAAAGAGCCACATTTTAAAAGGGATGTCAATCAAATCAACCAAAGGAATGTTTTTGCCTGGCACCTAAAGGTGTATAATGAAGGTGCCAGGTGAACTTCCCTGGGGAGAGCATTCCACAAATGGGAACCTAATAGCCTCCAGTCTTCTGGTGCCCTCAGATGTTTGGGGCAACAACTGTGCCCTGGCTAGGACTACCGGGGGGGGGGGAGTTGTACTGCACAGCTCCCCTCAACCTCAGTCAGCACACCCATGCTCCATTCTTCAGTCATAAGAACATAAATTTGTCTGTTTGCAAAGCACTGGCATCCTGCCTAGATCTCCCCTTCATGGGCTGGGCGCTGCCTTCAGCTGTGCAATGCATCTCTCTATGTAAAAAATGCTTTGCCTCCACTGACAGAGGCAATAGTGCTCCTGAATATCAGTAGCTGGAAGCCACAGGAGGGGAGAGTGATCCTATGCTCAGGTTCTGGCTTCCCACAGGAATGTGGTTGTCCACTGTGGAAACAGGGTGCTGGGCTAGGGGAGCCATTGACCTCATCCAGCAGGCTATCTTATTTACAAGCTTTCAGGTACAAACAAGAGTGAATTGTTTTGAAGGTCTGGACTTTCAATATAGCTCTGGAGATACCATCAACCCACACATGCCAAAAGAACACCCTTTCTGAGGAGAAGGCCTGTTCTCATTTTGCCACCCTCTCAACCTCTCATGGAGGGGGCACACGAAGGAGGGCCTCAGAAGTTGATCTCAGGGTCCGGGTAGATTCATATGGAAAGAGGCAGTCCTTGAGGTATTGTAGTCCTGAGCCGTTTGCGGCTTTATAGGCAAAAACCAACACTTTGAATTGGTGGCCAGTGCCGTCGGGCCAGGATCGGAGCAATATGCTCAAACCGTCTTGCTCCACTGAGCAACCTAGCCGCTGAATTCTGCACTAGCTGAGAGATCCGAACCATCTTCACAGGCAGCCCTACGTATACGCAATGCAGTAATCTAACCTTGAGGTTACCAGAGCATAGACAACAGCAGTAAGAGTAGAGCATTTCCATATTCAATATGCATTTCATTTGGCAGGAGGGGGAAAGGGGAATGCACAACTTTGTGCAATGTGAAGTACTCCTATTCAGCATCCTAAAAAGATCTCAGGATGTTCCATTCTGTTCTCCCTCACCTGGTTTTTTGGTTCTCCCCAGACCCACCCAGAACAGGCACACAATATTCCCCAACCACTAAATTTCTCAAGTCTTCATTAGTCTGGGGTTGTTGGTTGGGTTGGGTGAGGGGGCACAGCAGACATTTTCCTAAAGATTTTTTCCCCCTCCTGCTTTGGCAGCTATCCCCCACCAAGCATACTGATAACTCACTCTTGTTTCTCAGCAACTGCTGTGGCTACGTAGCTCACATAATTCAGCACTTGAATTTGCTATCAGCATATAGAAGTTCAACTTTCAATAGAATGTTGCAGTGTGCATTGTTCAGGGTTCCAGCCAGCCATGCCCTCTCTTGTATATTCCATTCTATTTCATTTCACTCTCCTGTCAGAATTCTGTGCACAGTAAACATGCTCAGTTTTTGGTCCTTGTCTCCTACTCCTACTTAAAGATTTCCCCCCTAAATATATATTTATACTTCTTCAACTCATCTACAGTAAGTGTTCAGTATTCAAGTAATCAGATTCTCAGTGTGCGTACATGAGAACAAAAGCATGTGTGTATGTTCTACAGTAAAATTGTTTGGGATTTAAGAACTCTACAGACTGCCTACTGTCTTTCATCTCCAGCAAGAGACGTCTTTGATCAATAAACACAGGCTGCATTAAGTACCATTTCCAAATAGAATTTCCATAGTTAAAACAGATTAGTAGAAGATGCTTCAAGAAAGCCTGAAGAATAGTATCATTAGGAGGATTCAGCCCTTAATTACTGAAAAACTTAATGAGAGTGGGGAAGAAGCTTTCCTAGGCAGAATTTCAATCACACAGAGACACATGTACGTGTGTGTGTGTGTGTGTGTGTGTGTGTGAAAAAACACAAACATGCACACCCCACACCCATCATGTGCTCCAACACATTTGGCCCAATGACAGTTTATCTCCTTGAGATCTAATGGGAAACTTAATGATCCCAGAATTCTCCTCCAAGGCAAAGCGTCCCTGAAGGACCTAGTAAAAATGATGTGACTCAGGCAACCTTGGCCAAAATATCTTGGCATGGACTAAATTATAAAAGGGTAGGAAAGCAGAGAAAGTGGAATAGGGGACAGGGGCTCCCTGGGAAATATTTCATCCTAATGCAGAATATCCTGCTAAAAGCTGACCTTGCAAATGAGCATAGTGCTTACTTGTTTAACCGTATAATTCTATGTTTAACTCGATCTCAAAGATCTCCATTCTTTCCTCCTTCCATTAGAATGTTCACAGATCTTACCAATATTCTTTTGACATCCCTTGAAACACTTGCTGAGGCTTCACCTTAATGGAACCAGGTCTTGCTCGGGGACTTCCCATTGCAATCTGGTTGGTCACTGCAAGCAAGAACAGGATGGGCCTTTGGACCCATGAGGCTCTTCTTATGTTCTTATGAACATTTGAGAATTCCTCAAGGTTCACTTTATTTGAAATGGCAATTAAGAGAAATCTGACAATTGTATGAGATATGAATGTGTTGTTTGGCTGGGCATGCAATTCCTTAGCTCCTCCCTTTGCGGTAAGAGCAAATGAACAGTTGATCTTACTGCATGACAATGTAGTGCCTTTGTTCATTAACAGAGCCCCCATTAAGTCAAGAACAGTTCCAGGAAGTTTCATGTTATCCAAATTGTTTTCTCTTTAAGGTAAAATATTGTTGCTTCATCCAAACCTCCCATTAGTGGAACAAGAAAGCCATTCTGGACTAAGAAGTGCTGGTTTGCCATAGGGAATTGTAGATTCCCAGAGTCAATGCTGTTCAATGCCTGGAGGTCAGAGAAGGCTGTCTTATCCTAAGTCAGACCATTTGTCCATTGAGCTCAGTATTGGCTGCTCTGACTGACAGTGGTTCTCCAGGTTTTCATACAGGGATCTCTTCCAACCCAACCTGGAGATTCCATGGATTGAAGCTGGGATGCTCTTAATGAGTCTATTTGTGTACTTCTGCAAAACATGGGACTCTCCCAAGCATGCTGATGACCTCCCTCATTTCTCAATGGCCTCATTTTGAATATAATCTTGTTGGCACCAAACAGATGATTTTCCTATTAGAAGGAGTGATTGACCTTCTGATATTGCGGTATTTCTGACTCCAAAGAGATTCAGTGTTTCTCAAAAGCATTTTATACCTCTCAGTGCATTTCTCACCACAACCTGCTTGCTCTTCTGCTCATCTTCCAGCTTTTGTTCTGACCTTGACTGTAATTCTAACTTACCTTGCAGGTGTTTAACCATCATGAATCCATTCATCTTTGTAAGGTGCACAGAGCTGCTGATGAAAAGGATCTTGTCTCCATTGAAGGAAGGAAAAGTAAAGCAAGAACCCAAGGCACACTGCTGCTGTGAGTGCTGGAAGGAAGACTCCCTGCTGCAAGGCCCATTTCCTCGTGGCCTAGAGGGTGGGGCCCACACTCACCCTGAGCAGCTAAAAGGGGCTCCAAGAGGCCACTGGCACATAGCTGGAGCAACTCTTGGGTTGGGACAAATGGCTAAAATGTTTTACGTTTTAAACAGTTCTAATTTTGAGTTCCTCTGGTTTTTTTGTCGGGTTGCTGTTGGTTAAATGTTTAGTTAGGGTTAGTGGTTATTTTAATTTGGGTATACAGTGGTACATCAGGTTACATTAAAGAAAACAATGCCCGACCTGAAGAATTTGGAGCAAATGATTCAGCAAAGGAAACACAGCCCAGAATAACTAAGGAGATAGTACAAGAATACTTGGCTAGTTTAGATGTATTCAAGTCTCCAGGGCCAGATGAACTGCATCCAAGAGTATTAAAAGAACTGGCAGATGTGATCTCAGAACCACTGGCAGTCATCTTTGAGAATTCCTGGAGAACAGGCGAAGTCCCGGCAGACTGGAGGAGGGCAAATGTTGTCCCTATTTTCAAAAAGGGGAAAAGAGAGGACCCAAATAATTACCGCCCAGTCAGTCTGACATCAATACCAGGGAAGATTCTGGAGCAGATCATTAAGCAAACAGTCTGTGAGCACCTAGAAAGGAATGCTGCGATCACCAATAGTCAGCATGGATTTCTGAAAAATAAGTCATGTCAGACTAACCTGATCTCGTTTTTTGACAGAATTACAAGCCTGGTAGATGAAGGGAACGCAGTGGATGTAGCCTACCTTGATTTCAGCAAGGCATTTGATAAGGTGCCCCATGATATTCTTGTAAAGAAGCTGGTAAAATGTGGTCTTGACTATGCTACCACTCAGTGGATTTGTAACTGGCTGACTGACCGAACCCAAAGGGTGCTCATCAATGGTTCCTCTTCATCCTGGAGAAGAGTGACTAGTGGAGTGCCACAGGGTTCTGTCTTGGGCCCGGTCTTATTCAACATCTTTATCAACGACTTGGATGATGGACTCAAGGGCATCCTGATCAAATTTGCAGATGACACCAAACTGGGAGGGGTGGCTAACACCCCAGAGGACAGGATCACACTTCAAAATGACCTTGACAGATTAGAGAACTGGGCCAAAACAAACAAGATGAATTTTAACAGGGAGAAATGTAAAGTATTGCACTTGGGCAAAAAAAATGAGAGGCACAAATACAAGATGGGTGACACCTGGCTTGAGAGCAGTACATGTGAAAAGGATCTAGGAGTCTTGGTTGACCACAAACTTGACATGAGCCAACAGTGTGACGCGGCAGCTAAAAAAGCCAATGCAATTCTGGGCTGCATCAATAGGAGTATAGCATCTAGATCAAGGGAAGTAATAGTGCCACTGTATTCTGCTCTGGTCAGACCTCACCTGGAGTACTGTGTCCAGTTCTGGGCACCACAATTCAAGAAGGACACTGACAAACTGGAACGTGTCCAGAGGAGGGCAACCAAAATGGTCAAAGGCCTGGAAACAATGCCTTATGAGGAACGGCTAAGGGAGCTGGGCATGTTTAGCCTGGAGAAGAGGAGGTTAAGGGGTGATATGATAGCCATGTTCAAATATATAAAAGGATGTCACATAGAGGAGGGAGAAAGGTTGTTTTCTGCTGCTCCAGAGAAGCGGACACGGAGCAATGGATCCAAACTACAAGAAAGAAGATTCCACCTAAACATTAGGAAGAACCTCCTGACAGTAAGAGCTGTTCGACAGTGGAATTTGCTGCCAAGGAGTGTGGTGGAGTCTCCTTCTTTGGAGGTCTTTAAGCAGAGGCTTGACAACCATATGTCAGGAGTGCTCTGATGGTGTTTCCTGCTTGGCAGGGGGTTGGACTCGATGGCCCTTGTGGTCTATTCCAACTCTATGATTCTATGATTCTATGATTCTATACATATGCTTCAGGTTACATACGCTTCAGGTTACAGACTCCGCTAACCCAGAAATAGTGCTTCAGATTAAGAACTTTGCTTCAGCTTGAGAACAGAAATCATGTTCCAGCGGCGCGGCAGCAGCGGGAGGCTCCATTAGCTAAACTGGTGCTTCAGGTTAAGAACAGTTTCAGGTTAAGTACGGACCTCCGGAACGAATTAAGTACTTAACCCGAGGTACCACTGTAACTGTAAAATGTTTATTGTTATTATTGGTTTCTATTGATTCATTGGTTGGTTGGTTTGTTAAATGTATAGGATATTTTGTTTTTTAATGTGTGATGTTTTGTTGTGTTTTTATATATGCTGTAAGCCACCCAGAGTGGCTAGGGAAACCAAGCCAGATGGGTGGGATATAAATTTTAAAAATTCTTCTTCTTCTTCTTCTTCTTCTTCTTCTTCTTCTTCTTCTTCTTCTTCTTCTTCTTTTCTTCTTCTTGAATCAGTGCCACCAAACAGGAGGTAGAATGGATACTGATATACCAAGGCAACAGGAATGAAATCAGAGCTGTGATTGATGCTGAGTAGTTTGGCCGCCATTGATGGGAATCCCCAGGATCCTAAATAACTGCTGCTGCTTCCTCCCCTTTGGTGCACTTTTCTTGTCTCTTTTTCTCATCCTTGGAATCTCTCCAGCTCGGCAACAGTTTACAAAGTACAATACCTCTTCCCAAGCTCCCTAGAACACCCCAGTCATCTCAGCTTTAGTTGCCAACTCCTCCTATCTCTGAACTAACTATCTCCATGAAGAACATTCTGAATTAGGTACTGCAGAGGGTGCAGTCTGCCCCGGGTGTCATCCTTGAGGAGGGTGACAAAATGGCACACCGCGGTGGTCGGCACTTACTGCAGGGCCTGGCCTGCAGCATGCCCGAGCCACACGACTCTCCTAGAAGTGACGGGTTGGCTCGGGGCCCAGCGCTGCCCAAAACAGCAATGTGGGGCTTGCATCCGCCAGGCGGACTCCATGGGCAGCTTGCTTCAGCACCCCCATGCGCAGATCGCCGTGGCACCCCTGTGTGGTGCCCCCATGCGCGGATCGTCGGAGCAGCTAGCTACACCCCTGACTACATACCAAACAAAAGAATCTGCTAATTTTCTGAAGAACTAGGAAGCCTCAGAGGAAGAGAGAGATAAAACAGCAAAAAAAAAGTCTTTCAACTTGACAAATCTGAGTATTTGTTTCCTTTATTGGTTTTGATTTCAATTTTAATTTTTTTAATTCTTTTTAGCCTCTGCAAACTTCAACCTCAAGTCATTTGTTTCAGACTCAACTTCCTTTTAGTTTTTCTTTGACAGCTACAGCTTAATTCAATTTTTAAAGCAGCTTTGATGTCCTTTCAAAGGCTTCCACAACAGTCGGCCGATATCAAAGCATGCAGCATGCTTTTGCAAAACAGGGGCAGCACTCTTGATTCACTGCTGCTGCCCCTGTTTATCTAGGGTTGCTTAGCCGAGAGCAAATACCATTTAAGAAGCCAATTGCTTAGGAACTGGTGGCCGAACATAAACTTAAGAACATAAGAAGAGCAAGATGCACCAACGGCCCATCTGTTCCAGCATCCTGTTTTCACAGTGGCCAACCAGATCCCTGTGGGAAGCCCACAAGCAGAACCTGAGCACAGGACCACTCTCTGCTTCTGTGGTCCCCAGCAACTGGTATTCAGAACCATTCCTGCCTTGAGCTGTGGATGCAGTGTAAAGCCATCAGGGCTTGTAGCCACTGACTATCCTCCATTATCCTCTATGAAGTTATCTAATCCTCCTTTAAAGCCATCTGGGTTGGTGGCCAGCACTGCCTCTTACGGGAGTGTTGGGATCACAGAATGCTGTGTGAGATAGTAAGTCTGCAGGCTTGAGTTTGCTAGCTGATGCAACTGGCCGATGCAATCAGCCTGCAATACTTTCTATGCAAGTGCTGGGTCAGAATGACTCAGCAGTAATGTGCTGTCAGTTGATTGGCTGTCATCGGTTGAAAAGGGAAACCTGTCCAGCAGTAAAGGTGGTGGTGTAGAGGAGTGTGGTCAGAGAGAGAGAGAGATAGAAAGGTCTTCCTATTTGCCTTAAGGTGAAGCCAGAGTTTGACTGTATGAACTGCTCGTGTATTATAGCCTGTAGATATTTGTATATATAGCTCACAATAAATATACTGCACTGAAGAACCTAGAACTCTGAGCATTTCTACTAAAGCGCCGTGAAGAATTTACGACAGGGAGAACGTTCCATAGTCTAACTATGTACTGCAGTATGCAGGACCAGATGCAGGATTGGTCTAATCCAAGGGGAAATCTCTCCTTCCTTTCTTCCTTCCTTCCTTCCTTCCTGCCTTCCTTCCTTCCTTCCTTCCTTCCTTCCTTCCTTCCTTCCTTCTACCTACCTAGCTTCCTGTCCTTCCATATGTATATCAATAAAGAAAGCATGATCATCAGAGACAGCATAGCATCATTGTGCCCATCACTATAATTCTCTCCCTCGGGTTCTCTCTCTCTCCCTTTCTATCTGTCCAGTTCCAGACCTGCTGCCATATTTCATAAGCATCGTCATCTTTGTTTCTTCTTGTTGCTGGCAAATTGTTTCAGTGGCTGCCCATAACTCACCCTTGCAGGCCTGTGTGCTCTTTTCGTTGCTCTAGGGAGCTTCCCTGCAGGTCACACCTAGGACCGAGGCTGCCATAAATCACTCAAGACAAAGTCAAATACGCAGAGATGGAAAAGGGCAATTTCTCCTTCCTCTCGGCGCACTCCATCAATGGAAAGAGAATGGGATACTTTGCTTTAATAGCTTCATATTGTCTCTTTAGCGGGGATGGAACATGGAGGGGAGGCGTCGGCTGATTTCATTGCTTTCTCTTTTCTGGCAGCTTTTAGAGAGTGTATTATTCACTTCATATTTTACCATGAAATTAAACTGGAGGAAACATGAGTCTTTCACACCTCACTGATCGCCGGAGCCATTTCCTCTCAGAAATGTCAAGAGACCGATAGCTTTTTACTGGTATATTCCATTGTGTCTAACAGAAGATATTTAATAGCTTTTCCAATTCATGTGGAAGAATCTCTTACAGAAAACTGGTTGCCTCTTTCTTTGTAGTCTGTTTGAGTCTTGTTTCCAGGAAAAGTAAAGAGTGATTCCAGACCAAAGTTTTATTGTGGAACCAGAGCTGGTCATGCACGTTTTTCACGCCATCTGTATGACGTCGTTGGCATCAAAATGCCAGCCTGTGGTTTTAAAAAAACAAAAACACCACAAATTCCCTGTGGATTACCTTTTGCTGTGAAAAATCTGTTAAGTGTGAAAATAACATTTTGTAGATTTGCAGTTACTGCTGGTGTGGAAGTTCATTAGCATATGTGGTGGGGTGTGTGTGTGTTTCAAATGTATGATTAAGTTCCAGTGGGTGATCCTTATTGCCATGGATAGCTCAGTTGGTTAGAGTGTGGCGCTACTAATGCCAAGGTTGCAGGTTTGATCCCTGTATGGGTTAGCTGCATATTCCTGCCTTGCCAAGGTTGGAACTAGCTGTGCCTCAGGGTCCCTTCCAACTCTGCAGTTCTATGATTCCATGCTCCTACTTCTCTTTGTGTCATGCCTAAGCACAACTCTACCATTTTATTCCCGACAGCCCATTCTGTGTGCCTATTGAAGCAAGCAACAAATGTACATCAATATTTCAACAACCCAGCTCTGGGAAGCTGTTGCCTCAAGACCTGGACATAGTTGAGTGGTAGAGTATTGGCTTTGGATGCAGAAGGTCCCAGATTGAACCTTTGGTGTCTCCTAGTACAGCTGGGAATCTACCTGGTCTGAAATCCTGGAGAGCTGATGCCAGTCAGGGTAGTCATTGCTGAGCTAGATGGACTAACTGCTTGACTCGGTATAAGCCAGCTCCCTAAGTTCAGGCAAGACAAGAATGGGGAACCTTTGCCATTCCAGGTGTTGTTGGACTACAGTTCCTATCAACCAAGTCCCCCACTCAATCGGACCTCAGACCCCATGTGCCCCCTCACAGCCTCCCTTTGGGAGTATTCCTGAGTATTTCCTCAAAGGGAGAAGGGGTAGGGATTTTTTTTTTTTTAAAAAAAAACCCTCCCTGACTGGCAGGAATTACTATCACAGTTCAGGGAGACGCTCCAACTAAAAGATGGGGGGGCAGGTAGGCCCCACCCCACATAATCTGTGGAGGAATGGGGGGCGGGGGAGCGCACTGGCCCCAGCACCATCAAGGAGGGGGGTACCATTGTGGCCTCCCCCCCTGGACACATGCCACACACCCCCAACCATGTCGGGTGTCATGCCCCCACAGGTGGTGCGCCATGCCCCCGGGACACAGGACACACCCCTGCGGGCAGTGAGCCACACCCCCGGGATGTACACCATGCTGCCTGCAGGGGCGTGGTGCACATCACGCCCCCTGGGATGTGCGCCAGCCACCCCAACCCCCCGCCTGCTCTCTGCTCCCGGTGCTGGAGCATGCAGCTCCGCCAATGCACATAATCGATCACATGATGTGCTGCATGCACACTGTTAGAATGGCAGTGACCATCAACTTTGGGGGACCCTGGCTCCCTCAAATGTTTTATTGGGGGGAGGTGATGCCCCCTGGGCCCCTAGGCGCCTATGCACTCCAGCCAGGCAAAAGCACTTTGAGGAGAGTGAGAGGTCAGGTCAGTGATTGCCTGAATTGTGAGTGTCACTTCTGGAGATGACATGGCCTAGAGAGAGACCCGAGAGCCACCATCAGCCCTTGGGCTTGGCATAACCTGCTCAAGAAGGCCCCAAAATACAGCAATGTGGTCCCAGCTGAAACGGTATCAACATCTCTGCAGAGAGACTCTGATGGAAAAAGTGGAACATCTCACATCTCTCTGACTGTTTGTTGCAGGCGGCTGTCTGCAGATACAGATAAACATCATTAGATTAGTGCACTTGGATTACATTCTCAACCATGAAAGCTAGAAACATTTTCTTTGTTTAAATGTAATACGAAGCCCAGATTCCAAGATAATTGCATGACTGGAAGATGGGACTCAAGGCACACACTGTATCTATCCTGACAGTGCTTTAATATAGCCTTTTTCTAAATGTGTGCAGGAGGAGGTGGAAGGTATGTGTTGTTATTGCTGCTGCTGCCCAGGAATTGCAAAGTGTGAAAAGAGCTTCTAGTTTCTGATGCTGCAAGGAAGCAAGGAAGGCTGAAATGTCATTGATGGTTACATGAGCCTGGGGCCCAAGCTACCTCCATCAAATTCACCAGTGGCAAGAGGGTGTCTATGCGGCTACTTGGCAGAAGACTGATTTCTGATTCTTTATGCAGAATTTAAGAATACCTAGGAGGAAACCAAGAAGAGGATAGGCAAATGCATGGAGGAGAGAGCTATTGACGGCTATTAGACATTATGGCCTGCTGTTTTTGTCCATGGAGTTTTCTTGGCAGGGATACTGGAGTGGCTTAACGGTTCCTGCTCCAGGTGGATCACGTTTGGTCAAAACTCTCCACTATGACCTGTCCATCTTGGGTGGCCCTGCACCGCATAGCTCATAGCTTATTCAAGCCCCTTCGCCACAATAAGGCAGTGGTCCATGAAGAAGGACCATAAAGAAGGCTGATCGCCGAAGAATTGATGCTTTTGAACTATGGTGCTGGAGGAGGCTCTTGAGAGTCCCATGGACTGCAAGAAGATCAAATGCATCCATTCTTAAGGAAATCAGCCCTGAGTGCTCACTGGAAGGACAGATCCTGAAGCTGAGGCTCCAATACTTTGGCCACCTCATGAGAAGAGAAGACTCCCTGGAAAAGACCCTGATGTTGGGAAAGATGGAGGGCAGAAGGAGAAGGGGACGACAGAGGACGAGATGGTTGGACAGTGTTCTCGAAGCGACTAACATGAGTTTGACCAAACTGCAGAAGGCAGTGGAAGACAGGAGTGCCTGGCATGCTCTGGTCCATGGGGTCATGAAGAGTCGGACACGACTAAATGACTAAACAACAAACAACAACAGACATTATGGCTCTGCTGTGCCTCCACAGCTGGGTTCAGCAATGCTTCTGAAAGCAGTTGCTGAAAACCACACAAGGGGCTAGTGCTCTTGGGCTCAGATCCCGCTTGCTGGTTTCCTGCAGGCATCTGGTTGGCCACTGTGAGAACAGGATGCTGGACTAGATGGGTCACCGGCCTGATTCAGCAGGCTCTCCATATGTTCTTAACAGCGCCTCGCTCATTTGTGATTCCTAGCAACTGCTATCCAGGGGGACTAGTCAGAATGTGGAAAGCCACAGGACCGGGAGGGTAGGAATACTCGAAGAATTTGATCTTTGTTAATTCAGATATTAACTAACCTAATCTACACTTCCTGGAATAATCTGCAGAATGAAAGTTGGTTATCCATCAGCTACTAATCTTCTCAAACGTTCTGATGCGGTTCTCAGTTGTTGTTGTTTTAAAAAAATGTAGCACCATGTGTTCAAAATATGTATTTTGAGATACATATTTAAATGTGGCTTTGTGCATTTTTATTTTATTAAAAAAAGGAAAAACAGATTTATGTGGCAACAGAATTTACTGACAAACACCTGTGAATACGACACAGAATAAAAATAGACTAATTTATCAATCCCTGCAGATGGAGATGGAATGTAGATAGATGATGAGGGTCCACCAAAACCTGCTGTGAAGATCTATCTACATTGTTTCAATCCATCTGCTTCTCCATATTGGAGGGTTGTTGGCATGTTCGCCTAGGAGAGACGGCTGGGGAATGATGCAATGCTTCTACCTGCAGTGTTTGGAACTTCTTAGAGATAAGACGAGAAAGGGGAGACACGATAGAAGTTTATAGAATGGTATGTGGCATGGAGAAAGTGGCAAGAGAAAAGTTTTTCTCCCTCTCTCATAACATTAGAACTCATGGAAAGCCAATGAAGTTGAATGCTGAACGGCTCAGGACAGATGAAAGTCCCACTAAGTCCAAAGAGTCTTGTTCCCAAGTAATTTGCTAGAGGATTGGAGCCTGAACCCAGTTTTGTCTACTCTGAATGGCTGCTCAGAGCTCTCCGGGGTCTGAGGCAAAGGTCTTTCCCATCACCTGCTGCTACCAATCCATTTAACAAAGACAACCCTAGGACCTTATGTAGGCAAAGAATGTTCTCCACCACTGAGCTATGATCCCTACCTTTTAAAAATAAGTAAACAATGTTTATGGCTCCCTTGTGAGTCTAAACAGGGTGCCATTTTCATTCAATTGAAGTCAATGGGAAAACCATTTTGATGGCTCACTATCTCATTCAATGGTTCCTGTGCTTGTTTCATGGCTGCTTTTTCTGGAGCCTTCTAGTTAAAATGAGAGAGAATAAAAGAGCTTTTAGTCCTATCATTGCCCCTATGGTACATTATTTCAATGCCGAGTGAGGACCCTGTGGCCTTCCAGATGTTGAGGGACTTCAGCTCCTAGCAGCCCCTGCCAGCATGACCAATACTCAGGAATGATGGGAGTTGTAGTCCAGCAGTATCTAAAAGGTCACAGCTCCCTCACCCCCGTTTCATTGCACAAGTGGGGACTGAAAAAACAGGATTGTGTTCATCCTGTCCATTGTGTATTTATCTGAAGGTCAAAACTCAGTTTCTGTGCATCCAGCTTCTTCTCAAACGGTCAGGAATCCTGGAGAAAAATAGGACTCCTGGTCATACGGAGCCCTAGGGGCAGACAGATGCCCATATATGGAGGTTCTATTGCAACCTTCAAATAAATATGTTGAGGTCAGGAGCGGAGGCCAGGGCATATGGTCCCCCTTGCACTCCTCCTTCACACACTGAAAGAATTCTGAAAAGGTCCCTAGTAAATTAGCGCTGGACAACTCAAATGCCTACAATAGAAATGGCGATAAAAATTAATTTGACTCATTTATGCGTTAGGATAGTGTAGAAGGCTCTGAATCATTTTGCCTCCACTCTACAAGCTTAGTGGTGCTTGCTCGTGAATCATGTTTCAGAAAGAACTGTTGCAGCTCTCCCTGCTGATTCGAATGCCTTTTTTTGTTTTGTTAGATCTTGCTTTGTCAGAAGATGCCTGTTGAGGGGGCAAATAAATAAATAAAACAAAACCCTCCAAACCCGCGACTAAATCGAACAAGGTTCCAGCAATTCACATTTACCTACTATGAATTTATCAACATCCCCAGCCTGATTTTGGACAGCGGTGATGGCCCTGTGGGTCAAGCTTGGCCTGCTAAGGGATCCAATTTGGCCCTCAAGGCCATTTTCTCCACACTACACCCACATTTCTGCTGACACCAGCTGATGGGTGGGAGGACCATGGTTAAAACCAGCATGGGCTGTGTGCCCTACTCCTAGCAGGGAACAAGTTCATGAAGCAAGTTCCAGAGGTTCAACCAGGAGTGGGGTTCTGCTCAAACATCACTCTCCTGTTTTGAGCATTAAAAGGTAAAGGGACCCCTGACCATTAGGTCCAGTCATGGCCGACTCTGGGGTTGCGGTGCTCATCTTGCTTTATTGGCCGAGGGAGCCGGCGTACAGCTTCTGGGTCATGTGGCCAGCATGACTAAGCCACTTCTGGCGAACCAGAGCAGCGCATGGAAACGCCGTTTACCTTCCCACCGGAGCAGTACCTATTTATCTACTTGCACTTTCAGGTGCTTTCAAACTGCTAGGTTGGCAGGAGCAGGGACTGAGCAACGGGAGCTCACCCTGTTGCGGGGATTCGAACCGCCGACCTTCTGATCAGCAAGTCCTAGGCTCTGTGGTTTAACCCACAGCGTCACCTGCGTCCCTTGAGCATACAGGTGTTCAAATAGGAGCAGGGGGCTGCTTGAAAGCCCTTTTGCAAGCAGTGCAAGAGCACTCAAGATAGTAAGTTAATATATGGCATTATTGTCCTCAAGTTTAATTTGATGATGTGGTCTCTAGTCCACAAAAGCTTGTGTCATGATGAATTTGCTCAGCTTGGATCCAGACGAAGTTAGAAGATGTTGGACTTGAACTCTCATCACCCTTGAGCATTGATCATGCTTGTGGAGGCTGATTAGAGTTGTAGTCCAACACTTTCTAGAGAAGCACTACATTGGCCACCTCTGTTCTACACCAGGGATGTGAAATGTGTAGCAATTCAAATGCTATTGGATTCCAGCTCCCATCAGTTCCAGCCAGCATGGTTGATGGTCAAGTATGATGAGAGTTCTAGTCCAACAACATATGCATGGTCACAGGTTCTGCATCCCTGCTCTGGGTCAAACAACCTTTTCATCTTAATAAGGAATGCCAGCCACCATTCAGCTGAATTTTGCCCATTTCCATGAGCAAAATTCATGGAGTTCTGATGCTCTGCCCAAAGCCTTTTAAGATGGCTTCAATAAATATCTATATAGTTTTCATTTCCGGAAGCAAAAGTGGCATTTTCACAGTAGCAGGTAAATGTCCCAATAAAGCAAATGGTTTCTGAGCAGTTACTGCATATCTGCAACACGCTTCTCCCCCAAAAGTAGCCTGTGCAAGATGCTGTGTACTTACGGAATGAGAAAGAGTGCATCATAAACAGGTACCGTATTTTTCCGTCTATAAGACGCCCCAATGTATAAGACACCCCCCTATTTTTGGGAGCTCAGATTTAAGAAAATGGCCTTGGCACTATCTGTGTATAAGATGCCCCCTAATTTTTGACATAATTTATTGGGGGGGGGGGACCTAGTCTTATACATGGAAATATATGGTATTTATTTATCAAAAGCATTTTGCCAAGCTGTTAAACTGAAGTAAGCTGCTTGGGTGGCTTTCAAAAATCAGTAATAATAATAAGTCCTTTGGTTTACAATCCAAATGATACAGCACAAAAGGAAAAGTGACTGGGAGGGAGAAAGGAAGGAAGGAAGGAAGGAAGGAAGGAAGGAAGGAAGGAAGGAAGGAAGGAAGGCAAACTGAGGCACTAGATCTTAATTAGACACTTGGTTAGCTTCCAAACACCTTCTGTGAACCATTCACCTGAGTCTTCATGTCAATGCTGACGTTTATTTTGTTATCTTATTGGCTGCACAGTTTGCTGGGCTCATTTCAGCAAGGAAGGCATCTCTGATGGAACTGGCGGCCAAATTACTGTCCATTACTCTGCTGAGAGATGCACCCTTAAGACCTCTGGAAACTCGGGAGTCTTTGGTGATGCTGTCTGACATTTAACAATCTGCAGTTGAGGGGAAATTGCAGACTGTCCACAGACCAAACTGGCAATATTGTCACAACCAGGTCTGAAGAGTTCATGCCAACAGATCTGAAAGAGGAAACAAAACCGTGCCTCAAAGAAGGAATGCTCTGAGACGCGGGCGCTCTGATGATCGGCTGTCCCTCTGGCTGCAGAGGTGAAAGCTTCTTTTCAATCAGCGTCTGTCCTCTCTTTCTTCCCTTGTTTCATTTTTAGTTACTCGAGGCGAAAGCGAAAGTCAATTTACTGTACATATAGATTAGCTGCCATCTAAGCTTTGTACCGTGGAGTTGATGGAAAGTTCTCAGAGAGCCACGGAAGGAGAGTGGGGAGTCACAGTCAGTTTAAGAATGTAAGAACATAAAAAGAGACTGCGGGATCAGGCAAATGGCCCATCTAGTCCAGCGTCCTGTTCTCACGGTGGCCGACCAAACACTTCCCCAGTGTAAACACACTCAACTCCATGGGTTGGCAAACTAAGGTCCACGGGCTGGATCAGGCCCAATCATCGCATGGATTGCCAGCGCACATGTTCTTTCCCCATCCCTCTCCCTCACATGACGGTGGTGCCTCCTCCCTCCCTCCCTCCTCCTGGCTTCTCCCTGCCCTGCCTAGAGGAGGAAGAGGGCTGGGCTTTGTTAGTGCCAGCAGCAGCAGTGCTCAAGTGGCCGCCATTTTAAGCAGCCCCTCTCTGGAGCCCTTTTGCATGCTGCTCATCGTCTCTCCGCCGCCACTGCCACTGCCAGCCCCTGCTGCTCACAGGACACAGATAAGCAGGGCTCATGGTGCTCTTGCGTCATTTTTTTCTTCTTCAAAATATAGTCTGCCTCCCCCCACAAGGTCTGAGGGACAGTGGATTGGCCCCCTGCTGAAAAAGTTTGCTCACCCCTGCTCAACTCCCTCAACCATTCCTCAAAAAGCTTGGTTCCCAGACCACTGATCATCTTAGTCACCCTCCTCTGCAAACTTAGCTTCTGTCTTTTTTCTGCTTTTGTTTCCAGAAGGAAGACAGAATGTAAAATCTGGGGGGTGTCGTGTAAGTGACAGTTTGTGACAACGCCCTAGAAGGACTACCCTGTAGGTCTATTAATGCGCAAACTGCATGATGGAAAGTATACCTGGGGTAAGTGAATTACCTCAGAAAACTGGATGAAAGTCAAGACTTCTGATTGCCACCTGCACAGCATCCTCTGTGTCAGGGATGAGGCTGGATCAAACACCTGGGAAGAGTCTGACTGTGGAGATGAAGGAATTCCAGTACAGAGGGAGCCACAGTCTGACTCTGGAGATGAGGGATTGCAGCCACAGACAGAGCAGGAGTGGGTTAGTTCGCCCCCCTTCATCAAGAATTCCCAGACTCAGATAGAGCAGCAGACTCGGAAAGCTCACAGAGGGGAAGCTCACAGAGGGGAAGAGATAGATGAGATTGAGGGGGTTGCTATGCAACCAGGAGGCAGGCAGCGTTTAGAGGGATCTTAATTTGATAGGGATCTTCTCCCCGAACCAGAAGAGCTGAAAGATTTAAAGTGCAACGGAAGTACAAGAGAGGAAGTACCGGACTTTGGTGCCCTTCGTGCTGCAAAAGGGGTGGAGACTCACAGTGACCAACTCGCAGCTAAGAACGGCAGGCTTGGAGTCACACTCTGGATGTTATTTGTAAATAAACGTAAAATAAAACTGCCAGAAACTCATTAATTCTTATTAGGGCTTGCTTGCCTGCCTGAGATCATTACACTCTGGGACTGTCTTCCCTCTTGACATGAAACTACAGTAGGTACCAAGCACAACAGCTCTATTTTTACCTGGAAGAAGTCTGCCAGCTGCATTGCCATGATTACTCCCCTCTAGTCCATCAGGCACAAGCTGGCTCTCTTCCTCATCCCACCAGGTATCATTGTTTTCCTATGCCAAGCTTTAAGAGGTCAACTTTCTCCTGGGTCCTAGATCTACCCCCCCCCCCCGAATGTTAGGATGTGAGTTTCAAATGACCTGGCAATTTTGCATCATTGAGTCTAATCTTATAAAGGTTTCCAATGGTATTCTGGGTGGGTGTTAGAATATGCTCAGCCACACTAGATGCATACTTGAGAGTGCAATAGCCATCAAAGTCTTCCATGAAGCCAATGCCTCTCTTGGTGCTTGGACTCTAAAATGAAGTGGTTGGCAAGCAGGGCTGTGGTTGTGCAAAGACTGCGAAAGAGCATGCCTGATGCATGTCAAAACCTAGAAGTCTGGTCTGATTCATACTTAAAACACACAGAGAGAGACTAGTTTTCTGGACAGCCAGTGTACATCTGGGTAATTAATTCATCCTCCTCTGATTCCAAAGGTTCACTGTTCTGACTGGGGGAGTTTAATTACCTCTAATCACAACTTTATTGAATAGTAGTACATGGCTGGTAGTAGAAGTAATGACACCTATCTGATATCTGTGCATGAATTTGGATCATTTATAATAGTCAGCTTGTGGAAGAGGGAGACCTGCTGAGCACTCCGGGCAACATCTGAATATCTGCTTGCCCACCATCCGTTTGCAATTCATTTGAACGAGCTTGGCAGATACCAGACGGCAACACATAGACAAGTTGCATTTTGGTGTTCTCTTCTTCTGAAGGTGTTGCCCTTCAAACACAGAAGTTTGAGGGAATAGCTCTCAGATCCTTTTCAGTGGAGAACTGTACTTTCTGTGTGCCCAGTGCAACTGAACTATAGCCCTCTCTGCTAATGCTTAGGTAGCTGATGTGGCGCTCTCTAGATGCTGTTGGACCACAACTCCCATCATGCCTGACCATTGTCCATGCTGGCTGAGGCTCATGGCTATTGGAGTCCAATGGCATCTTGAAGTTCCCGCATTGGATACCAATGCCCTAATGCAGTTTGTTGTTTATAACAACATGTGATACAGTACAGTGGTACCTCGGGTTAAGAACTTACTGTATTTTTTGCTCTATAAGACTCACTTTTTCCCTCCTAAAAAGTAAGGGGAAATGTGTGTGCATCTTATGGAGAGAATGCAGCCTGCACAGCTATCCCAAAAGCCAGAACAGCAAAAGGGATTGCTGCTTTCACTGCGCAGCGATCCCTCTTGCTGTTCTGGCTTCTGAGATTCAGAATATTTTTTTTCTTGTTTTCCTCCTCCAAAAACTAGGTGCGTCTTGTGGTCTGGTGCGTCTTATAGAGCGAAAAATATGGCAATTCGTTCTGGAGGTCCTTTCTTAACCCGAAACTGTTCTTAACCTGAAGCACCACTTTAGCTAATGGGGCCTCCTGCTGCCACCGTGCCGCCACTGCGTGATTTCTGTTCTCATCCTGAAGCAAAGTTCTTAACTCAAGGTACTCTTTCGGAATCTGTAACCTGAAGCGTCTCTAACCTGAAGTGTCTGTAACCCGAGGTACTACTGTATAAGGCAGATTCCTATGCTGACACCACTGGTCCTCCAGCTTCATATTGTCTTGATGCTGACTTGCAGCAGCTGTCCAGAGTTCCAGTCTTTTCCAGCCTTGCTTCGAGATGCCATGGATCCATCTCTGAGCTATGCCACTGAGCTACGGCTCTCCCACATAAAGGGCTATAGAGGATTCTCCTCCTCCTCCTCCTCCTCCTCCTCCTCCTCCTCCTCCTCCTCCTCCTCCTTCTCCTCCTCCTCAATAAAGCCACTTCACAGAGAAAATACCTTCCACCATTTTGTGTGGGTGGTGGCCACCATCCGCCCACAACACAGCTACAATGTCATGGAATTAAAGCATGTTGGCAGGGGCATTACAGAAATTTGATGGAATGCCCCCAGTTTCTCTGCCCACAGATAAAGTGTAGCATTTCCAAGGCCTTTGGGTGCAACTCTAAAACAAAGAAAGATGCTACTTTGTTTCATGGAGGATGAGGCTATCAATGGCTACTAGCCGCAATGGCCATATGCGAGCAGAAGTATGTCTCTGGATGCCAACTGGTGGGAATTGCAAGTGCAGAACATTACTGGTGCACTCAAATTCCTCCTGTGGGCTTCCCCATCGGCATCTGTTTGGCCACTGTGAGAACAGGAAGTTGGACTAAACACTTCTAATGTTGTTATGCTGGGTTATTCCCATTTGCATTGATGTGTTCACTTAGGTAATTTCCAGAATCATGCAATCACGCTGTCCTATTTGTGTTTACAGTGGTACCTTGGGTTACATACGCTTTAGGTTACAGACTCCGATAACCCAGAAATAGTGCTTCAGGTTAAGAACTTTGCTGCAGGATGAGAACAGAAATCATGCTCCGGCAGCGCGGCAGCAGCGGGAGGCCCCATTAGCTAAAATGGTGCTTCAGGTTAAGAACAGTTTCAGGTTAAATACGGACCTCCGGAATGAATTAAGTACTTAACCCAAGGTACCACTGTACTTGCAAGTAAATCCCAGTTTATTCAATGGGACTAACTCTCTATATTTATAATAAAAAAATTCTTCCAGTAGCACCTTTAAGACCAACTAAGTTAGTTCTTGGTATGAGCTTTCGTGTGCAAGCACACTTCTTCAGTGTGCTTGCACACGAAAGCTCATACCAAGAACTAACTTAGTTGGTCTTAAAGGTGCTACTGGAAGAATTTTTTTATTTTGACTATGGCAGACCAACACGGCTACCTATCTGTGTCTCTATATTTATGTTGAGGATTGCAGACCTGACTCTTCAAATTAAAAGTATATGTCTACAATAAATGCAATTCTATCATGCTCTTCCTACCTTATTCTTCCCGTAAGTGGTTGCTTGGTGTGGTGTGCGATGCAACTCCGTGGGTGGCTGATGGAACTATCACATTTACGAGTGGCTAATGGAACTATTCTATTACATTTGAAAATAAACAGCCCAGAAACGTGGTTTGTACAGAAATGGGAGCCCCAAGGCAACCCTCCTCCCTCCAATCCTTTGCAAACCATAAGGAAAAGAAGCATAGAAACATACAGTTGGAGAGTTGGAAGGGACCCAGAGGGTCATCTAGTCCAACCCCCTGCAATGCAGGAATCACAGCTAAAGAATCCATGGCAGGTGGCAATCCAAACTTTGGTTAAAAATGAAGAAGAGTCCACCATCTTCTGAGTGAGTACGTTCCACTGATGAATTGCTTTTACCAACAGAACGTTATTCCGAATGTTTAGTCGGAACTCTTTTCTTGTCACTTGAATCTATTGGTTTAGGATCTGTGCTGTGAAGTTGCAGAAAACAACCTTGCTCCATCCTCCAATGGGCAGCCCTTCAGATATTTGAAGATGGTCATCATATAATGTCTCAGATTTCTCTTCTCCCGGCTAAACATTACCCAGAAGACTGTTTCCAGACCCTTTGTCATATTGGTGGCGCTGTGGTCTAAACCACTGAGTCTCTTGGGCTTGCCGATCAGAAGGTTGGCAGTTCAAATCCCCACAACAGGGTGAGCTCCCATTGTGCTGTGCCAGCTCCTGCCAACCTAGCAGTTCGAAAGCATGCCAGTGCAAGAGCCAGTGTGGTGTAGTGGTTAAGAGTGGTAGTCTCGTAATCTGGGGAACCGGGTTCGCGTCTCCGCTCCTCCACATGCAGCTGCTGGGTGACCTTGGGCCAGTCGCACTTCTTTGAAGTCTCTCAGCCCCACTCACCTCACAGAGTGTTTGTTGTGGGGGAGGAAGGGAAAGGAGAATGTTAGCCGCTTTGAGACTCCTTAAAGGGAGTGAAAGGCGGGATATCAAATCCAAACTCTTCTTCTCTTCTTCTAGACTCGTAATCTGGTGAACCGGGTTCACGTCTCCACTCCTCCACATGAAGCTGGTGGGTGACCTTGGGCTAGTCACACTTCTTTGAGGTCTCTCAGCCCCACTCACCTCACAGAGTGTTTGTTGTGGGGGACGAAGGGAAAGGAGAATGTTAGCCGCTTTGAGACTCCTTAGGGTAGTGATAAAGCGGGATATCAAATCCAAACTCCCCTTCTTCTTCTTCTTCCTCTTCAAGTAGATAAATAGGTACTGCTGTGGCAGGAAGGTAAACAACATTTCTGTGTGCTCGGGTTTCTGTCATGGTGATCCGTTGTGCCAGAAGTGATTTAGTCATGACCCAGAAAGCTGTCTGTGCACAAATGCCAGCTCCCTTGGCCTGAAAGTGAGATGAGCGCCACAACCCCATAGTCACCTTTGACTGGACTTAACCATCCAGGGGCCCTTTACCTTTACCTTTCTCCTCTGCACACATTCCAGTTTGCCAATATCCTTCTTAAATTGTGGGGCCCAGAACTGGACACAGTACTCCAGGTGTGCTCTGACCAAGGCAGAATAGAGCAGTAGTATTACTTCCTTTGATCTGGACACTATACTTTTGTTGATGCAGCCTAGAATTACATTAACTTTTTTGCTGCTCTAGAAAGACTACACATGTATCAGATTTCCCTGTTCATGTGCTGAGGGGTGGGTGGGTGGGAATCCTGTACAGACCTGAATGATAAACCCACAGATTCAGTTCTTCTTGTTTAAATTTTTGCTCCCACTCTTACTATCTGGGTGCTGCACAGGAATCTGTATGAAACTGAATTCGGACATGTGAGAGGCTACAGTGCCATCTTCAGGCAGGAGGGTATCAAATGCATGCTTTTTTCTTATGTTAAAGATCCATCCTGGTGTTCTGTGGAAGCAGTGTTCATCCCAGGGGCTAGGATGAGTATTTATAGCTGGAATGGCAGTTTGGATAATATTTAGCTCATCCCTAGCCTCAAAGGATCTCAAGGCATGACACAAATAATAATTGATTAAGCCTCATGGCTTACCCTCGGACAATGCAGAGAGATATTTTCTCAGTGGTAAATCACAAACATCTCAGAGAATTTCCAAAGCAGGAGAATTCCTATTGTCACCCCAGACATTGATAAGAGGGTTGGGGTTTTTTTAATAGCAGGTGGAAATTTGATTGATTTTTTCCTCTGATGTCTTCAGATTTCCGAAGTGTTTTGTGAAATTGCTGTACCTTGTCACCACCAAATACTAGTATTGAATGTGTTGTTGTCATTACTCAACACAAGACAGCCTTGGGTGGAGTGCTGTCGGATACCTAAAAGGCATTTTTAGGTTAAAATCTTACTACTAACTAGACTAGCACCACCCTAAGCATGATTGTGAGCATGCAACAATGCACAAACATATCCTGGTTTCTGCTCTACTATTAATTTTTAATAGTCTTCTGATGATCTGTAACTTGCAAATTGCATCTGTTTCGCTGTAATCTAGCGGTTGATCTGTGATCGTAATAATGCAGTTTAAAGTTTCAAAGTTTCAAGTCATTTATATTCTACTGATACTCAATGGAAATGATAGAGAGATTGCAAGGTCACTGGGTCATATTATAGAGAGGGATGAATGCATCAATGTTGGTGTCTCTCAGTTTCTCACTTTTCCAATCTTGAGTTTAGTACACCACATTTCTAAACCTGTTTGTTTTTTTTAAAAAAAGGAAAAAGAGAGATGAAAATGGTCAGCATTTTGGTATGATTTTCTGCAGATATACACATTTTTGCACCACAACTGACCAGCTTCCACCTATGTCACATATAATCCTGCAAACACTTCAATGCAATGCCAGCTCAAAAGGAAACACAATCTTTCCATCAGCCAGACCCCACATCTACCCACCTTCCCCTTCAGGCCCTATCATTGTTGGTGCTTCCTTGAGCATACAGAGGGCTCTCTTCCAGAGTGTATATGCCACCTCCACCAGCAGATCTCTTCTCAGATGAAAGAGTAGCACAAATGCTATGTCCAAAGTCCACTTGAATGGTCTTTGGACAGTTTTAGGATTGGGGTCTAAATCTGCAATCCTGCCTGGAACTCCCTTCCAATAAGACAATGCAAAATATCATGATGGATTTGGCCTGGGGTGCAAATTCAGTCTACCAGACTTTTCTATCTGGCCCTCTTGACTCACCCCAGGCCACAACCCTCCCCAGTCTGCTTTGCACCCTTCTTGGGTGTTTTTGTCTGGCTGAGATGGGTCCTTGAACTCTGATAATTGCTGAATGGAGGATAGAGACCAGTGTATGTGTGTGTGCAGTAACTAGGCTGCTGCAACAAAGTCCAATTCCACATCTCCACCCTCTTTTGCCTGCTTACAACTGCTATGTGGGCCCCTGAAGTCTGTCCAGAAGGGAATGGGGCCACCAGGCTGAAAAATGTCCCCCTCCCTGCTGTATGCTTGCCCCTTCTCAATTTTATTTTAAGCCGTATTTACTTCGGCAGAAAGAAAGCTCCGTAAAAAGTTGGCATTTAAATTAAAACAAGCTTGGAGCCTCAGAACGTGACGCGCCGCTCAGCCATCCATTTCTTGGTAGGGAATGGGAAGGAAATAAAGGAGCAGCAACAAAGATTTATACAGTTATTCCTTTTTAATTACCCCTCTGAAAATGAAAGCTCACAGGTCAGCAGTATCTCTCTTTCATTATCAGCGCCGGCGCCAAGGATTCTCTGTTTGTTTCTCTGCCCGTTCTGCCTCCTTCCCTTCCCCATTCCCAGATCTGAAGGAAGATTTGCTTAGAAAATTAAGGGCAATCACTGATAATTAGGTGATATACGGTTATAATAATTCTCTTTGTCATGCAGATAACTGTGGCAGATGATATGGTGGCTGTGTCATGCCATGTACAATGCCAAGAGGCTGATTGGAACTTTTGCCATCCATCCACTGATGGATGGTTCTTCTCTCAGCTGACGCGCAGTAAGCAAATTAAAAATTAAGCAGAAAAGTAATACAAGGAGGAGGGGAAAGAAAGAAACAAAGAGCCAGAAGCTAGGCGACTGTTGTTTGTCTTATTTTAGAATGGCCTTTATGCAGTTCGTTCATGAATTTCTGCATCACACTCCTGTGAATATTTTTTCTTTCTTTAAAATTGGACAGCTGGGTGTAGAGTGGGGAGAGGATCAAGGTAACTGTGGGAAGCCACCTGGCAGCTATGTTCTTGGAGATCAGTGTCATTAGTATATGCTCAGACAGATCCCAAGGCTTTAAAGAAGCTAGCTAAACTGGATAGCTGTGCAGACTGAGGAGAAGATACTATACAAAGTTGGTTTATGTATGTTTGTTTATATATTGATCAGAGAAAATTAATAGGCTTCTATTCAGCCCAAGGGTTTTTAGAACTGCTTATAGAATTTAAAATACTAGAAGCAAAACAAATAACCAAATATACTGAAATTGCTGTGATATAAGAGTAGCAGAGGCAAAAAGCAGTGTTACGCTGATGACAGTTCTATTTCTCCTTTACATCTGCAGGTAAGGCAGCAGAAGTGCTGGACGAGTGTCTTGCCTCGGTAATGGACTGGATGAGAGCCAACAAACTGAAACTCTATCCGGAGAAGACTGAGACACTGGGGTGGTTCCCTAGACCAGAATGGGTGGGTGATCGCCTGTTCTTGATGGGGTTACACATCCTCTGAAGGACCAAGTTCGTAGCTTGGGGGTACTCCTGGATCCTTACCTGTCACTCAAGGCTCAGATGGCCTCAGTGACCTGGAGTGTCTTCCTTCAGCTTCAGCTGGTGGCCCAGCTACACGTCTATCTGGACAGGGATATCTTACTTGGCTACGAGTGATAGCCGAAGAAGAAGAACAAGAACAAGAAGAAGAAGAAGAACAAGAACAAGAACAAGAAGAAGAAATGATGATGATGATGGTGATGATAACAGCACCCCTTGTTTTAGGGGTGGATCGGGCTGATTTACAATAATAGCAATAACAATAATAACACTAATTTTATTATTTACACCCCACCCATCTGGCTGGGTTTCTCCAGCCACTCTGGGCAGCTTACAGCATATATAAAAACATAACAAAACATCAAACATTAAAAAAAAATCCTGATACAGGGCTGCCTTCAGATGTCTTCTAAAAGTTAAGTAGTTCTTTATCTTCTTGACATCTGGTTTGCCCTGCGCTGCCCAGGGGGTCACCTTCCCCATGACTATCCCCAGAGGAATTTGGGGGTGGAGCTAAGGATTTTTTTAAGGGTTAAAGAAATACACACCTTATTTTGCCATACAATTAAAATAGGGTTTTAAAAATAGGGTTGGGAAAAGAGTGCACTAGCACCGCAAAGGATTGGATCCGCCAGATTCCCAGGAGAAGTTACTTAGCTGTTAAGCAGGAGGATCAAATCTTGCACAGTGTTTCACGAGCAGCTTTCCCACATGCAAGGGGAAGCCACCATCACATGATGTCGGTGATGTGGAGCTCACTAAAACAGACTGGAGCTGGTGCAGTGGTTGGGCTCAGATCTGCCCCAATGTCATCATGCAACAACAGTGGGGCCATCTCAGGATCCTACGGAATCCCGCCCTTCCCACCTCGTAAGCATCGCGTTTCAGAGCCTTCCACCGACTGACTGCCATGAAGATGCTGCCACTGGTAGGGGACCTGTGCACAGGGAGAACGATGCTCGTGCCTCAACCATTAGGGATGGGGGAGGAATTCAATTCCATTTTGTATTTTAAAGGCAAACTTGCCTAATTCACACTTTCCAAAACTTTGAGAATTTAAACACAGCCATCCTACTTGGACTACAGCAACGGGCTCTACATGGGGCTACCTTTGAAGGTGACCCAGGAACTGCAACCAGTCCAGAATGCTGCAGCTAGACTGGTGACTGGGAGCAGCTGCCGAGACCACATAACACCAGTCTTGAAAGACCTACATTGGCTCCCAGTAAGTTTCCGAGCACAATTCAAAGTGCTGGTGCTGACCTTTAAAGCCCTAAATGGCCTCGGTCCAGTATACCTAAAGGAGTGTCTCCACCCCCATCGTTCTGCCTGGACACTGAGGTCCAGCGCTGAGGGCCTTCTGGCGATTCCCTCACTGCAAGAAGCAAAGTTACAGGGAACCGGGCAGAGGGCCTTCTCAGTAGTGGCACCCGCCCTGTGGAACGTCCTCCCATCAAATGTCAAGGAAATAAACAACTATCAGACTTTTAGAAGACATCTGAAGGCAGCCCTGTTTAGGGAAGTGACTGATGTTTTAATGTATTTTTAATCTTTTGTTGGAAGCCGCCCAGAGTGGCTGGGGAAACTCAGCCAGATGGGTGGGGTATGAATGAATGAATGAATGAATAAATAAATATCATCATCATCATCATCATCATCCTTTGAAATGCAAGAGAAATTGAAATTGATGCATTTTCCCATCCCAACATCCTATCAATGCTGGCCAGTGGGGGTCCAGATCCAACAGCCCTGCCCTGTATCCATTTTCAATGCTGCAAATTATCAAAAGTTAAGATTACAAAGCTCTCTTTGGCTGTTGGCACTGGGGTCAAAAAAATTAGGTGTTCAATGCTGCTGTTCTGAGGTGTTCCTGGTGACTTAAAGGATATTTTGCTCAGGGAACCTCTCCATGGATCAAGACTGCAATGTGTCCCATGGTTTGCCCTAAGTGTTTGCCCATCACTGTTGGGGGTTCCCAGTGACCAAAGAGACAAGCTCTTTTGATTTTGCTTTGCCCTTTATTCCTTGTTTTCTCATCCTGCCTGGGAATAAACTCTGCTGATCAAGGAGTAGACCTGGGGTGCTCTTTGCCTTGTCCGAAGAATAATAAAAAAGAACCTGTTCTTAGCAGAACAGCAAGCTTCCTAAACCCACATATATGCCTCCGTTGATGTCAAAAATCATTCTCTCAGGCATGCAGGGAAGAGGTTCGTTGTTGGCACATCCTTTTGAAAGTGCCCTCTCTGTGAGCAGATTTTCTTTCATCTTTCTCTTTTCCACTTCTGTTGCAGCCTGAAGACAACTTCCATGGGCACAGACTAAAATATCCTCCAGAAATATTAAAGTGGCAGCAGTGGCAGGGGAGAAAACGCTTCTGCATTTTTCTCATGGAAATTTGAACATTCAGCCTTTGGAGCAGGGTGACATCTTGAAAATGAGTCTGACAAGGACCCCCTTTGTGATACAAAGTGGATGCAGATTATACTGTGGTGAGATGGTCTTTGTACAGGGTCCTTAGCTAGGACTGACTCAAGTGAAGAGACTGAAAAGTGCAGATAGAAGCTTAAAAAAAGTTTACAATAGGACCACAATTATCTTTTTGTTGTTGTTTAGTCATTTAGTCGTGTTCAACTCTTCGTGACCCCATGGACCAGAGCACGTCAGGCACTCATATATATATATATGTTTATTGAAGCTTTTATCTCTACAAAATAACAGAAAGAAAGAAAGGTTTACACATAGTGTAACCCCCACCACCACCATTGGTTCGACATAACTCAAAATGTGAGTTAAAATCTGACTTCCATTGTTGCTTGACCTTAATTCTGTAATTTACCATTACAGTTGTGTTGTTATATTGTATTTGACAAACACTCCGATTTTACTTGCATTTGTAACCTTTTCCCCTTACAAATTTTGTTCTTTACATATCAATATTTCTGTACTGGAGCAGTGTTTTTTCGCATATTCATTCACGCAACTCCATTCTTTTATTAAATTTTGATTTGTTTGACCTCTGATAGCTGCCATCATTTTGGCCAATTCAACAAATTCAGTAAGTTTGATTTGCCAATCTATTATTGTGGCTATTTTCTCCCCCTTCCAGTTCTTTGTTATAGAAACTCTTGCGGCAGCAGATGCGTATAAGAACAGTGGTGCCTCGCAAGCCGAAATTAATCCGTTCCGCGAGTCTCTTCGTCTTGCGGTTTTCTCGTCTTGCGAAGCACGGCTATTAGCGGCTTAGCGGCTATTAGCGGCTTAGCGGCTATTAATGGCTTAGCGGCTATTAACGGCTTAGCGGCTTTAAGAAAAAGGAAACAAACTCGCAAGAACTCGCAAGACGTTTTGTCTTGCGAAGCAAGCCCATAGGGAAATTCGTCTTGCGGAACGACTCAAAAAACGGAAAACTCTTTCGTCTAGTGAGTTTTTCGTCTTGCGAGGCATTCGTCTTGCGGGGCACCACTGAATATCCTTTTCTTATTTATGGGGATGTCATTTGTTATTAATCCCAGAAGATACGCTTCTGGTTTCTTGTTGAATGATTTTTAAAAAATCTTTATTATCTCTTCATGAACTTTATTCCAAAAGGTTTTTATCATGCTACACCCCCACCGCATATGATACATTGTTCCTATTTCGCTACTGCATCTCCAGCATGCATTGGTTTTTTGCTGCTAACTTTTTGCCAATTTCTCAGGGGTTAGATACCAGCAGTAGATCTCCCTTATTGTGTAACACGCTGTGAATTTGATGTCAATTTTCCACAGCTGTTCCCATTGTTCTAACATTACGTTATATCCAGGGTCCTGCGCCCACTTTATCATAACGTCCTTTACCATCTCATCCTTGAGTTCCCATTTCAAAAGTAGGGCGTACATCCTAGATAGGTTTTTTTTAATTAATTTGTAGTAATTCCTTTTGTAATAATGACTCATTTTCTCTAAAACCAATTTTCTTATCTTGATTGAATATATGCACTATTTGGTGATATTGAATCCAACTGTTACAGAACTGTTTGATTTCTTCATATGGTTTTATCTTTAATTGGCCCTGTTCTATTTTTATCAATTGCTGGTAGGTTACCCAATTTATATCCATATTCTTTTTTTTTACCGATATCATCTCCACTGGGGATACCCACCAGGCTATCTTAGGCTCTAATAATCTGTGATATATGTCCCAGACCTTATATAATGAGTTTCTATGATTTAAAAAATCCTTATGCACTGCCACTTTGTTGTAAATTAAGTAGGCATGCCAGCCAAACCTCATATTCCAGCCTTCTAGGTCTAGAATGTCTGTCTTTTTCAATGTTACCCAGTCTTTTAACCAGTTCAAGCACGCTGCCTCATAATAAATCTTCAGATCGGGAAGACCAAAGCCCCCTCTTTCTTTTTCCCCAGTTAATAATTTATACTTGATACGAGGTTTTTTCCCTTGCCACTAGAATTTTACTATGTCTTTCCTCCATATGTTGAAACAGTCCATTTTGCTTATTATTGGTATCATTTGGGAAAGGAACAATAATTTTGGTAATATACTTCGGTCAATAGTATACGATAGCTGCGCTCCCCTGCTAGAACCTCCAAACAAGCACGCCAGGCACTCCTGTCTTTCACTGCCTCCCGCAGTTTGGTCAGACTCATGTTGGTAGCTTCAAGATATTTATTAAGATTTTTTAAAATATTACAATAAAAATGAAAAAAAATAACAAAAATACAAAATAAAAATAGTTAAAAACACACAGATTTTCCATTACTTATTTTCCTTTGACTTATTTCCCGGACCTCCTCATACCTCCCTTTTTTGTATTCCACTTCAATCTGTTGGTTCAGCAAATCCTTTAAAAGTAATAATATTAGATTTTTACCTATTTATAACCTTTTTTCATATTCCCTTAAAGCATTACAGCTGGAAACCACTTAATTACTATCCAACATCATTCTAACATTCATTAATTTTACAATATTTCTGTAGATAATCTTTGAATTTCTTCCAATCTTCTTCCACCGACTCTTCTGCCTGGTCTCGGATTCTGCCAGTCATTTCCGCCAGTTCCATATAGTCCATCAGCTTCATCTGCCATTCTTCCACAGTGGGTAAATCTTGTGTCTTCCAATACTTTGCAATGAGTATTCTTGCTGCTGTTGTGGAATACATAAAAAAAGTTCTGTCCTTCTTTGGCACCAATTGGCCGACTATGCCTAGGAGAAAGGCCTCTGGTTTCTTCAAGAAGGTATGTTTAAATACCTTTTTCAGTTCATTATATATCATTTCCCAGAAAGCCTTAATCCTTGGGCACGTCCACCAAAGGTGAAAGAATGTACCTTCAGTTTCTTTACATTTCCAGCATTTATTGTCGGGCAAATGATAGATTTTTGCAAGCTTGACTGGGGTCATGTACCACCTGTATATCATTTTCATAATATTCTCTCTTAGGGCATTACATGCCGTAAACTTCATACCTGTGGTCCATAACTGTTCCCAGTCAGCAAACATAATATTATGTCCAACATCTTGTGCCCATTTAATCATAGCAGATTTCACCGTTTCATCCTGAGTATTCCATTTCAACAGCAAGTTATACATTCTTGACAAATTCTTAGTTTTGGGTTCTAACAGTTCTGTTTCTAATTTTGATTTTTCCACCTGGAAGCCAATTTTCTTGTCCAAATTATATGCCTCCATTATCTGATAATAATGAAGCCAGTCTCGCACTTTATTTTTTAGTTTCTCAAAAGTCTGCAGTTTCAGTCTATCTCCATCTTGTTCCAAAATTTCCCAATATTTCGGCCAATTGGCCTCCATATTGAGCCTTTTCAGAGCTTTCGCTTCCATCGGTGACTGCCACCTTGGGGTTTTGTTTTCCAATAAATCCTTGTATCTTATCCAAACATTAAACAGTGCTTTCCTGACAATATGGTTTTTAAATGCTTTATGCGCTTTGACCTTGTCATACCACAGATATGCATGCCATCCAAATACATTGTTAAAACCTTCTAAGTCCAAAATGTCTGTGTTTTCAAGAAGTAGCCATTCTTTCAACCAGCAAAAAGCTGCTGATTCATAGTAAAGTTTAAAGTCTGGCAGGGCAAATCCACCCCTTTCCTTTGCATCAGTTAATATCTTAAATTTTATTCTGGGCTTCTTGCCCTGCCAGACAAATCTAGAAATATCTCTCTGCCACTTCTTGAAACAGTCCATCTTGTCCACAATTTGCAATGTTTGAAACAAAAACAGCATTCTAGGCAATACATTCATTTTTATCACAGCAATACGACCCAACAGTGAAAGCTTCAAATTTGACCAGATTTCTAAATCTTTTTTCACTTCCGTCCAACATTTTTCATAATTATCTTTAAATAAGTTCCCATTTTTGGCTGTCATATTAATCCCCAGGTATTTCTCTTTCTTAACCACAGTCAGGCCTGTCTCATTCTGAAACCTCTCTCTTTCAATCGGTGTTAAATTTTTCTCTAAAACCTTAGTTTTTAACTTGTTCAGTTTAAATCCTGCCAGTTGACCAAATTCTTGAATTAGTTCTAAATCCCTTTTAGTACTAGATTCTGGCTCCTGTAACGTCAATACTAAGTCATCTGCAAATGCTCTCAGTTTATACTGTTTGGCTCCGACCTGTATACCTTTAACCAACCGGTCCCTTCTAATCATATTCAGCAGAACCTCCAGGACCGATATAAAAAGCAGTGGGGAGATTGGGCACCCCTGTCGTGTCCCTTTTTCTATCTTAAATTCTTCCGTCACCACATTATTTACAATTAATTTAGCCTTTTGTTCAGAGTATATTGCACCTATACCATTTTCAAAACCTTGGCCTACCCCCATCCCCTGTAGGTTCTTCTTCATGAAGCTCCAAGAGATGTTGTCAAAGGCTTTCTCCGCGTCCACAAATATCAGAACTGCTTTAGTGTTTATATTCACTTCTAGTTTTTCCAAAATGTCAATTATATTTCTCAAATTATCAGACAAGTGTCTTCCTGGGAGAAAGCCCGCTTGGTCTTTATGAATCTCTTCCATCAATACTTTTTTCAATCTCTTGGCCAAAATGTCTGCAAAAATTTTGTAATCCACATTAAGTAACGATATAGGGCGGTAGTTCTTAAGCTGAGTCTTTTCAGTCTCTGTTTTCGGTATAAGTGTAATGTTTGCCTCTTTCCACGACTCTGGTGCCCTTTTCCCTTCCAATATTTCATTACAGACTTCCTTCAATGGTTGTAGTAGCCACTCTTTCAAAGATCTATAATATCTAGAAGTCAGCCCATCCGGTCCTGGAGATTTGCCCAATTGCATGTTTTGAATGGCACCTTCTACTTCCTGTTCAGATATTTTATAGTTCAACATTAATTTGCTTTCTTGGGAGATTTTTTGTAATCCATTTGTCTTCAAAAATTGGTCTATATCCATTTCTTTCTGTGGCCCTTGTGTGTATAATTGTTTAAAATACCTCTGGAAACAGTTTCTAATCTCAATTGGGTTATGTAGATTCTTTCCTTCCACTTCTAAGTTTGTGATAGTATTTAATTTTTGTCTTTTTTTCATTTGCCAGGCCAGCAATTTCCCACATTTGTTAGCTGATTCAAATGTTTTTTGTCTCATTTGTTTAATTTTCCATTCTATTTCCTGATTCATCATTTCCATATATTGTACTTGATATAATTTTATTTCTCTCAAAATCTCCTGCGACTTTGGTTTTGCTCGCAGTTTCTTCTCACTTTCTTTTATTTTCTCCAAAATTTTATCTTTCTTCTCATTTTGACTTCTCTTCTTTATTGCATTCTATTGTATCAGAAACCCGCTCATAACAGCTTTGCTTGCGTCCCAGATTACTCTTTTTTCTACATTGGTGTTCATATTTATTTCAAAATAATCTCTCAAAGTTTTTTGGGCCTTTTTATAGACTTCTTCATCTCTAAATAAGGTGTCATTCATCCTCCATCTGAAGGAGCCAGTTGATATTTGTTTCATCTCCATCCTTCCAGCGTTATGGTCGGAGCAGGTTTGTGGGCAGATTTCCACTTTCTTTATCTTTGGTGCCATTCCTCTAGTTACCCATATTTGGTCAATTCTAGTCCATGTCATCTTGGCTTCAGAAAAGAAGGTTCCCTCTCTTCCCAGGGGGTTCTTTACTCTCCAAATGTCCACTAAGTCCATATTGTCTGTCATCTCAAAAAATGTTTTCGGTAGTCTACCATCCTTGGTAACTACCTGTCTTTGTGCCTTGTCCATGTTTGTAGATACTACTCCATTCATATCCCCCATCAGAATCAGATTGTAATCCAAATAGTCCAATAAAGTCTCATACAACTTTTTAAAGAATTCAGATTTCCCCTCATTCGGTGCATAAATTCCTACGATCAAAAATTTCTCTCCTTGGACCTGAATTTCAATTGCCAAAAATCTGCCTTGTTCATCTTTAAAAATTAATTTCGGTGATAGTCTCTCCTTTGCATATATCACAACTCCTCTTTTTTTAACTTTGTCAGATGAGATAAACTCCTGTCCTAATCTTTTATTAATCAGTAGTTTCCTGTGTAGCCTTGTTACATGTGTTTCTTGTAAACAAATCAAGTCCAATTGTTCCTTTTTTAGTGAATGAAAAACACTTTTTCTCTTTCAAGGAGAGTTCAAACCATTACAATTCCAACTTAACAGTTGCAGAGCCATGATGGGGTTACTTCGCTTTGCCTCCAACTGAGCCAAGTGTCTGTTCTTGTTCTGTCAATGGTGTCTCTTTCTCTGGGCCGTGCAATCCAAAAGATAAGTTTGCTATGTCTAGTATTCCTTTTTCCAGTGCTTTTGGCTCTTCTCCGGATTCTGCTTCTTTCTGTAGATCTTCTTCGTGATCTTTCAGAAACCTATCTTTATCGTTGACTGATCTTATTTTTATCTTTCTTCCTTTGTATTTAAAGGATAGGCCTTGAGGAAATTCCCACCTAAAGAGAATTCTATTTCTTCTCAACAGGGCAACTAGGTCTCCGTAGTTAAACCTTAAGTCCAAAAGATGTTTTGGAATATCCTTAAATATCTCCACACTTGAGTCATAAATTTCCAAAGTCTTTTGATAGTGCAGATTCAAAATTTAATCTCTCTCCTCTTTTGTTCGAAGAGTGATCAAGCAGTCCCTAGCCTTGTTCCTCCTTTGTCCTCTTCCAAGTCTAAATGCATTCACTATCTTAAATTCTTCCTTCCCCAAGTCCTGTTGCCAAAAATCTGTAAATTCCTTTGTAAGAAATTCAGCCAAATTGTCTTTCTCACGTTCTGGTACAGCCCTGATTCTTAGATTTCTTTGTTTCTCTTTCAATTCAATCATAGACAATGTCAAACCGTGGTCCTCCAATTGCTTATATGCCGGTGGTATCTTCTCTTGAGTAGCAGTTGCTATATCTTTTGCTTCTTCAGCTATCTTTCGGGTCGAAGCAGATTCCTGTAATAATTTTTCATTAGACTCTGTATTGGTATTCACCTTCTGTCCCAAATTATTAATGCTTGTAGTATTCAGGTCAATTTTAATTCAAAGGTCAATTTTAACTGATGCTTCAGCTACTTGTTTATTTGTCTCAGCTACCTGCTTAGCTAAATTTTCCAAAGATTCATTAATTTTTCCAAGTGCATGTGCCAAAACGTCTTCGGACGACATAACTTTTGGTTTGACCTGTGGAGGAGCAGCCCCTGATGTTCCAGATGCTCCAGATGTTGAAGCCCTTCGCTGCTGCGCAGTATCTGTCCGATAGGGTCTGCCAGACCTAGTTGTTTTTTCCTGCGCCAGCTCTAACTTTCCTCTCCCAACTGCCATAACACTCTCATGAAAATTCAAGGTCGATCCCACAGTTGAAAGTTTGTTCTGAAATGGAATTTTCCTCTGACTCAGTTGTAATTGTAGCAATGTCAAACCTCCTCTAGGGGGACACAGTAACCGCCAAAGCTTGCAACTTTTAAAAACGAAAATGGTCCTTATAAGTCCCCCAATTCATCTAAAAGCAACAGTTTCAGTTGCACTTAAACAGTTACTTTAGAACCAGGAGAGGTCCAGAAACACTGTATCTCTTTTGCAGAGTTAGCTGTCAAAAGTCTACTGCTTACCGATAGGCTTTCCACTGAACGGCATTGTTTATCTAGGGGCAGTCTGTTCCCAGGTTTTAGGCAGCGGATTTTAGCTTCCTTTCCCCCCTTTTTTTTACAGATAAATACAGTTCAAACCTTCCCCCCTCCTCTCCTGCAATCTGGAGGGGAGACCGCTTTCCAGATGTTAAGATTTAAGTCTTTTTCCAAACGTCTTTCCAAGTTTCCGCTTTACAGTCTCTTTGCTTTGATCTATTTACAAGAAAGGAAGGCAGACTTCCTGTTTATACCTTCCCGCTTCGGTGTCAAATTAACTTGTTTTTTCTCCTTTTAAATCCAATTTAATCCTACTCACGGGTAGTTGCTTTCAAAGTCCAATTGTCCCAGCTTCTGCCTTCTTGAAGAAGGTATAGGGTTATAAAGGCCAGGACTAGCCGCCTGAGAAACAGTTTCTATGCAAATGCAATTCTGGTTCTAAACACAGCATAAAGAGTCTCTATAGTATATTGTATTTTAAAATGGGGTTTCAGAGTTTTTAGGGGGTTTTGAATGATTTATGTAGTTTTTCAATTTCATTGTTCTGTATGGGACAATGACAATAAAGATGTTGTATATATCGTATATAGCGATTTGTTCGACAACTAAGCCATTAAAGAACTAAGGTACCACTGTACTTATGATGATGACAATAACAAATTGATTTATATAACGCTTACGTACCATAATGGTTTCTAAGAGGTTTACAAGCATAAAACCCATTATAAAATCCATACATCCTTAAAATACCCAACAAAATGTTAAAAACACCCGCATTTAAAATATACAATAAAACAAACTCATCAAAAAGCATAATAATTAAAGAGTGAAAAGACAGAAAGGGAAAAATCAATTACAACAGCTTGATCAAGAAGTTCACATTCAGAGGAATGCATGTCTTCGAGAGCTGGCAGAGTGCCAATAAGGACTGGGCATCTTGTATTTCAGTACAGAGAGGGCATTCCATAACACTAATGGAGCCAGTGAAAAAGCCCGCTTTGAGGTTGCTATGGGCCAATAAGCATCATTCCTTGGCATAACTTCCTTGGTTCTGGAAGTTAATATCCTTTATGCTGCTGGCTGACTTGATTACTGTGAATGGTCTAATCACTATGGTTTGCCTTCCTAGCAACTATTGGGCAATCAGAGGCTTAACAATAGGGCTGAATGTTCTTTAATAGTTCCAGCCTTTGGAATGCAACACTAACTGGAATTGAAAGGGGAGGGACAGGGAGACCAAAGGAAGCAATTTGCAAGAGAGAGAGAGAGAGAGAGAGAGAGAGAGAGTGCCCCCACCCCTTGAGCTGGCAAAGCAGAAGCATCCCTGAGTGGGGGGATCTGATGCAGGATTATATATTGAGTTATATGTTGTGCTATATCTGCTATACAGGACACAGGTGGCATTGTGGTCTAAACCACTGAGACTCGTGGGCTTGCCGATCAGAAGGTCAGCGGTTCGAATCCCCGCGACAGGTTGAGCTCCCATTGTTTGGTCCCAGCTCCTGCCCACCTAGCAGTTCGAAAGCACATCAAAGTAGAAGTAGATAAATAGGTACTGCTCTGGCAGGAAGGTAAACGGCGTTTCTGTGCACTGCTCTGGTTCACCAGAAGTGGCTTAGTCATGCTGGCCACATGACCTGGAAGCTGTCTGCAGACAAATGCCGGCTCCCTTGGCCTATAGAGCGATCTCAGTGCACAACCCCAGAGTCATTTGCGACTGGACCTAATGGTCAGGGGTACCTTTACCTTTATATCTGCTATAGGAGACTACTATGCTCTGTTTATATATTTGCTTATGTTGGTTTTTTAAAAAACAAACAAACACACCAAAATCAGATATTACAAAGGCGCATAAACCTCTGTGCTTTCATCCAAATGAAACTGAGCTCCATATAAATCTGTCCCTAGTGTAATGATAAATAAAAGAGCAGTTGCTCTGGCTGCAAATAGGAAATAAGTAAGCAAAGCCTCTGCCGCTGCTACTGTTACCCCAAAGGCAGGGAACAAGAGCCGACATATCAAACAGCCAGATCAGAAATATCCAGACTGGCTGCAAATGATGAAAGGAAACAACTAATTAAAGGGCCAGTAGCCATGAAGCAGAAGCCCTTTTAAAAACAAAATGAGGAAATGGTTGCTTAAAGCATCATTAATTGGAAGAACCTCAACAACATTTTGCCTGTCCACAGTGGACTAGCTGCATATTTTATTTCTTTCAAAATTAGACTTGCAAAAAAAGAGACAAGGAAACAAAGACAATGTAATAGTATTGAGCATCTGATGGAGCGTCTCCACCCTCATTGTTCAGCCCAGATAATTGTTCAGCTCCAAGGGCCTTCTGACACTTCCCTCACTGAGAGAAGTGAGGTTACAGGGAACCAGGCAGAGGGCCTTCTGAGTAGTTGTGCCCACCCTGTGGAACGCCCTCCCATCAGATGTCAAGGAAATAAACAACTATCTGACTTTTAGAAAACATCTGAAAGCAGCATTGTTTAGGGAAGTTTAGGGAAGTGATGTTTTATCATGTTTTTAATATTCTGTTGGGAGCCGGCCATAGTGGCTGGGGAGGCCTGGCCAGATGGGCAGGCTAGAAGTATATTATTATTATTATTATTATTATTATTATTAGAGTCAATGATGCCCATTTCAGAGAAAATAATTAGTATTTAAGGCAACCAAGTATATACAGAGGTACCTCGGGTTAAGAACTTAATTCGTTCTGGAGGTCCATTCTTAATCTGAAACTGTTCTTAACCTGAGGTACTGTACCACTTTAGCTAATGGGGCCTCCTGCTGCTTCTGTGCCACCACTGCACAATTTTTGTTCTCATTCTGAAGCAAAGTTCTTAACCCGAGGTACTATTTCTGGGTTAGCGAAGTCTGTAACCTGAAGCGTCTTTAACCTGAAGTGCCTGTAACTTGAGGTACCACTGTATTACATTACTAGGGAGAAATATTTAGCCAGATGAGTTCTATCTACATCAGACATAACATAGCTCACAGACAGGTGCATCCTAACAATGACACTCAGCTCTCCTTTTCAGCCTTTGAATGCCAAAGCCAGGTGTAAACTTGTCTCCTGTTAGTAATATCACCAACATATAAAGAGCTCCTTTGAATTGCTGTGTTCCTTGGGAGAAGGATTTTCATGCAAATGGATGGGCCCAACCACTATATCACAGATCCACCTTGCCATACCAAAGAGCCATAAAGAGAGGGTCCCAAGACCTGCATATTGAAGCCTTACTTTTAAATATCCTCACATAGCACTTCCATCGAACGGAGCAAATATCAGATACAGAGAAAGAGAGAGCAAGCAACAACATAAAGTGGTTTTTAAAGTAACCTTACAAGATAAACAAGCAGACAAGGGTGTGACCAATCAATGTTAGTGCACAGGATACAATAGGTAGATTAAAGCCTAGTGGATTGGGCGGGGTAGGGGGGCTCTTCTAATGTTATTTCCAGCAAACAAAGAAGAAGAAGAAGAATTGTAAAGAACTGTTATGTCTGATCCAGCCATTCAAAACACTAAGGAGAGAACCAAGGATACATGGGGTGTGTGCATGTTTATTCTGGAGGGTAGTGTCTGCTTGTGCTGGAAGGCTTGTTAAGAAATGTTGTGCTCCCTCCCATCATTTCCTTTGGTCTCCTTTAGAGCTTTGTTTTGACAAGCCAAAATTCCTATTCCTCCAGTGAGATCTAGAGATGGCTAGAATAACACACACACACACAGAGAGAGAGAGTCCTCAAAGTGTTTTGCACGTGGAAAGAGGTTTTCTGCACTTGGGTCAATAAGTTGCTCCAGGCTAAGGCAGTAGGTTGAAAGCAGCCAACAACCTATGATAACATACTTAGCATAAGAAGGTATGATCTCAGCAGCCACTCTACAGGAGCCCCATCTGCACTATGCATTTCATGCCCCATAAGTTTCCTGGAAAAACCAGGACATCCTGTTTTTCCCCTGTGAGAGCACGGCGGCCATTTGGGACGCTGTGATCTCACGCAATTTCACACCGAGATCTCATCCCTAAAAAGGTGTGGCCTTTTTCAGGGCTGCAAACTTGCACAGTGCCCCCAAAACATGTGTTTTCGGGTGCTAGGCTTGAAAGCACATCTTTGGGGCTCCATGATCTCGCATGGATCACATGACTCGCACGGAAGCATGGCTGGGAAGATGTGTGTCCCAATTTTGACACTGAACATGTTTGGAAGGTATGACATTTAAAGCAGTATTGTACCACTGAGTACCATACCAAATAGTCGTGGCTTTCCCCCAAACCTTGCGCACAACCCTAGAGTCGGACACGACTGGCCCGTATGGGCAGGGGTACCTTTACCTTACTTATACCCTCCCTGAACTACAATCCCCAGAGTTCTCAGCGAAGAGGGCTTGACAGCTATAGCAATGGACTGCCCTATGTCTTGTTCTTGTTCTACCACTTAATAGGGGATGGATGACTATCGCAGTTTTGTTTTCTCTCAGGCCTCATCTGCACTATACATTTAAAGCAGTGTTATACTGCTTTAAATTTAAATTGAAACAGCCATAGCTTGCCAGCAAAAATCCTGGAAGCTGTAGTTTGTGAAGGGCACTGGGAAGAGGGAACGACAATTAAACCACTCTGATATTTATATTTATGTGGAAGAAGAGGGGGTCTCCTAAGAACTCTCAGAAGCCTTAACAAACTGAAGTTTGGGAGAAGCCATGACGGTTTAATATGACCTAATATTGCTTTGGATGTGAAGTGCAGATGGAGCCACATTTTCTCATTTTCTAGTCTTAATTTGAGCTCCACATTTCCAGATTAATCTGCATTTTTTAAAAAAGTTCACCTAATAGGGTCAACTTTCACCTGATATACATTTGAATCCTGTTTAGCTCCTGTGCTTTTACTGGCACTGAAATGAAGCGAGGTGGTTTGCAGCTCCCTACATCTTCTTTGGCCCCCCTCTTTAAAGATTTGCTATGATCGGTGCTTCCTTCCAGCTGCCATGAGTTCTCACGGACGATCACTAAAGGCACTCAAATCATTTCACACAATTGTTTGTATGTGTAGCAAGTGTGGCTGTCTACACCAATTGGCCGAAAAATGCCCAATTTCTCCATCTCCCTAATACCTATTACTCAGGGAATGTAACTTGAAGAATAAAAAGTAGAAGCATCCAAATATATAAATGGGCATTTTATTCTTTCCGGTGCTAAATGTTGTTTTATTTTGTTCTTGAATACACACTGCTTTGATTCTTTGTTTTAGCGAACATGATTTCCTAGAACGTATAGCATACACACCTGTCTATTTCTTCATAGATAAATCCAGATAAACTATGCCAAAAGCCCCTGTAAGCACTCAGAAAGTGCTGAACTCTTCTTCCTTGGAGGTTTCTAAACAGAGGTTGGGTGGCCATCTGTCAGGGATTCTTAAGCCAGGATTCCTGCATTGCAGGAAGTTGAACTAAATAACCCTTGGGATCTCTTCCAACTCTACTATTCTATAATTCTAAAACAAGGTATATCTTAATTATGCCAGCCTTGTATTTAGGGATGGTCCTTTCGGTTTCCTATTTTTCCAAGTTTCAGTATGAAATGTTTCTGCATCGGTTTGTTTCCGTTTTTTAATGTCTTCACAAAATTGTGATAGCATATTAGTGTATTTTTCTCCTAACACGCACATTTTTTCTATGCAATTTCACCTAATATACACATTTCTTTAAAAAAAGAGCAAATGATCGGCTCAGAGGCAGGAAATCACGCTCTGTGAAGAAAGGAAGAATCTGATGCTTTTATCACCCGAGGCCATTACAAAGCTGGTTTTCCATTTCTCTGTGGCACACAGTATTCAGACCACTAAGCACATTTGTCCTTTGAGAGCTTTTTGGATGATATGTCTTCTTAACAGAAATTTCCTTTTACTAAAAAGAAAAGAAAAAGACTGTCTCCAGCTCGATGAGCTTCTAGATTGTTCTGTGTTTCTTTCACAAGTATCTGTTTTCCTTGGATGGACTTTGCAAGGGGGGGAAATCCAATCACATCAACAAAGGAAAATTGCCATTCCCTAGGTTACTGAAACTCTACAAGCTTGAAACGAGTGTTGTTTAACAATACTTCTTAAGAGATTTCAACAAACTCTCTACTTGCGTCTTCCCAGTTGTTTTTCAAATTAGTAGTGGAGTATATCAAAACTCAGCCTTGGAATGCCTGTACACTTCCTTCAAGAAGCCCCCAGCTACCATTAGGAAAGGGGGAGAAATTTGATACTGTATTTTGTTTTCCCCTCAAAATGATGGGGAATCCAGCTCTGGATTAAATGGCAGGAAAGGGCCAATGTTTTCTATCCTTTTTCATTGTGAGCAAAGCTTGATGATTATAGATTATTAAGGCAGGGAGGCAATGTTGTCATTAAATAATTATGGTGCTGATAACGCCAAGTTTGCAGGTTCGATCCCCATAAGGGACAGCTGCGTATTCCTGCATTGCAGGGGGTTGGACTAGATGATCCTCAGTGTCCCTTCAATGTCTACAATTCTGCTTTAAATGTATGGTGCAGATGAGGCCTGAGAGAAATCGGGTCCTCCCTTAAAGGGGGCACGTATTGTGGTGAGACCTAGCAAACCGACACCCTGTGTTGTGGGTGGGTACGTTTGGACAGCCACAACACCCAATTGGTAGGTCCCTTGAAGCTGGGTGCAATCTGGCCAATGGGATGCAGTCCAAATTGTTCGAGTGACCTATTTATGCCCATGCACGTGACTCAGAGCTTCATCTTTTGGTGCGTGCATTCGGAACACCCGCCCACCTCTCCCTAATTTTAGGGCTTTTCGCTTGACCTTGCTATGCCGTTGTGTGTTGTCTGTCGTTGGGACAGGGGCACGGCAGGAATTTTCCCCACTTGGCTGATTGGCTGTTGCTATTTGGGTTTCGCCTTGTAAGGTTGTGGATAGGCTCTGGTTCAGGTGATAGGGATGGGAGAACACTCTTGCCATCCCTACGTGAAGGGTATCCTGTTAAAGGAATCCAGGGACTCGATGGTTTGGTCAACCCCTGAGAAGGGGTTGTGCCCATGCCTGAGTCCAGGAGGACATTTGGGTGGAGGAGTTAGCCTGTTCCCGGCTTTCCGCTTATCCAGGTGTTCACCCGTGGCTGACCTATGCTGGAACCTTGGGTCAGCGCTACCTGCATGGCAGGGAGCTAGTCAAACCAGAGCCTATGCAACCAGTCACTTTCTGCAATCAATAAAGTTGTGGCCTAAATAATGCCAAAACCAAACCAAAAATTTGAGTCCTGTGTGAATTTATTTAGGAAGGAGGTTTCAGGGTCTGAATACGCAAATTGAAATTGGTGTATTCACCCATCCCTAATAAATAGATATAATGAGATATAATGCGATCCAGGGGCAACCACACAGCATGAGAGTGCTTGGGCTGCTAATTGTTTTGAAAAAAACCACAGGAGGGAGCTATGGCATCTCAGGTGTGGATGCCTCATACCTGAACTTTTTATTATGCTCTCCCCACCACCACCACTGATGTGAAAGTCTGCCTGTGAAATTTCCATTTAAACTCAGCCCCTTCTACACGCTGACACACATTACTGCAATACAAGGCCAATGAAGAAGCGGCGAAGTCTCTTAATGCGGAGGAGCACAACTAAGTCTGACAGGGAAGATGGCAGGAACATGGCAGCTCTGACAAGCCTTTTGCTGTGCTGCTGAGCCAAGATGAACAAGTCCCTCACGTTCTCTTTAAGTACAACAGTGATAAAGGCTCGTTCTGTTCTTCGTAGATGGGGAGAGACAGAAGGCAAAATGCATACATTGCCACAGGAAATTGCAATGCATCAATGCAAATAACAACACCTCAGTGCCAAACAGCACATGGCATTCAGCCTTTGGGGAATAGCAAAGGGGTTAGCGTTGATTTGGTGCTGGAGCTTGGAGTTTTAAGCCATTCAAGGTGCACTGGAGACGGAGGATAGGTCTTGAGGCCGTATGCCTGCCTTCTAGGCCGCTGCTCTTTCAAGGTTCTCCCTAGACTGAAGAGGTCTGAATTATTCAACCTTGTTCCCATACTGTAAGAGTGGGGGAACATTTTCAGCCTAATGGACACACTGCCTTATGGGCAGCATTCTGGTGACCACATGCCGGTGGTAGGCAGGGACAGAAGAAAAAGTGGGAGGAGACACAGTCAAATGCTGCTCTCTATCTTCTATCAGGCTAGTACATAGCTGTCAAGTGTCCCTTATTTGAAGGGACAGTCCCTTATTCCAGTGCCATGTCCCGCTGCTGTCCCTTATTGATGGATGTCCCTTAAATGTCCCTTAAATGATGTCCCTTAAATGATGTTCCTTAAATGATGTCCCTTAAATGATTTCAAAGGAAGCAGCTCCTCTCCTCTACCCCCCTCCCTGCCGGCCAGGGAGGAGGGAGGCTCCAACTGTGTTGCTTGGCTATGTTGCTCACCCAATAAGAAGTCTAAGAACGACTGGGGGGGGGTGGAGCTTGCATGCCTTGTGTGTGGCTAGTTAATGCAAGCTGAGGAGGGTTTTGAATGCTGGACGCCATTTTGTTGCACGTGCTGCTGCAAACTTTGCAGTGCAAAGCCAGGCCAGCGAGCCGTCTTAAGTTGAGGCTGCATAGGCCTTGTGGTGCATGTGATTCAGATTATATTCAGTTGAACCTCTGGTTACAAAGTTGGTTGGACAGTGTTCTCGAAGCTACCCAGCATGAGTTTGACCAGACTGCAGGAGGACAGGAAGACTGGAGTGCCTGGAACAGGTGAGGCTGCAGGTCCCTTATTTTGGCTGCTGGTCCCTTATTTTCAAGGCTGCTGGTCCTTTATTTTCAAATCTGTAAGTTGACAGCTATGGGCTAGTACTGGGTTTCAAGGACACATTCCAGCCAGGCAAAAACAGTGCAGGAAGATGTGCAGAATTCTGAGGGCAAGATAATGAACTAAGGGGGAGGGGACACTCAGCCCCCAAGCCCAAGTGCTCCCAGCAGTGGTGGCTCCATGTTTTATAGACATTTGGGCAAGACACCCTCCATGGGCCCTTTTCCTTTAGTGAGTCTACCTCAGGGGTCAGCAAGGTTTATCCATGGGCTGGATTGTGTGTGCGCACACGAGTGTGTGCATGCACGATTTTCAGCGCCATGGAAGCGAGTCCCCACGCCGCACTGCACCAATTTAGCGCAGTGGGTGAGTGGGCAGCTTGGTTCGTGGGCGGCTCAGGGGCTGGTCAAACAACCTCTGCAGGCTGCTTTCAGCCCATGGGCCTTAGGTTGCTGACCCCTGGTCTACCTCATCACCACCAGAATTACTAGTTGCTGCTGATGATCTTCTTCTTCCACATTGCTCCTAGTTCCTTGTCTGTCAGGTGAAGAGCCAATGAGCAAGCAGGCAGTGGCCTCAACATCACTTCCTTCTCATTATTATTACTATTTATTTAATTTATATACCACCCTATACCCAGAGGTCTCAGGGTGGTTCGCAGAACAAAATCAAAATATAAAACCACAAAATACATAATCAAAATAAAAAGAACAACCCAGTAACACCCCCCCCCCAAAAAAACCCACATTTTAAAAGGGCATAGGATGTCAATCAAATCAGCCAAAGGCCTGGTTAAAAAGGAACACTTTTGCCTGGAGCCTAAAGGAGTATAATGAAGGCGCCAGGCGGACTTCCCTGGGAGAGCATTCCATAGACGGGGAGCCACTGCAGAGAAGGCCCGTTCTCGTGTTGCCACCCTCCGGACCTCTCGAGGAAGAAGCACATGAAAGAGGGCCTCAGAAGATGATCTCAGGGTCCGGGTAGGTTTATATGGAACGAGGCGGCCCTTGAGGTATTGCGGTCCTGCGCCACCCCCCTTTTATTGTAAATGGAGCTAACTGCAACCCAGCTCACCCCTTTGAAGTGATCTGGCCTTCGTCTTCAAAGGAACTCACCTGACTGGTTCCCCAACCTCATACTGTATGCATTCTAAGGCATGCTTTCTCCATATGTGTTCATTTTTGTCCACCTATTTTGGTTAGCGAAGTATTTGCATATTAGGTGGAAATATAATCTCAGCCAAATTTCTCCACTTGAATTGCACCTGTCGACAACTTGTTTGGTCTTGAGGCAGTAAAAAACACACAAATGCACCCTCCATGTTCTACTTTATTTCTACTGACTCAGTTTTCTGTTATTGATTTTGCTGCTGTTTTTATTGTGTTCCTTTGGTGATTCTGTTATGATGCTTTGTTGCTGTTGATTGTTAGCCACCTTGAAATGCTATAAAAAGACGAGATTTTTAAAAAAATAGAAAAAGTTGCACACTTAGAGATAGATGGACAATTGCTCTCTTTCATAACAACTGCTTAGCCCTTTGGGAAGCTGTCTCAAAACTATGTTGCTATAAGGAAGGAGATCTGCATACAATTTGCATGCAGAAGTTATTTCAGTTTTTCTATCCACAAACCTGCAGGGGGAAAGATCTTCTGCCGCCTGTCACAATTTCAGCTACTTGAGCTGTTTCAGAAAAGGGAGGCCTTTTCTTTCTACATGGGAGGGGAGGAACTGTATTTATTGGCTGATGATAATTGGTTTTCTTCTGTGGTAAAACTTCAAAATCTACAAATCAGCCCTCAAAAGATGTCTGCATGCATGTTTGATCCACTACAATGCTTTGCAGCAAATTTCATTATCCTTGTAATCCCCCCCCCCCCCATTTAGAACTCTTAAACTAAATCAGGAGGACCCCACCATTTGGGGCCCAAAAGCACATATTGAAAGCTAAGAAGCATTTGCAGGCTCCATAAAATACCCAATTCACTGAAGAGAAAATGGTAAGGCTCCTAATCCCCCTCCTCCAACAACTGGCCAAACATCTGCTTCCTCCCCCCACAGACACACACAAATGGGGTGGGGAGCAGGCAGCAGCTCCCTCTGCAACTCTCTTCTCAGCCAAACAATGCCCCCTACAAAAACAAAAACAAAAAGACCCATTCAGTTAAAAATATTAAAAACTGGGAAGGCAAATAAGCCTTTGCAAGAACCAAGGGGCACGTTTGGGGACATTGTGGTATCCACTTTGAGTACCCCAGTATTAAGCCTGTACAGCAGGGCTGGTTAACCCCTGGATGGGGCTTAATCTAGCTCTGCAAGCAATTTCCTATGACCTCAAAGACCCCTGACAATTTGGTGGCAGTAGTGTGTCAGGCTTTGGGGAACCAGGTTCCTCCCCCCATGGCAGTAGATTAGATCAAGGAAAGGAATGTCTTCCCGGTTAGAAACTTTAATAATCACAGCGAGAGAACAAAGAACACATCTCCCAGAATGGCGGTGGTCCCAATTAAGGATCACACCCCCTTCCGTCCCTATTAATCTACGTCACTCCTACGTCTTGTAATCTGACTCTGTAACCTCTGTGCTTTCTGTTCTGACACTTTCTGAGCTCTTCTTGACCTTGGGCTGAGCAGAGGAATGCTGTCCAGAGACTATGAACCTGTTAACCCTCTCTCTTCTAGTGCTTCTTCTCCTAGCTGTACCCCATCCAGTATTTCCCAGCTTCTGCCTTCTGAACTATGCCCCTCTGCAAACCACTGTTCCAAATCTATACTGGGAAGATTCAGGATCAGGATCAGAAGCAGAGGGAGGGGGTGGCTCCCACCATTCCTCCTCAGTGCAGCCCTCCTCAGCACGGTCCCTAACCTAGTGGCATAATTTGTTTCTCCATCAACCATATTGGGCTTGCTGTTGCATGGTGGTGTGCCAAGCATAGCTTTCTGCTTTAATGGGGGAAACGAGGATGTGGAGAAAAATTAGTTCAATGGAAAATTGCCATGGGAATGCCATCTGGGACCATGGGTTCAAATCTTACCCAAAGCATTGTATTGGTGTGATCTGGGAAGTGTCTGTATGCCTGTGCAATAAATAGCATGGGGTAGCCACTTGCTCCTGCTCTCCCTACTTTTTGGCCACTCCCATGCATCCCTAAATTGGAGGGCAATGCAGACTTTGGACTGAAAAGCATTAGCCATCCCTGGTGTACAGGAAAGCTGAGAATCCCAAACCTGCAGACTTAATATTATTATCCACTGATCTCCTTGGGGAAAAGTTGAGATTCATCTCTAAGCTATGGGCCTGTGCCATCTCAAATCTATTTCTCTCTCTAAGGGTGTTAAAAAGGACTGGGAGTGTAAAATTAGTTCTAAATCTTGACAAATCACTTCAAAATAATATGTGAGATTTGGCAGGAGGGGAGGAGGAAATTTATAGCACCAAATATATGAAGATAAAAGAACTGGTTTCAGGGTGCACTCTTATTAGCAAAAAATAAGTTTTATTCCTTCTATCTGTGATCAATACATACCGTATTTTTTGCTCTATAAGACGCACCAGACCACAAGATGCACCTAGTTTTTGGAGGAGGAAAACAAGAAAATAAATATTCTGAATCTCAGAAGCCAGAACAGCAAGAGGGATTGCTGCGCAGTGAAAGCAGCAATCCCTCTTGCTGTTCTGGCTTCTGGGATAGCTGCGCAGCTTGAATTCGCTCCATAAGACGCACACACATTTCCCCTTACTTTTTAGGAGAGAAAAAGTGAGTCTTATAGAGCAAAAAATACGGTATGTCTTTACTTATCAGCCTCAAGTAAGATCAGGATGAGCAATACACCGAGGTGATTACATTTACCTTCAAACCCAAGACAATTGGTTAATCCCAAGTTTCAAGACATTGAACAGATGTGGGGTCATGGAGGAGAGGCCTATTGAAGGCTGCTGGCCATAATGGCTATGATCTGCCTCCACAGTTGGTGGCAGCAATGCATCTGAATATCAGTCACTGGAAGCCACAGAAGGGGAGGCTGCGCTTGTGCTTGAATCAGTGTGAGCCAGTGTGGTGTGGTGGTTAAAAGCGGTAGACTCGTAATCTGGTGAACTGGGGAACAAGGGGATCTAAGAGAGCTAGGAGCACCCAAGGTTTAAAATAGGACAAAAGGGGGAAACTAAGATAGCATAGCTGCTGCAGCAGCAACAACAACAACAACAACAACAACAACAACAACAACAACACTATCTACATTGAGCCAGTGTGGTGTAGTGGTTAAGAGCGGTAGACCCATAATCTGGGGAACCGGGTTCACATCTCCGCTCCTCCACATGCAGCTGCTGGGTGACCTTGGGCTAGTCACACTTCTCTGAAGTCTCTCAGCCCCACTCACCTCACAGAGTGTTTGTTGTGAGGGAGGAAGGGAAAGGAGAATGTTAGCTGCTTTGAGACTCATTTGGGTAGTGATAAAGCGGGATATCAAATCCAAACTACTCTTCTTCTTCTTCTTCTTCTTCTTCTTCTTCTTCTTCTTCTTCTTCTTCTTCTTCTTCTTTTGGTGGTTTACCACAGGCATCTGGTTAACCACTGTGGAAACAGGACACTGGACTAGATAGGCCACTGGCCTGATCCAGCAGGCCTTTTCTTAGGTTCTTACCCAATGTTGCACCCTTGAAATATTCCATCAACCCCAACCAGAATAACTCATGTTCAGGGATGATGTAGTTGTAGTCCAATAATATTTGGAGAGCATGACTGTGGTGTTCAGAGAGCCAGGTCTCTTGATGTCATCTCTCTCAGCTTGTCTCTACCTCTATCCAGAGAGGTATGCAACTGTAAAAATAGGATGGTTGACAATTTCACATAGGAATCAAACTCTAGTCACTTACCCAGAGCCTACCTCTCTATTGCCCAGCATCATTTTTTGTCACAATGAAGTCAGAAATCCTTGAATTTTGCAGCCCATAGTAAAAAGATTGTTTGGCAAATAAATAAAATAAAAAATTGCTCAATGATCTTTAGCTTCATAGTGTTGCTTAGCAACGGCTATAGTTATTGAAGCATTTATTGACATAATTGCAGGGATCTCAAAGGTACCATTAGCAGTTTAAAGTACAGGAGTATCTGATCTTCCAAAGTTAGTTGCCACATGAGGTGTGTGCCTCTTCTAGGCAGGCATACAGTCCTGGGATTGTATTCCCAAGTAAGCAGGTATCCAGTTTCAGCCTTAAACTAGCTAGTGTCTCTTAGCTGCTGATCAGCTACTAAGCCATGCTCAAGCTCTTGTAATCAATGTTTAAAACTGTGAACAACTCAGGGGCAGATTACTTGAAACACCACTTTCCCCCTGTATAGACTTGCAAGATCACTTAGATCAACTGAATAGACCTGTAAGCATCAACCATCAGTTGCTTCAGATGTATTGTGCAGACTTTTTGCTCAGATTTATCCTGACCCATAAGAGTAGGCCCTGTTTTATGTCTCCAATTCCTCTGATTTTCTTCGGCCAATTAATTTTGATGGGTCTGCTTTGAGTATGACTTATTTGAATACAACCTTGTGTTTTTCAGCTGGACAAGTATTTCTAACCCCACCCCCATTCTGCACACACAACACCCTTCTCTCTCTTTGCTAGGAAGAAGTAAGTAATATGCATGCCATATCATTCTGATTGCTCATTATATTTAAACCGTGCCATTTATGTTCCTTATGTTGCTCTTGATTTGCTTTTGTTTTGAACTGGCATGGAACTAATTGGATATATGTCTGCGCTTTTATAAGTACATTTCCTGCATAATTTAGGATAATAAACAAACATATATAACATAGCAAAAATAGGAGCATATGCTTTGGATTTCGGCTTGGAAGCCATCCGATGCCTGGCTTTGGTCGTTTTGTGTGTGTCTGCATGTGTGGTGATTGGAGTGCTATCCAGCAGCTCTCTTTCTGCAGTTAAGCGTAAGTGGTTTCTGTGATTTTCTGTTATCTGAGCACAGAGGATGATGGAATCAAATAAAAGATTATGTTCTGTATTACAGTGCACTGAAACACCAATCCTTCCAATAGTGGTTCCATCAATCCAAATGGTCCATTCTCTTTCTCTCAAAGGACATTAGATGCACAAGATGCACAGGCTTTCGCATACAAATCGGAACAGCTGCACAAGTGATTATAGGAAGAACCTTCTGGAGAGAGAGAGAGAGAGAGAGAGAGAGAGAGAGAGAGAGAGAGAGAGACACTATAGGCATTTTGGCAGGCCTTTAAGTCCTATAGAAAGGGAAGCCACTAAAGGAGAAGTGTGTGTGCATGCATGTGTTTTTTTTTAAATGTGATGTTGTGATAATAAAGCTGGCTTTTTTATTATTTCTGAGAGGGAAATGGACACGTTTGCCATGAGTAAGGGCTCCTGTTGAAACTAGTGCAGAATCCTGTTTCTTCTAGTTGACAACCAGATGACTCTGAGAAACTCACCAAGAGGACTTGAGTGCAACAGTGGCTCTCCTCCCTTGTGTTTTTCAGCAAGTTATATTCCGAAGCATGCTGCTTCTCACAGTGGAAGTAGCATGTGGCTATCATAGCTAGTAGCCCTGACAGCTTTATCTTCCATGAGTGTCTCATCCTCTTTTAAAGCCATCCAAGTTGTTGGCCATCACTGCCTTTTCTGGGAGCAAGTGCCATAGGTTGACTGTGTTGTGCATTTCCTTTTGAATCTTCTAACATTGGATGTTCCCAAGTTCATTGAGGAACAAGGAGATCCAAGAGCACCCAAGGTTTAAAATAGGACAAAAGGGGGAAACTAAGATAGCATAGCAGCAACAACACAATCCACAGACGTCTCTCTCTCTCTCTCTCTCTCTCTCTCTCTCTCTCTCTCTCTCTGTGTGTGTGTGTGTGTGTAAAACTGGATTGGGGGATAGGATAGAGCTTACTGGAAGAGGGTATGGCTGGCCAGTTGGAATAATGAACAAGAGCACTTTGCATTACAATATTTTGTTGAAGATCCCACTTGTTAACAGCAGTGTCATTTAAATTCCGCACCTGTAGAAAGAACAGCAGCTAAAAACTGAAAGAAAAGCAACAATGAAAACCAAGACGCAGTAGGAATTATTCATTTGAAGACTGAGAGATAAAAGTCATCTCCCCCGGCACCAAAATGACCCAATCAAGTCACTGCCACTAGAAAGTACATGTATCCATTCTCCACCCACCTTTCAAGGTGGTGACCTCTAGCTTAAGGTCTGTGACGTAGATCTTAGTGGTTGGGTGGGTTCAGATACAACCAGTACAAACATACTGAAACCACGTATCTCCTCTTCTCCAGTGACTTCCCCCTACCCCCAAAAAGCTGCCCATCTCTACTAAGAGTTCATCAGGGCAATGACAAAAGCAGTCTTCCTTGTTGCCAATCCCACTAGGGAATGCAAATCTAGCTTTGGGATACCCTTCGCTATTGACTGGCTTGATGTTAATACAACAGACAACACTGATTTCCTTACCCTCTTCCACTTTGGATAAAACTCACCAGGGATAGCTTGTTAAATTGTTACCCAAACTTCTCCTTTCCTAATGAGTGCTAATTGAGGCTAATAGTTCCACTTAGGTGCCAATTCTTTATCACCTAACATTTCTGTCTTCAGCTATATCTATTGATTTTGCTGCAGTTGTCTTAAACCAGTTAAAATGTAATCACCAAATTATATACTATAAGCATCTTTGCTGTAGCCACAAAGGGTCTAGGAGCCAAGCAACAGCTGTTCGTGACAAGGAGGCAAACAGAGGAGACAGACGGTAAGAGGAGAGACTTCAGTCCTTTTGGTTGTTGTTTGTTTGTTTGTTTGTTTGTTTTTCTTGGGGGAGGGGAGCTGGAGAGAGCAGGGGCAGCCCCAATCACAGTGATTCAGGGTAGTGGGAGGTATCGTGTGGGAGGTGGGGCAGGCTGGGTAAGGGGTACATGACATAGGCAGCTAATGACTGTGTTATGTATCAGCCCCTCCTCCAACCTGGAGAATTGCAATTGTCCTATCAGTCAGCCCTCGGTTCTGTGGCTGCTGCTGCTGACTGCCAGGTCAGCTCTGAGCAAGAGCCCCCTCATCAATGGGCATTGCTTTCTCAATTTACTAGAAAGTAGGGGATATTGACATCAGTTCCTGTTTGGATCACTTGCTGTTGAGATTAGCCAGCATACTGTTCTCACCATGGCCAAACAGATGCCTACAAGAAGCCCAAAAGGAGGACAACCCCCATCACAGGGATGCTGATACTGAAAGTACTATAGAAGCGGGGTCAGCAAACTTTTTCAACAGGAGGCTGGTCCACTGTCCCTCAGACTTTGGGGGGGGGGACGGACTATTTTTTGGGGGGGGGGGATGAATGAATTCCTATGCCCCACAAATAACCCAGAGATGCATTTCAAATAAAAGGGCACATTCTACTCATGTAAAAACACGCTGATTCCCAGACCTTTGATGGGCCAGATTTAGAAGGTGATTGGGCCGAATTCGGCCCCCGGGCCTTAGTTTGCTTACCCATGCTATAGAACTATCATGACTGGTGGCCATTGGCAACCTTATCCCCCACATATTTGTCTAAACCCTTTTAAAGCATAGTGTAACTAAGCCCTGTGTTAAGAAGTACTTCCTTTTGTCTGCCCTGAATCTCTCACCGTTTAGCTTAATTGGATGATGCTCAGCTTGTTTTCTCTTCGGCAAAGGGTCAGAGTCTCTCCTCTGCCATCTTCTTAGAATGTGACCTGTGCTCATATTATGCTTATTCATTCATTTATCAGTTGCCCAATAATTGGTGTTGTCTGGGCGACAGATTAAACCAAAGGATAATGATGCCAGTCAGCCAACCCCCTGGTCTTGTGATGTTGCTGTTAAATGCCAGGTCTCTGTCCGGAAAAAAATATCCATTACCCACAATGATTATGGATGCAGGAGCTGACTTGGTATGCATAACTGAATCCTTGGCAGATGAGGGCCATTCTAACACAGCTGTGTCCACCTGGGTACTTGGTGCTTCACCATGCCAGCTCGGAGAGTCAGGGAAGGGAGTCACGGTTATCCAAGAAAAATCATTCTCCCGTACCAGGTGTATGTTCCATACTGTCTGGGCTTGAGGGGTTGTTTGTGCAGGGGGAGGGTAGGTTTGGGAGACCAAATTTCACACACACCCCCTGTTCAATGGGAAATTCAGACCCAGAGGCTGAATGATGCAGATTTCCAGACCTCTCTGCCCAGGCCTTAGGACTGCCTTTAAGCAACACCCCATCCTTCCAGGCCATATCTCTCAGCAGCCCTCATCCATCCTCCTTGACCACATTTGACTGGCTGGGATGAATCCTTGATCTGTAATGATGCCTCTTGCTTGCCTAAATGGAAGATGGAGATTTGTGTGTGAGACAGTGTGTGTGTGTGTGAGAGAGAGAGAGAGAGAGAGAGAGCATGTAGAAACATCTGAATTTTGTGTGGCTGGAATGTATCATACTCTACAAGATTAAGAATCACATTCATTGCTCCATCCTCTTTTGCCTCTGGGCCAACCCCTTTTTAGCCTCCTAGTTTGTGGCCCCTGGAAGGTAGCCCACAAAATAATGTAGCTTTTGGGCTGAAAATAATTCCCCACTCCTGATATCCACAATCACAATGTGTGCACAGGATGCTGGTAGAAGAGAGTCATTTCTGGAGCTAAGGAAATGTTAAATAGCTATATGGCTGTAGTAGGCATCAGCATTTTGAGGGGAACGTCTGCTGTTTCTCCAGCACATAATAATCAGTGATTCTATCTTGGCAGCAATGTTATAGCCATTAGAGGAGAAAGGATGAACAAGCCCCTGTTGCAAAGAAGAGAGTGCAAAGAGAGGAATGGTTGTCCAAGCATCCTGGCTAAAGCCCAAGCAAGTAATTACTTTTTGTCCATGTAGAAATTTCCCAGGAGCCATTATCAGAGGAAGAGATTTGTCACGTTCATTCCTGAAGAGTTGTGGTTTGCTGGGCAAAATTGCCATCCAGATAGCTAAGGGTGGGGGTAATGTGAAGAGCATTATCAGCCAACAGAATAGACCCACTAGAGAAAAGCCTGAGAAGAAAAAGATACTTGACATTGCCCATCCCTGGTTTATTATACTCCTTGTTAGACAACTAGCATCCATTGTCTGAAACATCAGAAGGATGTGTATTCTGAAGCTATTAAAGGAGATACTCTGACTGCAAGAGAAGTATCTCCAGTCTCCATTGGGGATCTTGCCTGACCTGTATTAAAACCAGGCATGGGGGTTAGTTAAGAGTGGATGATTTGGGTCATTTTGAGAATGCCCATATAGCAGGGTAGGCAGGCTGCTGTTGCATTCGGGTCTTGTTTAGGGCTTCCTGTAGGCATCTGGTGAGCCAATGTGAGAACAGAATGCTGGAATAGATAGGCCATTGGCTTGATCGAGAAGGCTAGACTTATTTCTTACATTATTAGCTGTGCACGAACCTTGCAGTATACAATTGATGACATATGCTGAGGTAGCAGAAGGACAAAGGGAGCACAGTGATGATTCAAATTGTGCTCTAGCAACATCTTAAAGGTGATACAGGTGTCCCACCGCCCAATCCCTGAGGCCTTGGGGGGAACCACTGTTGGTGGTCCCCAATGGCTTGGATGCACAGCTCAATTCCATCAGGAGTCATGTGTTCGGTTTTGTGGAACTCCCAACTGCCTAAGGATGAGAACAGAAATCGTGCTCCGGCAGCGTGGCAGCAGCGGGAGGCCCCATTAGCTAAAGTGGTGCTTCAGGTTAAGTACAGTTTCAGGTTAAGAACAGACCTCCGGAACGAATTAAGTACTTAACCCGAGGTACCACTGTACACGGATAGCAGAGGGGGGATGGGCGATTGGTGGCAGCAGCCAGCAGGAGATAGGCAGTGGCAACTGGGTGTGTGATTGGTTGCTGCGTCAAGGCCTGCTGACGATTGGCTGCGGCTGCGGCAATTGGGCGGTCAATTTACGGCAGCTACTAGGCGTGTGTGCAATTTGCTGTGGTTGCATCGGCAATCTCCACCCCCCCAAAAAATAAAATAAAGCTTAACAACTTTGGGCAATTCCCCCCCCCTAAAATTCTTGTTGCAGTCCCAAGAAATAGGGGTGTCTTATACACGAAAAAAGGGACGTGGGTGGCGCTATGGGTTAAACCACAAAGCCTAGGGCTTGCCTATCAGAAGGTCGACAGCTGGAATCCCCGCAACGGGGTGAGCTCCTGTTGCTCGGTCCCTGCTCCTGCCAACCTAGCAGTTCAAAAGCACATCAAAGTGCAAGTAGATAAATAGGTACCGCTCCAGCAGGAAGGTAAACAGCGTTTCTGTGCGCTGCTCTGGTTCTCCAGAAGCAGCTTTGTCATGCTGGCCACATGACCCAGAAGCTGTACGCCAGCTCCCTCGGCCAATAAAGTGAGATGAGTGCCGCAACCCCAGAGTCGGCCATGACTGGACCTAATGGCCAGGGGTCCCTTTACCTTTATACACAAAAATAATTGCTATATGCATTGTATGTGAGATATAACATTGTGCCACTAGATGGCGACATGGATTCCCATTTTTTTCTACCTGTTTTCCGTTTAAATTTACAATGCTTTAAACTTAAACACTTCTTTGATGTGCCTAAATCCAGCCTTAGTATCTGTAGATGTGCCTGTGCATTTTGTGCATATTGGATGTGACTTTTCTTTTCATTCTTCAAGTAGTTATTTTGTCCCCTTCTCCCCTTCATATGATTGCTCCCCTCTTGGAGCTGCTATATTTGCTTGTTGTTTGAATGCCGCACCATCCATTTATGGTGAGGCAAAATGGATTTCCTCCTGGGCAGTCATTTTCCATTTGAGATGAGGTTTAAATGCAATGAATGTAGGAAGATTTCGAAACTTCATGATGCTTGGATGCTTAGAGCAATCATTAAAAATGCAGTGCATCGGGAGATAAAAAACAAAACCCTTGTAAAAATAATAACAATCCCAAACAAAAAAAACTGCAGAGGGAGTGAAACAGAGTTCAAGGGCAGAATTGTCCCTAATTCCAGTGTTGCCCAAAGTCTATTGTGGCAGAGCCCTTGTCTAGATAACAGTACAGTGTCTAGCTAACCCAATGGAGGCTAGTCATTTAACTGGCTTTTATGTATCCTGCCTTTCCACTATCAAGTCAAGTCAAGTACAGTGGTACCTTGGGTTACATATGCTTCAGGTTACATACGCTTCAGGTTACAGACTCTGCTAACCCAGAAATAGTACCTCGGGTTAAGAACTTTGCTTCAGGATGAGAACAGAAATCGTGCTCCAGAGGCGTGGTGGCAGCAGGAGGCCCCATTAGCTAAAGTGGTCTTCAGGTTAACAACAGTTTCAGGTTAAGAATGGACCTCTAGAAAGAATTAAGTACTTAACCCAAGGTACCACTGTACTTTATTTCAGTCATACACCAGCATAAGCAAAACATCTAAATAAATAGCATAATGGTATAAATGTAAGCGAATAATTATTAAATAAATAGGAGCAAGAACCAAACGTAGATTTAAACATATACATAGGTAAAGGGACCCTTGACTGTTAAATCCAGTCACAGACAACTCTGGGGTTGCGGCGCTCATCTTGCTTTACTGGCCGATGGAGCGGCATTTGTCTGCAGACAGTTTCTGGGTCACAGAAACGCCGTTTACCTTCCCACCTGGGTCACGGAAATGCCGTTTACCTTCCCACCAGAGTGGTACCTATTTATCTATTTGCACTTTGACGTGCTTTCGAACTGCTAGGTTGGCAGGAGCAGGGACCAAGCAATGGGAGCTCACCCTGTAGCGGGGATTCGAACCGCTGACCTTCTGATCGGCAAGCCCCAGGCTCAGTGGTTTAGACGACAGCACTACCCGTACTTAAGCATAAATAATGGGTGAGTAAAAATTTATAAGAAAAATTAAAAGATTGGTTAATAAAGCTATATGGGGTGGGCTTCAGAAGTGTGGATCTAACAATATGGGCCTTCAGTTTTGGATTGAATTGTAGCATAGACCATTCTTTGTCGAATATCTATCATGGCAGTGCAAAATCTGGCGACTGAATATGTGACTTCTGGGCTCTCGTCCTGTAGTAATATGGAGATGTTGTGCTGTTCTGAATGCCCAGGAAACTTATATAAGATGGGTTGGATAAACCTAGTTCGAATGTCTAGTTCGAAGGTCCACTGTCAGAGTCCTCAAGATGGCACTAGAGCAAGCCATGTTTACTCAAAAGTAAGTTCTGGAGAGTTTAGAACATTAGAAGAGTATTGCTGGATCAGACCAGAGGCCTCTCTCTGGTAAAGGTAAAGGGACCCCTGACCGTTAGGTCCAGTTGCTGACGACTCTGGGATTGCGGCGCTCATCTTGCTTTATTGGCTGAGGGAGCCAGTGTACAGCTTCCAGGTCATGTGGCCAGCATAACTAAGCCACTTCTGGCAAACCAGAGCAGTGCATGGAAACGGCATTTACCTTCCCGCCGGAGCGGTACCTATTTATCTACTTGCGCTTCATGCTTTTGAACTGCTAGGCTGGCAGGAGCTGGGACCGAGCAACGGGAGCTCACCCCGTCACAGGGATTCGAACTGCCGACCTACTGATCGGCAAGCCCATCACGGGGATTCGATGGTAAGGCCTTACAAATATTCAGGTCTACTTGAGAAGCTTTTCAGCTAGGCTAAGATTGAGCACAAGGGTGGAAATAACATTCAGGAATCTTCAGGGGAGATTTTTTTTTAATGCAATGCTACGGACCCTTTGTGTGGTTCTTTTGATTTGGATTCTGCATCCAGAATGTCTTGGGCATTAATTGCAAGACAGATCAATGCAGCTTCCTTTCAAGGAGATAGCAAACAGCTGTTCTTATCAAGCTACTACTGCAGCTCTGGGGAGTAATCCCATTTCAGTTTAGGATTAAGGATGTTTTCAAAATGTCTTCTTGCTATTAGAGAGACAAAAGCAGAGGTCGAGAGACAAATGGAAATCCCAGAAGAGGAATAAAAATCTATAAGACATGCACCTTGAACACAACAAACACGACGGTTTCAAAGTATCTGTAAATGCAGTTCTGCCAAGTTTGTTTTGTATTTTCACTTTTCCTCCAAGCAACTTATTAAACCCATGCAAGTTCACATCATGGACCCGGCTCACATTATTGATGGCTGACCTTGGCACCTTCTTTTGATGGCAGAGTTACAGAAACTCCCGGAAGCTTAGAAGGCATCTGTGGGTAGCCATCTGAGCCTAAAACAATGAAAAATATGAGGAAGGACAAGCCACACACACACACAAACAAACAAGGAAGCAAACAAATATATGTTGTGGGGAACCTCAGGCTCTTCAGATCTCTTTATCTGTCCCTTGAGACTGCTCAGACTGCAGCCTTCACTGCCCTGTTCTTCCCCTTCCTTTAGTAATTTTACTGAAAGGAAGGTGGTCTTGAAATGTGATAGTACTTTTTGCTTGCCTGGATGGAAGATGAAGAGTAGGGCATGTCAGATCACACCCAACTTGTACCACAACCATCTCTGACAAGTGGCTCCTGATAGGTTATCCATGAGGCCCAACTCTTGCAATAAAGTCTATGTTCTTTTTCTTTTTAAATAAATTTTATTAAGGTTTATGGAGAAAAATACAGTACTTAATGTTTTTTCTTCTTATCTAGATACAATAAAAACACAAAAGGGCGGGGGGGAGAGAGAGAAAAATAAGGAAAAAGAGTAGGAAAAGGTTAAAAAAGAAAGATAGAAAATTAAGATTCAGAAAATATAGAACTTCTGATTCTCCTTCTATAAAAAACCAATATCCACTTCATCCAGTCCAATTCTATAAACAAACATTATCCTCAATCCTCAAATCCAGGTATTATTATTTCTTTTTCATACAAAAAGTCTATGAGGGATTTCCAGTCTTTAACAAATGTTAACAATGACTTTTCTCTGATTAAACATGTCAATCTCTGTAACATTTTTCATATTGTTTATACAATTAATGTAATATCCAATATCCAAACAGTTGTTTTTTATTTTAAATTTTTCTTTGCAATATTTTTATGAGTTTGTTTTAATTAAAACTAATAAAATATTTTTTTAAAAAAAATCAGATATAGAATAATAATAGAAAAACCTCTCAATTTTGCCATTGCAGCTAAGTCTGTTAGCTATTCTTCCAATAATGGGTCCTTCCATCTTTGTAGAATAGACTCTGTTTTCAATTCATCTCTTACTTGACTGAGAATTCATAAAGTATTTACCTGTATGGTATCTGAGTTAATCCAGAAAAGGGAGAGGACTTGACCATTGGTGAGGAACGTAACTCTGTGTGATGTGAATGCCACTGTAGTTGGAGAGACCAATAATAATTTCACAGCATCTTGGATATCAATTTATGGATCGTAATCCATCAAAATTATGGCTGAGCAATGAACAAGGTTTAGGATGGGTGATTTAATGACAAACAAACAAAAAGTCCCCAGCTCTTATGGGGGCATGGCTATAATTTCAGGTTTCTTTATTTACAGTCAGGACCTTCATGATAAATGGTCTCTCATAACTCCCCTCTTCATACCCTTAAGTGATCAAACTTAATTGCTTTCTTCCCCACATGTTTTACTAGGGTGAGCATCAATTTTCACGATGAACCCAACATTCATATTTTGTTATTATCTTATTGTTTTCCTCTTGTGTCTGAAGCTATACAATACTAACCCAGGTCAATGATTCTGCCAGTAAAGAATAATCTCTCTCAAAGAAAGAAAGAAAGAAAATGGGGACGGTGGGAAAATAGTTGATTCTTGCAGATTTAAACTCTGTTTAAATTCACTTCAGCCAGGAGCAGGGCCAGATTTAGGTTTGATGAGGCCCTCAGCTACTGAAGGTAATGGGGTCCTTTATATGTCCAGCTGTCCTTTGTCAACAACAAATTGTCGCTGTTTTTTGTTTTGTATTTATGCTATTTGGTAATTTATGGACCTAATAGGTATCTAAAGCCATTTGCACATAACAAAATATGTATTTTATCAAAGCAATTGTTGAACTGAAATACAATTAAGAAGAAGCATATTAATAGTGAAACACTGTTGCTGTATGTAGGTTTTATTTTATTTGTTTTTTATCTTATATTTTGGAAATGTACATCCAATTTTCTTTCCTTTAAATTTTTTTGGGGTGCCCAAGAAAGTGGGGCCCTAAGTACAGCTTGTTTAGCTTATACGTAAATCTGGCACTGGCCAGGAGGCAGTGAATATCACCAGCCTGGATAGCTTTAAATTCATGAACAAATTCAACCATATCAATGGTTACTAGCCATCATGGCTATGTTCCACTTCCACTGTACCTGGCCCATCTGACTGGGTTGCCCAGTACACTCTGGGCAGCTTCCAACATATATAAAAACATAATAAAACATTACACACTAATAAGCTGCCATATATAGGGCTGGCTTCAGATGTCTTCTATTTTTTTTTAAATGATATTTATTAAAGTTTCACATGAAAAGAATCACATTAATGAAAAAAAAATACACAGTACAGAATACAAAAAGAAAAAAGAAAAACAGTTAAAAACAATTCCATCTTTTCATCACTACTTTTACATTTACTTGTTTCTCGGACCTCCTCATACCTCCCTCTTTTGTATTCCAATTCAGTTTGTTTGTCCAGCAATTCCTTTCCCTCCTTTTTAATCCCAATCCTTAATCTTAATATAACATTAAATTTTTACCTATTAAAAACCAATTTTCCATTCTTTTAGCCTTTTTAATCCTAATCCTTAATCTTGATCTATATATAATTTTAAAGCCTGTACAGCTAGAAGCCACTTAATTTCAATCCAACATCACTCTAACATTCATTAATTTTGCAATATTTCTGTAAGTAATCTTTGAATTTCTTCCAATCTTCTTCCACTGACTCTTCTCCCTGGTCACGGATTCTGCCAGTCATTTCCTCCAATTCCATATAGTCCATCAATTTCATCTGCCATTCCTCCAGTGTGGGTAGCTCTTGTGTCTTCCAATACTTTGCGATGAGTATTCTTGCTGCTGTTGTGGCATACATAAAGAAAGTTCTATCCTTTTTTAACACCGATTGGCCGACTATGCCCAGGAGAAAGGCCTCTGGTTTCTTCAAGAAGGTATATTTAAATACCTTTTTTAGTTCATTATATATCATCTCCCAGAAAGCCTTAATCTTTGGGCACGTCCACCAAAGGTGAAAAAATGTACCTTCAGTTTCTTTACATTTCCAACATTTATTATCAGGCAAATGGTAGATTTTTGCAAGCTTAATTGGGGTTATGTACCACCTGTATATCATTTTCATAAGATTCTCTCTTAAGGCATTACATGCCGTAAACTTCAGACCTGTGGTCCATAACTGTTCCCAGTCAGCGAACATAATGTTGTGTCCAACGTCTTGTGCCCATTTAATCATAGCAGATTTCACCGTTTCATCCTGAGTATTCCATTTCAACAGCAAGTTATACATTCTTGACAAATTCTTAGTTTTGGGTTCTAACAGTTCTGTTTCTAATTTTGATTTTTCCACCTGGAAGCCAATTTTCTTGTCCAAATTGTATGCCTCCATTATCTGATAATAATGAAGCCAGTCTCGCACTTTGTTTTTTAATTTTTCAAAACTCTGCAATTTCAGCCTGTCTCCATCTTGTTCCAAAATTTCCCAATATTTCGGCCATTTGACCTCCATATTGAGCTTTTTCAAGGCTTTCGCTTCCATTGGTGACAGCCACCTTGGAGTTTTATTTTCCAATAAATCCTTGTATCTTATCCAAACATTAAACAGTGCTTTCCTGACAATGTGATTTCTAAATGCTTTATGTGCTTTGACCTTATCATACCACAGATATGCATGCCATCCAAATACATTGTTAAAACCTTCTAGATCCAAAATGTCAGTGTTTTCAAGAAGCAGCCATTCTTTCAACCAGCAAAAAGCTGCTGATTCATAATAAAGTTTAAGGTCTGGCAGGGCAAATCCACCTCTTTCCTTTGCATCTGTTAGTATTTTAAATTTTATTCTGGGCTTCTTGCCCTGCCAGACAAATCTGGAAATATCCCTCTGCCACCTCTTGAAACAGTCCATTTTGTCCACAATTTGCAGTGTTTGAAACAAAAACAACATTCTAGGCAATACATTCATTTTTACCGCAGCAATACGGCCCAGCAGTGAAAGCTTCAAATTTGACCAGATTTCTAAATCTTTTTTCACTTCAGCCCAACATTTTTCATAGTTATCTTTAAATAAATTCCCATTTTTTGCTGTCATGTTAATCCCCAGGTATTTAACTTTCTTAATCACTGTTAAACCTGTCACATTCTGAAACCTCTCTCTCTCCATTGGTGTTAGATTTTTCTCTAAAACCTTAGTTTTTAACTTGTTCAATTTAAATCCTGCGACCTGGCCAAATTCTTGAATCAGTTCTAAAACCCTTTTGGTACTAGATTCTGGCTCCTGTAACGTCAGTACTAAATCATCTGCAAATGCTCTTAATTTGTACTGTTTAGCTCCGACCTGTATACCTTTAACCAGCTGGTCCCTTCTAATCATGTTCAGCAAAACCTCCAGGACTGAAATAAAAAGTAGTGGGGAAATTGGGCAACCTTGTCGTGTCCCTTTTTCTATTTTAAGTTCTTCCGTCACCACATTATTTACAATTAATTTAGCCTTTTGTTCTGAATAAATTGCACTTATACCATTTTCAAAGCCTTGGCCTACCCCCAGATGTCTTCTAAAGGTTATATGGTTTCTCATCTCCTTGACATCTGATGGGAGAGTGCTCCACAGGGCAGACATGACTACCGAGAATGCCCTCTGCCTGGTTCCCTGTAGATTCACTCATTGCAGTGAGGGAATCGCCAGAAGGCCATCAGTCTGAATCTCAGTGGCTGGGCTGAACGATGGGGGTGGAGACACTCCTTCAGGTATATAGGGCCGAGGGTATCACCAATGGTTGCACTCAGGTCCTACGTTTAGAATTTCTCTCTCTTGTGCCACTGAAACATGTGGTAGAAAGGTAAAGGACCCCTGACAGTTAAGTCCAGTTGTGAACAACTCTGGGGTTGCGGCACTCATCTCCCTTTACTGGCCGAGGGAGCTGGCGTTTGTCCACAGACAGCTTCCGGGTCATGTGGCCAGCATGACTAAGCTGCTTCTGGTGAACCAGAGCAGCGCACGGAAACACCGTTTACCTTCCTGCACGAGCGGTACCTATTTATCTACTTGCACTTTGACATGCTTTTGAACTGCTAGGTTGGCAGGAGCAGGGACCAAGCAACGGGAGCTCACCCCGTCACAGGGATTCGAACTGCCGACCTACTGATCGGCAAGCCCTAGGCTCTGTGGTTTAGACCACAGCGCCACCCGCGTCCCATGGAACATGTGGACATCCCCTGAAATAGAATGCTGGAAGATTCAGGGCAGACACAGCACATAGTTAAACTAGGGAATTTGCTCCCACAAGAGGCAGTGATGGCCATCAACTTGGATGGCTTCCAACGAGAATTAGACAAATTAATGGAGGATAAGGCTTTCAGTGGCTACTAGCCATAATAGCCATACTCTGCCTCCACAGTCAGAGGCAGTATGCTTCTGAATACCAATTGCTGGAAACCACAGGAAGGAAGTATGCTGTGCTCTCTGGTCCTGCTTGTGAACTGATTGGCTACTGTGAGAAGTGGATGCTGCACTAAATGGGCTCTTGGTCAGATCCAGCAAGGTTCTTCTCATGTTATGTTCTTGTATACCAAAGGAACACAGACTGCAAATAAACTGATTTGTCAGTCACTAATGTTCATTTCACTTTCCAAGGTCTAAAGGTAAAGGGACCCCTGACCATCAGGTCCAGTCGTGACTGACTCTGGGGTTGCAGTGCTCATCTCGCTTTATTGGCCGAGGGAGCCGGCGTACAGCTTCCGGGTCATGTGGCCAGCATGACTAAGCTGCTTCTGGCGAACCAGAGCAGCGCACAGAAATGCCGTTTACCTTCCCACCGGAGCAGTACCTATTTATCTACTTGCACTCTGACGTGCTTTCGAACTGCTAGGTTGGCAGGAGCAGGGATCGAGCAACGGGAGCTCACCCCGTCACGGGGATTCGAACCGCCGACCTTCTGATCGGCAAGCCCTAGGTTGAGTTGTTTAACCCACGGCGCCACCCGCGTCCCAATTCCAAGGTCTACCTTACCTAAATTGGATTCCTCGTTCTAAACTATTGAAGTCTGGTATGGGATAGTTTCGAGTGGATGACTGGGGTATCCACAGGCAAGTTATGAATCAGTCTTTAGTGTCAGTTCAGAAAGATTCTTCTTATTCACTTGCTGCTTGAATGAAAGAAACTTTAATATATATATATTCCTGCCAATAATATTACTAAATAAATCTGCAAGCACCCCCTATATAATAGCTAAAACTGCAACACACAGGTAAGGAAAATCCTAAAACTGTTACAGCACAATGAAATAATGATATAAAAATAAAATAAAATGCTGACAGCCTTGAACTGGAATGAACACTCCTGAGAGCCATAGCAATAAAGAATGTACTTGAGATATTGCTGCTGCTCCTGCTTCTTAAAATTTAATACCAGGAGATTTTTTAAAAAATAATCTTGGAGATGGTAGTCGAAATGTCATAGCTTCCAAGAGTGAATATGCATGCAGTTGTGGCATGATAGTATCATGTTAAACTCCAGTGCTTAGCCTTAACACAGCATTCTCTTGCATGAGGTTGTCCAGATCTGTTGGATTCCATGACTCCCAGCAGCAGCTGTAGGAAGTAGGGGGTCTTATGGAGTCCTGCAGCAACTGTTCTTCCTGCCCCTTAGAACCCACATCTGCAAACACAATTCCATCAAGTGTGTCCTACTTCCATGGCTAAGGGAAGGACTGTAGCTCAGTGGTAGAACATTTACATGCAGAAATTCCCAAGTATGGGAGGAAAATTAAAAGAATAATCTGGGAGCCTAGATTCAAAACAAAGGGCTAAGCTCACCGTCTAGCAGGAGAGAGCCCCCAGTAGAGGAATTTAAATTCTCAAAAATAAATCAGCAGTATAACCTTAGGAATCTAGGTTATTAGATCATTTATTCCATTTAATCTGTTTGCAAGCAGGGACGTTTGGAACTCTGCTAGAATATGGAAATTGCTAGCGCAAGTTAGGAGGGATATCATTAAATAATATATTCTCTCCTGCCTCCCTAATCATCCCCACAGTCTCTTGGGTGGGGACTTTGGGAATCACTGTTCTAGGTGCTTGAGTCAGGTGCTCTTGCACAACAACCTGCTTCCCCCCAAAATGGTGTGTGTGTGTGTGTGTGTGTGTGTGTGTGCGTGTATAGTGATGAGGAAATGAATTAGAAAGTTGCTGGACACATTGCTTGACACAATGTCATATGACCTCCACACAACTCAATCAGAATGGCTGTTCAATAAACACTCAGTATTGTCTAACCTTGTCACAAACTTTGTGCAAAGAAATCAGGCCGACGTTCAGGAAACAGGCTTCCTGGAAGTGACCGCAGATCTCTGGATCAACATTTAAAATACAGGATGTTTCTTCTCAAGTACAGTGGTACCTCAGGTAACATACTCTTCAGGTTACAGACTCCACTAACCCAGAAATAGTACCTCGGGTTAAGAACTTTGCTTCAGGATGAGAACAGAAATTGTGCTCCAGCGGAGCGGCAGCAGTAGGGGCCCCCATTAGCTAAAGTGGTGCTTCAGGTTAAGAACAGTTTCAGGTTAAGTACGGACCTCCGGAATGAATTAAGTACTTAACCTGAGGTACCACTGTATCTTGAACATTCAGCTGTTACTGAAATTGGAACAATAACATCCATAATAGCTGCTCTCTTTCTGCGTTAGATTTTTTCTTAAATTAAAAAGTCTTTATTTTATTGTTTATTTAGTTGAAACACTGAATATTTACTGACAAATTTTGAATTTGTTAAGGCAAAAAAGGGACAAAACAAGAGAGGATGCATTTGTGCAGAAATATGGTAAGAGAAAAGAGAGAATTGCACATTTATTTGAGAGGATGGGCCAGTGGTTCATTCAATAAATCAAATAACTGCTTTAATTCATCAACTACTTCAGCAATCGCCCACTCTTCTTTTAGATATGTTGACAACTTGATAGATATTGCTCACTTACATCTATGAGCCCCCCAAATAATCTGTCAAAAATCATGTTATTCTCCTTTTACGTTGATCTGCTCAAATTTGTACTTCCACAATAATATCTCCCCTCCTCCCCAATTATAGCTGTGAATTTGTATTTCTTCTTTCAGTTTCCAGTTAATAAATTGCACTGCTATGCCTTCTGCCTTGCTCAGTGTTTTAGGAGCTCATCTGTTTATTCTTAAAGCCACTTCAAACTTTACAGCACAGTTCAGTTGTGAATTCCAATATGCTACGCTGCATTTTTACAAATTGCTGACCAGCTGTTTCCTTTCAATAATCTATGGGATTCCCCTAATTTTATTTTATTTATAATGCTTTTCCAGTTTTCTGATTACACAGCATGTTTTCCTATCATACATTGTTTCTATACAGACTTCCCAACCCAACACTCAGGGGCATTCTAGATATACCTTGTATATCTAGCTTTCTCTGTTCCTAATTAATTCTGCAATGCTCCTCTGACTAGTTGTTTTTCTCATTTTGTACTTCCTATAATGAGGCTGTTCAGCTTATCTCCTAAAATTTATACCCAGGAACTTGAATTGTATTCATTGAAGTTTTTTCAGTTCTCATCTTACATTTACAAAGATAAGTTAGAGAGACTTATGCGAACAACAGGCAAAAATTCAGATAGGAGACTAGATGGGGCAATGCCCCACTGCACCCCACTCTCCCTACCTGTGTTTTCTTCCCAGGGACTCCAAGAGTCTGATATTTGTTTTAATCTTTCTTTCTTTTGCCTCCAGGTGAAAACTGCAGCAACCTGAAATCTCTGTAGCGCCTAGAAAAACTTAATCCCATTAAATCCACAGTCTTCCTCCTACACTCCATTTTAAGACTGTGACTAAATGCAGTCCTTGTGGCTACAACTTCAAGCCAGCTATTTCCATCTCTCTTCCCAACACACACACACACACACACACACACACACACACACTTTGCTTAGCATCCAGCCCATTGAAAGAGTTCTGGAGAACATGAAAGTTTGCCCACTATCTTGCGATATTTTAGTTCAGGGTGGTCCAGCTTTTCATACCACGTGGGCCACACACTGCCTTGTCACACATGTGGTGGGAAGACGAGGCCAAAATTTGATGTCCCATACCCACCCATTGTAGTGCCTTTCTAAAACCAGGTAAAACCGAGGCAAGGACAGGGTCCTTGAGCCTTCCCACCTCCTTCCCAAAGCTGGAGACGAGGATTATCAAGGAGGTGAGAGAGCTCAAGGACCCTGACAGAGCCCTCACATTGCCTTCTCAAAGCCCACCTCCTCATTTACCCAGCTTTGGGAAGGCAGCATGAAGGCTGGGGTATGTGTGTGTCAAATGTTGCTGAGGGCAACTAAAAAGGCATTGAGGGTCACATACGGACCTTGGGCTGTGTGTTGGACCACCCTGTTTTAGCTGGTCCCAATACAGGTATTGCCCAACTCTGAGAGTCTTAGAGTCCTTTGGTGTGGCTGATTTCTCCACTAGAAACCTGAGCATTCTGACGTGTTGGATCTGGAAGGGTTTAACAATACTTTTGGATGGCATGCATACTTATGGTATGACAAGGTTAAAGCAAATAAGGCCTTTAAGAACCATATTGTCAGAAAATCACTGTTTAATGTCTGGACAAAATATAAAGACTTGTTGGAAAATAAAACTCCAAGGTGGCTCTCACCTTTGGAAGCTAAGGCCCGAAAAAGACCCAATATGGAGGCTAAATGGCCAAAATATTGGGAAATACTAGAAAAAGATGGAGACAACTGGAAATTGCAGAGTTTGGAGAAATTGAAGGATAAAGTGCGAGACTGGTTACATTACGCTCAGATTAAAGAAGTCTTTAAAAATGACAAGAAACTAGGGTTCCAGGTGGAGAAATCGAAACTAGAAACAGAACTGTTAGAACCAAAGTCTAAGGTACTTTCAAGGATGTATAACTTGCTGTTAAAATGGAATACACAAGATGAAATGGTTAAATCGGCTATGATAAGGTGGGCGCAGGACATTGGGTACAATATCATGTTTGAGGACTGGGAAAGGTTGTGGAGTACTGGGTTGAACTTTACTGCATGCAATGCTTTGAAAGAAAATGTAATGAAAATGATATATAGATGGTATATGACCCCAGTCAAACTTGCAAAAATATACCACCTGTCTGATAATAAGTGTTGGAAATGTAAAGAGAGTGAAGGAACATTCTTCCACCTCTGGTGGACCTGCCCTAAAGTGAAGGCGTTCTGGGAAATGATTTATAATGAACTGAAAAAGGTATTTAAGTATACCTTCACAAAGAAACCAGAGGCCTTTCTTTTGGGTATTGTCGGCCAAGGGGTGGTAAAGAAGGACTGGACATTTTTTATGTATGCAACAACAGCAGCAAGGATACTACTTGCAAAGTACTGGAAAGCTCAAGATCTACCCACACTGGAAGAATGGCAGATGCAACTGATAGACTATATGGAACTGGCCGAGATGACCGGCAGAATTCGTGACCTGGGAGAAGAGAAGATGGAGGAGGACTGGAAGAAATTTAAGAATTATTTACAAAAACATTGTAATTTGAGTGAATGTTAAGCAGGATGCTAGATCATAAATAATTGAGCACCACCAAATTAGATGATTTAAGATAATAAGTGAGATTGAGAAAATATAAACCTTTTTGAGAATTATAAGATTATAAATATATAGATGGGACATAAGAATGCAAATAAGATAATAAATTGCTGGCAAAAAGTTATAACGATGAAAGTGGGAGCGGGAGATGTGAGGAAGTCCAAAGAAAATGTGAAATTATGTTAAGATATATGTTATACTGTTTATTATATTTATTTTTATTGTAAACCCCAATAAATATTTCAAAAAAAAAAAAAATAGAAACCTGAGCATTCTGAGAAGTTTATGATACATAATATTCTGAGAGGCTATGATACAGAACAACTGTTATAGTGCTCGCTTCGGCAGCACATATACTTAAAAAACAGAACAACTGTTATAGCCATGCAAATTTCCCCAACTCCTTGAATCTAGGGCTGATGTCAGTGCTCTTCAAATACAATGCAAGCAACACCCACAAAGATCTTCTCTTCCCCTCTAGGTAGCAATGGGAGAGAAATTTGATTCAGTTCAATTCTGTTCACATTTGTAGAAATAATGTGTGCACCAAAATCGCAGTGCAGCTCTCCAGCCAAGTAATGTGTACAAACATGCACCTAGTAGGGCAAACTGTGCATAAAAATGAATGAGTGAAAACAGCATCTGAAAAAGGCATTATATATTGGGAAACTGATTTGAGGCAAAATGTATATTGAGCAAAATTGTATACAAAGACATTCACATGCTGCTGCTGAATTTTCATGAATTTTTAATCAGCAAACTGGTGTGGAAATGTGGAAAACGAAACATAAGATGGGGTAAACAAATAACCGAAATTGACATACTCAGCCATCCCTACCTGTGGATAGTAAAGGTAAAGGGCCTGGGCTGAACGATGGGGGTGGAGACACTCCTTCAGGTATATAGGGTCAGGGATATCACCAATGGTTGCACGCAGGTCCTACATTTAGAATTTCTCTCTCTCTTGTGCCACTGGAATGTGGTAAAAAGGTAATGGACCCCTGACAGTTAAGTCCAGTTGTGAACGACTCTGGGGTTGCGCACTCATCTCGCTTTACAGGCCGAGGGAGCCAACATTTGTCCACAGACAGCTTCCGGGTCATGTGGGCAGCATGACTAAGCAGCTTCTGCTGAAACCAGAGCAGCGCACGGAAACACCGTTTACCTTCCCGCACGAGTGGTACCTATTTATCTACTTGCACTTTGACATGCTTTCAAACTGCTAGGTTGGTAGGAGCTGGGACCAAGCAATGTGAGCTCACCCTGTCGCAGGGATTCGAACCGCCGACCTTCCGATCAGCAAGCCCTAGGCTCAGTGGTTTAGACCACCGCGCCACCTGTGGATAGTTCACCACATATGAGCTGAGTAGAAAGATTTCTGTACTCACATGATTTCAGAAAGTACACAGTTTAATTTCCCCCCAAAAGGACCCCCCACAGCTACAAATGCCATTGCCTGTCTTTTAAAAATTACTGAGCTCTTTAAAAATTTACAGCGTCTGACTCTGTGACCCCTCACCCCATGACAATGAATTACACCATCTCGCTGTGCACGGCATGGAGATGGATGGTGTTTTTATTTGCTCTAAATTTACTGGCAGTTAATTTCATAGCTTGCCCTCTTAATCTCAGACTTCCAGTCAGGGTAGGCAAGAAAGGGCTAACAAGTCTCCCCACCTTTGTGGGTCATAAATGTCTCAATCATCTCCTTGCAAAATAGCCTCCTTTCTAAAGGTTTTGTTACGCCTCCCACAAGTTGTGCTGCCATGGAGAATTATTGATGCTCCTGTTGCCAACCTATATAACAGGGATAGAGGACCTCGATCCTGGGGGCCAAATGTTTCAGGCCTCTCTCATCAGACCTGTGCAATTCCCCCTAGGCCATGGCCCTCATTGGCTCTGAGTGTTTTTGCTTCTTTGGAACGTGTTTTTGACCTCTGTTAATGCATCTCGCTTTCCCTGATGGAGGATAGAGATGAGTGTGTGTAGAAGCTAACCTATTGTACAAAAGGAACCGTTCACATTTATTGCTCCACCTACTTTTGCTCCTGGCCTCAACCACCACTGGTATGTGGCCCATAGAAGGTTGCCCAAAAAGGAATTCAGCCCTCAGGCTGAAAATATTTTCCCACTTCTACTACATGAAATGTCAATGAGCCAGACCTGGATGGGGCTCCCCATGAACCAAAGAGGAACCACTCAAGTCCAAGCTTGCTGAAAAGAGAATGACTACACTAGCAGGAAAGAAGAAGAAGAAGAAGAAGAAGAAGAAGAAGAAGAAGAAGAAGAAGAAGACGACCAGTGCAGTTTTGAAATCAGTGGATAAAATTAGTGCAGTACAATTTGGAAAGATTCAGTCTGCCATAATGGCATCCAATTGTATTCAAACATACAAAAACCTACTCCTTGATCTTAGGAACCATCATGCAACCTTAAGGAATCTCCAAATGCAGTGAACAGACAAAAAAAGCTTTTCAAAATACATAGAATCATATTGGCCCGAATATAAGCTACACCCAAATATAAGATGCAACTTTAAAATTGGAGGGGGGGGGAGAAAAAAAATGAAAAAATACCCAAATATTAGCTGCTCCATTCCTCATGGCTCCTGGCTGCATACTTGGGGAGGTGTTGTTGTGTTGCCGGCGGCCTTTCCCCTTCCTTCCTTCCTTCCTTGCTTCCTCCCTTCCTGGCCTTGGGGGAGAGGACAGGGGACTACGCACGGGGCGGGCGTCGCTTTGCCGTGCTCCTGGCGCTGTTTGCCCCACATTCCTCACTGCATACCATAAGGTCGTGAATATAAGCCACACTTTATCTTTTCACGGTCGGAATTTGGGAAAAAAGTGAGGCTTATATTCAGGTCAATACAGTAATAGTATTTTCTTATATTCTGCAGATCATTTTTTACCTGCTATTCGTATAATCCTTTTGGAAATCATGTTTCAGATCCAGAGGTTGCTAAGCTACAGCTTCCATCATCCATGGCCATGCTGGCTAAGGCTCCTAGGAGCTGGAGTCCAGCAACTTCTGGAGAGTACCACATTGTCCACCCCTCTATGTATTTGTGTGTTATAGATTATGCTCTTAGCATGTTGTGGTTTGTTATTTAGATGTTTGATATTTAACTTTGCATGCCATTTTGGGAGGCAAAGCCTGAAAGGCAACTTTATAAATAGCAAATAGCTTCTCACTGCCATTCCATTGTTATTGATGCTGTTTTGCATAAAATTTAGCACCTCCTCCAACAGGTTCTTAACTTTGCATGATTTCTTTTGTATTTGTTTGAACAAACATGCACCGCATCCCACATTCCACCCATGGCTGTGACTCTGCTCCTCCATTAATAGCGCTTGCTGTTCACGCCCACCTATTCACTGATCATATCAACAATAAGCACCTGATTTTGCTTATTATTAACATTGTGCTGTTGTCAAGTACTTTCGCATCCCACAAAGAAATCCACCTAAGCTGAACTATCAATTTCTGCAAGTATTTTTGGCATTTTTAAGTAGGACTGAGTTGAAATGTCCCCAATTTTTCAGCATACTTTCAGGCTGCAAAATATGGGGAGGGGAGGCTTTTCAATTGTTTGGGAAGGGTATCAGAGATTTCAGAGGGGTGGAGATGAGACTCTGCCTTATCTTCCATCAACTGCCAACTGATGGTGGCCATTTCCCTCCACATTATCTCATGTCATTATTCCAAGAGGAAATAGGTGTTTAGAAAGTTGAGGAATCTTCAGCAGCCAACTTTTTCCTTTCTTTGTCCACAATTGCTTTTGACACCATGCCATTTGATGATTAGCATCTACTGGTAGCTGGTGCACATGGGGATTGGTGGAGTGGGAGCCAAACATTAGGGGGCGCCAGAGCCAATGACAGGCAAAGGCCCCCCCTCCCCTGGTGAGTTCAGCAAAGGGGAGAAACTGACAGCCAGTGCAGCTGCCTGTACTGCTTGTAAGTCAGAAGGCAGGTGTGAGCTAACTGAGGGTAATATGAGGTTGATGGGGGCAGTATTCCACTTGCTCTTAATGGGCTAGCCTCAACTTGTAATATCAAAGTTTACTATGGAATATGGCGCTCATCTCTGCTTTTTGGCCAAGGGAGCCTGCGTTTGTCCACAGACAGCTTTTCTGGGTTATGTGGCCAGCATGTCTAAACCGCTTCTGGTGCAACGGAAGTCAGAGAGCACAGAAACTTCATTTACCTTCCCATTGCAGCGGTACCTATTTATCTACTAGCACTGGTATGCTTTTGAACTGCTATGTTAGCAGGAGTTGGGACAGAGCAACGAGAGCCCACCCCATTGTATGGTTTCGAACTACCAACCTTACGATCAGCAAGCCCAAGAGGCTCAGTGGTTTAGACCACAGTGCCACCTGTGTCCCCCTAATGCTATGAAACTGTTGGGTAGTATGGAGTCAAGAAAGAAAGTGAAAGCTTTTACCTCCCTGTCCCCCGTATATTATTAAAACCCCATGAGTTCTTCTCTCTTGGCAAAAGGGGGGGATTGTATAGGCAATCCAGTGCTAGATATGGCAAAAGTGGAGTGGCAGGAGGACAAAACCACAAGGGGACAAAAATATGGTGATTCATTTATCCATCCATTGCTATCTCCACTCTAAAACAGAACAGAACTGTACTTACAACACAACCCTATTTTAAGTACTAGTGCAAAAAAAAGTATTTGTTTATTTATATCAAAGATGTATATACCTCTGGATTGTAAGAAAACCTCTCAGCAGTTTACAAAAGCATGAAATAAAATATTATAATTATTGATTTAAAAACTGTCAAAAACAAAACATTCCAAGGATTATTAAAATCAATGATAGCTACATAAAAAAGCACATTCAACTTCCAAGTGCCTGGATAGGCTTGCTTAAACAAAACTGTGTCAAGCAGGAGTGAAAAGGAGAACAATGAAGGCAGCTGCTTGATATCAATAGGCAGAGAGTTCCAAAGGGTAAATGCTGCCACGCTAAAAGACTGATTTCTTACAACTGTGGAATGAATATTATGTGACCCTTGCAACAGTGCCAGTTCCACAGATTAAAGCAGTCAAGGCAATTCTACAAGTCAACTGGCCCCAAGCTGTTAAGGATTTTATAAACAACAGTAATACCTTGAACTCGGCCTGTTAGCAAGTGGCCAATCAGTGCAGGTCTCTTAGCTGAGGTCTTATATGCAGACAGTGTGTTGTTCCATTCAGTAATCATGCTGCAGCATTCTGCACTAACTTTTTCAGATCAAGCACAAGGGAAGCCCCACATTGTGTGCCTTGCAGCCGTAAGCCAATCCTGAAGTTGCCAGTGCCTGAACTACTGTGGTTAAATTCTCCCAGTCCAGGAATGGTCATAGCTCTCAGGTAAAGGTAAAGGACCGCTGGACAATTAAGTCCAGTCAAAGGTGACTATGGCATTGCGCCGCTCATCTCGCTTTCAGGCCGAGGGAGCCGGCGTTTGTCCACAGATAGCTTTCCGGGTCATGTGGCCAACATGACTAAACCGCTTCTGGTGCACTGGGACACTGGGACAGAAACTGGGACAGAAACCAGAGTGCATGGAAATGCTGTTTACCTTCCCGCCACAGCGGTACCTATTTATCCACTTGCACTGTCATGCTTTCGAACTGCTAGGTTGGCAGGAGCAGGGACACAGCAACCGGCGCTCACCCCATTGTGGGGATTCGAACCGCCGAACGTCTGAATAGCAAGGCCAAGAGGCTCAGTGGTTTAGACCACAGCGCCACCTGTATCCAGTCACAGTTCATAAAAGTTGCTTCTAGCCACTGAAGCTACCTGGCTCTCCAGTAACAGAGCTGGATCAGAGCTGGATTCCATAGCTGCTGCTCCTGCCAAGAACTCATTTGGGAAGATTTTTCCCCCTGAAGATTTGGTACTGCTTTGTTTAAAGCGTGTTTCTTCCCATATTGCTGGGACGCTTACAAAATTCTTCCTGACTTCACTGCAGATTCAGGAGAGAGAGAAAAGATGGCTTCTTTCTTATTTTGTTCTTGCTGGTACTCCATCTTCAATCTGTCCCACCCCCTTCCTTCGTATTGCATGCCATCATGTCTCATTCCATCAAACTGTACACATTTTGTATAGATTTTGCAAAATATAAAATAAACATTTTTTCCCAGTGCATCTGCCAAAGCAGTTGACTTGAGTTTCTGATTTCACTTGGTATACTGTTTTAATGCGAGTTTCCTTTCAATTGCATATTTTAATGATAGACGTTGATATTTTAACGTTTGTGTAACTGGCCTGTTTTATTCGATAAATATCAGAGAAAGCTTACTCTTCACATAAAATGAATATTTCAGGGCACACATTTTGTGAATCTAAAAAGCATTACAAAAGCTGGGGAGGTGTTGTATCCAACTAGGTGGTGTGTTTGGACCTCTTTATGAAGACTGCTGAAGAAAAAGGAGGGTGAAATTAGATTAGTCTAACACTAGAACGAAGACAGGAGTGCCTGGCGTGCTCTGGTCCATGGGGTCACAAAGAGTCGGACACGACTAAACAACAACACTAGAACTCATGGACACAGCAATGAAGCTAGTACGTTTCCAAGCACAATTCAAAGTGTTGGTGCTGACCTTTAAAGCCCCAATTGGCCTCGGTCCAATATATCTGAAGGAGCGTCTCCACCCCCATTGTTCTACCAGGACACTGAGGTCCAGTGCCGAGGGCCTTCTGGCGGTTCCCTCACCGAGAGAAGCCAAGTTACAGGGAACCAGGCAGAGGGCCTTCTTGGTAGTGGCACCCGCCCTGTGGAACGCCCTCCCACCAGATGTCAGAGAGAACAACTACCAGACTTTTAGAAGACATCTGAAGGCAGCCCTGTTTAGGGAAACTTTGAACGTTTGATGTATTACGGTATTTTAATATTTTGTTGGAAGCTGCCCAGAGTGGCTGTGGAAGCCCAGCCAGATGGGCAGGGTTTAAATAATAAATATTATTATTATTATTATTATTATTATTATTATTATTATCATCATCATGTTGGAAGATTCAGGGCAGATAAAAGAAAATACTTCTTCATGAAGCACATAGTTAAACTATGGAACTTTCTCTCTTGGGAGGCAGTGATGGTTGCCAACATGGATGACTTTAAAAGATTAGACACTCATGGAGAAGAAGGCTATCCATGCCTACTTGTCATGATGGTTATGCTCTGCAATGTTTCCGAATACCCGTTGCTGGAAACCACAGGAGGGGAGAGTGTTCTTTGGGTCCTCTTTGTGCATTTTCCACAGGCATCTGGCTGGCCACTGTGAGAACAGGATGCTGGGCCCTGAGATGGTTTCACTGGACTGATCAAGCAGGCCTTTCTTATGTTCTTAGAGAACCCATGAGACACCAGAACTGCTGGTAGGACTATCTCCAGACTTCTAGGTCCATAAAACTGGTAGTGGAAACACCGGGGGGAAATGTGTTAGGATATTGATGTTCCGTTCCACCTTAACAGATATGTGTTGTTGTATGTCACATGTCTGTTTACATTCCAGCACAGCCTGCTGGGAACTTTGTTGTGTGTATAGCTTTTGCTTACGTTGTTTGCTTGGACACGAAGGGGAGCAGACTGTTGGCTATTTGCAGTATGGTAGCGCTGCAGAGAGCTTGCTGGGGAGACCATGCATTAAAAAGGGACTCAAAAATAACTTAAACAAGATTTTAATAACAAAAACAAAAACTCCTTATACACTAAATACATCAACAACAAACCAGACCCAACCACCAACCCATCCCCCAGGGTAATGGGAGAGCTAGGTGCTGCTCCTTATATACTACACCCAATTGCTGACACAGCTTAATCAGTACAACTCAGCAGCACCTGCTATGTTTCACAGCTGTAAAGCTGGGTCTCGTTATTTTGCCCTGGCCCTTGCTCTGGCCCCTTAAAGACATACACATCGGGTGGAACAATGATGAACCTTTACATTTAAAGAAACCATTCAACATTTCCCCTGCAGTTCATCATTGTGGAACAAAAACATAAAGCATATTTTGTACATGTCTTTCATGTGTAACCCTTGGAAGTGCTTTTGTAAAAATGTCCACAATTTGATTATCACCTGGAACATATTCAAATACAATCATTTCGTCAGCAATTAGTTTCTTTACAAACTGTAAACGTAATCTTAAGACTCGAGTGCGCTGAGTATTGGTCTCTGAACACAGGATAGCAAGTCCACTCTGGGAATCAAGGTAAACTTTTACTGGTAGTGTTACTTGCATCTGTAGGTCTGCGAATACTTGCAGATACCATTCTATATCACGAATGACCTGAACGCATGCACATAATTCACTCTCTGTTGTGGAGAGACAAATAATGGTTTGTGTCTGGGACTTCCATTCAAGTGGACAACTGTTATAACAAAACACCATACCAGACACACCCCTGCAATCATTTTGTTCCACTGAATGAGATGCATCGCAGAAAATTTCAAAACCTTTGTCAATACTTGATGTAAACTGCAACCTATAATGTTTGGTATGTTTAAGGTACAATACCATTCTCTTAAGAGCAGATAAACATTGCGTAGTGGGCTTTTCCACAAATTTTGCCAGAAAGTGAAAAGCATAAGTTATATCTGGTCTTGAGATTCTTTGAATTAAATTTAGCTTGCCTATAGCAGAACGATACAAAGTTTGGTTAGGAAATGGCTTATCTTCACCTGAAAGGTGAAACCACACACCATAGGTGTTTCCTTCCCATTTGCATTTTCTAAACATAGCATTTCAACAAGATCATCAATTTTTGCAGTTTGATGAACCAGAAAAGATCCATTTTGCCTTTCTCAATTTGCATGGATAAGTAATTTTTAGCTATGCCTAATTCCACCACATCAAATTTCTTCTGTAACTGTGATACTAACTGTTCATATTCCTGTTTAGTTTTTGTAGAAATTAACACGTATTCTACATACACACATATTTTTGTTACAGAGTTTGCCCTTTCCTTTATAAACACACATTTGCCTGCCTTTCCTTGTGAAAAACCAATATCCAGCATTTCTTTTGCTAAAGTTTGGTGCCAATTCCTTCCACTTTGGTGCAGACCATAAAGGGATTTATTTAATTTGCATACCAAACCTTCAGCAGCGTCTATGCCTTCAGGGACACGCATAAAAATTTGTTCTTTTAAATCTGCCAACAAATATGCGGTTTTTATATCTAGGTGATAAACAGAATGTCCACGTTGTGATGCATCTTTTAACAAAAGCTTAACTGTTTCATATTTTACACTTGGTGAATAACACAAATCATAATCTTCGCTTGGAATTTGTTGAAAACCCCTAGCAACTAATCTAGCCTTGTACCTTACAACTTCATTTTTGTCATTCATTTTAACTCTATAAACCCATTTTGAATCAATATGTCTCATATCTGGGGTTTGTGGTACAAGAGACTAAGTGTTGTGCTCTTTTAAAGAAGCTATCTCGGAGTTCATAGCTTTATACCAATTTACAGCTTGGTGCTTAGGTAAATTCTGAACATCATTGTAGCTTTTTGGCTCCAAAACTGCCTTATTGGCATACACAGTATTAAAATGTTCATCTGCAAAATGTTGTGGCTTCTGTCTCCTGTCTGAACGTCTTAGTCCGGAAGGAGAGTCAGACTCCTCAGACTTAATGGGACTAAGTAAACTACTAGTTTCAGGTTGCAAATCATCATTGTCAGACTGAAGAGGTGCCTGTAGGCTAAGCTCACGGTCAGAAAACTCAAGAGAATCTAACCTCCCCTCGGGTTCCTGTGACTTTAAATCATCAAACAAATTATCAGATTCAACAGGCTTTTCATCTTTTTCCATTAATTCAGAAGCACCATTTCCTGCTGCTGCTGCTTCTACCTCTTCTTCCTCAGTATCATCTATACCATTAGCATCTTGGAAAACAGCAACCCCATTCCAATTTACAGTTTGTATCATGCTTCTGGTAATATGAAATTTGCCAGTTGCTGGTATGTAAATTCTGTACGCCCCCTGCTGGTAGCCCATTAATTTTCCCTGAACACTACGCTCACTCAATTTCTGCTTAGCGGGATAATGCATAATTACATCCGAACCCCAAATGAGTAGGTATTTCAGATTAGGGCGTTTTTTAAACAGCTTCTCATAGGGGGTGACATCTAAACCAGAATAACTGCGATTTCTAACATAACAAAAGACATTAAGCGCTTCAGCCCAAAAGTCTTTGGGCAGATTAGCATCGTGCAGATAAGTTTTAACCCCTGCCTGTAGGTCACGCTGCACAACTTCAACAAGCCCATTTTGCCAGGGATTTTGGGGACAAGATAACTCATGAGTAGTCCCCTGCGCTTCCAGGAAATTCTCAAAATCCTCAGAAACAAATTCCCCGCCCTGGTCAGAAAACAGGTTCTTAATAGGCTTGTTAAAGTGCGTTTTTACCCAGTTGCAAAAAACTTTGTACTTCTCAAATGCTTGGGACTTCTCAGCTATTGCATAGGTCCAACAATATCTACTATACTGGTCTATCAGGGTAAGCCAGTACTTCGAACCTCCTAATGATGGTGGGAGTGGCCCAACCAAATCACAATGTACACGCTCAAATGGCTCAGTTACTTTCCTATCTGAGCACGTATCCTTGCATGCAACCTTAATCTTATTCTTGCAACAGGATAGACATTGCATATAGAATTTACATGGTTTTAAATTGAGGCCATTAACAATGTCTTAATTACATCAGCAAAATTCAGATGTCCAAGAAGTCTGTGCACCTCATGGACACACCCGGAATGTGGCCTTACATTCCTCAACCCCTGGCTTGACTGTGCTGCTCTGCAATTTATAGGTGATTGTGAGTAGGTGCGAAAATACAGTCTATATAAACCATCAGAGTCCTCGGCATACAATAGACGTTTGGTCCCATCGAAAAACTCACACATTGACTTTAAGAAACGCACAGTTATGCCTTGACGAGCAAAACACCTTACTGATAATAAATTGTTCACTGATGGGCAGTAAATACAGTTCGCTATTGTAATGTTTAAAGAGTCAAGTTTAACAGTACCCCTGCCAAGCGACTGCAAGACTTGTGAATTGGCTAAATGTACATTACCAATTTCCTCTTCGAAAGAAATAAACAAACTTCGATCATTGCAAATATGCTGAGATGCTCCTGAGTCCACAATAAAAGAATTCCACTTGGCACCTTTAACTCTTTTACGATCTGTAGTCCGAGCATGAAAAGCTCGCGGCTCATTTCTGTCTTTATGATACGATGTCGGCTGCTGGGCTGACAACCATGACTGACGGACAGAAACAGACTTGGGAGTACTTTGCTTTCTTTTGGATCTGCAGTCCTTTGCAAAATGTCCTTGCTTATTGCAGGACCAACAACGCTTGGCAGCTTTAAATGCAGTCGTATCATCACAAGTTTGCATATGGCGTTCCTCATTACTTCTGGAAATAGGAGTGCTTATGGCACAAGCCTCCCTTCTATCCAACTCGCCCATTAATCTTGCTGTTACCCCTTCCACAGTTAATTGTGCTGGTGGAACGGCAGATATCTGGCTAGCTGTACCATCAAAGTCCTCATTAAGGGAACAAAGAATGATAAAAACATACTGAATATCAGGTATCTCCATGTCCCTTCGAATTAATTCGCAGCGTATTGCCTCCAGACGTCTCAAGTGTGCTGCCAAATCACCACCAGGCTGCAACTTCGTCTGGTACAACTGCTTGAAAAACGTCAATGCAGACGCTGACTCTTTTCTAATATGCACTGCTGCAAGACTGTCCCACATTTCTTTGGCAGTTTTCTTATTCCTTATACAGACTACTTGCTGGTCGCTGACTGCCAAATTAATTATCGCCCTGGCTTTTGCATCTCCTTTCGACCAAGCATTAGTCACAGGGTCAGGAGGGTCATCAGTTACATAGGTCCATAATTCTCTAGAGGTCAAAAGCGCCTCCACCCGAAAAGACCATAAACTATAGTTCTCATCTGTCAGCTGTGGGAAGACCAGAGCCTTCTCAGCTTCAGGAACCCGGTCAACCATTCTGGAACGCTTCCAGACCCACAGAACTATGCCAACAGGAGAAGGAGTTTTCAAACCTTTCTCAGAATCCAAAAATATGCAGTCATCCACTCAGCAGCTGGGCCCATAACCAAAGATGTTGGCTATTTGCAGTATGGTAGTGCTGCAGAGAGCTTGCTGGGGAGACCATGCATTAAAAAGGGACTCAAAAATAACTTAAACAAGGTTTTAATAACAAAAACAAAAACTCCTTATACACTAAATACATCAACAACAAACCAAACCCAACCCATCCCCCAGGGTAATGGGAGAGCTAGGTGCTGCTCCTTATATACTACACCCAATTGCTGACACAGCTAAATCAATACAACTCAGCAGCACCTGCTATGTTTCACAGCTGTAAAGCTGGGTCTCGTTATTTTGCTCTGGCCCTTGCTCTGGCCCCTTAAAGACATACACATCGGGTGGAACAATGATGAACCTTTACATTTAAAGAAACCATTCAACACAGACATGTTTTCCCTTTGTCCTGTTGCTGAATAAAATGCCTGTAAATACACTTTACACAGCCTCTAATCTGCCCTTCTGTTGCGAAGAGTTCTTATCTCTGCTGGCTTTCGTGCTCAGCCTCTGAAGGTGTCTGAGGCTTGAGTCGCAGTTACACGCTGATCCAAGGACTGGAGTTTGCCTGGCTGCCAGCCAGTGGGCTGGAGCCAGCTGGAGGCCTGCCAATTGCCCCCGTTTCCTTGCCAATTGCCCATCCCAACAAAATGAATCCTTGCACCTTGAAACCTTTCACCTCCCCAGCACTTCTTCCCCTTCTATTTTCAAGTCTTTAACATCCCCCCCCCCCTTTTGTAGGCTCAGGTACCTGGGATCTTATGAAATACCTCTTGGATTCCCCCCCCCCCCATGCATGATTTCTCTCCCCTGGTCCATCACCCTCAAGACAGGACTTAGAAAATAACTCAAGAAATGTGGGCTGAATAAATCTACTGGAACCATAGTGTAACAGAGAACTTTGACTGTCCTTAATGGGAGTCCCATCCAGAGATCGTGGAGAAAGAAGTCATCTGTCTCTGTCTTGCTTGCTGACACAGCTCATTCCTCCTCCTTTTTTCAAATGAGCAGAGGGACTGGCTGCTCTCCGTAGTCACTTTTTATTCATTACCTTCCCACCTTGGCAGTCTGCAAGGCACTTGTTTCATTTTTAGGGCTGGGGCTTGCAGATGCCAGCTGCAAAGGTATACATCTTGTGTGAGCCATCATCACGGCAGGCCGCTTAATGCTAGATGCTCATCCCATGCAGCTGTAAACAAGTGCAAGGGAGAGGGGAGGGGAATGTATAAGAGTGTATATACCATTCTGAGCCAATGTTTTTTGGCTGATTCTTTTCTGGCAAGAAAACACGTCACTCAAGAAATTGGGCAGGAGAGGGAGAATTTCAGCCAAGGGGGAGGGTAAAAAAAACCTAACCCCCTAAAGTTTGGGTGTGTGAACTTTACTTAATTACTTATTATTTTCCAAATACAGTGGTACCTCGGGTTACATGCGCTTCAGGTTACAGACTCCGCTAACCCAGAAATAGTGCTTCAGGTTAAGAACTTTGCTTCAGGATGAGAACAGAAATTGTGCTCCGGCGGTGCGGCAGCAGCAGCAGCAGGAGGCCCCATTAGCTAAAGTGGTGCTTCAGGTTAAGAACAGTTTCAGGTTAAGTACGGACTTCCAGAACGAATTAAGTACTTAACCCGAGGTACCACTGTACATACATACAATATGGTGGTACCTTGGTTTTCGAGCTTCTCAGAAGCTGAACGTTTTGGTTTTCGGACGCCGAAAACCCAGAAGTAATTGCTTCTGTTTTTGAACGCTTTTCGGAAGTTGAACGGCTTCCAGGGAGTTTCGTTTTTCCTTTTTTCTCCACTGACTTTGCTGACCACCCTTTGCGCCTCGGTTGTAGAACGTTTCGGAAGTCGAACGGTCTTCTGGAATGGATTACGTTCGACGACCGAGGTACCACTGTATTACCAACTGTATAAGATATAAAGGCACCGTATAAGAAACAGCAAACTATTTCACAACAACAGCAACACAATAATGTTTCATTTATTATCCGCTCTTTACCCTAAGAGTTCTGGATGGGACACAACAATTTAAAACAACATTCTACAGATGGACACAGACAGACAGACATATTACATTTGAATTACTCATCTAGATTGGATTTGAAATTGCTTTTGTTTATTTTTCCCCCCCTCTAGTGCTCATGGGAGGATGTTATGTCATGGGCACAAAGGTATACAGGATTAATGCCAGGCACATCAACACACCATTGTATGTTGAGTAATTTTTTTTAAAAAATGATATTTATTGAAAATTTTTAAAATTACAGAAAAAGACAAAGCAGAGAAAGAAAAAAGAAAAAAGAGAAAAGAGAAAAAGAAAACAAACCACATCCAACAATACAAATTCAAAAAACAAAAATATACCACAAACATATAAAAATAAAACCAACATTCTAAAATCTTCAACTTTCATTACCTTCTTTCTTTGACCTCCTCCTCCTCCCTTTTTTTGTATCCCAGTTATTAATTATCGCAGCAAATCCTTTCCATATTTCATAATATTCTGTCATTACATTACCTTGATCTATTTTCATCTTATCTTATAAAAAACCTTAAAACTTAAATCTTATTTTTACCCACTTCTCATGACCATAATATTCTTGCCTAATTTTTAAAACATTTTTGCTAGAGCCAAGTAATTTCGTTCCAACATTTTTCTAACAGTCACCAATTTTATAAAACAATCCTAGTAATAAAAAAAAAAGAAATAGAAACAATCCAATCTTCATCCAGTGTCCCTTCCTCCTGGTCCTGGGTTTTGTCAGTCCTTTTTATCCCATCGATCTAGCGCATTAACCTGGTAACCTTATATCCGAGGCCCTTAAGTCCCTTCCATGTCCCTTCCGCAGCTCTTCTTCATATTCACCTTTCACTCGTGGGAACTCCAGCTTGGTAATATTTTTGACCCTTTTCAACAAATCAGCCCCTTTTCCATAGTCCAGACTAAACTCCATGTAGTATTTAAAGTCATATTTCAGAATCCCTCCAAAATTGAGAGCCCCCACAGCTCCAAACATCTCACGGCCTATTGCCAGACTTGGAAAGTCCAAACATCCCTGCATAGGGGGGTCTATCCAACCCCCCATTTCCAAATCAGTCCAAACTTTATCTTTCCTAATCTGGCTTTTTCCAAGTTCATTTGTCAAATCCAAAAGCTCATGTTCCTGCTGGGCCGCAACTCCCTCCATCTCTGGCGCCCAAGATTGCGCAACATCCTCTTCTCTCATCTGTTCTGTCAGGGCACACTCCTGATTTAATTCCTGGGTGGGCTCCGTATAGTTTCCCACTGCCTGTTCAAAAATTCTGACCGCATTAGTCATCAAATCCGTCTTCTCAGTTAACTGTTCCAGTAGAGTATTTATTTTACAGAGAGCACACAACAGAGCTTCTGAATACATTGTCCTACAAGGTCACAAGCCTTTTCCCACGATTGTAATCTGTGACAGCTGCAAGCTCCCTGGAATTAGTTACAGTTTCCCAGTCTCCCTCTAGGGGGAAAACATCTAGTTGTTCTTGCAACAAAGTTTCTTTTTAAAGATATTTTGTCAATATTTGTTCCTTTAAAATGCGAAAGGAAACAGTGGAATCACTATGTTTCTCTTCTTTTAGCTATCTGTCAAAAACGTTTGTCTCTGGTCAATGAGCTTCAAACGTCAGTCCTGACACCCCGCTCCAGGATCAGGACAGTGGAAAGTTACTTTACTTTAAACTTACTTCTGCAGGTTTAAACACTCCGAAAAAGATCCCCCTTCTTCTCCTGCTGCCGAAGGGGGGTTCGAGGATTTTAAATGATGAAAGCTGATCCTTTAGAAGCGATTTTCTAAGCTCTAGTTACGTTGTCTTTGCTTTGTTCTTTCTACAAAGAAACGGAAGGCTGACTTCCTGTTTAGACCTTCCCATTTCAGTACCAAATTGAAGTAAATTTTTAAATCCAATTCCTTTCTGCTCGCAAATCCTTATTTAAAGTCCAATTTGTTCAAAGTTTAAGTACTCACGGGTGCTTATTTTAGAAGCCAAATTGTCCCAGGAAAAAGGCAGCGTTCTCCGGCAACGGCTATGCGGCTTCGCTCCACGGAAATAGCAGTTGACTCACAGCACCGCGCCGCTTCCCCCTCTTCGCTTCGGAGCCCGTTAGTGGGTTCCTTTGCGGGTTGGGGGGGCGCTAAGGGTGCCCGCCGAGTCCCATGGTCACAGGCTTCATCTGCCTGTGATTTTTAAAAGGGTCCCCACTTTGCCGTAGCGGAAAAGACCCGTTTTGCGCGGAGCTAGTCCCTCCAGTTCAGAGGGAGTCCGCCATTGCCGATGGCGCCACCCCGGAAGTCCGGATCCACACACCATTGTAATGGCTCTAGGAGTTTCCATTGATCAACAATAACTATTATGGAATCATCTTTAGCTTTCTGGCCATTAAAAAAAAAAAATGTAAAGAATGAGCATCACATCACTTTGCATAACAGGATCGGACTAATTAGCTTAAGTATCATCTCCTATATGGATCCTGCTCTTTCCCCCTTTGCACTGTGCGCAGGCCTTAAGCGCATGAGCCTGGACTTGAATAAATCTATTTTTCCCCCTCCCAAACTAAATATGGCTTACAGTAGAGACATTAGGCATGCTCAGGGCATTAGCTATGTCCATGGATAGTAGGGTGGGTATGCATGTAAACCCTGCCTCCAATGTCCCCGTGAAATAAAAGCAAACAACACAAGGCAGATTGGAATCACAGCAAGAGAGACAAGGAAGCTGAGAGCCCCGTTCCATTGGGTTCCCCAGACACACAGAAGATCAGGCAGTGATGCACCCAGGGGTGTGGAAAGCATTTACATAAGGTAAAGGGAACCCTGACCATTAGGTCCAGTCGCGACCGACTCTGGGGTTGCGGCACTCATCTCACTTTATTGGCCGAGGGAGCCGGCGTACAGCTTCTGGGTCATGTGGCCAGCATGACTAAGCCGCTTCTGGCGAACCAGAGCAGCGCACGGAAATGCCGTTCACCTTCCTGCCGGAGCGGTACCTATTCATCTACTTGCACTTTGACGTGTTTTCGAAGTGCTAGGTGGGCAGGAGCAGGGACCGAGCAACAGGAGCTCACCCCGTCACGGGGATTCGAACCTCCAACCTTCTGATCGGCAAGTCCTGGGCTCTGTGGTTTAACCCACAGCACCACCCGATATGCTGCCTAAAAGGAAAGGGAAAGCAGAATACGCTGGGGAAAGGGAAAAAGACTAAAAATTGTAGCTCTGGAGCAGGGATGCTACTGTTTTTAAACCCATCTTGAAATATATTTGTGTTTGCGTGTGTTTGCCGCTTTAAAACTATTTTAGCTGTTTTATGGTAAAGTTCGTAAATTGCTCTGTGACACTCATGTAGAAGGCAATTCATAAAATAATAAAATAAATAAAAGAGCAGGTTTTCCATCCTTCCTTTCCTTCTTCCTACCCCACCTTCTAATTTTAGACTTGTTGGTCTTTTTAAATCGTTTTGATTGAATGCCACCTTGCTGACCAGAGGAAAAAAATATCAGTTTATTTATACTTTTTCACTCGTCCCCCTCCCTCCCACTGATAAATATTAAATCAGTCAGAATGCATTCCACATGAATAAATAAATGCCATGTCCCATAATGCTATAATAGTCTGCTTCAGTGTGCTGAGGTTTGTTTAGGTCATATCCAATGGTAGTCTTACTCAAAGTCAAACCACTGAAATTAATGGATGAGTCTAAGCTATGTCCATTAATTTCAGTGGGTTTACTGTGAGTAAAAATGTATTAACTACAACACTTGCTTGCTTGCTTGCTTTTATAGAATGCCCCTCCCTTTTTAAATTGTAATCTTTCTTTGCAAGAGGGGGAAGATGCAATCCTAAAAAACTGTGCTTCCCCTTTAAGGGCTCCATCCCACTTCTAGTGCCACGCTCCGTGGAAAAATTATCCTCCCTCCACCAAACAACTTCAGCATTTCAACTATTGGAAGCTGGATTTGCGGGAGATAACCAGGCATGGCTGCGTGCCCAGTTCCAACAAAAGACGATGTTCTAAAGCCAGGAAAAAACCATGCCAGCCATTAAGGGAACTACAATGCAGAACATTTTAAAGTTAATTGGTTTTGCAATTAAAAGATGCACAGAACATGTGATGCAATTAATTTTACATAAACTTGGTCAGGAATTAAATGCAAACGTACTTGGTTACTTCTCTAAATGGAGCATATGCTTGCTTCCAGCGCAACCTGCTCCTTTGCATATCAATGCGGGAGGTGGCCACAGGGGGTATGGCTCAAAGCACAGACCTTCCTGGGAGGTGGTGCAAGGAGATTTATTTATTTACTTTCTAAACCGACACCACCGCACATTATTTCCAAGATGTTCAGATCTGATGCACAGAGGCCGTCTTGGGGGAAGCAGAAAGGATGGGGCCTTGTGTAAAGAGAAGCCTTTTCCTTGCCACTGCATTGGGATGTATAAATTAACACGGTTTAATTGTTAATCCATCGGCATATGGTTTTCTGCTGATAAGTGTA